>NW_027202715.1:23903489-24603489 GCF_024711535.1 Dipodomys merriami
GAACGATCCTCATAGTGCAGCTTCCTGAATAGCTAGAGTTACAGATGTGAGTTGTCATGGTTGCTTCTCCCATATTGCTTCTCTAGTTGTTTTCTCCCTCTTCCTCCTCCTCTTCCTCTTCCTCCTCCTCCTCCTCCTCCTCCTCCTCCTCTTCCTTCTCCTCCTCTTCCTCTTTCTTCGTCTTCTTTTTTGGCCAATCATGGGGCTTGAACTCTGGGCACTGTTTCTGAGCTCTTCAGCTTAAGGAGAGCGCTCTACCACTTGAGCCACAGCACCACTTCTGGTTTTCTGGTGGTTTACTGGAGATAAGAGTCTCACAGACTTTCCTGCCCTGGCTGGCTTTGAACCATGATCCTCAGATCTTAGCCTCCTGAGTAGCTAGGATTACAGGCGTGAGCCACCAACCGATGCCCAGCTGTTATTTCCTTTTTTGTCCTTCTCTGCTTCCTCCTTTTTCTTTCTTTCTTGATAGACAGTTCTTGCCCACAGATGCTCTAGGACTCAACGCAAACCAGGCTGTGGAGGTCATCATTTCCTCCCCTTCATCCCACTCTGGAGACCCAGGCAACTGGACCTATCTACTGTACTCAGAACCAGGCTGGTGTCAGAGGAGAAGAAATCAGTGTTCCATTCTCACAGTTCCTTCCTCTTTCTTCCTCTTGGGCTTGCTTGCTGATGTAATAACGTCCACAAGAATGGAACAGTTAAGGAATTATCGGGAGCCAACACTTGAGCCAGTGTTACGTGACAAACCGTGAGAGACAAGGCAACCTGCCCATGACAGTGAAGAAACGATAATTCCTTCTGCTGAAAGTAAGTGCCAGAATGTATTTATGAATTCTCCTGGCGGATCAAACTAAAGGAGAGGCTGGGGAGAATTCTGAGAAAAGCAAGATGGCACCTTTATCTAAAGATTTTATTGCACAGAGGCAATGATAGCAAAGTTAAAGTAGTCTTCGGAGGGCTGATCAGGGCAAATTATTCATGTATTTCAGTTTGTGTTAAACATGTAAACATGTGGGAGGCTGGATCAATTTACCTATCTCTGTATTTTTTACCACCTTTCACCAGAGAACCCAGGTGCTCAGACTGCACCCTGTTGGATGACTTGCCCCCTCCCGAAAACCTGGCAGGGGTCCAGGTTAAACATTGCAGCAATGCTTGAGCAAGAGAGACTCAGCCACAGTCCAGGGTTCCACCCCTCTACCTCCCTTCTCTGCCAGGGACCCTTACAGACCAACTGAACAATCAGGCCAGCTCCTGAGGATGCGATCTCAGGCTCTGTTAAATGAAAGAGATAGAGATCCATTCTTCGATCTACTCATAGCTTTGCCTGCTGACCACTGCATGCTCATTGACAGCTTCTTGTGCTAGGAGAAAATCTTGGGCAGGTATGATGTACCTACCTGGCTCTGTGGGGCATGGAAAAGGGCCAGGGGGTGTTTCTTTTGCCATCTTGTTTATAGGCTGAGGGTTAAGTGGAAGATCTGGGCACCTGGAGCCATGAACACTAACTCTGTGGAGAAAGTTCTTACGATGCCTTATTTGCTGATAGGGCAGCTTCTCCTTAAGTTTATGGTTTTTCTTTCCCCATAACAGCATAGGGGGAAATGTGGGTCAAGTCATATAGCCCTACCCTACAAGTGTAAGATCCTGAGTTCAAACCGTGTTACTGGAGAAAAAAAAGCAACAGTCACAATAAATGTTTTAGTGTGTTCAGTTGTGTGGTGCTGGGGATTGCTCATGTTAGGCAATTTTTGTCACTTGAGCCACATTCCCAACCCTTTCCTTTTTACTTTGTTTTTGAGATAGGGTCTCACTGGTACCTTTGTCCAGGCTGGCCTTAAACTCACTATCTTCTTACTACCACCTCCCAAACAGCTGGGATTACAGGTGTATGGAACCATATCTGGCATCTGTTGAATTTTTTTTGTACTTAGGCTTGAACTCAGGGCTTATGTACTGTCCCTGAGCATTATTATTATTATTATTCATTGTTATTATAAAGGTGCTGTACAGAGGCAGTGATAGTTACAGTAAGCCAGGTAAAGAAGGTTCTTGAGCTTTTATGCTCAAGGCTATTGCTCTACTACTTCAGCCATTTCCAACTTTTTGGTGGTTCATTGAACATAAGGTCTCATGGACTTTCCTGGCCAGGCTGGCTTTGAATTGCAATCCTCAGACCTCAGCCTCCTAAGTAGATAGGATTACAGGCATGAGCCACAAGTGCCTGACTTAAGTAACTTTTAAAACAAAAACATCATCGTTATCCTTATTCTAAGCAGGTACATTCCATGTGGTATTCATTTGTTTATTTTTCTGACAGTCATGGGGCTTAAACTCAGGGTGTGGGCACTATCCCTGAGCTCTTTCGTTCAAGGCTAATGCTCTGCCACTTTGAGGCATAGCTCCATTGTTGGTTTTCTGGTGGTTAATTGGAAATAATAGACTCATGGACTTTTATGCCCAGCCTAGTTTCTAACTGCAATTCCCAAATCTCAGCCTCCTGAGTAGCTAGGATTACAGGTGTGAGCCACCAGGCCCCAGCTAATGTGGTATTTATATGTGATCTTCTAATATGCTCCTCAACAAATGTGTAAGAAGCATTCATTAAAATGTTCTTTAAAAATATAAAAATAAAAACATTCATTTTTTTTATTAAACCATGATTTAGGAAGACTACAGTACAGTATCTTGGCCTTGGAAGATGGAATATGCCTAGTCTAGAACATTATTCTATGTCGATGATGGGGGAATGAAAAATTAATTGATTGTAAAATATTCTAACCTGAGTCTCAAGATTCCATGAAAAAAAGAAAGCAGTAAGGGAGAAGTTTGGCAATTGTGATGTTATAGGTAGTTACAAAATTTGGATTTGAATTGATGAGTTTGTATTGGTATCAGTTAATTGTACAAAGGATTTCATTTTATCATGTCCATAGAATATGCGTGCACCACATTTACTTTCCTTCTCCTTGTCTGCTCATTCTTTCCACCTCCGTATGCAGTAGGACTCATGTCTTGTCACTCATTTTTTAAAAAGTGTATGCTAATTGTTCAAAGTATTTCACCGTAGTATTTTGTATATGCATAGACAGTATTTTAATGATTGCCCCCAAAGTATCTTACAGACTGGTATTTTCAAATTGTAGCACTAGCCCTAGTCAATCATTTTCAGTCTACAGCAATGGATTAGTTAGGCCAGAGGGGAGCTGATGCGACAGGGGTCCTGCCAGTAGTTTCTGCCCCCATGCATCAAGCCTGCTATAGGCTGAGTGCCTTCTAGAAGGTATCATCTTTCCAAGGGCAACTCAGAAATCCAGTCTCAGGGCTTCAATCCCTTAGCTGATAGTTTCCAGAATTTCTCAGCCACCTGGCTTTTCTACCTGGGACTTATAACTCATCACCTATGTGAGTTATGTGATCCCTTGGCAGCATCTATGAGCAGTATAAAGGATAGAACTTTTGGAAGATGATAGTACCTTTTACCATTCATCTGTTATGAGTTTCTTCATGCCTAACCCTAGCATAAAGATGCCCATGTTGTGGCTTTTTTGTGAAGTTAGATGAGATAATACGCATAAAAACCATGCACTTTGCTGACTCTATCCAATTAATTGAGACCAAAAAAAAGGGTATCTCAATGTTGTTATACAACAGACAAGGGTCTCATATCTAAAATATACTTGGAACTCAAAAAATTAAATCCCCCAACAACAAATCCTCAAAGAAGCAACTGCCCAATAAATAAGTGGGCTAAAGACTTAAAGAGAAACTTCTCTGAAGAGGAAAGAAGGATGGCCAATACACACATGAAGAAATGCTCGGGCTGGGAAGGTGGCTCAGTGGTAGAGCGCTTGCCTTGCATGCCTGAGGCCCTGGGTTTGATTCTCCCCAGCACCACATAAGCAAAAAGGAAAAAAGCCGGAAGTGGCACTGTGGATCAAGTGGTACAGCGCTAGCCTTGAGCTGAAGAGCTAAGGGACAGCGCCCAGGCCCAGAGTTCAGGCCCCACGACCGGACCAAAAAAAAAAAAAAAAAAAAAAAAGAAATGCTCAACCTCCCTAGCCATAAAAGAAATGCAAATCAAAACAACATTGAGATACCACCTCACCCCAGTTAGAATGGCTAGAATCAAGAACTCTAACAACAACAGATGCTGGAGGGGATGTGGACAGAAAGAAACCTTATTGCATTATTGGTGGGAAAGTAGTATGGAGGTTCCTCAAAAGACTCCACATAGAGCTCCCCTATGACCCAGCAATCCCACTTTTGGGCATTTACCCAAATGTTTACAAACAAGACCACACTAAAGCTACCAGCACAACTATGTTTATTGCAGCATTATTTACCATAGCTAAGATATGGAAACAACCCAGATGCCCCTTAGTAGATGAGTGGATAAAGAAAATGTGGTATATATACACAATGGAATTCTATGCCTCCATCAGAAAGAATGACATTGCCCCATTTGTTAGGAAATGGAAAGACTTGGAAAAAAATATATTAAGTGAAGTAAGCCAGGCCCAAAGAAACATAGGTCCCATGGTTTCTCTTATTTGCAATAACTAGTATATGTCTGAGACAAGCAGAAATGGTCAGATAAGTTGATGTTAAGTGAAATGAACCCCAAGATAAGGATTCAAATGTTTTTTCTTTCTTGTGATTGTTTCTAACATATTTATAAGATGATTTTTTTGTTGCTTTGTATCTTCCTCCCCACAGTATAACCTCTGTTTTCACTGTATTTGATGTTGGTATACTTTGTGGAGGGGAAGGCAAAAAACAAATTGTTTAATAGGGATACATGTGGACCCATTGCAACAATGAGATGTACATGAAGTTATGTCAAAAAGTGAACTTTACAACTTTGCCTTGGGTGGGGGGGGGTGATGGGAAGGGATGGGAAGGAGAAACAAAGGAGGAGGCAACAATGCTTGATAAGAAATGTACTCATTACCTTGCCCATGTAACCCCTCTGTATGGTATTTTCACAATTAAAAAAAAAAGGGTAGTATGGTAGAGGTGTGAAGTTTGTTCGGGGAACTGCATGCTCAACCAAGATATTTTCTAAGCCCAAGGGTGAGTCTGCTGCCATTCGACCTGTTTTCTGTCTGTGTATACCTGTCACCAAACAAATAATGGCTCCCCATTTCTTCCCTCCTCAGCAAGAATGAGTGAACCAGTATCAGGTCTATGTAAGGTATAACAATGTTTTTTTTTGTGGGGGGGAGGTTGAGGGAGGTAGTACTGGGGTTTGATCTTAGGCTCTTGCATTTGCTTGGCTTGTGTTTTACCACTCTCAAGCTTTGTTTTTGGCTATATTTTGGAGAAGGGGATTAGAAGAGTTTTTCTGCTTAGACTGGCTTCAGACCATTACCGTCTGGATGTAGACCTCTTGAGCTACTAGTGCCTGGCAGATACAATAACTTTTTAAAAATATTGTGCCTATGGGGGGCTTGCACTCAGGTCCTTGAACTTTCACTCAGCTTTTTCACCCAAGGCTTGATGCTCTACCACTTGAACCATCTCTCCACTTTTGGCTTTTTGCTGGTTCTTGGGTTGATGGTGAGCCTTAAGTCTAAGCCTCCTGGGGTACCTACAATTATTGCATGAGTCACTGGTGCCTGGCTTAGGTAAAGTAACTTTTTTCCTCTAAAAACAAATTTGTCATGAAAAACATAATAAAATGTATTTTTAATATCATCATTTTTTTTCCCAGAGAAGGTCCCAGTATGCAGCCCAGGCTGGTATTAAGCCTGAGGTACTTTTGCCTCTTTCCCAAGTGCTAAGTTTACAGATGTGTATGATCATGCTTAGATATTGTAACCTTTTTTTGTTGTTGTTGATTGTGAGGCTTGAACTCTGGGCCTGAGTGCTGTCCCTCAACTCTTGAGCTTAAGGCTAGAGCTCTACCACTTGAGCCATGGGGCTTGAACTCTGGGCCTGGGCGCTGTCCCTCAGCTCTTCAGCTCAAGGCTAGCGCTCTACCACTTGAGCCACAGCGCCACTTCCGTTTTTTTCTGTTTATCTGGTACTGATGAAGCAAACCCAGGGCCTCATACATGTGAGGCAAGCATTCTACCACTGGACCACCATCTCAGCCCCAAGATATTGAACCATTTTTAGGTGTATACGTAAGCAGTGTTAAGCATAGTCACACTGTAGTACAACAGATTTTCATATCCTTTCCATTGTGCATAACAGAAACTCTATATCCTTTGAACCATTTTCATAGCACCCTTCCCCCAACTGCTGTTTTTTGTAAATCTGATAAGTGAAATAATAGCAATAATGTTTTGTTTAAGAGCATGATTGACAGGCTCATGCCTGTAATTAGCTACTCAGAAGATAGATACTCTTTGAAGATCATGGTTCAAAATCAGCCTGGGCAGGAAAGTCTGTGAGACTCTGATCTCCAATTAAGCACCAAAAAGCCAGAAGTGGAGTTTTGGCTCAAATGGTAGAGTGCTAGCCTGAGCTAAAAAGCTCAGGAACAGCATCTAAGTCCTGAGTTCAAGCCTAAGGATGGTACACACACAAAAGTGACAATTCCATGAATAATGAATGGCCCCTTCTTCATAGCAAATACAATTTTTGAAATGGAGAAAGGGAATTATGAGATCTGTGACACCAATCACTTGATGGATCTTGAGTCTCCTCTGGTGACTGCAAAGCAATTAAAAAAGCACAACTGTGGAAGTTGAGATACTTATATTTCCTCATAAAATTCACTTCTTGTGCTTAATCTGTTACTCTCAGTAGTGAAGTTTCAGAGTCATCAATATGACAGCACAGCAATATTGCCTCATCAGTCATGATTTACTTAATGTTTTCTGAATTTAGTAATATTTGATTAAAATTTAATGTGAACATATCATATCATGCCATATATATTATTGCATCCATTAATCAGGTAACTATAGTAATGAAATGCTGTAAGGTTGGATGAAAAAGGAGCCAAAGTCTTGATATATGTTTGACATAATCCTATGAGTGATTAACCAAAAAAAAATCAGTCACAAGAAGGTTCATTAATATAAATTACTTCGATAATCATCTATGGATCACCAGATATTTTTAACCTTTGTTAAGCTTGATTTTTTAATTTACTGAAAGACACTACATATTAATAATCATGCAAGATATACATTATTCTATTGGATCACAAGTTGACAGAATGATTTATAGTTTATTCTAATTTTTTGTATAATGATGTGTGTTAAAACATTAGCTAAGTTATTTAATCAGTTTGTCATGGTGGGGGAAATGGCATAAAGTTAACATATGGCTGTGTAAGGTACTAATTTAAATATCACATTGTATTATCTATCATTTTCAATGTGCATGTTATTGAACATATCAGATTATTGGTATGACAATGTATAATTTATGTTTGACACTGGCTGATTTTGTGAGCAAATACCCTCCTTTTCATGTTCAAACAGCACATTTGTCATACTTGTTACTTTCACTACTGCTGTTTTAATCAGCTAACTAACGAGGGACCAACTGGTACTTAACCACCTATCCACCCTGTTCATCCAAATACTTAAAGATGGGTATCCATTTGGCAGAGCAATTGAGTAGAATAATACGTGAAGTCAAATGCAAGACAGTTTAATTATTACTTGATAGAAGAACATTGATTATCTGAAGACAATTATCTTCTTAGTTTTCTCTTTTGTAGCCTTTTGAATTGCACATCACACTGATTCATCATGTTGTTCTTTTTGCTGCTGATGTCGCATGAGAGGTATGTGTTAAGATTCTGGTATACAAGATAGGATGATGTGGTCCCTGGATCCTACTAGTGCACAATCAAGCTGTGCAGCACACACAGATATAAGCAGGGGTGACCTCTCATATGGGCTTTCGACAAAGTGAAGTGGGGCTCAGAGAAGAATGTCAAAGTCAGTCTCTTGGGAAGTGTCTGGGAAGACATTGAAGGCAATGTGAGGTTGAACTGTCTTGAGCAGAAACTTGAGGCATGAATGACAGCTGCCCTGACAGACATATAAGGGATGGCAATGAGGGTAAGGGAGAGATAGGGATATTCTAGGAAAGACGAACAGCATGAATAAAGGCTCAGAGGCATGATAAAGCATCTCCCCAAAGAGAAATCTACTCCTTCCTCTTATTTAATGACTATGTACTAAAATACTAAAATGTATGATACGAATGTCAGACTCACCCCAGGGTGCTGCGTGCTGAACTATGACTTCATTCCAAGCCCAACGAAGCTGCTGCTGCTTGATCTACTTAAACAGGAGTGGTTTTATTTTTATTGTTATCTTTACAGGAGAATGTAACAATCAGGGAAGGCAAGTGGAGGTGACACCCAGCCTCTCACACTGTAACAAACATGAGGACCTTGTCCTACAGAATTGTAACTCATGGAACATTCCCCAGAAATGAACCCCAAAACATTAACCTCCATGTTGCCTTCAACTGTTCAGACAGAATTATTGTAGATGGAAGCAAGGAGCCTAAGGCCTGAGACCAACTTTATTGCTACATTCTACATTACTGGGGAATGCAGTGGCTTCGAAGAAAATGGACAAGTGGACTTGTAGGGTGCTAGAAATGGAATCATTTCTCTGATGTGATCGTTAGGCAAAAAAACAACAAGCAATAGAATTACGCAAAAACAAAACCCCAACAACCAAAAAGTGCTGTCTGGAAGGGAAAATCCAACTTCCCTACTGCATGTACGTCTGAGACGTGTGACCCTCTCCTTGGGAGTGGGAAGTGGCTCGCAGTTGGACATAAACACTATTCATGGATGGATGAGTCTAGCCCATGGTGAGGTCAAACATCAGTTTCAGTGACTTGTTGCAACATTCATGATTAATGTTGATTTATGACTCCATCATTGTGTTATGTAAATGGGCGGCAGCTTTTTTGTGTGTGTCTTGGTGCGATGCTGGTTTAATTGAGTTTGGGGATGGGGAAAGGAGGTGGGAGGTTCCAGGGTTAATACTGTTAGCTTCTTCCTCACTAGTGAAACTCATCTCATGATGGATGAAACCATCACAATAATCGCAAAGCCAAACTGTTAATGGAATTGGGTATAGGAAGGAGGGGTTTTATTATAATGACAATTTTACGACAGTAACACAGAAGGATCTATCAACTAAAGAAAGTTAGTTATGAATGTTACCATGAGTTAAAGTATGCTGCTGATGTGCTGACTGTTTTGTTTTTGTTTTGTTTTGTTTTGGCCAGTCCTGGGGCTTGAACTCAGGGGCACCATCCCTGGGCTTCTTTTTGCTCAAGGTTAGCCCTCTACCACCTGAGCAACAGCTTTACTTCCAGCTTATTCTGTGATTAATCGGAGATAAAAGTCTTAGGGACTTTCCTGCTGGGGCTGGCTTCAAATTGTGATCCTCAGATCTCAGCCTTCTGAGTAGTTACATACAGGCATGAACCACAGGCACCAGGCTGATTTGCTGATTTCTTAGCTTCTCAAACAGAACAGTAAACATAAATGGACACATGCATGCACACAAGCAGACTGATTTCAACTTGAAATGAATGTACACATTTCTATAATGATTGAAATCACCAAAGGATAATAGAAAAACCTATATATGGAGTTTCTCTAATGAAAATAGAATTGCTGTATATATATATATTTGAAAAATGGAATTAAGTCTAAGTCATATCAGGGTTTAAGTGTTTGGTTCATGATCTTGAAGTTTCTATTGAGGATTGAAAACTCAAAGTAGAACACACTTTCCTATCCACAAAGGAAATACTC
This sequence comes from Dipodomys merriami, assembly GCF_024711535.1. Taxonomy (NCBI): domain Eukaryota; kingdom Metazoa; phylum Chordata; class Mammalia; order Rodentia; family Heteromyidae; genus Dipodomys; species Dipodomys merriami. The sequence continues at coordinate 23,913,253 of NW_027202715.1, forward strand.
ATCTCTAGGATTTATGCTATGCTAAAGGCTACAAGGAATGAATGAAAAGAATCACTATCCTAAGATTTTGAGATACTGAATCGATACCTGAGTTTCTAAAGACCAAGGAATCTTTACTACCAATCTTCCTTTCCCCTGTGGAGCTCCTGCTCCAGATACAAAAGCTTGTGGGAGGTGAGTAGGAACACAAAGCTGTTTCAATGGTGATCAGATAGCTGTTCACAGAAAGGTCTTCCCAGAGTTTGCTGTATAGAAAGCACAACCCACACATCATCATTATTCATTCTTCCAGCTTAAGAGGCTTGTTTTTCCCAGATGTGCCCCTTCCTGTTTGGCATTTGTAACTGTGGACTGTTGTTCAGTTGAAGAAAATGCGTCATCTAAATATGAACTGAGATCGCGAGCTGATTCATGAACACCTTTTGTTAAGTATAACATAAAAAGGAGTATGGTTGCCAAGAGTGAGGTATGCGTCTCAGCAAAAGGTTACTACAGTATGGCACACTATGTATAATAAAGTCATATAGCCTCAGTAATCAAGGGGGCCTTCTTCTCAAAGTAAAAACTCGAGCTTCTTCCTGGTGGAGACAAATTGACAGTAGGCTGTAGAATATAGTTTGCTTGTGTACACATCCAATATTTCTCTTGAAACTGTGCATTATTTATTTACTTATATACATACTTTTTTAAAACAACCCCCGATTTATTCTTTAAAGCAAATTAGCCCTACTCCTACGCTTTGAGGCAGACATTTGTTTTAGGGAATGCTGTATCCACTCAAGCAATGGAGGGAGAAGAGTCACTGACTTACTCAAAATTACTCTGTGCAATAAGCATTTGTGGAATTGATCTTTGGCCACTTGCATGCACAACACTTTAGACTTTCGGTCTCAACTACACAAAGTTGTGGCCTACACAACATTGGTCTGAGATTCAGAGCTCAGAACTTCTACAGTGACTTTTGGAAATAGATACAGGCAGTAACCACACCTTAAAGACGACAGTGTTTTTACAAAGCTGGCCATTTTCTTTAAAGCGGATCCAACTAGCTATAGGAGACAAAAACAAGATTATTCCAGTAAAGAGCACATCCATCCTTTACCTATCTTACTGTTTCTACACACAATTGCATTAATCTAATTTCATATTTTCATTTCACCAGCTGGGAAGTAATGGGCACATTTTCTAAACGATGCCTCTGTAGACAGGATTTAATTTAAGAAAAGTTCTGGGGCTGAGTGCAAGCTCTACCTCTCTTCATCTTCATCACCTTGGACAAACCACTGTTCTCAACTTCAGTTTCCTTACCTGAAAGAAGGGGAAGAGAAAGAAGGCAGGAAAAAAAGGGGGAGAGAAAACACACTTGAAATCAGTTAATCACTATAAAAGCTAGATATAGTGGTGTATGCTTGGAACCCCAGCATTCTGGAAGGTAGGTTACAACTTAGGTTACATATTAAAATACTACCTACCTATGAACCGAACCAAGCCAAACCAACAATAAAATGTGCCTCTTCTTTCACTTTTTAAAAAATTTGTAGGATATGCTTTTTTTTTCTGCATCCAGCTAGATTTTATTTAATTTTTTTTGCCAGTCCTAGAGTTTGACCTCAGGGCCTGGGGTCCTGTCTCTGAACCCCTTTGTGTTCAAGACCAGCTAGTGCTCTTCCACTTGAGCCATAGCACCACTTCTGAATAGTTTATTGGAGATAAAAGTCTTATGGACTTTTTTGCCTGGGCTGGCTTCAAAGGGTGATCCTCAGATCTCAGGCTCCTGAGTAGCTAGGATTACAGGTGTGAACCACTGGTACCTGGCTAGAAATATTGTTAAAAATAACAATTTATTTCAGAAAAGTGACTTTACCCTGAGTTCTAAGCCAATTAATAAAAATCACTTATCCTAAAATAATTATGCATCTAAACTAGTTAAAAACCAGTATGTTTGACTATAAACCTTTAGTTACATCACTAGTGTCACTCAGGTGACAGAGACAAACTAGTAAATCTCAATGCAATGAGTCTTCATTATGAGTTGTATATATGATCTGGGCTTTGGCCATGTAGGGGACAGAGAAATATTGAAGGTTTAGTTCCTTCCTCAGGAAGCTTCCAGTCAAACAAGGGACTTATGATAGGTATGGACATGATTATGTTATGAAAGGATACACAAATTTCAATATAAAGCATAAGCAGGACACTACAAGCCCATGGTGAAAGAGAGAAAACATCTGGTTGGGAGCAAGGGGATCTGTTAAGCCTCCAGGAAGTAAGAACTTTTACTGTCAAAACTCTTAGCTATGAAAACATAGCTCAGCCATGTTCTAGATTCTTGCAATTTCTTCTTGTCACCTACTTTTTGCCATATGCATTTTCCTAGTTGACCTGTGGGAAAGTATGAAAGACAGCCGTTTGATGCTTGCTTTATTTATCAAGCCTTCTCTGCCCGAGTGTTTTCCTGACCAGCAGAAGTATGAACACCATGGAGACACCCTCTTCTGTCATTGGCTGCTCCCTCCTGCGTCTCTACTGCGTTTGGAAGCCTGAGGTCCACTGCGGCAGAGTGCCAGTGTGGTCTTCAAAGATGGGGGTCTCCACTTTCAAGAAGGCAAGAGATGAAAAGAGAGGAAGCCAGGCGTGGGAGGACCCTGAAGACCCACAGTTAGAGGCCAAAGGCCACCGACCTGCGACAACTTCAATAGGGCAAGTATGAAAATCAGACTTTTCATGGTCTTTCACAGAGGCTGAAGACCGGTGAGATGTATATTTATCACACAGATCAAAACATCTTTGCTCAGCAGAGTAGTAGCTAAACTTGGTAGGCCTAGCATGGGACAAGTGGTCAGGAAACTTTACTTCTGGCTTGATACTTGCCATTACCTGTCTAACATGAGCATGCCTGTGCATTCATCGATGCTCTTAGTGTCTTTTCTGTGCAAATGATAATGTCTGAATATAATATATTAAGGTTTCAAAATTCTTCGGCCACAGCCTTGTTCTTAAGCACAACATAGGATAGGACTGTGCTTGAGAAAGGAAATGTAAGACAATCTGAAAATGAGAGGAAAGCAGAATTCTTCACCCATGCTTTCAGTTTATTAGGGAATTCTAAAATGGCTACTATCTATGCAATTGTTGTGTTTTTAAAAAAGTTATTACCCATTTTATGTTGCTTGTTGACACGAATCCTAAAATGTAGTTGATTTGCATGACACAGGAAAATAGATTTGTTAAATTATACAACAAACCATTTAAATGATCCCATATTCAAGTGCTTTAAATAAAAAATAAATATGTGAGGAAATAAAGTAGATATTCCCATGAAGAATTCAAAATCCCAAGTGTAAATGATTAGATTTAACATTGAGGCTCACAATCAAACAGATTCTTACCAAAACCCTGACCTCTTTGGTTTCTACGATGTAGTATAATTATATATTTATACACTCCAGAATCCTGTCTGACAATTGAGCTTTCAGAGCGTGGCATAGAAGTCAGCCTGGAAGCTCATAGAGAGATCCTTTCTCTTTGTAAAAGCTTATGGGGTCAGACAGTGTGGGAATTTTTACAAGGCGCTCACTCTCTTCTTATTCTGGGTAGCAGTAAGTAGTTTGAGTGCCCTTGGGCAATCTTTAAGGGGGGACATGGTCATGGACTTTCAAGAACTGAACTTTTTTTTTGACCATGAACTTGTAAATCTCTTTTAGATTGTCACTCTTCCCCCATTTCCCAAGTAAATACTGAGCTAAAAAGCTGATGAAGGCAAATGGCATAAAGACTCAGCTAAGATAAAAAAGCTATTTGAGACACTTAGTCAACTTAATGAAGTAGTAAGCTTCTCAGCCAGATCACTGAACCTTTCTGCATCTCAGGTTTTCCATCCGTGAGGTAGGAATAACAATAAACTCCCTTCTACTTCACAAGTAACTCCTGCTGGAAGCTTCCATACACGAGTCACTAACAATTTTCTAGGAGATAAAAATAGAAGAGAACTTTCCCCAGTGATAGCTGTGTATTCATTCATCCAATTAGTCACTCAAAAATGCTTTCTTTATAAAGGGCTTTCTCTAAGCTAGGTATTGGACTGTGCTGGGACATCACGTTGAGAAGTGTTAAACTCTTTCTGAGTAAAGATGAGGCAGAATGGATTGTGAATCATTCCTAGAGAGCGAAGCTGCAATTCAAGAGTAGCTGCTACTCTAGCCAGGTGCTGGTGGCTTATTCCTGTAATCCTAGCTACTCAGAAGACTGAGATTTGAGGATCATGGTTACATGACTAAGTTTGTGAGACTCTTATCTCCAATTAGTCACCAAAAGGTTGAAAGTGGAGCTGTGGCTTAAGTGGTAGAGAGCCAGCTTTCAGTGAAAAAGCTAAGGGACAGTGCCCACACCATGACTTCAAGCATGTGTACCTCAATACTGGCACACACACACACACACACACACACACACGTTTCTGCTAATGTCTGAAAATGATCCCATGGCCCTCTGGGATATGACTAAAGGAATCAGGTGACAAAGTAAGGTCCTTCTGTAGGGTTCAAGTGACACAGTTCATCCTTGATTTCAAAGGGATGCCTGCACCAGAGCAGGGACAGCAACTGTCATCTGGGCCTTTGTGGCCTATAGAAGCCTGGCACTCACCAGCTGCTCATGGGAGCTGAAGTGAAGCAGCAATGGAGAAGAGGTCTTAGTCATCTTGCGTTGTTGCTGTAACAAAATGCCACAGCAGCTTCCTGAATAGACATTCCTGTTTTCCTGGAGTCCTGAAGCTGGAAATCTATGATCAAACTCAGTACCTGCTGAGGGCTCTCTTCTTGACTTGCAGGAAGTTGTCTTCTAACTGTGCCTTATATGGGGGAGTTGAGGGGTTGCTCTAGTCTTTCTTTCTCTTCTCATAAGGACACTAACCTCCTTACGACTTCACCTAAACCTAATTACTTCCCAAAGGCCCCTAACATTGCACTGGATGGGTTAGACTGCGTCTTCTTTTGCTGTGTGAGACTACATCTTGCTAGCGTAGTACAGATTGGATTCAAATTCGTGAACTTCTGCTTCTGAGTGCTGGTATTACAGGTGTGTGCTACCAAACCTGGCTGAGATTAGGGCCTCTATATGTGAATTTGGGGAAACTACAGCATTCAGAATTCAGAATGGTTATAGGAGGGACCAGAAGGTAATCTTCTAAGTCCTGAGTGTAGGAATCTTCCTGGGAGGATCCCTTTCTAGGGAGTGATAATGGTAAAACATAATCCATGAGCAAAGTTCTAAAGCATCACAGTCCCTGCTGTGAGGGGGTACATCATTCTACCACCTCTGTTGCTGCAGAACCTCTGCTAGTAGGATTTAGCAAGAATCCTTGCCATCTCTGGTACTCACTACTGCTGCTTGTGCTCTACCAATGTGGCTACTCCTGCTGTTAGTGTTATTTTTAACCTTTTCTTTTGTCCCTTTCTGCACAGGGAAACTCAGACCTTTATTACCAGGGGTATGCTTGGTGTAATCCTATATGTCAATTTCTTACACATTAGTTTTATTTTTGTTTCTTTTGTTTTTCAAAGCAATGGTTTGGGCCCACACAGTACATTCATGAGGCACCTTCTCAATGACAGTCTTACAGAATGATAGACCATTAACTCTTTTTATTTTTGGTGATACTGGGGTTTGTACTTAGGGCCTTGTACTCATTCTGCTTGCTTGTTAGGCTGATGCTCTACCACTTGAGCCATGATTCCAACCCTGTTAATTAACTGTTACAAGAACCAGAACTCACCTAGCATCACTCCTATAATCTTAGCTGTTCAGGTGGCTGAGATCTGAGGATTTTGGTTTGAAAATAACTTTGGCAGAAAAATCTCAGAGACAAGTATGTCCAATGAACCAGCAGATGGCCAGAAGTAGAGGTGTGGCTCAAGTGATTGAGCACCAGCCTTGAGCAAAAAAAAATCTAAGTAAGAGTTTGAGGCTCTGAGTTCAAGCCCAGTACTGGTACACACACACACACACACACACACACACACACACACACACACACACACACACACACACACACTCTTAGGAGAGCTCAAACTAGTTCTTGACTTTCCTTAATTATCCTTTCTTCTGACAGACACCTTTTTTTTTTTTTTTTTTTTTGTGGTGTGTTTACCACAGCATCAGTTTTCATTCAGGCAAAGAATATCGGTTCTGTCTTTTCTCTTGACTGGTGAAAATAGAGTTCCAAACAAGGTGGAGAAAGTGTAACCTGTATGCGTGCACTATGAAAGTCCTGAGGGGGTGTGGTTTGGAGCTGGTCCCTCTGCAGTCTGCCAAATGGATGAGTCATTCACAAGTAAGGTCACATGGGGGACAATAATCCCTGCTACTCCCAGAATTTCTACTGATTTTCCTTAAAACTACCCCTTCAATTCAATTTTAAATATTTGCAGTTCCTACTGAGCGTCTATCATGATAGTAAGTTGCAAGAATATTGACACTTCATTAAGGTGCTCTCTAGCACGTGTGTGTGTGTGTGTGTGTGTGTGTGTGTGTGTGTGTGTGTGTGTGTGTTTGTGTGTGTGTATGTATGTACTGGGGATTGAATTCAGGGCTTTGTTTTTTTAACATGGCTTTTTGACTCACAGCTGGTGCTCTACTACTTGAGCCACACCTGCAGTCAAGTATTTTGGCTGGCTTCAAACCATTTCTATATCAGCCTTCTGAGTAGCTAGACATTGTAGACAAGTCCACTAGCACCTGGCTGGAGAATGGTCATATTCTTATAGTGCCAGTAAGGTGTTTTCAAATTTTACTGAATCCTAGGATTTTACTGAATATCTCTCCCATTGGTTGGGAAACTCCTTGGGAACAACAAAGGGAATGTGGAAACGAGGGGAACATCTTCGTATGCCTGGCACCCTAGTGCCTTCTGGTAAAAATCTTGGACTCTGTAAATGTTGAGACAGAGAATGTGGTGGATAACTGCCATGTATCACTTAATCTATTTGTATAGTGTCTCCTTGCAGCTTAGATGCTCTGAATTATGGTTAGGAGATAAAATAGACAGTTTGAGAATGATTCACTAGATGTGGGAAGATAGAGAGAGAAAGAAGGAACAAGGTCTAGGATGACTCCTTCGAGTCTGGATCAAACAATCATAAATGAATGAAATAACACTTACCAGCATAGAAGTCATTAAATATTTGGGAAGACCAGGGGGCTTGTTGTTCTCATTGAGGTAAAGGAACTGAGGCTGAATCAAATACCTTGTGTAAGATCAAATCATCACCAAGTGGCAGAGCAAGTAGGTTGTTATGGTTTTTTTTTTTTATTGTGACTGTGACAAACTATTTGATATAAACAGCTTAAAGGAGGAAACATTTATTTTGGCTCACAGCTGAAGATTCCAATCCAAGGTTGATTGAATCCACTCCTGCAGTGGATTCAATGGAACCCACAATGAGACACAATACCATGGCTGTAAGAATGTCTGGGAGAGCAAAGTTGCTCACCTCATAGTAGCCAGACAGCAAAGCAGCAACAAGAAGGGGGCCAGAGTAAACCCAAGAACATACCTCCAGTGACCTGTTTTCTCTAACTAGCATCCACCTCCTAAAGTAACAAGCACCTTCCAAAATAGTGCTATGAGCTTTGTATTCAAACCATCACAGCCAGGATTCAAATGTAGGCAGGTATACAACTTGATGTATTTTATGAAAACATTTCTTAGCTAGAGCCTGAACTGTCTGCCTGAAAGGAGCCATACATCCTAGCTAAAGCGGGATTCGTGGAGAGATTAAATATCTACTCTATCCTTGAGCACACCAGGAAAGTCATTAGTATTAGATCTTTTAAAAGATCATCAATTTTTCCAGAAGAGGAAAAAAATATTCCCAAATATCCACTTTTCATTAGAGCTCTTTTCCTGGGCTGAAATTTCACATGCTCAGATAGATATTCCTATGGGCACTGGCGAGTTTTCATTGTATACTTTTTATTTATACTACCAGATTTTCTGAATTACTTTTGTTAATTATTTTCACATTTTAAAGGATTTCACATTCTAAAGTCTTAGTGTGTAAGCACTATAAAAGCTTCCCAAATTAAAGACAATCCAAACAATAACAACAATAATACCCACCTGCCCATCATACATCATCATCCATTTATCCATCCATCCATCTACCATTTAAAAAATTTTTTATCTAGAAATTGAAACTATTACTTGATATTACTTAATTCAAATAATTAAATGAGTTAATATATTTCAAGTATTTACAATCAGGCCTGGCAGACATTAGAGTCTTCGTAAGTATTAGTGACCATTATTAATAATAGCTTTTATACCACCTTTCAGTAATTGTTTAATATCTAACAATCCCGGGCACTCATCAACTCAAAATTCTACCGTGTTTAAGAAGAACTGCAGGAGAATAAAGTTGAAAATGTAGCAATCCTATAAGCCAATATAGGAAAAGAATTAAAAATCTTATTAACACCAGAATAACAAGAGCATTATTTTTCTCTAAGCCAAAACTTTATGTCTAAGATAAAATTTCTTCTTGTTCTTTTTTCTTTTCTTTTCTTTTTTTTCTGGTCCTGAGGCTTGAACTCTGGGCCTGGGCACTGTCTCTGGGCTCCATTTGCTCAAGGCAAATGCTCTATCATTTGAATCACAGCTCTATTTCCAGATTTTTCTGAGTAGTTTATTAGAGAAGACTTTCATGGACTTTCCTGCCCGAGCTGGCTTCAAACTATGATTCTCAGGTCTCAGTCTCCCAAGTAGCTAGGATTACAGACATGAGCCACCAGTGTCTGGCTATGTGGCTTTTTTAAAAAATAAAATTTCTTATCAGTCATATGTCTGTCACATGTACTTTAAACTTATATATAAGAATGCAATGTCTTTAACAGGCTGGGAATCAAATATTTGCTTAAACAATTGAAACTTTGTAAAATCTCGTATTTAAGATATTACTTTTTAATATCCTTACATTAAAATGAAAATGATTACTTTTTAATATTACTGGAAACCACCCTATCCCCAATTGTCAAGATATATTTCTTGTGTGATTTTATTATATGCTTAATAATAGTACCTGTGAGCTCAGGTTTCCTTTGAATAAAACTGATTGGAAACAATATCTCCCCTAAAGCATCTTTAATGTCATTATAGATGGGTAGGAGTAAATTAAGCGGTATTTAGGCACCAAAGTCTTTAATTTCATTGCATTTGAGTAGGAGTTAGACATTATGAGGTCCAATTTAAAAAGTCGCTAATGTTTTTACATCTGAGTAGGAGTAAATTAAACAAAATCACTCCTGAGCTGCTAATATCATTTTAATTGAATGTCATTCGGTTTCTAACTGCTGTTACAACACTACAGATAATGAGGCTGTTTTTATAAAGCAACTGAGACTAAGGCTGTGGCTGCTGACGATAAAGCTATAGGTTAGCAGATGATAGGGCGGGCAAGCCCTGGGATGTGTGAAAAGAAGCCAGCCACCATGATGATAGTGGTGACACTGCGTTTGTGAACATGACCTGCATGGATGAAAGCTATTGGATCGCAGATTGGGAATAGCTGACAGCTGCAAGTTGGATCATTATTCCTGGGGGATTGGCATTGGAAAACTACTCTTTCTTCACAATAAGATGTGTAGACTCTGATGGCCAGAAGCACTATTCCAATTTATTCTACCACCATGAATTATTCATAGAATCTGAATCAATGGAAAATTTGTTGTTGAGACTCTAGTTAAGAAAGACATCTAAAAGCATAAAACATAAGCCAGAGGCATTGGTGGCTCATGCCAGTAATCCTAGCTACTCAGGAGGCTGAGATCTGAGGATCACAGTTCAAAGCCAGCCCAGGCAGGAAAGTCCCTGAGACTCTCATCTCCAATAAAGACCAGAAAACCCCTTACAACTAAGGTCCCTTTAAAGATTAGCCATAAAGAGGAGTGGGATTGGGGACAGACCGAAGTGGAGTGAGATAGAGGCAGGGTGTGTGAGCAATGCCATTTTGTCTGAGCAGTTTAAGGTTTTAACAGCATCTGTGTCCACCAGGGCTGTCAGTGGTCAGATTTGTCCTTGGTCTCAGTTCTCTGCCAAGATCACTGGGTGTGTTTGTACAGGAGGAAGAGGAGAGGGATGATTCAGCAGGCTCGCAGCAAAGACAGTTCTAAGATATGGCTGTCAGAGTAAGGTGAGTGCTTTCAGTTTAAGTCATGTCTACCATCTAGGGTTAGCAATTGCCTTTAAAAATTCCCTGTCACTGGGGCACAAAGGTGAATCAAATGGAAGAGTGCTGGCCTTGAGCTGAAGAGCTGAGGGACAGCGCCCAGGCCCAGAGTTCAAGCCCCACGACTGACAAAAAAACAAAACACAGAAAACAAAAAACAAAAAAACCACCAACACAAACCAAAAACAAAACCAAACAACAAAAAAAGCCCACAAAGAATTCCCTGTCACATCCGGTGCTGGTGGCTCATGCCTGTAATCCTAATTACTCAGGAAGCTGAGATCTGAGGATCAAGGTTCCAAGCCAGCCCAGGCAGGAAAGTCTATGAGACTCTTACTCCAATTAACCACCAGAAAACTGGAAGTGGTGCTGTGGCTCAAGTGGTAGAGTATTAGCCTTGAGCTGAGGAGCTGAGGGACAGTGCCCAGGCCCAGAGTTCATTCTCCAGAACCAGCAAAAAGAAGGAAGGAAGGAAGGAAGGAAGGAAGGAAGGAAGGAAGGAAGGAAGGAAGGAAGGAAGGAAGGAAGGAAAGAAGGAAGGAAGGAAGGAAGTATTGACCTTGGACCTTTCTGTCCTTTTTCTAATCTGGAATGGCTACCTAGGCCCACTCCATAACTGTTATAATAGGACTTGTCTTCATAACTCTTGAGTTACTTTTTTTAGTGTTTGTGTGTGTGTGTGTGTGTGTGTGTGTGTGTGTGTGTGTGTGTGTGTGTGTGTGAAGCAGCACCCCCCCCCCCGCCAATGTGGAACGAAATTTTTCAGTGACCAAAAAAAGAGCATCTACCCAATTTAAATAACTCTTTTTACAATTTAAAAAATTGCTACAAAGTTCATAGAATATGAAATTTGAAGGATAAAAACCATCATCACTAGTTTCAGAATTTCTAAAAAGAATTTTTGCCACAATTGGTGATCACTCCTGATTTCATTTTTCTCTACTTCCTGGCAAATTCTAATTTCTGTTCTATCTCCATGGATAGCATTTAATATGAAGACAATGATGCAATATTTTTCCTTTTCTTTTCTTTTCTAGATTATTTTTACTTAGCATAATGTTTTAAAGGTTTAGCCATGTTTAGTGTACATTAGTACTTCATTTATTCTTTTTTTTGTGTGTGTGTCCAGTTGTGGGGCCTGAACTTTGGGCCTGGGCACTGTCCCTCAGCAATTCAGCTCAAGGTTAGCGCTCTACCACTTGAGCCACAGCGCCACTTCTGGCTTTTTTTCTTTTTGCTTATGTGGTGCTGAGGAATCAACCCAGGGTCTCATGCATGCAAGGCAAGTGCTCTACCACTGAGCCACCTTCCCAGCCCCTTCATTTATTCTTATGGCTGAACAATATCTTATTATATGGTATATGACTATAAAACATTTTGTTCATCTATTTCAATGAATTGGCATTTTGGCCTATTAAGAACAATGCTGCTATTGACATTGAAAGCCCCACGACCGACAAAAAAAAATAGTAATAAGATTTTGAAGGTTTTTATAGAACATAGATTTTCAGATCTGTCAGGTATGAAGTTAGAGATGGATTTGCTGGGTGTATTGGAAATTTGAGGTTTACACTAATCTCTATTGCACAGTAGTTGATTCATTTCACATACTCACCTACAATGTACAAGAGTTAGAACTTCACTTCTGCCCAACAGAGAGAGAGAGAGAGAGAGAGAGAGAGAGAGAGAGAGAGAGAGAGAGAGAGAGAGAGTGAGAGAGAGAGAGTGAAGTTATAGCTGGTGTTTGTAAAGAAGTATCTCAATGTGGTTTTGATTTGTGCTTTCCTAATGACTAATATGCTGAGCCCCTTTTCCTGTGCCTCTTGGTCATTTGTATCTGTTCTTTGGAAGAATGCCTATCCAAGTCTCCTGTGGTTGATTGTCCTACCAAACGTGATGTTGAAATGTAATCCCCATTGTGATGTAGTAAGGAGGTGGGACCAGGTGGGATCCTTAAGAGGGAGATTAGATCGAGAGGGCTCTGCACTCATGAATAGATGAATTCATTCATAGATTAATGGATTAATGGATCATCTCAAAGTGAGTTTCTTATGAAAGCCAGTTTTGTCTGGCTTGCAGTACATCACATTACCATGTAATGTCTTGCATCACCTTGGGACTCTCCAGAGGTTAACATAAGCAAGATGGCCTTTACCAGATGCATCCCCTTGACTTGTCAGACTCCAAAACTGATCTAAATAACCCTTAGTTCTTTATAAGTTCCTGAGTCTGTGCTTTTCAATTATACCAACAAGAAATGGTCAGAGACAAAAATCCTTTGCCCAATTTTAGCTCAATTTTTCATCTTTTTTTTTTACTGAATTCTTAAAAGATTTTTAAAAAAATATATATTCTGGATGGGCATGGGTGGCTCACATCTGTAATCCTAGCTATTCAGGAGGCTGAGATCTGAGGATTGTGGTTCAAAGCCAGCCTGGGCAGAAAAGTCCATGAGACTCTTATCTCCAATAAACTACCAGAAAACTGGAAGTGGAGCTGTGGCTCAAGTGGTAGAACACTTACCTTAAGCTGAAGAGCTGTAGGACAGTGCCCAGGCCCAGAGTTCAAGCCCCATGACCGACCCCCCCCCAAATACATATTTATATATATTTATTTATTTATATATTCTGTCTACCAATCCTTATCATATATATGATCAAATAGTTCTATTATGTAGACTTACCTTCTTACTTTCTTGGTGATATTTGTATATCATACTTACATATTGGTGTGTGTGTGTGTGTGTGTGTGTGTGTGTGTGTGTGTGTGTGTGTGTGTGTGTGTGTGTGTGTGTGTGTGTGTGTGTGTGTGTGTGTGTGTGTATGTGTATTGGCTGAGTTGGGTTTGGACTTATGCTAAGTAGGTGCTCTACCACTTGAGCAATGCCCCAGACCTTTTGAATTGCATTCCTTTAGATATATGCATAGGAGGGGTAAAAGAGAAGTATATGGTCATTATAGTTTAGTATTTGAAGAAGTCTCTGTTCTGACTTCTATTGTGACTGTAGTAATTTCCATAACAGCATGTGAGGGTTTCTTTTTCCTTGCATCTTCACCAGATGATAGCTATTCTAACTGGGATGAGATGAGGGTTTTTTTTTGGTACTTGCATCAGGGCTTGAACTCAGGGTTTTGCACTTTCACTTTTCTTTTCCAGTGGTGGTTTTGATTTGTATTTTCTTTACAGCTAATGATGTTGAATATCACTTCATATATTTATTATTCATTTGTCCTTCCTTCTCTGAGAACTCTGTTCCATTAATGTGACTTTTCTTCCTTATTCTAAGTACTGTATTATGGTTATAGGTTTGTGTATGTTGAACCATCCTTGCATCTCTTTGGAATGAAATCAACTTGATCATGGTATATGATCTTTTTAATGAGTTGAATGCTGTTTGCAAGTATTATGATGAGAATTTTTCATCTATGTTCATCAAGAAAATTGGTATAATTTTGTTTTTAGCTGTGTCCTTATATGGTTTTGACAACACAATAATACTGTCTTTGTAAAATGAGTTTGGTAACATTCCTTCTCTCTCTATTTTATAGAGTAGTTTGAGGAGCATTAGGGTTAGTTTTTCCTGAAAAGTCTAGTAGAAGTTAGTAGTGAAGTGCAGTGGTCCTGGGGGCTTTTCTTTGTCGGGAGACTATTACTGCTTCAGCCTTGTTATTTTTATGTACCTGTTTCAGAATTTGTGTACTTTTGGGCTAATTTAAGTAGGTCATGCACATTTACATATTTATTCACTTCTTTTGTATGTTCCATTTTACTAGAATATTCCTTCATGATCTTCTGAATTATTTGGTCTTTTTTATTTTATTTTATTTTTTATTGTGAAAATACCATACAGAGGGGTTAAAATTACACGGGCAAGATAACGCGTACAACTCTAATTAAGCATTGTTGCCTCCTCCTTTGTTTCCCCTTCCCATCCCTTCCCTCCCCCACTCCCTCTTGATATTTGGTCTTATATACTATGTTTGTTTTTTTTTTCTCAGTGTTTCTCAGCGTTTGGATTCAGAGCTTTGTACTTGCTAGGCAGGCATTCTACCACTTGAGTCATGCCTCTAGCCCTTTGCTTTGGTTATTTTTGTGTGTGTATGTGCCAGTCCTGGGGCTTGAACTCAGGACCTAGATGCTGTCCCTGAGTTTTTTCACTCAAGATTAGTGCTCTACCATTTGAACCACAGCTCCACTTCCAGTTTTTTTTGGTTGTTATTGGAGATAAGAATCTCATAGACTTTTCTGTCAGGGCTGGCTTCAAACTCCAATCCTCAGATCATAGCCTCCTGAATAGCTAGGATTATAGTTGTGAGCTACTGACACCCAGCTTTGCTTTGGTTATTTTTAATAGAGGGACTTGATTTTCACTTGGGCTTGTATGGACTGTGATCCTCTTATTTGTGTTTCCTGCAGTATGTAGCATGCTGTCACACCACTACACCCGGCTATTGGTTAAGATGGAATTATCTGAACTGGCCTTAAACCATGATCCTTCAGATCTTCACCTTCTGAGTAGCAAGTCTCCCTTATTTGTTGTGTGGGTTTCTCTTTCCCTACAAGTTCAATTGATTATCAGTTTATTTAGAATCTACATCTAAATATTTCCTCCCTTCCTTCCTTCCTTCCTTCCTTCCTTCCTTCCTCCCTCTGGGCCTGCGTGCTGTCCCTCAGCACTTCAGCTCAAGGCAAGCGCTCTACCATTTGAGCCACAGTGCCACTTCTGGTTTTCTAGTGGTTTATTGGAGATAAGAGTCCCGGGCTGGCTTTGAACTGAGATCCTCAGATCTCAGCCTCCTTAGTTGCTAGGATTACAGGTGTAAGTCACTGGTGCCCGGCCCAAATAAGTTTTTTTTTTTTTAATTAAAAAAAATTTTTTTGGGTCCGGTCGTGGGGCCTGAACTCTGGGTCTGGGCGCTGTCCTTCAGCTTTTCAGCTCAAGGCTAGCACTCTACCACTTGAGCCACAGCACCACTTCCAGCTTTTTTGCTTATGTGGTGCTGAGGAAACGAACCCAGGGCCTCATGCATGCAAGGCAAGCGCTCTACCACTGAGCTAGCTTCCCAGCCCCCAAATAAGTTTTATATATTCCTTTATGACTCCATTTTTCACACCCTTAGTTGAGGTGCTGGCTAAAGCTCTACAATTGTTTTCAGAAAGTCCTAACCTCTTAGTAAGTCCTGCCTTACTTAATCTAGCACTCCAATGCCACATTAGTCATTAGGCTTCACCTGAAACAGAAGCAGAAATTGCTTCATTTTAACAACTTGCTGCCTAGCCTAGAACCTGTTTACATTCCAGGATAGGGTGAAGAAAACATTGCTACTGAAAGTCAAAACTTAATTGTATCTATTCCTTTCTGGTATCTTACCAAAGGAATGGCATAGATCATCTCAGAGAAGATAGATTTTTTAAGAAGATGACTTGATGGTTATCTTTGACATGAAAAGGTGATTCCAGTAGTTATCAAGGAGAGGGTGAAACAAAGACAGGGTTGATGTCTTATGTTCAATTGATAAGAGAGATTCTTGAGTTTCCCAGGAGATGGGACCTAAGGGAACTAGTAAGATAACTCAGTGGGGAGTTGTAGAGTGGTTTGTTGAGCGAGAGGGTCCAGAAACCTATTGGGAGGTCAGGGCCCAAGGAGAAAGGATGATTAATGACAGGATGGTCAAGGGAATTTAGGAACAGGGCTACCTAACATTAACTGTTAAAGTGTTTGGCCCTAACCCTTTATTAAATGTGGGCTGTGCACAGTAACCTTGTGTTAGTGGTGGCTTTGAGAAGTTAAACAGAAAATGGGGGTAGTGACTTATTCTGAGTTAGCATGAAGTAAAACAGAGGAAACAAGACTCACTAGCAGGATGAAATCCAGCGAGAACTTGCCACAGCAAGTCTTGTGAAGGTATCTTTCTGTAATGTGAGATTGAGTGTCAAAGACACTTACATTTTATTTTTATTACTGAATATTTGAAAAACATTAAAATTTCCCATAGATCTTGATTATCAATTACTTTGCGTCATGAAGACTTTTTTTTCCTTTTACTTAAAAAAAAATCCCTTTAAAAAAGTGTTACTATAGAGGTGATATGCAGAGGAATTACAGTTCCATAAGTCAGGTAAAGAATATATTTTGTTTTGGATGATGTCACCCCTTCCCTTGCTTTCTCCCAGGTTTTCTTTCCATCCCCACTCACAAGTTGTATAGTTCATTTTCAACACAGTGTCTAGTGAGTACCACTGCTGCATTTTTTCACCCTTTGTGCCTCCATTTCTGTGCCTCCCCCTACACTTCCAAAGACAGATAAATGAACAAACAAGACAAAAAGAAAAAAAAAAACAAAAACAGTAACAGAGAAAAACTTCCTGTTTCCAGTTCCTGGGGTTAATTTTGATAAATGCTATTTTATAGAATCAGAGACCTATAGTGATTGTCCCTTTGTGTTAATCTCCTAAGAATACCCTCATTTGGTCTCACTGCGTGTGAATGTCTGGAGTCCTGTACAACTTACCATGTTCCAGTGTATATTAGATCCAGCTTCTCTATATGAGAGAAAACATGTGCTGTTTGTCTCTCTGAGCTTGGCTTACCTCAGTTAATATGACCTGTTCTAGGTCTACCCCTTTCCCTGCAAATGACATATTATTCTTTCTAATGGTTGCGTAAAATTCCATTGTGTACCTAGTTCAACTTTGTTACATTTAACTATGCC
This sequence comes from Dipodomys merriami, assembly GCF_024711535.1. NCBI lineage: Eukaryota > Metazoa > Chordata > Mammalia > Rodentia > Heteromyidae > Dipodomys > Dipodomys merriami. The sequence continues at coordinate 23,930,186 of NW_027202715.1, forward strand.
CATGGACATCAGTCTGTTTTGGACTGCTCTGCTAGTGTTAAAGGTAGAAATAAACTATTAATTTGAACCAAAAATAATTCCATTGTGTATAGGTACAAGAATTTTTGGATCTACTCGTCTGTTGTAGGGCATCTGGGCTGTAGTGCAGCAGTGAACATGGGTGTACAAATGTCTTTATAGTACCCTGGCTTGGGATGTTCTAGGTAGATTGGGCAAGCTGATTTTTAAAGAAAAATTAAGCTGATAAAGACGAGGGAAAGCACACAAGGGATAGTTACAGTGAAACCATGAAGGACGGGAGGTACTTCCAAGAATCTAGGAATGGTGGTAGAGTCAGTTCATTCACCCCTTAGTAATTTTCTCATAAATCTGTCATTCCTAAAAGATAACATCGTACACTTTCCTCCCTAAAGAAATAATTTCACTCTCCCCTCATTTTCCCTAGTAAGAACAATTGGATTGAGAAATATGTGGTTTTGGTTATTTTGAGTTACAATTTTGTGTGAGTTTCAGTAAGGAGTTGCTTAGCGGGCACAGTGGTTTTGGAAGCCACATAATGTTTCTTGTTCCCTAGAAAGACACTGTGTTAGGCAGGATGTTTATGATAGCCTGAAACATTTAAATTAAAAATACATTTGTTATTTGCATATTACAAAGTCTTTTAAAACATATAGAGGAAGAGGGATACGGGGTTAATTTAGTGGCTTTATGATATCATGAGATATATAGGTTCTTTGAATTCTTGTACTGTAGTTCAAGTTTCATTTTGGCTTGTTCTTAGCTTGACTCTCAAATATACAAGAGGGCTGCTACCGATCAAACCCCCATGCCTTACTTTTGCTTCCATAGGAAGAGAAAAAGGGATTTTTCCTCTTATGTCTTATTGGAAATGTCTATTAACATTTCCAGCATACTTTGTACCAGAGTCTATTGGCCAGGATTGAGTTACATTTTTATATCCTAGCTTTATAGACAGCTGAGATAGTATCAGTTATTGTTGTTTTATTAAAATTTATTTTAGGAAGTGGACTCTGACTAAGGAAGATGTAGTTTGGGGATGGTTATAACTAAACAACCCTTGGATCCATAAGAAACACATGATTAATAAAAACTTACTTCTGCTATGTGTTAATATGACCCTGCAGCATACTGAGCACTTGAGGCATGCAAAGCAATGACAACATAGGATTCTGCAGCTGCTATGCAAAAGCGGGAAATTCTCAAGTAATGCACTATAGAATGTTTGTGATTGTACTAGAAAAGGTCAAGGTGGGAAGGAAAGAACCAGAGGACCAAGAAGCTACTACTATACAAGTAGTCAAGCCTGACATCTGTACAAGTAACCTTGTCTTTAAGTGTTTTCAATGGAGTATTGTGCAGCCATAAGAAAAATGAAATTATGTCATTTTCAGGAAAATGGATCATCATGTTAAATGTCACATTTGTCAAATACAAATTCCTTAATATAAATACTAGATTTTCTTATTTTTTTTAGATCCCAGTTTTTTTTCCACAGAATGTAATACAATCTTTGTCCTTTTATTTGGGGGGAGCATCCAGTCGTGGGGTCTGAACTCTGGGCCTGGGCACTGTCCCTCAGCTCTTCAGCTCAAGGCTAGCGCTCTACCACTTGAGCCACAGTGCCACTTCCGGCTTTTTTCTTTTTGCTTATGTGGTGCTGAGGAATCGAACCCAGGGCCTCATGCATGCAAGGCAAGCGCTCTATCACTGGAGCCACCTTCCCAGCCCCAATCTTTGTCTTTTAAAAGCCCTTCTAAGGAGAAAAGTAGTGTCATGAAAAATATAATGCTTTGAAAAGAAAGCGATGATTAAATTTTGCTTCTTTCATAGTAAAATAATACCTCCTAACCATTCCAGAACCTTTATTGTGCTTGTGAGTCCATTTTTTTGCGGGGGGGGGGGGAATAATTCAGAGACATTCTTCAACACTGTCCTTTTCATTTCTGGTGCTGTCACCAAGCACTTATTTTCCAAGATCCAGTTCTAGAACTGAAGACAGTGTACTGAGTACAGAATTGCAGGGAAGGAAAGATCAAAGTCCTTGGCAACATGCTTGCGTCTCTGGACCAAGTTATCCAATGCATGCAACATCTCTGGACTCCTGGCTATAAACATACTTCTTTATTGTCAAAGCCAAATTAAGTGGAGATTTCTTAACATCTTCAGCTAATATCATCCTGAGTGATACGTAACTACGTGGTGAGTTGAGAGAAACAGCTGACTTTGGATGAGAAGAGCGTGGATGGAACGAACCTTCCTCAGATTTTCCTATCCAAATTAAGCCAGGAATATCCTTTTTGTTTTTATTGTTCTTTTTTTTTTTATTTTTAACAATGAACAAGCTGAAGCCACTTAGACTGGCGTCCACAATGCAACCCTGAAGAGATTTGTGCTGTCTCTCTCTCATTCTCTTTGGCCTATGAGAGGAAGACTCCAGCAGGTGAACATAGTGGTAGATTAAGATCTCCTATTACATAGGAAAACCTTGTTTGTCATTTCCAACACTGATTTGGACCATTTCCATTCTTCACCCAGGGCTTCAGTAGCAACTACAGCCATATATTTCTCAGAAAGGTAGGTACAAAGTTTGTGTTCATTGTCCATTTCAATGACTGTCTGATACTCAGTGACTGGAAAGGAAATATTCAGCTTCATATTGTGGCTGCTTTCCTAGGAGGCTCCAAAAGAAAAGAGGCATCATTCCTCCTGATTGTATCATTTTCTCTTGGTTTAACCTCATGTTGCTTTGTTTATCATGGCCCTAGGAGCAATAATATACATATAGCTTAGGTGTGCATTTTGGGTATTCTATCTACGATACTACCTACTAGGATATTTGCAATGTATCTGTATTGTTAATTAGTGGTGTGTGTGTGTGTGTGTTATACATGTCTTATTCTATTTCTCTGGAGAACTCTGGTTAATACAATGGTAAATAAGATTAATAGAGCAGTGGGAGAGAAGATTGGGACATTAGACTAGTTATAGTAAGGAAATCTTTCTTGGACTCCCCATGTCTTAGCTAGCACTGGGTCGTAGGTATCATGATACTGTGATCTGACAAGCCAGATCACAAAGGCTGACTCCTTTTTGTATTAAATTGTATGTAGACTATCCAGTCTACATATTTATTTTCTAATACTTATTTTTGAGAATCTTAAACTTTTTTTTAATTTAATTTAATTTTATTTGTGAACATACTGTACAGAGGGGTTACAATTGCATGGGCAGGATAATGCGTACATTTCTTACCAAGCACTGCAGCCTCCTCCTTTGTTTACCCTTCACATCACTTCCCAGCCTCCCCCCTTCCCCCCCAATCCCCATCCTTCTCCTTCCCCCCTTCCCCTCCCACCCCCCCCCCCGCACTGACGTTGTAAAGCTCATTTTGGACATGACAACTTGTACTTCTCATTGTTGCAACAGGTCCACCTGTATCCTTAAACAACTGGTTTTTCCCCATCTCTTCCACAAGTTATACTGACATCAAATATAGTGAAAGCAGGGGTTATACTATGGGGGAGGGACATACAAAGCAACAAAGAGATAATCTTATAGATGCATTAGAAACACATGCATGAAAGAAAAAAACATTAAAATACACATCTAAGGGTTCATTTTCCTGACATCACATTATCTGACCTTTTCTGCTTGACTCATACATATACTAGATATTGCAAATAAGGGAAACCATGGGAACTATGTTTCTTTGGGCTTGGCTTACTTCACTTAATATAATTTTTTCCAAGTTTTTCCATTTCCTAACAAATGGGGCAATGTCATCCTTTCTGATGGAGGCATAGAATTCCATTGTGTATATATACCACATTTTCTTGATCCATTCATCTACTGAGGGGCATCTGGGTTGGTTCCATATCTTAGCTATGGTCAATAATGCTGCAACAAACATAGTTGTGCTGGTAGCTTTAGTGTGGTCTTGTTTGTAAACATTTGGGTAAATGCCCAAAAGTGGGATTGCTGGGTCATAGAGGAGTTCTATGTGAAGTCTTTTGAGGAACCTCCATACTGCTTTCCAAAGTGGTTGAACAAGTTTACATTCCCACCAACAATGAAGTAAGGTTCCTTTCTGTCCACATCCCCTCCAGCATCTGTTGTTGTTAGAGTTCTTGATTTTTGCCGTTCTAACTGGAGTGAGGTGATATCTCAATGTTGTTTTGATTTGCATTTCTTTTATGGCTAGGGATGTTGAACATTTCTTCATGTGTCTATTGGCCATCCTTTTCACAGTTTTGTAGACCTTCAAATCTGGTTGCTTATCACTACGGTTTCCCCAAACAAATTTTCATTTATAAAGGTTGATGGTGTACATCTAATGAACTTGAAAAGACAGAAAAATAACTGAGTAGGGTCTTAACCATTTCTGGCTTATAGATTTGGGGTACGGGCTAGGGAACAGGTTCATTAGTCCCTTCTCTGGAAATGGTCTGGTTCAGTCACCATTTTTGCACAAGGGAGAAACAAACTTGGATGGTTCAGACATGTGTTCTTCAGGATAGGTAAGCAAGCAAGAGTGACTGTCCAGCTTCCAGAAAGAGCTGAAGCTTGCTCTGGTGCCTGAGAATTGTCCTGGGAAAGGATTAATAAGGGATTAAATGCAATCCAATGCACACACACACACGAGCACACGTGCGCGCGCGCACACACACACACACACACTTTTTTTCTTCTGTTTTGCCCTTTTTTTTCTTTCAAATGGGAATGCAACAATGTCTAATATACTGATTAATTATGGGTCTGGTTGGGTACATCTAGTTAAGAAAGCTTTCTTTTTTTGGGGGGGTGGTCCAGTTGTGGGGCCTGAACTCTGGATCTGGGCTCTGTTCCTCAGCTCTTCAGCTCAAGGCTAGCACTCTACCACTTGAGCCACAGCGCCACTTCTGGCTTTTTCTGTTTATGTGGTGCTGAGGAATGGAACCCAGGGCCTCATGCATGCAAGGCAAGCGCTCTACCACTGAGCCACCTTCCCAGCCCAAGAAAGCTTTTATTTAGTCACAGCAATAATGACTTGTTTTTGCTGGCAAAGGTCAGATAAATTGATGTTAGGTGAAATGAATCCCAAGATAAGTATTCAAATGCTTTTTCTTTCTTGTGATTGTTTCTAACATATTTATAAGATGATTTCTTTGTTGCTTTGTATGTCCCTCCCCCACGGTATAAGCCCTGCTTTCATTGTATTTGATGTCGGTATGATTTGTGAAGGGGAAGGGAAAAAACAAATCATTTAAATAGGGATACAAGTGGACCCATTGCAACTAGGAGACGTACAAGTTGTTATGCTGAAAAACGAACTTTACAACTTTTACTGGGGCTGGGGGTGGGGGTGGGGGTAGGGGGTGGGGGGAGAAGATGGGAAGGGATGGGAAGGGGAAACAAAGGAGGCGCCACAATGCTTGATAAGAAATGTACTCACTGTCTTGCCCATGTAATTGTAACCCCTCTGTACGGTATTTTCACAATAATAAAAAAAAGAAAGAAAGAAAAGAAAGTGGGACAAGGGAGAAAGGTAAAAACAGAGACAGAAGAGAAACAGATTGCCCTGGTCTATATACATTGAATTTCTGTCAGTAGCTTCTTTTTGGTTCTTTAAGAAAAAAATATAAAATATAATTAGTCTGACCAGTTTTGTAATTGGTTATCCAAAGCTAGTATCATCTGATTGTCATGTTTAATTATGCAAATAATGTCTGTCTGGTGTGTGTGTGTGTGTGTGTGTGTGTGTGTGTGTGTGTGTGTGTGTGTGTGTGTGTGTGTGTGTGTGTGTGTGTGTGTGTGTGCTGGAACTGGGGCTTGAACTCAGGGCCTGGGCATTGTCCCTTAGCTTTTTTCATTCAAGGCTAGCTCTCTATCATTTGAGCCACAGTTCCACTTTCTGCTTTTTTGGTGGTTAATTAATAATACAAGTCTTATGGACCTTCCTGTCCAGGATGGCTTTGAACCATGATCCTCAATTCTCAGCCTCTTGAGTAGCGAGAATTACAGGTATAATCCATGGGTGGCTGGCTCCTAAGTTTTTATTTTTAACCTCCCCAAACAATTGGCAGTGTTTAAGAAAATAATTCCATAAACCTTCCATGATATTTATATTATTGTTGGATTTTTGAAACCCCTCTCCTTAAACTTATCAAAATCACTTTGATTTTACACCTACAGTTCGTATCTTAGCATCTCCATTTTCGACACTTATAAATGCTTTAATAGATACATGGACAGTAATTTAGTTTGACTTAAATGTAATAATCAGGCCCATTTATCTAGGCTGACAAGATTTCATTTCCTAATGATCTTTTATTGTAAATTTATTTGATTTCCTTTAATATATTATCTCATTTCTCTTCGCCTTTCCTTTTGAAAAAATATGAATAATTTTCTATGGAATTATGAAGACTTGGCTTTAAACTGACAGCTCTGAGCAATAGTGAATATCTCCACCCTCTTAAACAAATTACAGAGTTTGATAACAAAGTCCCAGGAAAAAGAACATTAGTTTACCAAGAAGTTATTCTAAAAGACACTAAGATTTGTACTCCTAGGGTCTTTCATTTTTTTTGAAAGAGTGAGAACCAAAATAATCAGGCCAATTTGCCTTCAGTTCTACATTTTCAGTAGTGAACTTGACCTCTATGGATTGCCCCTAGTTAACTCAGGCTCATCATTTGAGCATATATGAAATCAAACTTACGTTTTTCTTTCCTCCAAAATGCTGCTTCACATTATGTTTTTATTTCCATTACTGAGCTAATCATCTACTCAGTTAAGCTGAAATTATACAGCATTATTTTGGAGGTTTGTCTTTCTTGGAAATAGTCTGTTACAATGCCTTGATTCTTGTGACTTTCAAAGTAGTTTTTTTGGGCAGGTCATGGGGCTTGAACTCAGGCCTGAGCAGTGTCCCTGAGTCTGTTTGTGCTCAAGGCTAGCACTCTACTACTTGCTTGAGCCACAGTGCTACATCTGGCCTTTTCTGAGTAATTTTTATTAGAGATCACAGACTTTCTGGCTGAGGCTGGCTTTGAACCATGATCTTCAGATCTCAGCCTCCTGAGTAGCTAGAATTGCAAGTGGCACCTGGCCTCAAATTAGTTTTTAACATTTGTCCAGGTCTCTCTATATTCTGCTGTCCTTGAGATTCTTGTTTGGAGAATCATTATAACATCCTAAATCTGCCTTCACTCCAAACCACCCATCATCAGTGCCTCTGTGAGCATAAGTGGTGGAAATGCCAATCTGACCTCATTCCCAGTGAGAATAGTCTTCCGTGGCTCCCTGTTGTGTAGAGGATTAAGTTCACAGTCCTCAGCAAGATATGTGAAGCCCTTCAGGACTTGTTTCTAACCTACTTCTCCAACTATATCTCTTGTCCCTCTTCCTCTTTACCTTCTCTCCTTACCTCCAACTCTCTTCCATCTTTGAAGAGTGAACACAAGCAGCCCCTCCTTCCAAAATGTCTTTGCCATGCAAAAGTAGCCACAGTCCTCACTATTTTTCTGTTCCCTGTGCATGACTCTCCCCCGCCCACAACTGGAAGATCCTCAAAAGGAAGGACTTCATTCCTTCCTCTGTTCCTAGTAAAATACTTGACATACAACAATTACATAATAAATATTCATTGAGCAAAGACTTGCATGACTGAAGGAACTCCAAGGAGCTTTTAAATGATTTTCTTTGGCTGAAGTCCTACTGTGGTCTCTCTGAAACATTAACTGGAAGTTGTGATGTACTATAATTATATTTGTGGAAGTGGCATTTGATCTGTTTCACAGTTTTGTAGTAGAAAGAAATGCCAAAAGAAGATGCTATTCAGAAACCTGTACCTGAATACAAGCAGGCTACTTGCAATTTTAATAACTATCAAAAAGCCTGTTGCAAAATTATATTTTTCTTCTCTTCCCAACCCCACACCTTTAGTAACACCATATACATATTTATTTATGTATGTTATTGAGATGCCTTTGGCACTGGGTTTTGCAACAGTCTGTTCATTTCTGCAAAATCAGGTTGGTGAGCATCCCTTCCGTCACTCCCAGGATATGAGGCAACTTGAGATACACATTGTAATCAAAATGCCATTGATATTTCCATGAATGGAAAGGGAGTACCACTAAAGTCTGCTTGTGTACTTATACTTGTCTTGTTTTAAAGCAGGTTTCATTGCCTCAGTATATTTGGTATATACTTTGGCTAAAGTAGAAGAGAAATCTCCTTGAAATTGGAGGACCTTTCCTCAACATACAGGACAGACATGGAAAACATTTCTGAAATTTCTCTCATTCTTCAGATGGCATGCTGGTGATGTTCACAATTACACTGGAACCTCTTTCATGTAACACCCAGATCTGGGTGACATGCATCAGGGTTTGGGCATTATGGGATACCCCCTGAAGAGCTGAGATTAATATAATGTTTAGCACAACAAAGACTTCCTGAATGACTAGATGACTAGATATATATTAGAACTGTTTAGTATCAAACAGCAGAACATTTACCCAAGTTCCCTCAGATAACCTTATGTCCTATGGGAAGCTACTACTTCATTTAGCTGATGACATTTAGCTTCCAAGCCATCTTGCAGGTACATCTGCACGGTGGAACACAAGCCATATATGAACTCCAGGTGCAAGGGGATTCTGGAAGTGTAGTTACAATTTCCAGCATCTATAATGCACCACAAGATGCTAGAAAACAAATCAGAATGAGTTAGGTGCCATTAAATCAGCTCATTAACAAATAAAGACATCATTAATTAGGATGAAGATTAAGTCTTAGAAGAGAATCATTGACAAAGCTAGGGTTGTGTGCCCATTTCTTGGATAGGAGAGAATTAGACTGACAGTCTCACCAAAATAGCATGCAATGCAAAGTTAGTTCCTCAGAAGGAAATGAGGGATGTTGCTAAACTAAAGAGAATATGGACCCAAACTCTACAAATGCTCCGACAGAAGCAAGGCATTGTAATACAAGTATGAAAGTTACATTTGGCATAGTGTGAGAGCTCACATTTTCATGATTACCAGCAATTGGAAGCAAAGGGTACTTAAAGATGTGATTTTACAGAATTAGGTATATTGTGGTATAAATTATACATAGTTAACACATCCTGTTTAGGTGTAGAGCACCACAGTCAAGATATGGAACACTCTCTCATTCTAAAAGCTTCATTAACATCCCTTACAACCATCTCCCCCCTCCATCTCTAGTCCCCAGTCAGCCCAAAAGCCAGTGATCTAATCCTTTCTCCATAATTTTGATGTTCCTAGCTGTGTCTGAATTCTTGCATTTAGCCAAGAGATCATTTTCTACTATGTTTAAAAAATCTTTTTTCCTCTCTTCTAGGAACATTTTCCCCTCCTAAACAGAGATCTCTCTGGTATTTGAAACAGAACTACATTGCTCTCATGAGGTGAGAGCAGACAACACACACCCAAGATTTCTTCCAATGTGGAACACTGAAGTTTGCTCATGGAACTTTGTTTCTTCCGTGTTCCAGAATCACTATCTCTCCAGAATCTCTGTGTTTGTTTGCTTTTCCCAAAGTTGTTTCTTGAATGTTCATAGAGCCCCTTCCAGGGAGGAAGACATGGCTTAGGAATATTACTGGACATATTATTAAATGATTTCCTCTCTCTCTCTCTCTCTCTCTCTCTCTCTCTCTCTCTCTCTCTCTCTCTCTCTCTCTCTCTCTCTCTCTCTCTCTCTCTCTTTCTCTCTCTTTCTCTTTATATTTAAGGTGAGCACTCTACTACTTGAACCACAGCACCACACCTGGCTTTTTCTGAACAGTTTATTGGAGATAAGCATCTCACAGACTTTCCTGTCTGGGCTGGCTTTGAACTGTGATCCTCAGATCTCAGCCTTCTGAGTAGTTAGGATTATAGGCATGAGCCACCAGCACCAGGCAAATCATATCTTTTTTTTTGTCTTATCTCTTTTGTACTGACTTCTTGTTTTCGTGGTGTTGATCTCAGAGCTGGATTTCAGAGCCTGGTGATTTGCTAGGCAGGTGCTCCACCATTTGAGCTCAACCCGTTCTACTTTAGTTATTTTTCAGATATGAGCTTGTATTTTTTGTCTGGAGCTGCCTATAGGCCATAATCAACCTCCCTATGCCTCCTGTGGAACTGGAATTATAGATGTGCAACATCATGCCCAGCCATTTACTAACATCTTTCAAATGCCACTGTTAACCACTAAGATGGCATGGATCCAAATATTACTTTAGCCAAATAAACTAGGAGGGAAGATTCTGCAGAAAGTGGCTTCTTAACCTGTCATTAGCCACAGCCCATTAGCTACTGGGCATTTGAAATGTGGTGAGTACAAATTGAGATAGGCTGTAGATATAAAGTATATACACAATTGTAGACTTAGTCCCTCAAAATGAAAAAAAATGAGCATAGGGATAATATGTGTATTGATGGTCTTTTGAAATGATAGTTGTCTTACATATATTGGCTTAACAAAATATCTTATTAAAATTAATTTTCTCCACATCACATAATGTGTGTGTGTGTGTGTGTGTGTGTGTGTGCGCGCGCGCTGGTACTGGGGCTTGAAATCAGGGCCTGAGAGTGCAATCCTTTACTTTTTTGCTCGAAGTGAGCATTGTAATACTTGAGCTCAGCTCTGCTTCCATCAGTTGGAGATAAGAGTCTCATGTATTTCTTGCCTGGGCTGGCTTTGAACTGTCATCCTCAGATCTCAACCTCCTGAGTAGTTAGGATTACAGGCACAAGCCACTGGCACCCAGATCACACACTTAATTTTTTGGGGGGGGGTCTGGTCGTGGGGCCTGAACTTTGGGCCTGGGTGCTGTCCCTCAGCTCTTCAGCTCAAGACTAGCTCTTTACCTCTTGAGCCACAGCACCACTTCTGGTTTTTTCTTTTTGCTTATGTGGTGCTGAGGAATTGAACCCAGGGCCTCATGGATGCAAGGCAAGTGCTCTACCACTGAGCCACCTTCCCAGCCCATATCACTTAATTTTTTAACAATGTAACAAAAAATAAAATTGGATAAGTAACTCATATTTGTGTCCTGTGTTATATTTCTGTGGGAGAGTATTGATTCAGGAAGATCCCTGATTGTACAACTGCTAATCCTCCCCAAGAAGGACCAAACATTCGCTTGTTTTATCTGAATCTCAGGGATCATTAGAAAACCAGGTCATTCGTCTTCTTTTGAGCTTCCTAGTAAAATTTAAAAAGAGGGAAACATGCCAAAAGCAGAGCTACCTATATTGCTTTATACTTTTATATTACAAAATGTATGAGCAATAATGAACAGTTTTACTAGCGCATACATTGCAATATAGGATTCTGTGCTAGCCTTAACTTTGTCTAACAAAGAGAACAAGGCAGGTGTGCTCCAGTGATGGGGCACAATTTGAAAGTTGGTTTGCATACATAAATTGTACATAAAGTCTTATTTGGAGATGACTTCAAGGTCTACTTAGGAGACCTTTAAATTTTTCTTGTATTATTATAAAAGTGATATACAGGAGTTACAGTTACATAAATCAGGTAGAGTACATTTCTTTTTGGACCCTTTCCTACACTCTTCACTTTCCCAGTTCCTCCTCCACCACCACCCCCACCCAAGTTGTATAGTTCATTTTGAACATAGTGTCTAGTGAATACTACTGCTGCATTTGTTCACCCTTTGTCCCACCATTTTTTGTGTGTGTCTTTAGGAGGCCTTTATAAATGAGAAGCCTAGTTCCCATGGTCCACATCTTCACAGCCCCCCCCTCCCCCAGGGATGAGAGGTCCTGCCTTCAATCTTTCTTATGAATCTCTACCTGGACCTTCTGTGTATCAGGCTCTCTGCTCTACACTTTGCAGCATTAGTTTGAATCCTTACAGCAACATACCAAAAAAATGTCATTATTAAAAGGTGAAAGGATGTCTGCTAAGTCTCTTCCAAAAGCCTGCCTCAGCAATGATGAGCTCTGAGAGAGTGAGTGACAGGAAGTTTTAGGTAGAAAGAACAATAAATAACAAAGGCAGTAAGCAAAAAATGGACCTGTCTGCACTCAGCTAATTTCTTCTCTTACCTGTACAAACTAGGCTCACCCAGAAAGTGCTCTCCTGAGAACGATGATTGGCTTCTGTGTATACTAGACAGCCTCAAATTGGAGGCATTTTCAAAACGATCACCTGGAGGGGTGGGAGGGAAGCTATAGCCTGCCCGTGCATGAGAGCACCACCTTCTAGCTACAAATTACTTATTTCAAACCCTGCATTAGGCAGGTGCCTTTTTGCCAATGGGGCTCCCAGATTCTTATTCTCCTCCATGTATATGCCCTTTATGCCTGCAAAGTGGAGTTTTGTTTTGTGACTATGTAAATTGGAGCCAGGGGAGTTTCTTTTTTCTCTATGACTGGAGCCACAGAGAGGCTTTCTTCACAATCCAACACTTTATCCACGTCTGCGCTGCGTGGGCAGAAAACAAGGACTTGAATGCACTTTTCACCTGGTTTAAACAAGGGCTTTGATCCCTCCTCCCTTCTTCTTAACCATTATGGGGCTTGAAATAAAAGCAGGATTCACACAGTGGCTATTTATTTAAAACTGTGTTTTGAGTTATAGAATGCTTTGATTTTTAACACATAGATTGTTGATGAAACAAACCTGCAGACTTCAGGAAGAGGGTAGCTGATTTTCTGTTCTTTACTAATATGCAAAGCCAATGAGATAATTCTCTGTTTCTGTCTCTCTGCCTCTCTTTCTCTGTCTCTGTCTGTCTCTGTCTGTCTGTATGTATGACTCTCTCTCTCTCAGCAATAATGGGGATAGAAACAGAACTTCTACTGGGATGACTGTAAATTATGTAATGGAAATCAGGTTAAGAGAAAGAATAACTCATGGGTTTGAATACAGTTTGGCTTTCTCAGGATTCAGGAAATTCTGATTTGAGTGTGAGATCTGTGTTTTAGAGCACATGCTCTGAAAGGAATCCCAACTTCTCAGGAGGTGGTAATGGTGATGGTGATGGTATTGGTGGTGATGGTGGCAGTGGTGATGACAAACTCTGAACACTACCATCCATTTTCAAATAAACCTAGTAATAAATGAGTTACTCTGAGGACAAACTCCACAGTGTCATTAACAGGAAAACAATTACTGCTCCTGTTCAATACATTATAACTAAGTGGGATTTACCTGACAGGCTTATATGATGTCTTTAGTGTGTGGTGATCAATCAGATCAATATTTCACTTAAAGAACCTAAAGGCATCTTCTTGTTTCCTTGACAGACTTTCCTTCATCTCTTCAGACTACACTCACTGGCTTATCCTACAGCGTTTTTCTTTGAACACTTTCAAGTTACTTGTGCTCTATACTAGTACCTGAGTCTGAGAAGTCAGGGGTTTGCAGCCTGCAGAGCTGATGTTTTATTGCACTTTGCAGATGAACGTGGAAAAGTGTAAAGTGTCATGTGAATAGAAGCTATTATTATTGTTACTATTCATTACTTATTATTTTTATTGTTATTATTATTGTCTTCTCCCCTGCCCATTTTTTCAGGAGAATGAATTAGTTCAATGTGGAGATCTGTTTTATACTATTGAGTTTTTTAGAATCTATGTCATAAAGATGTCCAGATTCTTTGGTTCAATCATCTCTGGGGATAAATTCTAAATTAAGTAGGATTTACTTTTTACTTGCTTTCATTGTATGGACATGGTAGCATTCTTTTTTTTCTTTTTTTTATTGTGAAAATACTGTACAGAGGGGTTACAATTACATGGGCAAGATAGTGAGTACATTTCTTATCAAGCATTGTAGCCTCCTCCTTTGTTTACCCTTCCCATCCTTTCCCATCCTCCCTCCCCCTTCCCCCCCCAAGTTGTAAAGTTTGTTTTTGATATGACAACTTGTACTTCTCATTGTTGCAACAGGTCCACCTGTATCCTTATTTAAATGACTTATTTTTCCCCTTCCTCTCCACAAATTATACCGACATCAAATACAGTGAAAGCAGGGGTTATACTGTGGGGGAGGGACATACAATGCAACGAAGAAATAATTTTATAATTACGTTAGAAACAAATGCATGAAAGAAAAAAAACTTTTAAAATACATATCTTAGGGTTCATTTTCCTAATATCACCTTATCTGACCTTTTCTGCTTGACGCATACATATACTAGCTATTGCAAATAAGGGAAATCATGGGACCTGTATTTCTTTGGGCTTGGCTTACTTCACTTAATATAATTTTTTCCAAGTCTTTCCATTTCCTAACAAATGGGCAATGTCATTCTTTCTGATGGAGGCATAGAATTCCATTGTGTATATATACCACATTTTCTTGATCCATTCATCTACTGAGGGGCATCTGGGTTGGTTCCAGATCTTGGCTATGGTAAATAATGCTGCAATAAACATAGTTGTGCTGGTAGCTTTAGGGAAATCAGAATCCAACCTGTTAACAAACTAACTAAAAATGAATATTTAACATGGAGGAGATGCTTAATAGTCAAATGTCTGAGGAAAGATCTATGCTCATATTTAATGTGGCGATAGTGAAGATTGGCACTGAAAGATGCAAAGAACCTTATGAAAGGGTGTGTGGCAAAACAGAACCACATACATATTCATGCATTCATGTAGAAAGAATAAACCCAAGGAAAAAGCCATGACATCACAATTTGAGGAAGACTGCAGGTGGAATTTGGCTATTTATTTGCTAAATGTTTCTTAATATTGATGGGATATCTAATCAAGTATTTCCAGTAAAAGACAGGTAGACTTCAATCATTTATGAGGTCCAATACTTGGAACAAACTTTAGAAGAAATTATTTCTCGATGTGAATTCTAAAGTTGCACCGAGCTCTTGGAGAAGAGAGAAAATGTAAAAGGAGGAAAAGACAGACAAAGAAATGGTTTTCCATAGGGTCACCAAAGGCATCATCCCATTCAAAGTGTCTTTGATATCCTTAAGTTGTGGTTGAGGGTTATCACTACTTGCCCTCTAGTGGTTTAAAGTTGTAAACAGACTATTTTGGTTGAATTTCTGGTTGCATCTCCTAATATCTCTCTTACTGAAGAGCATAATATTGTAAAATTGAGTGCATGAGGATGTCTCTGAAGAGTATCAATGTGGTTAACTTCTCCTATCCTAATCTGGCCCATTGTAGCTTTTTTGTTTTTAAACCAACATTTATGAGACAGAATGGCATAGAAGTTGGGAATCTGGGTGTGTAATGGGAAGAATTGGGTTGATAATCTGAAGTTCTGACATGCACGGGCTCAAAGACCCTGGCACATTCATTGACCTTGCCTTCCTCATCTGCTAAGTGAGATTACACTTTTACTACCTCATTGTGTACTTTGGAGGATAAAATAGGAATGTGTAATTTTAGTACTATGTCAGGTTATAAAATGCTATTGTTGTTACTGTTTTCTCACAGCTGTTTCTGGAGCCACAGTATTGATCTATTGAAGCTGGAGATGAATAAAGAAATACAATATGCACAGAGGATTGTCAAGCTATTCCAAACTTAAGTGAAAATATGAAAAGCTAAATATGAAAGCTAAAAGAGAGACATAACATGGCTGGGAATGTGGCTTAGTGGTAGAGAGCTTGCCTCACATGCATGAAGCTCTGGGTATGATTCCTCAGTATCGTACACACAGAAAAAGCCAGAAATAGCACCATGGCTTAAGTGGTAGAGTGTTAGCCTTGAACAAAAGAAGCTCAGGGACAGTGCCCAGGCCTAGAGTTCAAGCTCTAGTACTTGGGAAAAAGAGAGAGAGGGAGATAACACTATATATCATTGCTTCGAAGATAGCCTTTTCACAGTTTGTGTCTATGTTATTGTATACATCTAACAGTTGATAATGACTTATTATCTCACAGCCTAAGTGACAGCATCTTTCCATTTTTAGTGGCATATAAAAAGTGCATCTTGAACTGATGATATATCAGATTCAATAAAATATGGGAGATGGAAATGATATGTAACATTTTAAAATATATAGAGTGTTAAATAGATTATAATCATAATCATCACACTCTGAAGAAATTCTATGACCTGGGGTATGGAAAAACCAATGGAGAACTTATCAATGAACTTTAATGTAGTGAAATTGTGAAGGACTCCAAAGGCCAGACTTGAGCTGAATTGCTAAATAAGGAGGAGAGATCTGGATAAGCTGTGAGAAGTGGGTACACAGAGAGCTGCCATCAGAGTGATTCCTGCTTGGGAAAGGTGTGCTCTGACACAGTTGCCTGAGTAACTTCCGTGCTGCCCTTATTCTTCTCTTATTACCATTCCATGGGAGGGCTTGGTTTTCTTTTTCTCATCTATTTTGCTTTTGAATTTTAAGTGTTTTAAGCCATGAGTCCCAAACAGCGTTATTGACATTTGGGGCTGGGTAGCTCTGTGTTGTGGGGGCCTATTCTGTGCACTGTGGCATATTCATCAGCATCCCTGGCTTCTACCTACCCCATGTTCATAGCAGTGATGTATGTGGCAGTCCAAAATGCCCCTAGATTTTGCCCAAAGCACCCTGGGGTGGATAAGGACAAAATCATCTCCAGTTTAGAATGACTGGCTTGAAGAAATGAACTCTCTCTTTCCCTCCCTCCCTCCATTTCTTCTTCCCTCTCTCCCTCCCTCCCTTTCTCTCTCATTCTTTCTCTCTCCTTCCCCCCCCCACAGTGCTTTTTTAAGCCACACAAGTGTCTGCTCACTCTCTACTTTCCCATTTTTCTTGTGTAAGGGGGTGGGAGAAATGGATGCTAAGGAGCATCTCTTTTGTTAACCTTCTATTTTGTGAAATTTATAGAAAAGTTGCAAAGATGGTACTGAATGTTCTCACCCCTTTGACTTGGCTTCTTCTAATGCTTACTTCTTACATAACTATAGCACATTTATCAGAGCTAAGATCTTAGCACCTATTAGCACACTACTATAAACTACAGCAGTCTTTTTTTAATTGTCAGGATACTGTACAGAGGGGTTACAGTTACATGAGTCGGGTAATGAGTACATTTCCTACCAAGCATTGTTACCTCCTCCTTTGATTTCCCCCCACCATCACTTCCTTCCCCACTACTCCAACTCCTCCCTCCCCCACCCCCCTAAGCTACAATCTTTATTTGAATTTCCTCATTTTTCTACTGATGTCCTTTTTCTGTTCCAGGATCTGATTCAAGATGCTTCATTTTATTTAGAGGGAACATAGAATTAAAAAATAGAATAAATACAGAAACTATTCCTGAAAAATAAAACCTAACTTCTTGTCACAGACAATCTAAACAAAATCTGACTGTAAAAAAACTCCAACAACACTAACGTAGGTAGGCTCAATAGAAATAAGCAGAATTTTCTAAGGAGGGGCCACTACACATTAGCATTCATTCAGCTTTAAAAATCACCTTTTCTACTTAAAATGGAAAACCTTATCTGGAATTGATTTTCTTGGAGACAAAACCAGCTGTTCATCACAGTACCTATTTTCCAAATATCTGACCAAATAACCTACAGGTAGTTTTTGTCTTGATTCTCAGTCTAAGTCATCCTCACCTCACACTTTTTCTGCAAGTGATGAATGCTAATGGAGTGAACAACAGGCCTAGTCCCAAATTGCTGTTTCATAGTTAGGGCAAGTTGAATGGGTCTTTCGCAATGCTACCTGACAAATACAACATCTAAACCTAGCAACACAGAAAAGCTGTAATCTATTGCGGTGGTAAATGTGAGTTGTAAGTAATTGCAGTTTCTTCTTAGTCTCATTTGCTGCTCGGCCATTTCTCATGATGTGATCCCTTAAAGTCATCCTGATTCAGGAGCAGATCAATACTAGGGAAACCCTTTGTCTTCTTTGAGGGCATAAAATTTAAAAGATGCTTAAGTCAATATTCCTTTTAATAATGTGTCTTACGGAAATGCCTGGGTTCCCTTTTCTTGTTATATAATTAATTGAGCTGCCTACCACCCACAAGGTATAGTTGCTGCCACCCATAATTCTCCTCTGGCCTAATTGCCATTCTGTTTTCAGTTCTATTTGTCTTTGGATATTTCTTTCTGTTCCCCCCCCCCCCCCCACCAATAGTATTGGGCATGTTTTGTACTTAGTTTTATCTTCCTGTTCTTTTGCTTCTAAATGTCAGCATAATTTTTCTGCCTCATAATATTGGAGATGTTATAACCATCAATCAGCCCAATAGAAGAGCAGAGAAGATTAGATATCATTTATCTGTATTGGTTGTTCATTGTAATGACCCAGTGGACAACATGAACAGATAATCTGTTGCTTTGATGGAAACTAATTATTCTTAAGCATGACAGCCTCGAAATAGCTTTTGTGACATTGTTTTTAAAAATGACGGCTACCCAGTCATCATTAGTACAAGCCGAGGTTCAGTCATGTTCTCTGATGATTTCCCTACATAAACAACACAACAGTAAGGATTTTTTATGGCTGCTTCAAGGGAAGAGCTAAAGTGAAA
Source organism: Dipodomys merriami (assembly GCF_024711535.1). NCBI lineage: Eukaryota > Metazoa > Chordata > Mammalia > Rodentia > Heteromyidae > Dipodomys > Dipodomys merriami. The sequence continues at coordinate 23,948,685 of NW_027202715.1, forward strand.
TTTAAGAACTTTAGAGTTTCAATTGACGTTCCAATATAAAGACTATCCGGTACAAATTTCTTAATGTGAAATCATTTAGCATTCTTTCAAGAAAAGACAAAATATGATTTAGTAAGTATTTTTTACTAGGAGGGATTAACATGGCTTCATTTTGACTTTGCTGTTAGTAGTTTTATTAATCAAGGGGTTTGGAGAATGAAGTGATCATGGAAATTTTAAATGAAAACATGGTTCTGTAGGTAATTTTTGAAAAAGAGTTTATCCACACATATAGGAAAGGAAGTTTTATTTGATGTAAGTTTATGTGTAAACTTCAAGAAAACTCTACCATTTTGTTTGGTTTTGGAGTCATGGTCTTGCTATGTATCCCAAGCTGACCTGCAACTCATGACCCTCCCTCCTGACCTTACTGAGTACTGGGATTATAGGTTTGTGCCACCATGCCAGGCTATGTTTCTGTCTTACTATATAGTTATATGGTTCTTAAACTGCTAGGAGGGATCTTAACTTGAAGATGGTTCCCTTTTCTCAGACAAGCAAATCCTTTAAAAACATATGTGTATAAATATATGAACATAACAAATCTTCATCATCTTTCCATTGCTTCAGCTCATTCATGCTGACTTTTGCAGCGTCCCTTCCCTGACAGACAAGTCCTGATTCTGGAATCTGCAAAGTTGATGATTCGTCGAGGCAGTCTGGACTGCATCCACAGGACATCTTGTAGCACAATCAAGCCCCACTTCATCATGCCCGGTGACAGGACTTTTCCCGTTAAGTCTCCCTCAGGAGCAAGGATTCAGAAACAGCTCAGCAGCTAATTAGACAAGGCAACATACAAAGCTACTACATGCCTCCTTCAATAGACTGGAGGGTGGACCTGTGAAGCGAATCTGTCTCGGCCCTGTGCTTTATACCCATTACTGTACTGGTTGAACATTAACACCTAGAAATCTGCTGATTTTCTCCAATATCCTGGCCCATGCAGAGAAGGAGCTGAAAAGGAGCTGTATGTCTTCAGGGTAGTTTCAAGCGTCATTATTCCTAAAAGCATCAATCTTCAGTTCATTGTTAAAGAAGCAACACAAGTGGTGGAAATGTGGAGAGGATGGATAGAAATGCAGTGTATGGACTTTTTAGTGATGTGAATTAGTCATGTGATATTTGTTTTGAAAAAAAATGTCAAAGACTTAAACAAAATGGAAAAGGTTTCCTGTTGGGACCAAAGCTAAGAAATTGCAAAGGTTTCCTTCCTTTTTGCTTTTGTCACTTAAAAAAAAATGTTTAAAAACAATCTCAGGAATATGTGTGTTTAGCAAATTATAAAATATAAAAGGCAGATACTCCAAAAACTTTGTAAACAAATACATGGAAATAAGTTCTATATTTTTAGAATTAAAAATATAAACATTTAGTAACAGTGATAAACTGATTATTTTTCATCAGGATAGGCTATAGACCTTAAATTTTTTTATTAGCATACGTTAGTTGTACAAGGGAAGTTTCATTGTGGCATTTCGATATATGCATACAGTGTCCCCCATCAACGTCACCCTTTCTATCACCTCCCTTATCTCCCCTCCATTCTTAAAACAATTTCAGTTGGTTCCACTGTTCTATTTGAATACATACATACATCTAAAGTACTTCAACAATAGTCACCCTAGTTCACTCTCTCTAGTCATCCTCCTTTCCCACCACTACCCTCCAAGAGAGCCATTTAAAAAAATTATAAAGGGGGGCTGGGAAGGTGGCTCAGTGGTAGAGCGCTTGCCTTGCATGCCTGAGGCCCTGGGTTCGATTCCTTAGCACCACATAAGCAAAAAGAAAAAAGCCGGAAGTGGCGCTGTGGCTCAAGTGGTAGAGCACTAGCATTGAGCTGAAGAGCTGAGGGACAGCGCCCAGGCCCAGAGTTCAGGCCCCACAACCGGACCCCCCCCAAAAATTATAAAGGTGATACACAGAGTGGTTATAATTACGTAGGTGAGGTAAAGAGTATATGTCTTTTTGTACAATGTCACCCCAGAGTCATTTTTAATGCGTATTGATTGCATCAAGGGGGTTCACCCTGGTACTTTGCACGAGGACAGTGTATATTCTTGAATACTTAAACAATGCTTGAGAATGTCAGTTCTTTTTTTTTCTTCCTTTTTTTTTTTTTTTTTTTTTTTTGCCAGTTCTGGTACTTGAACTTAGGGCCTGGGAACTGTCCCTGAGCTTCTTTTTGCTCAAGGCTAGCACTCTACCACTTGAGCCACAGCACCACTTCCAGCCTTTTCTGTTGATGTGGTGCTGAGAAATTGAACCCAGTGCCTTATGCATGTGAGGCAAGCACTCTACCACTGAGCTACCTTCCCAGTCCCAAGAGAACATCAATGCTTAATGGTGTCAGTTTGTGTATGTGTACTTACATGATAGAGGTAAGAGAGGGTGACACTTGAAAGAGCCTGTCAGTGTCATCTTTGGTTCTAATACTTCACAGAGGAGAAAGGTGAATCCTGGGGTAGACATCTGTGTTGCTACTGCTTCTTCTGGCCCATTGCTGCCATGCTGTTGTAGGAGGCAGAGGGCAGAACCCCTTTTCATAGGCTCAGATACCTAAGACAAAATCCAGCTCCCAGCCTTGAGAGGAAGAAACTCCAGCCTTCACTTACTCTTCCTATATAAATGATTGAATTGTATATTTCTTGGAGAAATACTATCCTATTTTGAATAATTTCACACACACAAAATCATATTGAGTGGTAAGTCATGATGTACTAAGTTTTAATTTGTAAATCACTTTTTTAGGTAGATGGTCGACTGCTAATCACAGACCGAGGAGCAATGTGGTTGAATAGGAAGCCTTGATTCATTGCTAAGTGAACACAACAATGATAATAATATGATAATTTGTTGTCTCCGAAGCTAGGGAACTACGGGGATGTGCCACTGAGATTAGATTCCACGGTGTCTGAGTCTGAGTAACATAGTTTCTGTTCATTTTAGTTTGGGGCTTGAGGTTTGCTCTCTCAAATTCTAGAAAACCTAGAAAGACTATTGCAATGACCTTTAGATGAGATTCACAGTAGCAGTCTGGAATAATTTTCCACTTCAGCAGGAATACCTTGACAGTACATCTAATTAAATATGTAACTCCCGAGAAGGCACTTTTGTTCTTGCATGACCTTTTTTTCCTCTCACCTAATCTGTTCCTCGATTCTTTAATTAATGAGATTGTGAACATTTCAAAAGAACTACCCAGATGGGGCACCAGTGAAGCGCTAGTATGGACTTGACCTCGGATTATGAAATTGGGGATCAGTCATAGCATTTAAATGCGAAGTGCAATGTTAAAGTCTGTTTTGTCTTCAGTAGCTCATTTATTCCACCAAGCAAATGCAACATCCAGCGATATCAGGGCAGACATGTTCAGTGACTGCAGAATTGGCTTCTTTTCGGGGACTCTAGTAGACACTGAAGAGACATCTGTGTGTGTGTGTGTGTGTGTGTGTGTGTGTGTGTGTGTGTGTGTGTGTGTGTGTGTGTGTGTATGTGTGTGTATTGGTAGGATCTTGATGGAGTATTTAGGTAGGGAAAAGTCCATCTCAGATAAACATCCCAACACTGAAGCACTCACCCAGTGCTTAGCAGTCCTTTCAGATTGGGAAACAACATGAGAACAGCCTTTGTTTTTAGATTCCAGTTCATTACTGGTGGGACATTAGCCAACTAGAAAATGCTGTCAGAACAGCTTCAGAATTCAGACAAAGAATCACGTCAGTTCTTATTTTAGGCGAACTGGTTCAGCTGTTCTTCCTGCAGAGAAGCAGAGTGGGTTTCCCCTGATGAGCTTAATTGAAAGGACTTGCTTCCACTTGAAAGATGTGGTAAACATCTGGCAGAGTGAGGTGTGTTTGGAACTATGTAGCAATCTTGGAGGAGACTAGAAGCCACAGGCATAACTAACTAGATTTGGGGCCAGGGTCACTAGTTTCATGACTGACTCCTCCATTCATTTGACTTTGACCTTGGACGTGACTTGGTTATGTGTTTCCCCTCTGTTCAATGGGAATGATGAGATGATGAGTCACATTTACCACTAGGTCAATTCAATGTGAAAAACTGGAGTAAGTTTGCAAGCAAAGACATCTACAGGGTTCCCATCATACTCAAAGAGATGGAAAAAATAGGGTCATGCACAAATATGAAGGTAATGACAATGAGCTTTAGATTTTGCTACATGAAGAAATATGTTTTGGGGCTGGGAAGGTGGCTCAGTGGTAGAGTGCTTGCCTTGTATGCATGAGACACTGGGTTCGATTCCTCAGTACCATGTAAGCAGAAAAGGCTGAAAATGGTGCTGTGGTTCAAGTGGTAGAGCACTAGCTTTGAGCTGAAGAGCTGAGGGACAGTGCCCAGGCCCAGAGTTCAGGCCCCATGACCGACAAAAGAAAAAAAAAAGAAATATGTCCAGGATAACTGTAAGTTTTTATCATTACAGGAATATTAGGGTAATAAAGAACACAGAAACAAAGACCAAGAATATTTTCATTTATTTGTTCATTGATGACTTGCTCAGTGCTTTGGTGGTAATTAAGATGCATATAGATGTTGGGGGTGCAGTTTGGTGGTAGAACATTACCTAGCATGCCTGAGGCTCTGAGTTGTATTAAAATACTGCAGCAGCAGCAACAATAACATCAAAATGAGTGTCATACAATCTTTGCTTTTATGAAGTTCACTGTCTTCAGAGATATGGAAAAGAAACAATAGTTTTAAGTTCTAACTCCGTAAGTATGAGCAGATCACCTTTTGTGTCTTTTTTTTTTGTATCTGAAAGTTGGGAGTGCTACCCATCTCTAAGTCTTTACTAACGGATCAAATGAGAATATATTCATGCAAAGCATTTAGCATTGTATCTGGTAACATCCCTTTGTTTATTTTGTCTTTGGAAACAGGGTCTGAATTTGTAGCAAAATTTGCCCTAGGACTGAATATGCTTCTGTCTCCACATTCCAAGTGACATGGTATTACAGGTTTGCATCAGCACCATACTTAGCCTGAGACTATCTTTATGGTAATAAGAAAGTACCAATTGCTAATGCATTTTTTTTTCAAGCTGGTTCCTTGCATAGTGTATCACTGGAGAATTGTTGGTTACTATAGGAAGACTTCTACCAATTGAGGTGGGTTTGGAAAAACAAATGGTAAGTTAGACATTTCAATAGTTTCACTTAATGGTAGCCCTACAAAGTCAAGTAGGCATATGGTAGAGTTTTGTTTTTTTGTTTTGAAAGTAAGAAAGAGGAGTTGGTCTCTCTTTGTGGCTATACTACCACTTGGTTATGAAATCTTGGAAAATTCATGAATTAAGGTGCTTCGGTTTCTTTCATTTTTCTTTTTCTAGAAATTATATATGTATGTATATATATATATGGGACTGGCCTGGACCTTGAGCTCCTTATTTATTCTTCCCATGGTAGCCAGGATGACAGGCACATGTCTATTGGCTGAGATGCCTTTTGGCTTAGTCCCACCTATTGGCTGAGATGAGGTCTTATGAGTTCTTTACTGGGGCTGTTCTCAACCTGGATCCTCCCAGTTTCTGCTTCTCATGTAGCTGACTCACAGATGTGAGCCACTGTGCCCAGCTGCGTCAGTTTCTTTATGTATAAAATTGGTTGATAGTTATATATTTATCTTGTCTCAGTTCCAGAAGTTGTGATTATAACAAATGTTATTGAACAGAAGTGGTAAACAAAATACAATGCTAATGCTAATTTCTTTAAGGTTGGGACAAAAATGTAAGAATTACCTGTATGTACAGGGAGGGAATCAAAGTATGAATAAGAAAAAAAATCTACTCTAGACCTTAATTTGTGACAGATTCAGATATATAGATATAGATCCACGTGTCAGATTTCTACAGATAGTATTGCTTAAGAAATTTAGTAAGTAAATCATACCACTGATTAATAATATGCCTGAGAGAAGTATGTATGCATATAATCCTTGACTGGCTGAACACAAACCTTTATAAAGAAGGCAAGAATTCCATTCAGTCCTTGAATAAGGTAGACCAATGGTTCTCAAAGTGCTGTTTTTGGACCAGCATCAACATCACCTGGGAACTTGTTAGAAAATGCAAATTATTGGACCACACCCTAGTTGTACTAAACAAGAAACTGCAAGGGTGGGGCAGTAGCAATCTGTTTAGCAAACCTTCCAAGTATTTCTGATTCATGGTCAAGTTTAAGATCCACTGAAGTAGACGCTCATCCTGGTAAGTGGTTGAATCTGTAGAGAGTTACTAAGATATAGCCTGAAATCCCAAAATAATGTCATGATTGACAACATGGGGGTCAGGAGGGCATGGGGAAAAGGATCTGAAAACTATTATTCACTCCATCTCCAACTAGTGATAAAAACATAAGCACATCATATCCAGTCTCTGGACCACAGTGTTTTGTTCTGCAGAGCTAGAGCCAAGCATTCTCATTGAGCATATCAGAATCATCCAGAAGGTTTTCATTAAAGACCAGAAAGATTCTCCCACACCTTGTCATTGAGAATGTGCCAGGCCCTCTGGATATAGATGAAGTAAAGATAACAAAAATAAAAAGCAAACGACAATAAGAACAGATACTCTTGAAATGACCTCATCTAGGACTAGGTCTGATCTCTGGAAACTAAACTAGGTGGAAAATTATGGCAATTTTTTAAAAGGTTCAGTGGAGTGATGTGAGGGAAGAGGCCATTTTTAGACTATACATAAGCCTGGTGAAATTCTCAATGACCAAGAAGTAGCCTCTTTAGGGACTAGGTGCTCCAGTTTGATAGGTTAACTTAATGAGATACACACAGTACTTTTCTTCTAAGGATGTGTTCTCCGTTGTCTGGTTCATTCTCTTGGCCTCTCGTGAGATAGGCGTGGGTGTGTATTATTTCCCCATCTCATCATAAACAAGAACTCCAGGAAAACCAGTGCCTTTGATTGGTGCAAGCTCAGTCAACAAATATGTATTAAATATCAGACATTGTTTCCTGGCAATGTTTTAGAAGATCTGTGTAGGAATATTCCCTATATTCCACGCAAAATGAAAGGAAATTTAGTGAACTAAGGGAACATTGAACTGTGTTGCTTGTCTAATATCACAATGAAGGATAGTTAGGACATGAGCTCAGATACTTTTCTACCAAGCACCATTTATCATCCATGACTCATTTATACCTTTCATAGCAGCTTTCCTCATGTAGTCTATGAGTGACAGGCTGTGAGGTTGGAATATGGGAAGCAAGACCTTAATGAAGAAGAAAAGTTGGCTAAATCAAATTTTATATTTATATATATATATATATATATATATTTTATTGTGAGAATACCATACAGAGGAGTTACAATTACATGGGCAAGATAATGAGTACATTTCTTATCAAGCGTTGTTGCCTCCTCGTTGTTTCCCCTTCCCATCCTCAAATTTTCTTATTAATTGAAATCAGGAACAAAACTTTTAACCTTCTTTGTAAATTTCTTTTTTGCTAGTGCCTGGGCACTTCCCTAAGTTTCTTTTGCTCAAGGCTAGCAGTCTATCATTTGAGCCACAGCATCACTTCCAGCCTTTTCTGTTTATGTGGTACTGAGGAATCGAACCCAGGGCTTCATGCATGCTAGGCAAGCACTCTACCACGAAGCCACATCCCCAGCCTCTTTGTAAATTTTAAAAAATCTTTAATAACAATGAAAGAATGCGGAAGTGGCGCTGTGGCTCAAGTGGTAGAGCGCTAGCCTTGAGCTGAAGAGCTGAGGGACAGCGCCCAGGCCCAGAGTTCAAGCCCCACAACCGACAAAAACAAAAACAAAAACAATGAAAGAATGCAAATAGGGGGCAGGGGCGGAAACCTTTGTTTTGGCTGCTTTCTGCCTTCCAGAGACTGTGATGTTTGACAGGCCATCTAGACTTTTTGGGCACTAACTTTCTCTCATTAGTAACGTGAGAGGTGGTTCTAAGGGACTTAAAAAAAAGGCTCCTTTCTTCCTTCCTTGCTCCCTCTCTCTTCCTTCTCTTTCTAGTTTCTTTCCTTTTTGCTATAAGTTTTTACAATGTAGACCAGGCTGGCATCTTTCCCAGCCTCCCAAACGCTGAGGTTACAGATGTGTGCCACCAGGCTCTGAAAACAAAGTTTACATACTAGCACATTTGAATATGTTCTCCTTCCCTCCCTTCTCTTTCCCCTCCTCCATCCATCTCCTTCTCTTTCTTTCATTTTTCTCTCTTTCCCTTCTCTTTTTCTTTCTTTTGTGCCAGAACTAGAGGTTGAACTCAGATCGTCTTGCTCATTTAGCTCACAGCTGGTGCGCTACCACTTGAGCCATGCCTCCAGTTCTCTAATGTATTTTCAATGTTAAATTCATTTGAATATATTTGAAACAGGTTCATTGTGATATATTTGCAAATAAAGATATACATATATCTTTATATATATTGCAGACTCAATAGCAAGTAATTAGATTATTTTAATTTTGCCTTTTACTGTTTAACTACATAAGGGAGATGTATGAAAAAGAGAAAAATAACTATTAATAAACTGTGAAAAATGAAACACAGAGATCAAAAGTAGATGGCTGTAAAACTAGTCTTTTAGATTCTTCTACTCTTTTTCATTTCCTCCGTTATCTTTTCCTTTCCCTCCTCTTTTCTTCCTCTTTTTCCTCTTGCTCTTTCTTCTCCCCCTTTCCCTTCTCTTCCTTTTGTGCTGAGATTTGAACCAAGAGCCTTAGGCCTGATAGGCAAGTGCTCTTTTTTTTTTTTTTAATCATTGAGCTATCTTCTTCTTCCTCTGCCACCACTGCCGCCTCCTCCTCCTCCTCCTCCTCCTCCACCTCCTCCTCCTCCTCTTCCTCCTCCTCCTCCTCCTCCTCCTCCTCCTCCTCCTCCTCCTCCTCCTCCTCTTCTTCTTCTTCTTCTTCTTCTTCTTCTTCTGCTTTCTTCTTCTTCTTCTTCTTCTTCTTCTTCTTCTTCTTCTTCTTCTTCTTCTTCTTCTTCTTCTTCTTCTTCTTCTTCTTCTTCTTCTTCTTCTGCTTTCTTCTGCTTTCTTCTTCTTCTTCTTCTTCTTCTTCTTCTTCTTCTTCTTCTTCTTCTTCTTCTTCTTCTTCTTCTTCTTCTTCTTCTTCCTCTTCCTCTTCTTCTCCTTCTCCTTCTCCTTCTTCCTCTTCCTCCCCTCCTCTCCTCCCCTCCTCCTCCTCCACCTCCACCCCCTCCTCTACCCCTTCCTTCTCCTCCTTTTCCTCCTCCTGCTCCTCCTCATCCCCCTCCACCTTTTCTCTTCCTCCCCCCTCCTCCTCCCCTCTTCTCTTTCTCCTCCTCCTCCTCCCCCTCCTTTTCCACCTTCTCTTCCTCCTGCTCTTCCTCATCCCCCTCTTTCCTCCTCTTCCTACCCTCCCTCCTCCCTCTCCTCCTCCTTTTCCTCCTCCTCCTCCTCCTCCTTCTTCTTTTCTTCTTCCTCCTCTTCCTCCTTCAATAAAGAGGCAAATCACAAATCACAATAACAATTGGAAACTTATTATATAGATTTTGCTTTAATCAAGGCTTAGTGACCCCCTTGCCTTAGCTAGCAGTGATATTCTGCTCTTGTGGAATTATTTAGATAACTGGTTTTGGACAAAATCCTTCTGCTATGCAATATGGCAAGAGTGACTGCCATTTTGGTGTTTGTGTGTTTCTGCACTGAAGGAATGTTGCGGTAGGAGTGTTTAATGGAAAGCACCTTCACAATCTTCCTGGAGACCATTAGCAATAAGTTGAGGAGACAAAGAAGACAGAGATATATGGTGGAAAAGGGCCACGGAGGCTAAGGTACAGGTTAAGAGCTGCTACAGGCTTGTTATGCCAAGGACATTCCTGTACAGAGGCTCATTTCACCAGCAGCTCCTGAGTGAGAAATCTCAGCACTTAACTTTCTATTGGCCTCATTAACGGTCCAACCTCTGATTCTGGTGATTTCAGAATAAATTTAAAAAAGATTTTTTTTGTCAGTTTAGTGTTTGCTGATTTGTCTTAACAATCTAGTTACTTCATAACCCAAAGCAAGATGTTCTTTTGGATAATGAAAGACAAGCAAATATTCCATAGCATGATGAACATTTGCAAGTATATATGAATTATTTTTAACATGGAAATCAAGTTAGCTGAGTACTTTTGGCTTACATTGTGAACAGGTTCCTAAGGGGAAAAAAGCCTACTTTTTTTTTCTAATCTCCATATGTAATTTCTACTAATAAATATTTCTTCTGCTTTATATCTACATGGAAAAATTGCCTCCTACACAAGCGCCAGCTTCCAGCCAGGTCCAGATCTCTTACTACCAATGTTATCATTATGCCCAGGGTTCCAGCTGCCTTTGGTTATGAGGATTTCATGCAAATATGAACCAAAGGGAGCAAAACAGCAAATGCTGCCATTTTTTTGCCTTCCCATTTCCCCAAGTTAAATAACAGTTTATTCTGAAGGCTTTCAAATCACTCCTACAAAATTGGCAATCCAATACAATCGACACATTCATGCTAATCCACCCAGAAGTAAATACACTGTGGTAAAACGGTGACATTTGCAAAGACCATAGCTCCCCAATTACTGAAGAATTAACTAGGGATATAATGAAGGAGGGCCAAGTGTGATTCAGCACGCAGGGAAGCTGGCTTGCCATTCTATGTCTAATCCTCTAACGGAAACTTTCTATACATTGGAGAACTTACAATGAAGTGTGGCTAACTTTGACGGTTTCTCTAAATAAAAATGTTGCAACACCTTTTCCTGGTCTCCATCTAAGAACTGACAAAAGGCCTGCCAAGAGGTGCCTGTTTCGAACTTAGCCCATGCTAGAACATGTTTACATCTCTGTAGAAATGCTTGTGTCATGAACTCCCGTCCATAGGGCCTAAGAGTGACTGTGGGAAGTGTGTTTGGCTTTTCATAGATCTTGGAGTAGGAGTAGCAAACTTGGATCTGAATCTTACTTTTCCCTCTTCCTAATAAGGCCACTAGAACAACCAACTTGTTTGATAATCTTCAAATGACTGGAGTTTTGAGCTGCATTTTAGTCTTGTTAGGCATGAGCCTGTTAGGCAATGGTTTTGATTTGGTTTTCGTTTGCTTCTTGTCAATGAGGAAGTTGGCTGTTAGCGCAAAACAGGTACCATACAGCAAACAAGCCAAGGCCAAGATCCAGAGAAGGTAAGTGCTCCACTTGGCATCACACAGCAAGGTTGATGCTGGAAAGGGCAGAATTAGTCTGGAATTTCCACCCCATTGCTTAGGTCACTGGAGCATGCTGTCTCTGTGTGTCTGGCCTAGCCTGGGAGGTGAGCCACCTTACATTGCAATCCCTTGGCCAGGAAGCAATTTCTGTGGCCCATTTGGGTCAAAGTGAACACAAGCACTGCAGACAGGCAGTGAGGGGAGGAAATAAAATGCTAATGATGTTCTTGGCTGTGAGAAGAGCATCTTCCGTCCCTATAAATGGATGGCTTGGGTAGACTGCTTGGTCGTTATCATAAATAAAGACTTGGCACCACTTTAATCTCTGATCCCAGTCCACCCACAGGCCTCACAGAAAATGCCTGACTGAGCACCCAGCCTTACAGATTTCAGCCTGTGTCCCTCAGGAGGGGAAGAACGTTCCGGAGGCGTGGGCCCTGCTGAAAAAAGCCCAAGCAGCTTTTCGTCTGAACTTCGTTGGCAGCTTGGATTAGAGCTTTGTTTGGTCAGGAGAGCATTAAGATTCTCTACCGCACACTGGGGGGCTCTTCTGACTCTCTTTTGCTTTTTCATTGAACATTTGAGTATAATGGAACAAACTTTACTGAACATATATTTTGTGCAAGATCAAGGCCACCTATCAAACAAAATAGGCCAAACGTTGTTTGCTGATCTTTCTCTTTCTTTCTTTTTTTTTTTTTTAGGTCCGGTCGTGGGGCCTGAGCTCTGGGCCTGGGCGCTGTCCCTCAGCTCTTCAGCTCAAGGCTAGCGCTCTACCACTTGAGCCACAGTGCCACTTCCGGCTTTTTTTTCTTTTAGCTTATGTGGTGCTGAGGAATCGAACCCAGGGCCTCATGCATGCAAGGCAAGCGCTCTACCACTGAGCCACCTTCCCAGTCCCTGATCTTTCTCTTTCTTTGAAGATATGAAATGCATTAAAAAAAATAGTTGAAATTGTAGTGAGAAAAGAAATTCCATTTCGGGGGAAGAAAAGAATGAAAGAATTAGGAATGTTTATTTTGTGAAATATGGTTTGTAAAATGATGTTTTGTGTGCCCCTTGATATGGACAAAATAATCTCCAAGAAACCCAGAACAAAAAAATGAAACAAAGAACTCCCACCAAGAAAAGTCTTCAGAAACGAGTGACTTTTATTTGTATATAAAATGGATTAATTTTGCTGTTTTATTTAATAATTATAATAAATGTATTTATATTTTATTGTCTTTAAGTAGCTGTATTGCTGTTTTATTCATTATTTATTTTATGTAATAACTTTAATAAATTTTAATTTACAAATACTTTTTGTTCTTTTCCCCCTTTGTTTGGCAGGTGTGGGGCTTGAACTCAGGGCCTGGGTGTTGTCCCTGAGCTCTTTCCCTCAGGGCTAGCCCTCTATCATTTTTTTAAAATTTTTTTGGGGGGGTCTGGTCATGGGGCCTGAACTCTGGGCCTGGGCGCTGTCCCTCAGCTCTTCAGCTCAAGGCTAGCGCTCTACCACTTGAGCCACAGCGCCACTTCCGGCTTTTTTTCTTTTTGCTTATGTGGTGCTGAGGAATCGAACCCAGGGCCTCAGGCATGCAAGGCAGGTGCTCTACCACTGAGCCACCTTCCCAGCCCGCCCTGTATCATTTTAAGCCACAGCATCACTTCTGTTTTCCTAGTGGTTACTTGGCGATAAGAGCCTCAGACTTTCTTGCCCAGGCTGGCTTTGAACAGTGATCCTCAGATCTCCACCTCCGGAGTAGCAAGGATTACTGGTCTGAGTCACCAGCACCTGGCTATTTCATTCTTTTAGTTACTAATTAACTTTTGAAAACCCTCCAAACACTGCACCCCCAAACAAAACAGGAACAAATTAGGAAGCATTGACTCTAAAGTCATCTAGATAGAATTTGGATGACTCCTGCAATCCATCCAATTAAAATCCCCTCATGTCACCCGTGTGGGTGTCTCAAGCCTATATTCCTGGCTCCTCAGGAGGTTGAGATCTGAGGATCATGGTTCGAAGCCATCCTGGGCAGGAAAGTCTGTAAGATTCTTTTTTTTTTTTTTTTTTTTTTTGCTGGTATTTTTTTTTTTTAATTGTGAAAATACTGTACAGAGGGGTTACAATTACATGGGCAAGGTAATGAGTACATTTCTTATCAAGAATTATAGCCTCCTCCTTTGTTTCCCCTTCCCATCCCATCCTCCACCCTCCACCCCCGCCCCCTCCACCAAAGTTGTAAAGTTCGTTTTCGACATAACAACTTGTAAGTCTCATTGTTGCAATGGGTCCACCTGTATCCCTATTTAAAAGATTTGTTTTTTCCTTCCCCTCCACAAATTATACCGACATCAAATACAGTGAAAGCAGGGGTTATACTTTGGGGGAGGACATACAAAGCAACAAAGAAATCATCTTATAAATGTGTTAGAAACAATCGCATGAAAGAAAAAAAAACATTTGAATACATATCTTAGGGTTCATTTCCCTAACATCAACTTATCTGACCTTTTCTGCTTGACTCAGACACCGTAAGATTCTTATCTCCAATAAACTACCAAGAAAAAGCTGGAAGTGGAGCTGTGGCTCAAGTGTTAGAGTGCTAGCCTTGAATACAAACAGGCTCAGGGACAGAACCCAGGCCCTGAGTTCAAGCCCCAAGACTAACAGCAACAACAAAAATCCTCTCATGTGATTTCATTTTTTCATCTCATATTTAGATTTTTCTATTAGTTCTTATTTTTCTAAAGACTTTATAATTTCTGTGGCATTTGCCTCGGTAAGGTAGTTTCTGTTTGGCTCTGAGAAACCTGCTGCCTTTGGTTGTCTTCAGGGAGATTGTGTTCTTTGTTCATTGCCCTCATCCTGTGATTCAAACGCTGTGCCTCATGCATGCTAGGCAAGGGCTGAGTTTCACCCTTAGCCTTTCCCTTGTTGATTTTAAATCTTCCATATCCCCTCAGAAAGCTGCTAACTGAAGAAAGCTTATGTTTAACTTCCTTGGGAAAATTCACACCTGTCATGTGCAGGAGCTTTCTTGGGTTTTCTTTTGGGGGCTGTAGAAATAAGTGTGTAGGAGGCAGAAAGAAGAGCAACTAAACTCCACATTAGTGCTGGATATCTATTGAATTGACTGATACCTAACATTTAATAATTTGAAAATGAAAGATAAAATAAGAAAGCCAAAGTTGTTATCGTACTGAATTGGAAACGTTGGAATTATGTGTGCATATATTTTATTTCTGTGTCTTTTTGTTGTTGTTGTTGTTGGTTGTGGGAGTTCTGTCTCTCAGCTCTTTGGCTCAAGGCTAGTGCTCTACCACTTGAGCCATAGCGTCACTTCCAGCTTTTTCTGCTTATTGGTGCTGAGGAATAAAACCCAGGGCCTCACGCATGCTAGGCAAGCACTCTACCACTGAGCCACCTTTCCAGCCCTCTGTGTTTCTTAATCTTCATCCAGTCCTGAGTAAGCACTTCCTGAGTCCCCTGGGAGGTGTTGTGCTCAGAGCCTGAGTATTTGGACATGAGCAATATGACGTGAGCTTTCTTCTAGCTCCAAGTAATGAGAAGCAGAAACATGGACCCCACAATGTCTGAAAAATTGTCACATGCAAAGTGAGAGTTGCAATCATGGGAGAGATGAATGCAACTGACATGATGGATATAATTTTTATTATCATAGCAACTCCTGGCGGGAGCTGTTATTATCCCATTGTACAGAATAGAAACTGAGGCACAGGGAGGATAAATAACTTGTCCAAAATCACAAAGGAAGTACCAGACTCAGTATTTAAGGGCTGGGAATGTGGCTTAGTGGTAGAGTCTTGCCTAGCATGCATGAAGCCATGGGTTTGATTCTTCATTATCATGTAAACAGAAAAAGCCAGAAGTACTGCTGTGGCTCAAGTGGTAGAGTGCTAGCTTTGAGCAAAAAGAAGCTCAGGGGGCTGGGAAGTTGGCTCAGTGGTAGAGTGCTTGCCTTGCATGCCTGAGGCCCTGGGTTCGATTCCTCAGTACCACATAAGCAAAAAGAAAAAAGCCAGAAGTGGCACTGTGGCTCAAGTGGTAGAGCGCTAGCCTTGAGCTGAAGAGCTGAGGGACAGCGCCCAGGCCCAGAGTTCAGGCTCCACGACCGGACCCCCCACCCCCCCCAAAAAAGCTCAGGGACAGTACCCAGGCCCTGAGTTCAAGCCCCAGGACTGGCAAAAAACCAAACCAAAACAAAACAAAGAATCAGTATTCAGTGCCAGAAGCCAAGAATCTAGGCTCTTAACTGTTGGTTCCTTCAACTGTCTATGGTAGAATCACTTCTGGTATTTAGTAAAAATGTGGATTTTTAGATACTATATGAGAACCACAGAATCAGATTTTCTGGCAAGCTGGTCCCCAATCTACTTCTAAAAACTTTCCCAAGGAGGTGAAACTGTGGCTCAAAGTGGTTGTACTGGTCTTAAGCAAAAGAGCTCAGGGACAGTGGCTAGGCACTGAGTTAAAACTCCACGACCAACAAAAAAAAATAAATAAATAAGTAAAACCCTTCCCAGGTGATTTCTTTCTAGCCTTTGGTTCAGGTGTACTGTTTTGATCCACATGTGCATTGTTTTGAATCTCATAATTTCTTCTAAGTTGTTTTTTTTTTCTAGCCTCAGAAAGTAAAGCAAGGAAGGTCATCTCCCCCTCCCACAAAAAACTACCTGAGGAAGGGAGAGGGACCACTGGAGGATGAACAACTCAAGTGATGAAGTCAATAAGTTTGCTTTTTTCTTGAAAGACAGCTAGCTGTTGGCTGCTTTTCAAATAATGAAGTGTGAGAACATGGAAATGCATATTCTATAATAAGTAGAAACAGAAAAAAAGTCAGAACACAAAATTGTATGGCTGTTGTGATTCAACAGTGTAATAGTACGTCTGCCTGTGCACTGGGAACATCTAAACAAATGAACCCATAGTGAGCTACGCTAGTGAAATTATAGGCAATTAAAAGAAATCCTTTAGACATCAGTTTTCACTGTTAATGCTAAAATGTTTATGCAATGAAAAAACTTAAACCAATGGTTTATAGGAAGAAAGGAACAACCCACTACTCTCTTTCCATAGGAGGCAAAATTTCTTGCTGTCCGTTTGCTTTTCCTGACACAATATAGGCACAGGGGCACTAATCCTTACTCTCCTTAGGGAGGCATTCAGAGCTCTTTGTGCAATGTTGGATACTGCTTGAACTGAACAACTTCTGGCCTGTGAGCAACTGGCCAGAGCAGGGTCACTGGACCACAAGGCCTCCCCCCCACCAAAAAAAAAGAAGATGAAATTTTGGACAGACAGAAATTGGGTTGGCAGCAGAAGCCTATGCATTCAATTTATTTCCATAAACATTGCTCACTGGTTGTACAAGAAATGCCTGTTAAAGGCTACAGGTACTTCCTGCTCCATACATTGTTCATTTGTCACTGGAAATATTAAACACTCATTGGAGAGTAGCTAGCTGGGCCAGGCATTTCTCATATTCTATCTTACTTAATTTTTTTTCAATAATGCCCACAGTATATGTCTTTGCTTCCATTTTCTCAAATGTGGAAATGGTCTTTGAGAGCTTAAATAATTCAGCCAAGTTCAGGTAATGGTTGAATGGAAAGCCTGGAGTTGTTTAACCACTCCAAAGTCCCGCTCTCTGATACTGTGTATGTGTGGTCACAGCCTATTAAAGTATATGATGAAAGATGGTAAGATCTTATAAGAGTAGGAGCACCAAAGAAGGGTGCTGGGTACAAGAAGGATATGAAAAAATGAACAGGAGAAGAGAGTGATGGTGTTGACTAAGCAAGCAGTAAGCTCAATGAGACTACAGTATTTGAATGTGAAGATTGTTCTGAATATTCAGACTTGCTGGCTATTGGAGAGTGGGAGAAACTAAATTTTAGTGGGAAAAATCAAGTCCTGACACAGTATTACCATAAGTGCTGAGAAAAGGGTCTCATCTCCGACTAGTTCAAGGTTGATTT
This sequence comes from Dipodomys merriami, assembly GCF_024711535.1. NCBI lineage: Eukaryota > Metazoa > Chordata > Mammalia > Rodentia > Heteromyidae > Dipodomys > Dipodomys merriami. Next base: position 23,965,910 of record NW_027202715.1, read on the forward strand.
ATACTCACCTGTTCCCAGATTCCTCTACTGTTTCAAGGTGATTGCCTCTCTCAGGTCCTCATACTATTTTCATATGCCTGAGAACTCCCTTGGGGAAGAATCTCAAAGGTGTCAACTATAAGGCTTCATTCATGTTAGTTGAGTCTAGAAAAAGGAACAGAAACTAGTCATTGGACAGATAATAGCTAAACATGTGCAAAGCATAAAATAGTGTTTCAGATACAGATGACAGCAAGAGAAAACACACCTAGTGATATTTGGGAACTCTTTAAATTGTAAAGGTGATGCACAGAGGGGTGAAAGTTATGTAAGTCAGGTATTGAGCACATTTCTTTTTGAACAGTGTGACCTCTTTGAGAACTCTCCATACCTTGTGTCATGGTGATGCAGCCAAGGACTTTTTGTTGATGGTAATAAGCAGAGAGGGGGCGAATAGACGAATGTCAAGGGTGCCTGTAGAAGGGACATTGACTGGGCTGTCTGATTGAGTTAGGGTCAATAGAAAACGGTGTGATACTCTTCTGCGATTTTCAGGGTCTCTGTTTTACAAAGGAAGCACAATGATAAAGGCAAGGGCGTGAGGGCTGTTAAAGAGTATGATGAAGATGATGATGGGAAGACGAAGGCTGGGAAATAATGAGCCTGACCAAGAACTGTGCCTTTTATTTGTTTGTAGAAAGCCTAAAAACTGATGGCAGTTGAAGGGCACTCAGCTGATGAAAACCAATATTTCATTTCTTAGAAATCTTTTCCATGTTAACTTTGGCTAGGACTCCTTAGGGGCTGAGAGTAGATATTCTGAAAAGAAATATTGAAAAATTAGAGAATCATTCTTATTGCTAATGACTTGGTCATCTGAGAATGGGTATTAGGCCTCATTTCTGTTTGTTATTAGGCATAACATGTGTTATTCCTGAGTGTCGAAAATATGAGCTTTTGATATCATTGCTTAGGATAATTGACTCTTCTGAGCCCTGTTTGAACTTAGTGATTCATCATTTTTCAAATTAGTAGGGACATGGTTAGGGTAATCTGAAGCTGTAATCAGTAAAACCTTCCGACTGCCTTCCACAATAATGGATTAGGCTGTCATTTGCTCTATCTTTTATTTCTGTTATCATCTGGGCTTACGATGCCAATTTAAACTCGTTAGCTAAATCTTTAAAAATACATTTTGCCATGCTTTTGACAACTGTAGGAAACATGTCCATTTTCTGCGTGCTGCCTTATTTGCTGGATTTGGCAGGAATGACCATCCTTGTAAAAGACAAGATACTCAAGTGTCAAGCGCTTACTGGGCCATCCATCTTCTTTGGCCCTTCCACCCACCAGGGCTGGGCCACATGCACCCACGGTTTAGGCCCTGTCTCTGCTTTCTCTTTGTCATTATGCTGTTGTCAATTCTGCCATTTATTCAGTGATTAATCATCATTGGGAAGCTTCTGCTGGGAGCCCACAGAAAGGAGCGTATTCCTGCAGGTGGTTTCCCTTGGATTAGTCAAAAGTGATAATGACTTGCTGCTGGGGCTTTGTCATAGGGAGGAGAGGATGGTGAATTCATTTTCTTTTGCAGGAATGCAATTGAATTTTATAAACCTGGGAAATAAACTTAATTGTACAAAAGAACATCAGGACCAGTCTTTAACAGGGCTCCTCAGAGATGCTGCTAGAGCACATTTAGAACCGTAATCTGTTTACACTATCAGTGTAATTATTTTTTTTCCTTAAAATTTAGGGATAAAATGTGCATTCGCAACAACTTAAACGGGCTGAAGATAACTCCATGGAAGATGAGATGTCTAATGTTGTATCAGCAATTGCTTAGCAAAATGTATACCCTATACTTTTAGCTCCAATTGCCACAAAAACACATAATGTTGGTATTTGCTTTGTGACAGTATTAGTTTTTTTTTTTAATCTATCTCTCCCCTCCCCCTTATTTTGTAGTGTTATTTATTTAGAATTAAAAAAGGAACCCGACAGCAAAGATTTAAGTGCATGGTTTAAAGATGCCTGGTTCTGTGGGAAAAAGGAGCCTATAGAAGGATGTCAGCTAGCAGATTTTCCCTAGGGGTCACCTCTGTAGAAAGAGGGGGTGCTTTAGTATTGCAAAAGAGGACATGAGGTGTGTGGGTGGTGGAGGGAAATAAGGGCTGGGGAGGGGAGGGAGGAGCAAAGAATGTGGCCCAGCCTATTTTCAGCCCAACCCCACTGATTAATTATCATGCATATGATACCTAAGTAAGCAGGGAGGGTTTCCAGAGCAAGGCAAGGGAGTTCTTCTGTGGGGCGAAAAAGAATCTGTCCATGAGTGCACACGAACTTTTTCTTTTACTTTTTAAAAAAAATTTTGATCAGTATAAATAACAAAGGTAAAGGGGCTCACCTAGAATTCCCAGAGCCAATCCTACTGTTTCTGTGCATTAAATCAGAGAGCCTGGGAGCCTCAACTCCACAGTGTGCTTATTCATGACTTTCCTCTTCCCAAAGAACGAATGGTCATGTGTGGATAAATGGCACTACACATGTCAAACTAATTAGGTCCCCCTTCACAGGATTTGCTGGGCTTCAGGTTTTTCCTTGTGTCTTTGCTCTCTTGGTCTGAGGTTGAGCAAAGGCACTTTGAGCCCAGGTGCCATCTCTGAAGGATTCAGGTGAGGGTGGAGGGTGCAGTGGTCACTTGATATATCCTGTTACTCTGTATAGCCCGTGTGTGTGTGTGTGTGTGTGTGTGTGTGTGTGTGTGTGTGTGTGTGTGTGTGTGAAGTGGGGAAGCCCCCCCCACCCCAGCCTTCGCCTCTCTCCTCCCTAGGATCCCTGCTTTAAGTGGGGATCATTTGCAATTGACAGCCTCAGTCACTCCTTGACAGGCCATTTGCCTGAGGACTGGGAACAGCTGTTGCCTGACAGGAAGATGGCTAGAGTGACAGCAGCATTGCCAATCTAGGAAGTGGCTGGGAACCTAAGGTGGATGAGGAGCTCTTGCAGAGGAATGTGACAAGAGTTAGGGAACCAGTGGGTGAGGGAAGGTTGGGAATGAGTGTTCAGGGGCAGTCCAAAGCCCTGTCCTGGCAAAATAGCACAGTGCTCAATACAGCCCTTGTCTCTTCCTACCTTCAAGCTGCCTGCAGCCATGACCCATCCCATCTTACCCTGCTCTGGGAGGTCCTTTCCCTCCTTCAGTATGAACCATCCTAGAAGAAGATCTACAGTAGCAATAATTCTCAAAGTGTGGTCCTTGGGCTAGAAATGTGTTGGATATGCAGATTCTTATCTCCTATTAAACAGCATAATACTAGTGCTGGAGGCATGGCTCAAGTGGTAGAATATCAGTTGTGCAATAAAAGCTAAGCCAAAGCATAAGACCCTAGGTTCAAGCCCCAGTAGTAGCGTGTGTGCACGTGCGTGCGCGCACACACACACACACACACATGCACACAAGACACCAAAAACAAAAACAAAAATAAAAAAACCAAACACAAAGACATCCAATCAGCAAAAATTTGTACTGTTGTTGTTATTATTATTATCATTAATATTATTATATCCCAAGAGCCTGTTTGTAACCATTCATTGTTTCTCTCAACCTTCCTGAACCCAGTTTTATTTTTGGTTTATAAAGGTTCTTGCAGGAACAAGTCCCAGATGAAGCAATTGAAACAACCCACAGTGTGAAAGAATGTGTGCCTTTATTCATCCTGAAAGGACCGCGTCCAAGTTTCAAGGATGGTTATCTGATATCTTCAGTCTTGACTTTGGGTGTTACTGCTTCCGACTTTGTCTGAGATAAGTCTGTGATTCTGTCACTGAGCAAATGTGAGTCAGTAGCAGTGATGAGCAGCCACACCACACCAGCGAGGAACTCCCCAGGAGAGGATTGTCATCTTCTCCCATGCCAGGGTGGGACTTCCCTGTGCTAATGATGGTGGTCACCTCCACAGCATGCTTCAGGAACTCACAAGAATGCACCCACCTTCCTTGTGTCAGTGACTGTATTTCCACTGGCAGACACTCATTCTTTGGGTCAGCCACCCCACTTACAGGTGTTTTTATCCCATGAGATTTAGCTTTTAAGAAGGCGAAGAACGTTCTTTCATCACTTTTCCATAGCCCTTGCGCTCTGTCAGAGAGCTGAATCCACCTGCACACTTCCTCAGAGAAGGCTACCAAGTTATTCATTGACATCTGAGTATGACATTGACATTTGGGGTCAAACAATTGAGGTATGCGCCTTGCATTCATGAAAATGAAGGGAGGAAATACTTGTAAGAAAATTTTGTGCCTTAATATTATTTTTGGTGGTACTGGAATTTGAATTCAGGCCATTGTGCTAGACAAGCATTCTGCCAATTGAGCCATACCTCCAGCTCTAAAATTTTCATGATCTCCTCTTCCCTACCTCCCCAATGAGTTTCCAAATGGTGGCAGTATAGGTGTTGGTGATTTGCCCAGTAAGTCTGGCCAGGACAAGCGCACCCTCCTTATTCACTCCTCTGTGTGGTGGCAAGAAGGGACTTTGTGATAGAGTATTTTTTTTCCTTTCCAAGAAGACCAAGGAAGCATGAGTCTTCTGGCAACTGGAAATCTAAGATGAAACATATTGGAACAAGGTCTCAGACTTATTGAACATTTACTATACTCCCCAAACTCTATTATATACTTACTGCCCTCCCATTGGACTCCTACAAGAATTCTGCAAAGTAGACTCTCTTACTCTCCCCATTTCTCAGGCGAGAACATCGAGGTACAGAAAGGGTATGTAATTTGATGAAAGAAGTCTTCTGAGCAAGCTGAAGCTGATTTCAACATCAGAATCACTTCCCTACAGTGAGAAGAACAAGGGGCATGGATAGCAAAATTGGAGCAGATGGCAATTGACTTCTATTGCATTATTTTTTTAAATTACTTATTTATTTATTTGTATCCTTACTAAGGCTTGAACTCAGGGCCTTGCACTCTGCTTTGGCACTTTCCATTCAAGGCTGATAGTCTACCACTTGAATCACAGCTCTTCAGCTTTCTTCTGGTTAATTGGTGCTAGGAGTCAAGATTTGTCATCCCAGGCTGACTTTAAACTGTGACCCTCAAATCTCAGCTTCTGGAATAGCTAGAATTACAGATGTGAGCCACCAGTACCCCGGTGATTTCAGCTTTTGTGTGTGTAGTGTAGTGTGTGTGTGTGTGTGTGTGTGTGTGTGTGTGTGTGTGTGTGTGTGTGTGTGTGTGTGTGTGTGTGTGTGTACCTATGTGCATGCAAGTTGAACCCAATAGAACATGTAACAATACTCTAGGGGACCTAGTATATATTGCTAGAATTCCAAGAAGAAATCCTGAAGCAGTGTTCAATGAGATGGTGCTTTATCAGGTGGGGGAAGAGAGTTTTGCAAGGGGAGAAGCTTCTTCCAACTCCTGCAATATGCTCCTCTCTTCCATCTACCCCTCCCTAATAATTTGATCAGTTCCCTGTGGAAAGCACTTAGTTGCTATGGTAATGAGTACCCTACAAATATTAATAAACTAAAGCCAAACAGAATATCACCCCCATTAACACAGAGGTTCATGAATTAGCCTTGGATCTTGTGGTCTAATGATGTGTTACATGGTCATTTTGCTTCAAATCCTACTGATGATGGTATGTGCTAGTTTTTTGCTGCAGAAATTGGGGGGGCAATGCCAATGTGGTGCCACATAAACCTGTTCTCAGCGGCTGTGCACATCACAGATATTCACTGTCACAGTTTTAAAAAAAGGAGATTTCAAGCTAGGCACCAGTGGCTCACTCCTGTAATCCTAGCCACTCAGGAAGTTGCAACTGAGGATCATAGTTCAACACCAGCACGAGCAGGAAAGTCCATGAGACTCATCTCCAATAAATTACTCAGAAAAATGCAGAAGTGGTGTTGCGGCACTCAAGTGGTAGAGTGCTAGCCTTGAGCAAAAGAAGCTCAGGGTCAGCATCCAAGCCCTGAATTCAAGACCCAGGATGCCCCCCTCCCCAAAAAGGTGAGATTTTATAGAAACAACTTCTTTTCCAACTAGCTGACATTGTATTTGGTACTGTAGAATGATAGAGTAATCAACTTTGAACAGAAAAGGGTCCTAGGAATGGCTCAGTCTAGCAGTATCAAATGTTCAATCCATTTTAAAGACCTCATTAACAATCTTAAAACCCATAATGCTGATGTTATTCCATAAGGGATTAAACCTCAACATGAATTTTAGTAGCCATTAACTACATTTTCACCATGGTAACGGTTAAATAAATAGTGGTCACTGCAGGCACCAGTGTCTACTGAGAAGTGACTGAAATAGTCAGTGAGTACTTCAAGCCAGGTGAAGGTCAGAAGGATGGGCCGCAATTGGAGAAATAAGGTTCTGACTCTTTCTACTTCCTTCTCTGAGCCACTCTCTGTTCCTGACCCCAAACATCAAATCCCATCAGGCAGTTTTGTAGGCAAACCTGTTAACTGGCTAACTCAAAAAAGAAAAAAAGAACTGTGCACCAGTGGCTCAAAACTGTAATCCAAACTACTCCTCATAAGGCTGAGATCAGAGAACGATGGTTTGAAGCCAGCTGGCACCAAAAAACCCTAGAGTCTCTATGTTCAATTAACCAGCAAAAAACTGGACTGGAAGCATAACTCATAGTATCCTCCATGAATAAGCAAGCCAAGAAATACTGCAAGGGCTTGAGTTAAAGACACAGTACCAGTAAAAACAAATAAATAGACAAATAAATACATAAAAAATAAAGAAGAAAGAAGAAAAAGAGAGAAAAAGAAAGCAAAAGAGATGTTAGGAAAATACTGGGGTTCTGAACTGGAATCAGAACCAGATGAATAACTTCATTATGAAGAGCAGAAATGGCAGCAATCTTGGGGTTTGATCACAGGTTCACAGAGCAGTTCTTCAGGCTGCTTCAATGACCTTCCTTATGAGTGCTCAGAGTTTATTTGATTGGTCCAGATTGTGTCAGGTGGTTCCTCTATCGAGGAGACAAGAGGCTACCCCAGGATGAACAGCCTGTCAGACTCACAAGAGCAGGGTTGATTTCCCCAAGAAGGAGAGACCACCAGACGGACAGCAGCTCTCATTTTTAAACCAAATTGCTTTGTGTTCTATGGAAGTTTGCTTTGCATTTTAAAGAAAACAGGAGCTACTGAATTTCAAATACTATCTTTCTTATTAATTCTCTGTCTCTCTGTCTCTGTGTCTGTCGCTGTCTCTCTCTCTGTCTCCTTTTTAGCAGTATGGGGGGGTTGAACTCAGGACCTTGTGCCTGATCACTGGACACTTTACTACTAAACCATGTCACCAGCTGGTTTATTAGATTTTTCTGCCCTAATTGTCTTTAAATTTCAATCCTCTGGAGCTCAGCCTCCTGAGTAGATACGATTACAGGCATGAGATGCCAACATTTTGCTTGTTTATTCACTTTTACTTTACAATGATGGCAGTGTTGGGGGATGATGCCACATTTCAGAAGGCAAATAGTAGACTCAATACCTTAGACGCTGATTATTTTTCTTTTTTTTGTCTGTGATATGATAGTTTATTTACTTACAAAATCCAAGGCAATCACCTGCACCACTATTAAAACTAGGAAGAAAAATTCAATAAAGTGACCAGGTAGAAGAGATGCACATAAAAATCAATAGTGTTCTTTTTTTATTTTGTATTATTTTTCTCAAACAAAAGCAACCTGTCTATCTTAGGCATCTGTTGTGTTTGCCTGAGATTTTCCAAAATGCCCTATTCTGAACAAGACAAGCTATCCTTTCCTGCTGGAAGCAGAAAGGCATCCAAAATTTCCCAACAGCAGTCTGCTTTTTCCTTTATAGTGTTGCCAGAGTTGATAATTACTATTTATTGTTATCTATAATAATTAACCTGTTTGTTTACTTATTTGAAATATCTATTCCCATCACTAAACCAAAATATTTACCAGAACATATTATAAAGCAAAGTTTCTCAACCTCAGCACTATTTTACACTTTAGACTGGGTAATTCTTTGTTATAAGGGGCTAAGAAAACATGGTTAGCAAAGCACTCACCTGGATTGCAGGATACTCAGCAGTATCTTTGGCTTCTTCTTACAAGATGCCTTAGGACTCTTCCAATCAGCACAAACAAAAAAGTTTTCCAGATATTCCCTGAGGGGCAAAAGAATCCCCAGTGGAGAACCATTGATATAAAGGAACACAGGAGTGACTGAATCAATTAATTAACAAATGCATACAGAAGTGCAACAGATTCTTTGAATCGTTGAACCAAAAAAAAGTATGTTTGTCCAGTTACTTATTCTGATTCATTCATTTATTCATCTCTCCACCATTTCTTCAGGATCTGTGGGGAAGAAGTAGGGGTACTGCTTAATGACCTGCAAGCCATTAAGGTCAGAGGGCATTATGGAATCAAGGTTAAAGACAAATGATGCATCTCCAGTTCACCATGCTCCAGCGAAGATGGTGGTTGGAGCAAAGTTGCCATACCAGAAATAGCTTCCCAGTCTTTCCTGCTTTTTTGCATGGTAACCATCCTCACAAAGAGCTTAGAAGAGAGGGTCCAGATCTAGAGTTCTCTGCCCTCCAACTTCCTTAGTGTGTCTTATAGTGGTCATTTGCTAATTGAACCTATCACAGGGTGCTGGTGTTTTATAAGTCGTATGTATATATCTAGACATCTTAAATGTTTTGAAGAAGTTAATTAGAGTAGAAAAGAATTTTTAGATAAAAACATACATCTAACCTAGTCCTGCCATCAGTCTGGCCTTACAGTCCTGGGAAGATTGTCTAATTATTAAGGCTTACTTCATTTGTAAAATGGAAATGTTTTTCCCTGGTCTACAGTGACTTACAAGGATATCAAGAGTGCTAAATGAAAGGACAGACACAAATGTATCATATACATTTAAAGTGCCACACAGGTTTACTATGTTGGCATGGTCAACCTGAGAAAAAGAGTACTAAACTTTTTTGAGGCAGAGATGGGTGCTGGTGGCTCATGCCTGTAATCCTAACTACTCAGGAGGCTGAGATCCTCAGTCTCAGCCTAGGCAGCCAGCCTAGGAAGAAAAGTCTGTGAGATTCTTCTCTTTCACCAGCAAAAGGCTGAAGTGAAGGTGCAGCTCTAGCAGTAGAGAGTCAGCACTGAGCAAAAAGCCAGGAGAGAGGGAGAAGCTCTGAGTTCAAGCTCCAGTACTGACAAAAAAATGAACTCCCTCTTGAGGCAGTCACTGTATTTCATGCCTTTGCATCTCTGGAGCCTGTCATGTATCTGCATGCCTTGGAGTGGGCACCACAAATGGTAGTAGGTGATGCAGATGTGGAGTCTGTGCAGGCTGGCTCTCCTTCATTATAAATTTGATGTTTCTGATTATGTACTTGTCAGTGAATAGTTGTAGAGTCAAATTGAATTTCAGATAATCACCCAAGAAGTCTAGCTTATTGTTCATGTGTATATATGCTGATGCTGTCTGAAGCTAGGAGTTGTAAGTATTCTATACAAAATATACTTTAAGGATCTAATAGCATCTCATGAATTTTTATTGGGAACTTTAAAGATATTTTCTACAGGAACACATTAAGCAAGGTAGAAATTCAGATATGATTTCACTCTGAAGTATATGAAGATTAAAATCAATGTATTTTCAGCCCTTGGAAAGATTCATTTTCTCTTTTTTGGTTTTATGATACAAAAATGTGACAACTCCTCAAGAATATAGTATGAGATTCATCTATCTAAATACTCATATTTCCCAGCTATTGCCTGAATTAAAAAAATTTATTTTAACCACTGTATAAACACAATTGACTAAAATTTGTTACTGAAAGAGTCATAGTTAGTTTGGTCTCCCTGATATTAGTGTATTTCATGATATTGCTGAAATTGAACACCATAGTAACAAATTTGTTTTATTAAAAATACTGAGATAACACAAGTAAAGACATTAGGCAAACTCATGCATTAGCAGAATTGACCTTTCTAGAAAAATAAACACTAAGGAAATACTTTAAGGGAGTTCCTTTTTGTTTTCTCAACTTAAGGTTTACTTTTAGTCAGATGTTGCCTTTGCTTAAAAAGAATTAGGTTAATACCTGTTAAATGTGGTAATAAAGTTTTACTGCATATAATTAAGTTGTAAAACTAAATGGAGTTTGTGATCATTTCCAATACAAGCTTTGACTATATTAATGAAAAATTATTGAGTAGCTTAAGTTGCTAAATATCAGCCACAGAGATTTCAATAGTTTAGTTATTTTTCTAAATTAGAAATTCAGAATGAAGCCCTTTTAAGCCTGTGAAAAAGTGATGGCACTTTTCTAATAAGTTTAGGGACCCTTAGATAGTATTATAAAATTTCTTTTTCTTTTTTGCTGGTACTGGGGTTTGAACTTAGGACTTGCTTGCACATGGCTGGTGCTACCATTTGAGAGCCATGCCTTCAGCCCAGCTTTTGGATAGTTATTTTGGAGATGGAGTCTCTTTTCTGTCCGAGTTGTCTTGGAACTTTAGTTCTCTCTTTCTCACCTTCCTGAGTAGCTAGGATTGTAGGCATGAACCAGTTTGAATTAAATCTTTGGTAGCTAAGGCATTTTTTTCTGAGTTCTCTATTGGATGTCACGACATCTATCCTAGCTGATAGGTTCATCAGCATCAACAAGAAGGTAGAGGAAAGACGAATCAACTCCAGAGAACTAGGACATGGGTCACGTTTCTAGTCTAGTTGGGGAACTAGAGTGGAAGTAGGGCAGAAACCCGACAGATTTCTAAAGTCCACTTGGTTATCAGAGCTCCATCTCAATGAATGGGTGTGGAACATCTGGGCCCCAATCTCTGGTGTATGAATTGTGCTAGGTGCAGCTGGCCCGACAAAGATTAGGCCTTAGTGCCAGGCACAGACGGGGAAGAAGTCGAGTTTGGTTCAGACAGGGCTGATCTAGCCCATTCTGCTTCAGCTGCTGTTAAGGCACAGCTGAGCATCTTCCTCCTCTTGGGGTCTGTGAAACATCTGGATGGCTTTGCCCTGCAGGAGAGGGGACTGGGCTCTGCTCCTCCGTTATGTGAAGGCCAGCTGCATCCCTCTGAGCTGCACTCAGCTCACTTGCTCTCTGGGGATCAATCCCACTGCGAACACTCAGGACTCCAAAGTGTGGGAAAATTGGAAGACACAGAGACCAGCATCCTCAGTACGACAGGGGCCTAGAGAAGCATGCTTCTCCAACCTTGTAAGATCCGGCACACTGACTGGTGATAGTTCATAGTCAGAGACACTTCTGGGAAGTGACTCTGGGAGGCAGCCTGTTGCTGAGCAAGGAAAAGTCAGCTGAGAACTGGAGGTTCATATGAAAATTAGTGGCCCAGTGCTTTTATACGGAAAAAAGGTTAGGTGGGTGCATGGTGGGAAATAGTAAGTGCCATATAGATTGTCCTAATTTTACTGATGAGAAGAGAAACCACATAAGTACCCTCTGGTCCATGGCTGTGGAGATCATGATGTACTGACCTCTCTCAACAGCCTGCTTGTTAATTTCTTCCCCATCAAGGCTGCCTTTAGGAGCCTTCTCCCCCTTCTTATTTTCTGCCTCTCCCTGCTTTTCTTCCTTCTCTCCTTTTTCTATACTGAGGATTGAATTCAGGGCTTTAGTAAACATTCTACCCACTTGTGCCATGTTCCCCTGTCCTTTAACTTGGTTTACTTTTGGGATAGGGTCTCATGCTTTGTCTGCGCCATTGTATTGTGATCCTCCTACCTCTGCTGCCTGGATTTGCTCGTTATTTTTTTTAAAGAAAGTTCCTATAAATTACCCACCCACCCCCCTCCAAGAAAAAGAGTCGGGTAAGTGGATAGGTTAAGGATAGAGGGATTCAGATTGTTTGTCTCAGACTCTCTATCCTTCCAAGGATGATCTGAGCATCACTGAGAAGACACTGAGATGAATACTGTTGCAAATACAAGCAACCACTTTGTATTTTAAAACACGAACGGTGCTAACCAGGCACTGATTTGTTCTTATTTACCCCATCTCTAAAAATCTGTTTCAACCATCAATATGTGATATGTGACAAAGGATAGAGAAAGTAACTTGGGGAAAATGCTGGGTTAAACAAAGTTGAGCTGGAAAATTGCTCCAGAATGTGTGAGCCTATGACTTTATGGAGTAATGGGCTTCATTGCTTCCTATGAGGAATTCCACAGAACGTATAATGTTTTTGGTTGAACAGGCTTGTAGCCTGAGTTTGTCACTTCGTGGGGGAATAGGATGACTAGGACAAGGGGAAGGTAATAAGATAACTCTGAGTGGCTGTGGCAGTTATTGACAGATTGCTTCCATGTTTTTCTGCTCCTGAAATTTTGGGAGCAACTTTTTGTTCTGCCTACAACTCCCTTAGGTTAGTAGTACCTGTAATCACAGACACTGACTGATACAGACCTGAAGTTGCTTTGTTTGTTTTTGTTTTACATGCTCTCAGAACCTTTAAGATGCTAGTTGATGTTATGTCGAAAAACAAACTTTACAACTTTGGTGGGGGGTATGGGGTGGAGGGGTGGGGGGTGGAGATGGGAGGGCAGGGATGGTAAAGGGAAACAAAGGAGGAGGCAACAATGCTTGATAAGAAATGTACTCATTACCTTGTCCATGTAATTGTAACCCCTCTGTATAGCATTTTCACAATTAAAAAAACATTAACTAAAAAAAAAAGATGCTAGTTTGTTTTGTGATTCTTCAAAAGAGGGCACAATGAAATGACATTCTCCCAAAGGATTTGTTCCAAAATTGTACCTCCACTCTCCTCCAAACATCTCTTCCCAGTCTTTCTCTCTCCCTCTCTTTTGTTGGTCATGGGGCTTGAACTCTGGGTCTGGCCACTGTCCCTCAGCTCTTCAGCTCAAAACAAGCACTCTACCACATGAGCCACAGGACCACTTCCCATTTTCTGAGTGGTTTATTGGAGATAAGAGTCTCACAGACGGGCTGGGAAGGTGGCTCAGTGGTAGAGCGCTTACCTTGCATGCTTGAGGCCCTGGATTCGATTTCTCAGCACCACATAAACAAAAGGAAAAAAGCCGGAAGTAGCGCTGTGGATCAAGTGGTAGAGCACTAGCCTTGAGCTGAAGAGCTGAGGGACAGCACCCAGGCCCAGAGTTCAGGCCCACAACTGGACCCCAAAAAAAAGAGTCTCACAGACTTTTCCTCCCAGGCTGGGTTTGAACCGTGGTCCTCAGATCTCAGCCTCCTGAGTAGTTAGGATTATAAGTGGGAGCCACAGAACTTTCCCTGAGGGGGAAAGTTGATTTATTTAAGTCATTGCTTAGTTAAATTAGGAAATACCTTACTGGCACAGAATAGTTCCTTTAACTCAGAAAAGTGGTGAATAACAGGTAACTTGAGGGGACAAGTGGGGTTGAGAGAAATGGGGGAAAACATTGAAAGAGATAACATTGATCAAGATGCAATGTACTCATAGACTGATATGTTGACCTGAAACCTCTTTGTATAATTACTTGAAGATAACAAAAAACCATGAAAAATGTGAATAGTTTTCTTCCTGCTCTGTAATAAAGTGGAGATTGCAAATAGATGATGCTGTTATGATGACTTCCTGGTGAATCTTTCTCTAGGCAGCCATCAGTGACCTCACACTCTGTCTCACAGACATCATCTGTACTGGCAATGAGAGCCTGGGACCACTGCAGACGCTCACGGAGTGCTTTGTAAAAGCCAGAATGCATTTTATTTTTACCCGACACATTACATCTGCTAATGACTTAGGTCAACTGGCTAAGCAATGTGGTCATTCATAATTAATTTTGCTGTTCATTATAGCCAATTATTTAAACCACTGGATCATTTGTATTTTTATACAATCTGCAAGAAGACTCTGGGAACATACAGAAGCTTAATGGGTTGTATAATGTGCAATCCCTGATCCATGATTAACATGCTGTCTAATGAGTACCATTTTAAGAAGGCTCAAAACTTCAGGTCCCTGGCTTCTTCTACAGATCCAGGTACTGGAATGAAAACCTTGCTACAATAATGGGTTTTGAATGGAAGGTTATGCTCATATAAATGAGATTCTCCTTCCAACCTAGGAACATTCCACCTTTAGAAGTCATCTGGAGATGTGACTGTAAGCAGCACTGGCAGACATGCTGACAATGCCAAGTTTGGGTTGCTATTCTATTTTTTTTTTTTGGTCGGCCGTGGGGCTTGAACTCTGGGCCTGGGCGCTGTCCCTCAGCTCTTCAGCTCAAGGCAAGCGCTCTACCACTTGAGCTACAGCGCCACTTCCGGTTTTCTGGTGGTTTATTGGAGATAGGAGTCTCACGGTCTCTCCTGCCCGGGCTGGCTTTGAACCGCAATCCTCAGATCTCAGCCTCCTGAGTAGCTAGGATTACAGGCGTGAGCCACCAGCGCCCGGCTGCTATTCTAGATCTTTTGACCCAGTTGGTCCAGGGTGGATGAGATGTGAGAAATGTTACTAACAAATGTACCAGCAAACTCGGACACAGGAATTTATAGTTCACTGTTACAAAAATATTAGCCTCAATTTTTTTTTTCTTGAGGTGTCTTAAGTGTGTAAAGATCTAGATTCCTCAGCTGGAAGGGTTGGAGGCCAACAGATCATTTAGGGACACTTGAACACCAACTTTTTTCCTATCCTTAGAAGAATAACTGGATTCACTAAGGCTGAATTTGATAAGAATCTAGAAGAATGTGAAATTTGTAAATAGTCCCTTAATGCAGGAATACAGATTGATAGGGAAATGTTATCTGGAATGGATAGCTCCTTTGGAACATGAGATATGGAAGGTTGTAGCAAAAAAAATAGATGTTTAGGTTTATTAGACCTTATATTCTGTTCATGGTGTCTTCAATAGGTGGTCATGTCTCTTTTCTGGCATAAGAATGGCAAAAGCTGTAAGAAGACATATTGAGGTATGTTATACATGCTTCGGTCTGAATGGTTGCCATACTTCCAATAATTTAATAAAGAATTTGGCTCAGCACAGATAAACTGGTGTGGTTGAAGTTATGGGCTGCTTTCATTTTACCCTAGGTCTTGACCCCTTCCATTGAAGTGCCATGGGTAGATCAGTAGTTAGCGATAAGTTCTAAGTGTTTTTGCTTTTCTTCTTGCTGGTGATTCCAAGCACTTACTTAACATTTGCTGTTTGTTCTCTACTGAAAAACAATCTAATAATAGTACTTTCCTTTTAGGCTGTTCATAGGACTAAATTAGATAAAGTCTGTATTTAAGATGTTCCCTGGAATGTGAGGCTCAAGAAACAGTAACCATCTATCTATCTTTCTTCTTCTTCTTCTTCTTTCTTCTTCTTCTTCTTCTTCTTTTCTTCTTCTTCTTCTTCTTCTTCTTCTTCTTCTTCTTCTTCTTCTTCTTCTTCTTCTTCTTCTTCTTCTTCTTCTTCTTCTTCTTCTTCTTCTTCTTCTTCTTCTTCTTCTTCTTCTTCTTCTTCTTCTTCTTCTTCTTCTTCTTCTTCTTCTTCTTCTTCTTCTTTTCTATCTCCTTTTCTCCTGACCCCTTTTCCCAAGTGACCAGTAACTGAGGAATTTCTTTGGAGGAGGGAAGCCTAAGTGACAACCAGTCTGGAAAGTGAAAGGAACTAGGAAAACTCTTTAATTGACTGAGTCCAGTAGTCCTTGGATTATGTGTTTTGTGGGGGTGGTTGAGGATAAGGCATTGCCCTATCTACAGCCATCCCTTGGCACCACCAGCTAGTTGGCCAGACCTGGGGAATTACAAAGATGATGGAGATGTTCTCTCTTCTCAAGGAAGATGGTCCAGCGAGACACTTGTGGTTTGACCGACTACCCCAGGTATGAAATAATTGATATTAGGACAGAGGTACTCTAGGTAATTAATTGTAGGGTAATGGATAATTCGCTACATCCAGAAAAAAAAAATGCATCTTCTTGTCTGCTAAAAAATAACAGCACAGACAAGTGTTTGCATCAGGTAGGTTATTAGGGAGAATATAAAACAGATGTAAAACTGTACATATCAAAGTCTAGCTACAGAGCAAGAAGAAGAAGTAGCAGAAGGATCTGAAGGGCGACTTCCCTCCAGCAGAACTCTGCTTTCACACACGAGGCCTTAATGAGAGAGTGCTGCTCACTCTCAAAGGTGACGTTGAGAGATACCAGGGGAAACTAGTGTGTGCCTTTAGTTGTAGGCAATACATTGTGTGGGAAATGCCAATTTCAAAGTTTCACCTTTCTAACATGATTCAGCGTGAGTGACAGAGAATCATTGTTGCTCACGATAAAATCCATCTCAAAGACTCAAAAATCATTAGTGTCCAATAATACTGATTTGTTTGCTGTTAAAATCTGAGTCTTGTGGCTTCGATAAGTCTTTCCTTTGGCAGAAAATTCAATAATTTATTATCACTGTAGGGAGAAGTAGTCTCAACAATGTTTAGTTTGGATCTCCTGTTAGACACTTTCAGTCCATAAAATGCTTCCTGTGTCTAATTCTTCATGGGAGAATTATTTAAGTTTCTTGTTCTGTCATTGACAACTGGACTATGTTTTTTTTTTGTTAGAAATCTGGTGGGAATTTGTATTTATTGTTGGTTTTCATTTTATGAGAACAATTTCTATGTTTAAAATTTGGAATGGAGAGCTCTGGGCTGGTTTTGCTGGGGTACAATGATGAGTTTTCCTAATGGATTTGTTTTAATGAAAATAAGACTGTCAACCTCAAAACCTGATAGATTTTCTTTTTTAGAATATCAGTTTCGTGGAACTTTTTACCTGAAAAAAATAATTGTGCCACTTTCCAGACGCTAGCCTAAAATTTCAATGTATTCTTTATGAAACAACAAATGCTATGTTGTCCAGCAGCAAAAAAGAAAATCTCATGATATAAAGATATTCACTGGGGAAGACTCGCGGAACACAGAATCATGCCATTCTTCTGAGAGAACCAGAGGAAAACTGCATTCTTAATGGACTCGGGATACAAATAGAATGCCAGCTCATTAGCTGAGACAATATTCCAATTTGGATACAAAATCTGAGTTACAGAATTGCTTGAAACTTAGAGAACTTTGAAAAAGAGGATAGATCCAAATGCAGCAGTGTTAACCCCCAGACACCATGTTGAAAATGAGCTACACAATTATTGGGTGGGGATGGGAGGGAAACACTGGGAGAGAGAGAAGGGAGCAGTGATATTGTCCAAAAAGAATGTACTCTTTTTTAAGAAAATTATATTATTGTAAAGATGCTGTACAGAGGGGTTACAGTTACATGAGTAAGGTAAAGGGTACATTTCTTGTGGAGCACTGTTACTCCCTCCTTTGTTTTTCTCCTACTGTCCCTTCTCTCCTCCTCTTCCCCGACTCCCTCAACCCAGTTGTAAAGTTTATTTCCAACATAGGGTCTTGTGAGTATCATGGTTGCAATGGGTTGTCCTGTGTCCTTGTTTCAGCATTTTGTTATTCCCTTTCCCTTCCCAAATTATATAAATGTATATACAAGATGCAAGGTGAAATGTACTCTTTTTCTGACTTATGTAACCCTTCTGTATATCATCTGTACAGTAATAAATAAATAAATAAATAAATAAGGATAGAGCCAAACAGCTTTCTTGGGACAGTCCTTGTTGGTGTCAATTTTAACTGATGAGACACTCAATCTGTTTCAGGTGGATTCTAAATTGCTGATCCATCTTCTCTGCCTTCTTGGAAATTAAGGGACAGTCTTGGAGTGGACACCACATTGGGGAAAACAGAGGAGGTTAAATCAGAGGGAGCCAATGGCGCATTTTCTTTCTTTTTTTGGTCCAAGACTGGGACTTGAACTCAGTATCTGACACTTACACTTACTGGCTGACGCTCTGCCATCTGAGCCACCCCTCCCACCACAAGGACACATTTTAATTTTTTCTGTTAATAATAAATGTCCCTGGAGAGGCAGGCCTTACCTTTTCAGTCACATTCTCTAACAAAGATTCTTTCTCCACATCTCCCCCATTGTCCTGTGTATACTTAAGACCTCCTTCTTCGAGGTATGTTCCTGGTGGACGGGGAAGCCAGCCTTGGACTGGCTGAGCCATTTAAACTGTCTCATGTAAGATTTGGAAGACTCCCTCCCTCCTTCCTTCCCTCCGTCCTTCTTTCCATTCTTTTATCCTTGTGATGGAAATTGAACGCAGGACCTGGTACCAGCTATGCAAGTATCCTCCCACTGAGTTATACAACTTCAACTTCTGTTAAGATTTGAACAGAAAGATCTGGGAGGAAGTAACTGATTTTTATTTTTTTGGTCATGGGGCTCGAACTCTGGGCCTGGGCGCTGTCCCTCAGCTCTTCAGCTCAAGGCTAGTGCTCTCCCGTTTGAGCCACAGCACCACTTCCGGTTTTCTGGTGGTTTATTGGAGATAAGAGTCGCATGGACTTTCTTGCCTGGGCTGGCTTTGAACCATGATCCTCAGATCTCAGCCTCCTGAATAGCTAGGATTACAGGTGTGAGTCACCAGAAGGGCTAAGTAACTGATTTGAAAGCATAAATGCTTCGGGTAGACATTTTGCTGTCAGAATATGAGAGACTTTTTTTTTTCCACACCATGACAAAACAGTGGGTCTAAGCAAACCAAGCAAGGCTTAGTTTTGGCTTACAGTTTCAGGGGGTTTTGCCCATTATGGTGAGGAGAGTATAGCAGAGTAAAGCAGCTCATATCATGGCAATCAAGAAGCAGATAGAGACAAAATATATGCCAGCAGGCTTTCTTCGTCCCATCCCCCCTTTTATTCCACCTGAGCCCCCAAACTCTGTGCCACCCACATTTGAGAGTTGTTCCTCCTTAGCTGATGCTCTCTGTAGATACCTCAGAGGTGTGATTTACTAATCTCGTTGGCCCTTCTCAGTCTATTCAGTCAAGATTAGTCAACACTGCTGGGACCCAAGACCCCGAGGAAACAGAGAAATTTGGGCATGGATGAGCAAGATCCCAAGTAGTGGAAACGCCTGAGTTTTGAGAAACTGACACCTGACTTCTCATCTCTGGTGTCTGGGGAGATGCTGGTGTAAGCCCGTAACTCCCACTTTCAATTCTGAGAAGGCCTTCCTGTCACTTCTTTTGCTGCTCCTGGATTTTATGTGTTTTGCCATTGCATTACAGACCAGACACCCATTCTATGTGTTTGCCTGAGATGACGATGTTTCTGTTATCGACAGCTACAAAAGTCTGACCAGGATGAAACTGGGATCCATAGTACTTTCGGATTCTTCTTTTAAAGCACGCTGTTTTATATAGACTCATGACATTATTCAGATCCACTTAAGCTATTTGGAATGGTTGAATAGATACAGTCAGGGTTGGCAAAACAGAAAGAGAACATTCTCTTCCATTGGAAGAGAGTGATCCAATGATCACTGACTATAGTTTCTCCAAAGAAATCAGGCTTTTAGACTTTATCCTTAAGGACTAAGAACCAGACTATTATCTTCATTAGCCTGCAGCTCAGATGAGGTGGGGGAGTAGCCCATGAGACAACTGGCAAACAATTCAGGACAGAAATAATTACCTGTTGCCACATCTTGCACTGACTGGCCATGCATCAGACCAAGGGAGGGGAGGTTACCATGGGTTTGAGAAGCCACAAGGGATGGAAAGAAGCAGGAGCTGGGCTGCAAGAGAGGCGGGATCAGCCTCTGAGGTGGGTGGTGGAGCTAGGGTGGAGGAGGGCGTGGGCAAGGGCCGGGAGGTAGAGAGGAATCTGTGGGTGAGGATCTGTGGGTGCTGAATGTCTCTGTATAAGACATCCCACCTCGGGGGGAGGGGGGAGGCTGGGAAGGGATGTGAAGGGTAAACCAAAGGAGGAGGCTGCAATGCTTGGTAAGAAATGTACGCATTATCCTGCCCATGTAATTGTAACCCCTCTGTACAGTATGTTCACAAATAAAATTAAATCAAATTAAAAAAAAAAGACATCCCACCTCTTCCCAGACTCTGATCTACCTAGGCAGGTAAGATGTGCATAGACGAATGAACTGCAAAGCAAAGCACGCCAAGAGTCCAAGAAATGTGCTGAAAGAATTTCAGAGAAGCAAGAGCTGGTAGAACATCAGGAATAGAAAGAATGGTCTGAGAACTGATGGGCAAAGGGCTAGACTCTCCTCTTTCCTCCTTTTCCTCCTCCTTCTATTCTTTCTCTTCCTCCTTCTCCTCTTCTCCTTCCTTCTCCTCCTGCTCCTCTTGTTCTTCTTCACCTCCTCCTTCTCCTCTTTCTCTTCCTTCTTCACCTCCTCCTTCTTCCTCCCCCCTCCTTCTCCTTCTTTCTTCTCCTCCCTCCTTCCCTTCTCTCCCTTCTTCCCTCTTCCTTCTTCCTTTTCCTCCCTCCCCCTTCTTTATCTTCTAAATGAAAGTACAGTGAATGAAACAGTGAATAAAATAAACAGAACAAATTAGTACTCAGTGTGGTCAGGAGTGAGTCTGGACCTCAGCTTTTAGATTCCACATCTCTCGTCTACCCTGACGTGGCTCCATAGTACCCAGTACTCCCCTGGGAGCTGCCTGGAAAGTCAGATCACAGGGGGACACTGAGTCTGGACAGTGGATAATTGGAAGCTCCTAGCAAGGTGAACTTCTTAGGGAGAGAGTCCGGGAAAAAGAACAGTTTAGGGGACTGTGAAGGATTTCAGGAGTGAGGTGCTGAGGGCTTGGGAGAAAGGGCAGGGGATGTCCTGCTTCTCAGGTCTTTGTCACTACTGGACATTATGTCTCCTCCTGCCCCTGTGCTCATCATTACGCTGGAGAAGCAAGGGCAGTGTTCAGCACATCCTCGGTATTAAAGATGAGTAACACCATGCTTCATTCTCAGGTCCTGTTCATGGATATTCCTTCTAGAAGTATACCTGTCTTTCCTCTTCCAGATGTGAGCCGCCTGTTATGTGTTTCTGACATTTTGTGATTTCTTGCTCAGAAAGAGAGTATGCTTCCCAAGGGGCGATATTAAATTGAGTTGATTGTCAGGCAGCATTGAAGAGTTAGAAAAAAAAAAAAGAAGACAGAACCATTTCATCTTGCCAGCTCTCTGGGTTCAGGTAAATTTTCCTCTCTGTTTCCAAATTAAGCCTCTGTTGGTTTGGTGAGGTCAGCCTAGACTTCTGCCTAAACACACACACACACACACACACACACACACACACACACACACACACACACACACACACACACACACACACACACACACACACACACACACACACACACACACACACACACA
This sequence comes from Dipodomys merriami, assembly GCF_024711535.1. Classification (NCBI taxonomy): domain Eukaryota; kingdom Metazoa; phylum Chordata; class Mammalia; order Rodentia; family Heteromyidae; genus Dipodomys; species Dipodomys merriami. Next base: position 23,987,173 of record NW_027202715.1, read on the forward strand.
CACACACCAAAGCCCCCAAACTCTCAACTAGCTAAGTTTCCATTCTGCCTGAGTTAAGACCTGATAGGACTTAGCCCACCTTACTCATCTAGCATTAGAAAGAGTGAAGCAGTATACCTATTTTCTAGATTGCTCAGCTATCTCCACCAAGTACCAGGACTTTAATTGTGTTTTGTAATTTGAAAAAGAAACATGTCTACAATGCCTTTTTGAGCGATGCAAGAATAATCTTACACATTTGCCTTGATCGCTGATAATGACAAAGTTTTGACTTAGAGCAACTTTCCAATTCTTACCCTAAGGACAAGCTGAGCTTTCCCTCTCCTCTTGCTCTGTGTCTCTCTAAAACACCCCTTCCATTTTGCTACCACTTTTGACTTACTTGTGATTGTGAAGCCACTATGTGTCTTGCATGTGCGTGAAATAAGATCCAACAAGCTTTGAGGGAGGGCCCTGGCTATGGGACAGCACAAAATACTGTCAACAAATCCAGCTGGGTTACATGTAGGGCCTGGTGATTGGCTCCATGATCTGGAGCAACATTTGTCATCAAATAGGACCTACAGCTTTTGGAAGGGGGTAGTTAAATGAAAGAGAAGCAACTCTCAGGAGTCAATGTGGCCTAGAAGCAATTCCTTTGGCCACATTAGTGAAGAGAAAAGGAAATTCAAGATGTTCCTTGCCTGGTAAGGAGAGAGACAAATTCATGAAACAAATGAATAAAAAAGTTATTATTTACTTCAGGAAAGACAAAAATTGAATTAAAATATAATTGATTATACTGTTATCATATTACACTAGGAACATACAGTATTTGTTTAATCACAGTAATTATGAATCCATGTTTAAAATAGATTAACTCTAAAGTTATATATTGGTACGACAAGGGAGATGAAAGTTCAGAAAGCCAATGTTTTTCTCTGTTATGGCAAGTCACCATCATCATAGTGAACCTTAAGGACGTTACGATAGGCCAGGTACAGAAGGGAGTATCACATGTCCTCACTAGTGTACAGAAGTTAAGTAAGTTGGTATCATGGATGTAGAGTAGAAGAGCAGTTACCAAAAGCTTGAGAAGGTAAAGAAATAGGGGGGAAAGACAGAGGTTGGTTTGGGAGCGTAAAAATAGTATTAGATAAGAGGAATAAGTTCCAGTGTTCTATAAGCCTGTAGGATGAATGTCCTCAACACAACCAGATGAGGAATATTTGTGGTGATGGATATACTAATTACCCTGACCTGATCGTTACACATTGTATCTATGTACAAAAATATTACACTCTACCTCATTTATCTGAGTTTGTCAATTAAAAATTGAAAAACAAGGAGGGGAAGGGATATTGCAGAACACTTAAAGGGGGATGCAGGTTGATCCATTGTGATGATGAGATGTACAGGACACTATGTTGAAAACAAACTTTACAATGTCGAGGTTGGGGGGGAGGTGGGAGGAGTTGGGGAGGTGGGAAGGGAAGTTATGATAGGGGGAAAACAGAGGACGTAACAATGCTCACTATGAAATGTACTCATTACCCTACTCATATAACTGTACCCCTCTGTATAGCATTTTTACAATAAATATATATATTTTTTTTAATGGAAAAACAAGTCAATAAATGGTGTGTACATTGATGAGAACCAGGGACATAGTATGTTAGATAGAATAGGCAAAGATTTAGGGAAAATTACAGAAAAAATAAACCAGAGGGCTGGGAAGGTGGCTCAGTGATAGAGCTCTTGCCTTGCATGCATCAGGCCCTGGGTTCGATTCCTCAGCACATAAGCAAAAAGAAAAAAGCCAGAAATGGCTCTGTGGCTCAAGTGATAGAGCGCTAGCCTTGAGCTGAAGAGCTGAGGGACAGCACCTAGACCCAGAGTTCAGGCCCCACGACTGGATCCCCCAAAATAAATAAATAAATAAATAAACCAGAGATGACCGTGGCTGCATGTGGGTGGGTGGGCTAGAAGAGGAAGGAACGTCTCTCTTTAGGGATAAACATTGTAGGCCATTTGACTTTTGAACTTTGATCAATTTGTAAGCTAAAACATTAATTAAAATTATGTTTTGGATAGAACAAAAAGAGGGATTGAAGAGTGAAAGATCAAGAGGGAATGACTTCTTGGGAGCGGCAGTTGACAAAGCAAATTACAGAATATACTCAGTGAGAGTCAGATGAAACACGGGAGATAAAAAGACTCTGGACCAAGAGGTCCCAGTGAAGCATTCAGAGGAGAAAGGCTGCAACCAGGAAGTTCACACTCTCACAGCTGCTTCCGGGGCCTGGTGCTCCCCAGGAACAAAGCCACTTCTGTCTGGGAATGCCACAGCCAGCAAGGCAGGAGGAAGAAAGCCTTTAATTGGGGTGGAGAATGAGTGGCCCTGTGAACTCCAAATGCCTCCAGCAGGCTGTGGCATGCTTTTCCTTTCCTCCCTTCTTGCCACCAATTGATGGTCTCATTCCCCAGGGCTCTCAACAGCCACTGTTGGTCTTTTGGCCTCTCCCCCTGCTTTGGGTCCTGGGTCATTTTTCTGCCTCTGTATTGTTCCATCTCCAGCATTCTGTAGACCAGTGTCCCACTCTCCCAACGTAGTGAGAATTTTCCTCTTCATCAGCATATATCTTTCTGAGTTCTTTGGCCTCAGAACCAGTGAAGTGACTGGCCAACTAATTAATAACCTAATAATAAAATTGATGCTAATTAAAGGCTGACAGCCAACTATGTTAACTCTATTAACATTTTCAATTTAATAGAGCGTTCAGAGCTTTCACCCAGTACAACTGGTTATCTGGGCAAGTCAGCAGTTAGAGAGTTGGGACTTTAGGGATCCACCATTGGTTTCCTTGAGACTGCTCTATATAAAAATCACCCATGTGTAGGGCTGGCTTCAATGCCACCGTTATTGATCTTACCCCATCTTTGTCTCCCCAGCATTTAGAGAATGTTGATAAGTTGATATGCTTGTTGAGAGGATGAAGGGCTGACATTTTGGATGGAACTAGGAATACAAGTGTTTATATTTATTTATTATTTGAGCAAACTAAATATAACTAGCGATGGCAGTTATGGAGTTTTTTTAAACACTAAAAATAAACCTTATTTGAAGCTTTTAAAATATGAAAGCACAGAACATGCTCTTTTAGCATATAAAGTATTGAAAAACCAAAAGAAGAAAAGAAATATGGCAGTACTAAAGGGTGAAATTTAAAGAATTGGAAGAAACATGTTAAAAAATCAGACTTTATATTTGAAGATATATATGTCATATACATATGCATGCACAATGTACACACATTGAAACAAAGATGGAAATCACAGCGTACATACTGTTTGGGGGGTTGTTTTTTCTGTTTAGTGCCCCATTGCCATCTTTCCATGCCAATTAAGTATTTGTCTTATCACTTCTAAAGTTTGAAGAACATTCTGTTTTGTAGATAGACCTGCCCAACTGGAACTAGTTCTCTACCATTGGTTTGTTTTCAGTATTGTAAGCAAAACATCATTGCATATCCTTGAGTTTTTATTATGATGCTAAATATTATGCTTATTATTTTCAGATTGTTAGTTAAATTCACCAAGAAATTTTGAGCATTGTTGGATAGGAGAGGCAGGATGAATGACTAAGGAGAAGCTGAGTTTAAGCTTGGAGAAGGTGAACTGAGACTGTAAAAACGACTTAAGCAATAAACAAGATTTTGTCTTGTTAAACATTATTTGTGACTCTAATAATGGATGAATGAATAATTATTCAAGAAACTTTATTTTTACTAATTTAATAAATGAACACATACTAAAAAAGAAAGGAACATTTTACAGGTTAGTTCACAGTTTTTAAAGCAGACAGAACCACTCCTGAATATTCTAAAAGAAGAAAGCACAGACGTAGAAATGTGCCCTTGTTTCTTCATGCATCTGCGTTGACAGGCTTCTGCTCTGTTATGTCAATTATCTCCTAATCCTCCACAGGCGGCTCCTTTCAGGGATGCAAGCAGGGTTGTGGGAAAGCTGGCAAGCATCTAACACTTAACCTCAAGTGCAAATTTGTTTTTAAAAGGCAACGACAAGCATGGGTTGGTAGGTCCAAGAAGCCTGATGGCTGCACTGTGCATGGTAAAACTCACTGCCATTGAGCCCTTGAATTATGGGTAAGATGAAGTACTAATATTTGAATTTTATGTAATTTAGTTCATTAAAAAAAACAGTGTACTCTTCCTACAATGAGGCTTATTACTTTGGCAGGATGACATTTTGCTTTATTTCCCCTCCCTCTATGGTATTGGCGGTTTCTACTCAGGATCCTGTGCAAGTACTCCACCAATTGAGTTACTCTTCTACCCTTACATTCTACTTTAACCACTGCATCAGACCAATCCTGGACCAGATATTGTTGTGTGTGTGTGTTCAGTACAACCAGTGTCTCTAGTATTATACACAATGGAGTATTTGATGTCACACAAAGAATTCATTTCAAATTACTATTTTTCTATGTGTTGTAACACAAGAATATACTTGAGTGTTTCACCTAGACAGAATGAGCTATAGTGAAGCTCATATAAATGGAAATACTTGGTATCTTAACTTCAATTTTATTTGTTTAGTCAATTGATTTAATTATTTATTCATTTAATTATTAATGATCATTATTATTAATTTAACTATTGATTGTTTTAATTTTATTTAAGTATGATTTTATTGTGCAATTATTTTTTTCTATTTAAAAATAACTGAATGAATACTAAATTTAAGGCAAAGACATACTACCAATGGAGAATTGAATAGTAGTAATGCAGGTGTAGTACAACAGTAAAGAAAAAAAGAGATTAGGAGGTATGCTGCATATTTCAGAGTGAAGGGCAACTGTAACTTTCTCCTCTGTGTAAAATTTTCTTTCAGTGGGTGATAGGCCTGGACTCTGTCCCTGCTCCTCTCTGTGCTCAAGGATAGCGCTCTACCCCTTGAGCAACAGTGCCACTTTGGCCTTTTCAGAGTAGTTTATTGGATATAAGAGTCTTACAAACTTTCCCACCCAGACTGGCTTTGAACCGAGACCCTCAGACCTCAACCTCCTGAGTAGCTGGGATTACAGGCACAAGCCACTGGCTCAAGTCTTTAATCTTAGTTATTCAGTAGATTGGAACTTGAGGATCCTGGATATCTGAGAGATTATCTATCTCCAGTTAACCAAAAAAAAAAAAAAAAAACCAAAAATGTACATGTGGCTTAAGCAATAGAATGTCAGCCTTTAGCAAAAAAAAGCTAAGGGAGAGCTCAGTGCTGTGAATTCAAGGCCCTACAATCTACAGACAATAATAAAAGAAAATAAATTATTAAGACAAAGTGGACAATATAAACAGATATTTTCAGTAAATACATATTGAATTTGAAGAAAAGTTTCTTCTTCATAGTAAAAAGTAGTTGATGAGCCAGGCTCCAGAGGCTCACTCCTAGTTATTCAGAAGGTTGAGACCTGGAGGACTGCTATTCAAATAAAGCCCAAATAGAGTCGTCAGTGAGACTGTATATCCAAAATAACCAGCAAAAATGAGACTGGAGGTATGGCCCATGTTGAGTGCCAGCTGTGAGTAAGCAAGCTTTGCAATACTAAACCCCTGAGTTCAAGTCCTGGTACATCCAATAATAATAATGATTACGATAATAATAATAATAGGTGGAGAAATCTTTTGAAATCAAAATTAAATGCCCAATAGAATGTTTTAAAACAATTTTAATGGGATCTGTGCTATAACTGCGATTTTGGCCAATTACATGCTCATATACTCACACCGTTTAGATGAAGAAAGACAAAGTAAAAATATTTCAGTAACTAAAATTATGAATGACTTTATAAATAAAAATTAAAGAATTTAATGGAGTCACCAAACAATTGCCCAAAGATGAACTTTCACCAGTATAAAAATGATTTAGCATTGAAAAGTTGGGTTAACTTTTTAAAAGAATATATATATATATATATTTTTTTTTTTTTTTTTTGGGGGGGGGGTCCGGTCGTGGGGCCTGAACTCTGGGCCTGGGCCCTGTCCCTCAGCTCTTCAGCTCAAGGCTAGCGCTCTACACTTGAGCCACAGCGCCACTTCCGGCTTTTTTCTTTTTGCTGATGTGGTACTGAGGAATCGAACCCAGGGCCTCAGGCATGCAAGGCAAGCGCTCTACCAATGAGCCACCTTCCCAGCCCCAAGAATATTTATATTTTATGCTTGAATTGGATACTGGGGTTTGAACTCAGGGTCTGGGTACTCTCCCTTAAGACTTTTCACTCAAAGCCAGGTGCCAGTAGCTCATGCCTGTAATCCTAGCTACTCTGGAGGCTGAGATCTGAGTATCACGGTTCAAATCCAGCATGGGCAGAAAAGTCCATGAGACTCTTGCTTGCCTTGCATGCATGAGGCCTGGGTTCAATTCCTCAGCACCACATAAGCAGAAAAAGCTAGAAGTGGCGCTGTGGTTCAAGTGGTAGAGCGTTAGCCTTGAGCTGAAGAACTGAGGTGACAGTGCCTAGGCCCAGAGTTCAAGCCCCATGACCAACAAAAACTGCTGTAAAAACTTCTCTTTAGCTTTTGATTCCATGTAACCTGAGACATTGTCCAGTAATACTTTAGGTGTGTTTTTCTCAAAGGACTTCCATAGGTACAAAGAATGGTCTCAAATTTGAAGTTAAAATAGCAGTGTATGTATTTTTGTTTTTTTATATTTGTTAAAAATCATTTAAGGTAGACTAAAAAAATACTTCTTACCATAATAGATGCTTGCTGCAAAAGTTTCAGTTTGAAATCTGAATTTATTGGAATTTTGAAATAAGTGACAATGTTTTCCTTGTATTATATATTGAAAATATTTATTCTCAGATTACTGATGCAGGCTATATGAAAGTGTTATTAAAACCCTTTGATATATATGCAAAGCTATGTGTCATTGGCAGTAGTTTATGGAACTGTTGAAAGAAATAAAGGAAAATACATTTAACAAACTTGTGCTTTTGGTTTTTGTTGCTGTTGGGTTTTTTTTTCCTGGTAGTACTTGGGTTAGAATTAAGATCTTGTTCTTGTTAGCAAAAGAAAAATATTTGCCCCAAATTCAATTATCAAAGGTAAGTATGGCAGTGTGGTTTACATTTTTTTCCACCAATATCACACTGCTTATAAATGAGCTAAATTTGAAAGTCCAGGCAGTGCAAAAGTTATTTGTGCTCAAGCTAAACACATGGAACTCTTTTTTTGGTCAGTTGTGGGGCTTGAACTGAGGCCTCAGGCTCTGTCCTTGAACCTCTGTGCTCAGGGTTAGTGCTCTACCACTTGAGCCACAGCACCACTTCCAGTGTTTGAGTGGTTAATTGGAGATAGGAGTCTCATAGGGATTTTTCTGCCCAGGCTGGCTTCAAACAACAATCCTCAGATCTCAGCTCCCAATGGCACCTCCAGTGTCCTGGCCATAGAACATTTTTATATTGAAATTGAAACTTTCATAATAAGATAATGATAACAATTTTTCCCATATTTTTATTTTTTGCTTTTAGTTTTTGAGACAAGGTCTCATGATGTGGCCCAGATTGTCTGGAGCTCCTATGTTGCTCAGGTCTGCTTTGAATTCATAATTATAGGGTTATAGGACTGTACTATCACAACCAATTCTACACATTTTTATGATATGAATAAATATACTGAAGAGTTGCATAAAACCTTGCAAATATTTTTTTCATGGACATTGACCACCTTAAAAATTTAAGGATTTAGTTCAAATTAAAGAATGTAAGATATTCCAATCCTTTTTTTATGGCATGTATTGAAATTCTAATGTTTTGGACCTATTGGGATAGTACATTGACATCTAGTTCAAATACATTGAAATTAATTTCACCTACTTCTTTCTTACTTTTTAACATAATTCCTAGAAAATGTTAAACTTTTAATAAGCTCTCATTGTATTTCTGTTACATGGTACAGTATTTGCCTCCAAGTTTCAGCACTGTGGAGTGCTATTAATATATAAAATCTTCTGGGTCAATGTCACTTGCCATGTAATGCTAGGTTATCTTGCCAGTCACTCATGTCTTCTTTCTGTTGTAAATTAGGTCATCAGTTTGTGAGATGACTGTCCAAGCTCAAGGTTCAGTCACAGAACTGAATTGCCCTGAAAACTTAGCTTGTCCACAGAGGAAGTGAACTAGTAATTTCAGACTTGTTATCATTTACTTTAACCAACGGAAGCAAACACAGACTGAGAGGATTGCCAGAAACCAGATTCCATGGGGTTATGTTAGTGGGTATTGATGTACTCCCCTGTACTTGAAAACAAATGGAGCCACAGTACCCAAACAACACCTGGGCTCATTATTTAAGTTCTCAAAAGAACAGAAACTAACCAGGATCAACTGCTGAACCTATGTCTGGTGGAGGAGTAGGTGCCATTGGGACTACCTGGAATTTCCTATTTCTTCTAGCCTCCTTTCCATAGTCTCTTCACATCTGGATTTATGACAGATTCCAGGCATTTGTGGCAATGCTGTGCTGTGAAAAGCAATTAGTGGACTTACGTCAGAAGACCCACAGAAGATGATCTGCCTTGTCATTACTGAACAAAGGATTTAGGGTAAATTGCTTGGTCATCCAATTTTCCAATGTGAATTAGATTGTTTGATTTCTAAGAAAATGTCTAGAATCAAGGTTTGTGTTTCTAAGTTGTTCCAGAGTATCTGATAGCCAAAATATATGTGAACTCACTAATAATTTCAATCTCATTGGAAGAGTGGGATTTGAAAGCCATTATCTCCTTCCTTCTTATCAGAGAAAAGACTGTAGACTAATATACATGTGTATTTTTCTACTTATGGGGAAATATTATTACATTATCTTCTAAGAGTTGCTTGCTACCTTCCCATTACCAAAAATAAAATATCGAAAAAGAATATTTAAGCATGCTGTTACACTTCAACTTGCTCTTTATTTGTGAGCCTGGAACTCCAAATATGAAAACAATGGATGTGTAATAGCATTAGAGAGACAGGGACTGTGTCAAGGAATCATATTTCTTTTTCTCACTCACTAGATGAAGCTGTCAAATGTTAGTCTGAACTAACTTTTAGTGATGTTGAAAGTAGAAACTAGCTCTCGAGGGTAGATGATTTTTATGCTAATTTCCTGCACCTCAATGTACACAATTATTATAGGGCATGCAGATGATACATTCACTGAATGAAGAAAAATTATTCCAAATGATTATTGATGAGTTAATCAAGATAACCATGTCAACTTCCTTTATCCATTAGTGGTAACATCTACAGTATTCCACAATCATAATAATAATAAAAGAGGCAAATGCTAATGGGAGAGGTAATCAGACCTTAATGAAGAACAGTGAAAAATCTGCTTTTTAAAATAGTTCATAGTTTTCATAATCACTGAAGTGGTCAGTGAGTCCCAGGCTTCTTCATATTTCATAATATATGATTGTAGTTTTTTCTTCATTTTATAAATAGTTGGATTTTCCTCATGTAAGAAAGGGTAAAAATAAGTGGAGATTCCCTTTTTTAAATGAACATCTGTCTTGAAAGCCATCCAAAATTGCAACGGTGACTTATAATGGAGAAAATCTTTAACCGTTTTAAAACTCACAATTATTCTTTTATGCTTTTCCCTCTACCTTATCATTTTAGCCCAATTTTGTCTTTTTTATTAATACAAACTGAGTCTGGATTTGCAAAATTATTGGAATTATTTATTATATAGAGGGGCTTATGTTTATATTTATTTATGAGCCATATACCCCAAAGTTCTGCCATGATAAACTTGAGGACTTACCACCCACAGTACCCTTGGAGAAAAGCAACTTAAAGTGGTTCCTGTGTATATGTAAACCACGGTTTACATCAAGTGACTCATTACTCTGGCATGATTAACAACACATTCTAGGGCATGGCAATAGATAGTGAAGATACCCACTTATCTATAGGTTGGTCTAGTTACCCACAAGATAACTTGACATACTACTTATATGGTGACTAGGTGACCCAGTCAGATTCTTTGGGCTCAAAGATGTGAGCCCTATGGAAGAACAGAGGAGATAACAGAAGGCACAGAGCAAAGGCAATGGGTAGCAGACATCTTCCATTAGCAGGGAGCATGAAGTGGACATGGAGTGAGCAACCAGATGCAAGTAGACGTAAATCTGTATAGTAAGCCCTAAGAATGACAGTGTCCCTTCTGATGCGATCACAGTGACAACTGCTGTGGGTCAGTAGAATTGTTAGTGGACAATGGGCCTCTTTAGATTATTCAGAGTACTGTCTGTTTTCTGTACCTGCTAGTGGTACACTAGCATCATAGTGGTACACCATCATATATTGATGGTGATTCCTAAGGGTTCTAAGGAGTCATTTAGCATCCTCTGCAAGGAAAGAGGGAGACAGCAAATGGACCAGATTCTCTGGGTCCCCAGCACCAGCTAGGAATATGTTTTGCAGACTTTTCCAGTGATATTTAACTAGAAGGAAGTTTACTCTCTGTATGGGCTGAGGGAGTAGAGCAGTGGTAGAGCATTTTCCTAGTCTACATGAGGCCCTAGGTTCAGACACTAGCATTAAAGAAAATATGATTATCCATATATGTATGGATCCATCTTTACACTTTCAATTTTATTTTACTTATGTGTGTATTTTCATACCAACACTCTACTATATGATTACTGTAGGCATATCTTGAAATCAGTAATGATTTGAGTAACTTGGTTCATTTTCAAACTTGTCTGGATATTCTAAATTCTTTGCACTTAGAATTTCCTGGTTGATTTCTTTAAAAAATTGCTGAGGTTTTGATTGTGCTGTCTTCAATTTACAGACCGATTTGGAGAATGGTGATACCATAACCATAGTAAGACGCCTGACCCATGGACAAGGCATATGCCTCCATGTGTCTTGAGTTTTGCTCTGTAATAGCTTGTAGTGTTTGGTTGTGTAGGCATCAAATATTCATGATCAGATTTGACCCTACTATTTTTGGTGCTATTAAAAATAGTACCATTTTGCTAAGTATAATTTATGATTTTTCATTGGTAGTTTATAGAAATATAATTGTTTTGATATATTGAGTTTATAGCTTGCAGTCTTGCAGTATCTCTTTAAAGATTTTCAAGATTGCCTTCAGGTTTTTTGTGTAGATGATCACAGCCTTCAGGTTTTTTGTGTAGATGATCACAGATGATCATGTCATGTGTGAACAGATATAGTTTACTTCTCCCTTCCTTCTGTACTAACAACCAAAGATAGTGACAAGGCTCCGGTCTCTGGAAATCACTGGTACAGCTAACAGAATCCTCTCTCCAATACCTAGTTTCTGAAAGATAACCATATTATATGCCTTAAATATTCATCACAGAGCATACTGAGGTGTATTTTTTAGACACTTCTGCAGAATTTTCAAGAACTTGTGTAACTTGTAAAATTATGGGAGTTCTTATCGAAGCACTGTTGTAAGTATTGAGTTTCTATTCTTTTAGTTTATGTAAATATTTAGCCTCATAGAAACTCACCTATCTCTGCTAAGCAGATGGTTCAATGTTAGCTATTTTCCAGTTGGCAAATGATGTGCAAGTTGATGAAAAAGGCTGAGTTGATGAAAGCAGTCAGGTTGTAAGTTCTCTAAAAAGAGAAACTCCTCTAAGGCTAGGTACATCCCCCACATCTATAGTACAAGACCATCAACCTGTCCTGGGTGCTTAAAAGGAAAACAGTGAAATAAAGTTGACAAGAAGAGAGGCACATCCTCAAAAGGGGACTGAGTAAAAAGAGAGATCTCTCAGCACCTCAGAGGAAGGAGCTATGCTGATTGTCACACATAATAAAGGCTAATGAGCTCTTCCACTGACATTATAAATCTGATCATTTGCAGGCATGATGAACAGGGCAAAATGAACAGAAAATTTGTACTAGCCGAACAGTCTTCTTCCATTTACAGAATGGCCTATTTCTTTCAAAACTTGATTTCCAATTGGGTTTATTTAATATGATGGCCTTGTGGTGTGTGTGTGTGTGTGTGTGTGTGTGTGTGTGTGTGTGTGTGTGTGTGTGTGTGTGTGTGTGTGTGCGCGCGCATCAGTACTGGGGCTTAAATTCACACTTCACTTTTTCACTCATAGCTGGTGCTCTGCCACTTGAACCACATTTCCACTTTCAACATTTTTTGGTTAATTGGAGAGATGAATCTCTTGGATTTGTCTGCTTGGGCTCAGTTTTCAGATCTCAACCTCCTGAGTTGCAAGGATTATGGGCATGAGCCACTGGTGTTGGGATCCTATACTTGCTCTCAATGCTGCCTTGATCCCTGACACTCAGGGACTAAAGGAAAAAACAATGGATGCTTCCAGCACATTATGGCTCAATATATTCTAATTAAACAGTTCAAAGAAGGGTCTTGTGAAAATGAGTCTGTAGAGGAATCAGCTTTGTGTGTGTTTGTGTGTGTGTGTGTGTGTGTGTGTGTGTGTGTGTGTATGAGAAAAACAGCATGCCAGGATGGCTGTTAGCTATTGAAGTTTTTCAAAGACTAGTGACCTGAAGGGGCTCTTTGAAGAAAAATGCTAACCTTCACCCCATTTTGAAGGTCAGGTTAAAGAGACGTTTGGGAGATGGCACTTTTGAATCTTGAAAGAAGACTATACTGTCTAGGCTTGTTGACCATTGCTCTTTTTCAGAGCTACAAGTTGATGACTTTTCCAGGGATGGAATCCACAGTTACACAGGGTCAAGTGGCTTCCTAGAATGGGAAGCAAGGAAAGCTGAGAAGACTCATCATGAGAAGAGATGTGTGGAGATGATAAGGACCTCTGGGGCTTATGAGAGCACATCCTTTATGTTAAGACAGTATACCCATATATAAGATCTCTTAAATTCCCTCCTTTTCACCCCTGCTGAGACTTGCCCCCACCCCCGCCCCAGAAAATAGCCAGGTACAAAGGTGTAAATATGTCCACTGGTCTTCCTGCATTCTTCATTCTTAGTCAATAGCCATTCACCAAGCATCCGCTGTGGGCACGGACAAGAGGAGGGCCTGTTAACTTGTGTCATTCTCTGATGTTCCTGCCCTCTTCAACTGCTCTGACTTCCAATGTCTATGTCATATTCTGTAGCTCCTGACAATGCAATTAGGCTGGGCACTAACAAAGAACACCAGAAATGAGCTCAAGGGTATAGCATTGTTGCTAGAAGAGTGCTCCCATTAATAAAAAGCGGACATTGTGTAATGCCATTCACATATTACTGTACATGAGATGATGCAATGAATGCTGGCCCTTGATTCACCCAGAGGGAAATAGGAGAAATATAGTGGTCATTCTAACTCACTGCATGTTCACCACTGAGAATCACAAAATACAAGTGCTGGAAAGGACTTCAGAAAATATCTCACCCTACCTCTTTTGTTTTACTAATGGAGAAGCTGAGGCTTATGTTAGTTTTAGACGTCATTGACTCTACCAACTGGGATTGTGGCCCAAGTTGCTGTTTCCACTCATAGATGCAACATTTGAAAACAGATTGGGTCTTGTGCCATCTGCTACCGCTCTTGATAGACTAGAAGATGAAGTATCTAGAATGATTTCAACAGTTTAAATGCACTTTGTCCATATTATTAACATCCTGCATCTAGAAACTCCCTCCCAGAGGGTACAGGTATGTAGGATAAAGGTAGGGAAAATTTTAAAAATCATTTTTAAAAATAATTTTATCTGATTCGTTGCTGGATCAAGGTAAACTTTCTAATCTTAGATCTCAGACCTCCAGGGTGTAGGCACAGCCCTCTTTGTTTGATACAAAGCTATGAAGGTTGTCCAGCTTTGGTAACAATCTCAAAGGCATGTTTGTGTTGGACCATTTGAAAAATGACATAGTCCCCATTGGAGCTTGCACCTGTGTGTTTGTCTGCCTTCTGCCATATCTCCTTAATAGGGAAGGTGGGTAGGGATAATCTGCTGTTTAGAATGAGTTCAGGCTAGATAGTCTCGACACTATCAGGACATGGAACATGTAGTTTGTAAGTTACTTTTGCATGCAATATTTGTGCAACTGTGGGATGGATTATAAGAAGCTTCTTTATGATTTATTCTTGACTTTGGCAAGCTTTGCTCATGGAAACATGTTTGGTTTTGACAGAGTTGGCCTAGTAGAAAAGTCACGGACAATGGTATCTTTCACTAGGAAAGGTTTTAAACTAAGAGTACCTAATAGCCTTTGGGAACACAGAGCCAAATGAATTTGTTGACCCAGGATTGGCTATCACAAATATCTTACAGCCAAAGACAAATTTGCCTGGGATAAAGATGTTGACCTGGTTTACCGTGAGTTCTAGGAGGGAGACTGAAAATCAGTAGAGGTGGGTCCCGCCTTTGAGGAGAGACTCCTATGTTTATACAATGCAAAGTTTTGAAAATAGAAAACCCTGGTCAGAAAGAGGCCAAGAGAAGAAACAGAAACGAAATGCTTCCTGTAGCCTCCCCCTCAGTCCTGTAAAAATAGACAGAGACTTCCTTTTCCACTTAAAAATGGAGAGTTTTGCTGGGCAATTGGCACTGAGCTGTGAGGTTGAGATGAGAACTGCTGAAGATCAGTGTTGGCAGCTCTGACTTAGTCTCCCTAATTTAAAATGATGCGTAAGAGAATCTTCAGTTTGAGGAACAGCATGACACCCGTAGATATTTAGCCTAACTCTAGACCATCGTTCTTTTTGTTTGTTTTGCACTCTATAGAACTTAGCTAGGTTCTTCTCCTATTTCATTAAACAATGAATAGTGAAATTTATCCTGTCACTTTACTACAGGGAGTAAAGATTATACACTTGTCTTTTGGAGGATCTGTAGGTATGAGAGAAAATTAAAGGGTACTTTAGTTTTTCATTCTTCCATTTAATAAACATTTGTTTAACTTTTGCCTATCCTAAATAGTGTAATTAGTCATGTTAAATAGGATATAAAATTACTAAGTCTTGGGCTGTCCATGGCTGTCATACACAGTCAAACAGAGAAGCCAAAAGCACAAATAACAATAAAAAGTGGAACATGATTTTTCCTTAAGAAAAGATAGGGATAAAAATCTATAAGAAGTTTGATCAGAGAAGGATCTGGCTGAGCAGGGAAGGCTTCATGGTGGAGGTCCTGGAGAAATGGTGAGGAGGAGAGCAAGTTCCAAATGGAGAACTGTGTGTCCAAAGGCACCAATGAGCCAAAGAATCATAGAGGAATTGTGAGTCTGCTATTTGCAGATAACAAAGATGATGAGATGGAAGCATCAGGGCTAAAGTTGAACGGGATGCATTGAAAGGCCAGGCAAGAGTGTGAATATAGAGTAGGAAAACAATAAAGGACCATTGCCAGCTGGGTATGGTGCCTCACACCTGTAATCCTAGCCACTCAGAAGGTTGAAATAAAAGGCTTAAGATTTGAAGCCAACTCAGGCAGAGAAATCTCAGAACACTCCAGCTCCAATTAGCCATAAAATAAACTGATCTGGAGGCTTGGCTCAAGTGGGAGAGAGCTACTTGTAAGCAAGAAGTCTGAGTAAGTGCACAAGGCCCTGAGTTCAAGCTCCAGTACACACACACACACACACACACACACACACACACACACACACACACACACACACACACACACACACACACACACACACACACACACACACAGAGCCAATTTCATGGAATGAAAATGAATCATGCTGTAGAAATGTATATCTGGCAAGCAAATTTAGGGTTAAAGGCAAGCAGTGGAGGTATGATTTAGGAAGCAATTCCAACAAATGAGAGCCAGAAATGGCTATGGAACAAGGAGAGAAAGGGAACATACAAAATGAGAAGGCAGGCGGGGGAGACTCGGAGGCATCGCATTGATAACTGAATGGATGTGAGAGGTTGGGTAGAACATTTGACATTTGACTGAGTCCCTAGCTTGTTTGTAATCCAGGCGGGTTGGTGATCGTAAGTATATCTGTTTAAGAAGAGGGTTTAAGAGAAAATGGATTGGCATGAAGAATTTGTCTCAGGCTCATTCTGGAAGATAATATAATTCTCTAAGTAGCCTAAGGGAAATTCATTGTGGGCTATGCTGTGAAGGGGCTTCTTTCTAAATTAAAAAAAAATTATTTTAAAATTATTTTAAAGGTGATGTACAGAAGGATTGATGTTTCATAAGTCAGGTAAAGAGTACATTTCTTTCTGGACAATGTCACCTTGAAGGGGCTTCTTGGAGGAGACAGAGATCTGTCTTTGGGGACTTTATAGTTAGAAAGGTAGAAATCATTTGAAGAAATCACACTAAACACCATAAGAAAGAACGCGACTAATGGCTCAGTTGTGTGGTCTGGATTGTGAATTATATATAGCCTTCAAAACAAAAGAACAATGAAAGGCCAGAACTTTGTGATGACAGGAGATTTGGAAGGATGGAAGAGATAGAGGCAGAAAGGACACTCAGGTTTATTAAGGGGTAAGAACCCACAGGATGTCTCTACATCAGGAGCTTGGAAAAACTCTTAGCCACCAGGGGAATATGGAGAACTATTCACAAAGATGGAGGCATGGGCTCTGCAGAGTACTCAGATCAATGGAGCACAATATTATAAACACTAACCATTGCCTATGAATTTAACTGTATTACAACACTTATGTAGAGCTGCTGGGAGAAAGTTGGACTGTGTTCTTGAAAGAGCAAAATTTCTGTGCTATTTGGCAGGACATTGTGCTTAAATCAATACATCAAGCTGGCATTATAAGCCTGTTGATTTCTTTTTCTTTTGGCAGTATTGGAGTTTGAACTCAGGTCCTTATGCTTGCCAGGTCTGGGTTCTACCCCTTGAGCCACATCTCCACTCTTTTTTTCTTTGGTTCTTTTTGAGATAAAGTCTGGCTTTTTGCCCAGGATGATCTGGCTCAGGATCCTTCTATTTACATTTTTTTCACTATAGCTAGGAGGACAACTTGCCCAGCTTTTTATTGATAGAGATGGGGTTTGGGTATGTTTTCTGGGCTAGCCTTGAACCAGGATTCCTCTTGTGTAACTGAGTTGACAGGTGTGAGCTGCCACACTGTGCTGAGCATTCTGATTCTACTGTGTGCACTTTAAAGCTATGTGGGGATAATTTTACCATTTTTTGACAAAAAGAAATTAAAGTTTTAAATGTCTATTGGATATTGGTTATGAGGTTTGATAATTTGCATGAACAAACAAGACAATACTCTTGCTACCTTTGGTGAGAAAAACTGACTTTTCTACCCAAGTGTGTTGCTTAAAAGTTCATGCTTTGACCTAGAGGCTTGGCTCTTATTATGGAAAAGAAGAACTGCTTTGGGATAAGAATGGATTTTTGAAATGTAAGGTTTTGTCATAAACTGGTTTCTTTTCAAGATGGAATTACTACATGCCCCAGATTGTTCAAGAAATAGAGAGTGCCAGAATATTTTGAGATTACCTGGGTACTGTTAATCATCTTTCAAAATCACCTTATGTATATTACATTTTACTTTATTCAAACTAGCCAATCAAGAGCAGATTTTGAAACTGAGTTTAACCAATCTGAGCAGAGGGGCGGGACCTACTGCATTAGGGATAAATATTGGAGCAGACTGCCTGCTCTGTGTGCTTGCTTGCCAGATTTTTGGCTGATGTGGCATCCTTCTGCCCAGAAGTAAATTTTGCCTTGCTGAGACAATTTTTTACTTTTGCATCTATCGTTGTGACTCCAGTGGTTCTTGGAGAGCACATTTATAACACCTTTAATGGAGGTTCCAAGGTAGATTCCTAAGAAGTTTGTAAGGCTCTGTCTTAGTCAATCTGACTTCCTGCTTTGTTTTGATTTCCCCACTTTGTTCTGGACTGCAGAACTCAGTCTTCTCAGGTTCCTTTCTCTTTTATCACTGCCTCAGCTTACCATGCATCTTCTTCCCTCTACCTGGTGCAGGGTAGAATGTGAGGGAATCTGTGTGTCAACCTTTACTGCGTTGCTGATTCCAAGTAAAGAAGTTCCAAAACGTTTTATCATTTCATCTTATTGCAAATTATCAACAGGACTTTCCTATTGATGTGTATTGGCAAGTGTTAGGAAACTGAGTCACAAGTGTTAGGAAAGATCAAGCAGATGAAAGGAGAGAGAAAGAAGGCAGAGACCTCAGCAGGCCAGAACAGGCTTTAATCACGGCTGCAGCAGGACTTCATGTAACTCTGAGCAGGGTTGGAGAAACAAAGAGTGAGAAGTGTGTGTATGTGTATGTGTAGCTGGGGGGGGGGAGGGGGGGAGGTGGTGGTGGTTAGGTTTTATACATTCTAGGGTGAGACTTCACTTCTTTGGAATTTCTTTGTCCTGTCCTGTTGGAGATTTCTGGCACAAACTGTCCTGTTTGGGGTTTTATGGTAGGAGATTCCTGATGCCCACAGTCCCGCACTTTCAGAGAAAGTCAGGGGTAAAGTTTTCCTGAGAGTCAGGAAGGGTCCCCAGGGGAGGGTGGTCAGCGGACCTTACGAGCAACATGGAATTATGAGAACAAAGCAGATTCTCATCATCAAGGTGTTAATAAAAAATGACAGTTGTGGGCTGGGAAGGTGGCTCAGTGGTAGAGTGCTTACCTCACATGCATGAGGCCCTGGGTTTGATTCCTCAGCAGCACCTAAGCAGAAAAAGCCAGAAGTGGCACTGTGACTCAAGTGGTAGAGCACTAGCTTTAAACTGAAGGGATGTCAGGCCCCACAACCTACTGAAAAATAAATAAATAAAAAATGATAGTTGTGAAAAATCTAGGGTTAAATTCATATTAACAGAGCTCTTGCTCATGACCCAATCTGTGGTTTCTAATTCTCCTGTCTATTCCTGATTATTTTTTTGACCTGGACCAGATTGTTCCATTTTTTTTCCTGATGGCCTATCAGGCCAAAAAAAAAAAATCCTGGGGATAATAATTAATTTGCACAATTAGTTAATAACCAATTTACACTTCTTGGATTCCCTCAGAGAGAGGAAACCTCTTAAAGTGACTTCGAATAATGCTTATTCTGCAAAAGAGTGGCCAGCTCTCCAGACTACAAACAATCCTCAGAAACTTGCCCAGCACTCAGTTCTCCTCCAAAAGAACAAAAGCCATGTTTGTGTGAAGGGAGGGGGTCATTAGAGGAAGGGATGGATAATGAAGATAGGATTGGTGGGTGAATTTGGTCCTAAAATTCAATGTATGTATGTAGCATGGGACTATTTAATGAAGGGATGGACGGGGTTGGGCTAGGTGGGGCTAGACAGAATGATAGATCATGATGCACTGCACTCAAATATTAACACGTTGACCTAAATCCCTAAAGATTAAAAGAGATTTTAAAAAAGGAAAAAGAAAAGAAAAGAAAGGTCTTTAATCTCTGGGAGAAGACAGTTGTAGAGATACATCACTTGGACATTTTAGTTCTATTCCTTTATTTTGGAGCCATCTCTAGGGTGCAGCCAGGACAGAGCTGTATCAAGAATGTAGGTAAGAAACTCAAAAAAGATGTTTTAATGTAATGGGTCTCTCATTCCCCTTTCCTTGTAAACGTCCATGCTTCCCAAGCTGTTTCTGCTGAGAAGAGCAGAAGGCGTTTTGAAAATTTCTTCTTGCCCTTCCTTCCTTCCTTCAACACAGCTCCAATCCCTTCCTCTAGGGCACTGAGGTGACAAAGAACCTTTGTCTCAGGCACATCCAGTCAAACATGGAGTCTTCCAATAGGCTGGCTTGTTCGCAATCCAAAGCCCCAGGCACTCAGGTGGCCACATTTTTTAATGGGGCTTTCTCAGAGTCAACAATTAACGATAAACGGGACATAAATATTCATCAATAACCAATAAAGCCCGCAGTGATTTCTCAGTCTTTGGGGACCCTGATTTCTGAATGGCACTCATTTTCATCTTAAAGAGGTGCTAATAATTTAGGAACCAAACTTATTTAGAATTTAGAGTTTAGGTCTCAAATAGAGGGTTTACCAATTGGTTCATCATCTGGACTTCTCCAGACTTGCAGATGAATAGAGTTAGGATAAAGTCTTCTATCTGACCCAAGATGACAAGTAATTTTGCTTTGATTTTTTTTTCTGGTCCTTTAGCAGAGTGAGTGAAGGAGGCAGAGAAAAGCGTTCCTGTAGAACATCCAGCCCTGCAAAGGTGCCAAGCCAAGTGATCATAACCAATGTGAAGGAAAAGATAGCTCAGAGATGAGATAGTCTGGCCGACAACGCTATCCCTTGCTTCTTGTATCTTTCTCCTATTTTGTAACTTGTTGGGTCTTCCTCCGACCCACGAAAGACAGAGGGGTTCCGAGGAAAGGTAAGTGCTGCTTTCCTGTTTCCCAGCCTGGGAAACAATCAGACGCAGTGGGGGGCCAAATCCAGCAGGTAGAAAACTCTTTTATTAACAGAGAGCAGCCCTTTTTAAAGCCAAAAAGGGCGAGTGGCATGGCAAAGGAGGAAGAGGAACCAATCACTGTCAAGGTCACACCCTATCATGCACCTAAGCCTTCATGGGCTGGTTAGCACTGATCATAAGGCAAATTGGGTTCTGCCCACTCTACTCTCTCTCAGTGCCATCTTTGCTGCCCATGTGCTCTGCAGTAACTGATTCTGGCAGTTTTCAGAGCAGAGCAATGGGCCTGGGGTATAAGAACCACTAGACTCAGCTGTTGAGCGAGCAGATACAGAAAGAGAATACGGTGGAGACACAGAGAGAGGCACATACAGATAGCCATCTGAAGAAGAGAGGAGGGATGATTGGCAGAAAGGCAGCAACAGCCTTTGAACTAGATACTTCTCTTCTGAATAAAATTCCTTACACTCAGTCTCCATTGTCTTGGATTTTACTGGTGAAACTCCAAGTTGTGAGACACCAATCTGAGGAGGACACAGCAGTTCTGGACTCATGGCCTGGCCTCGTGGTCTCTGCCAGCTGCTAAGCCAAAAGGGTTGTTTAGACTCTGCCCACTGGCCGCAACTGCAGAAAATTCAATATCACTCCCTCTTTTCTAACTTCAGGAAATCTCTTCAAGGAGGGGCATTTGGGATAGAGATGCAATGTGAGATAGATTTTTATTAATACTGAGGTACTGGGAGCATCCTGAATTCCCTTGGTCTCTACTACTTCAATTAGACAAGTGTATCTTTTTGGATCTCTATTTTTCCCCTCCCGTTAAGTCTGGATTCCTAGTGATCAGTGTTTCCATTTGGGAGATGCTCCTTGTCTCCTTGAAGGGGTGTTCTTGAACACCACTGGGTTCCTTGAAGGACAGCTTAATTCTGTTCTTTCTGAGCCATCTCAAAATCAACTGCCACTAGTATCTACTGAAAATATCATGGAACTCTTAAGTCTGGTAATTGTTTCTTTCCAAGAGGAAGTTTACATAGTTTAGAGAATTCCAAGCACTTGTTTGGGGATTCAGAAGTTCTTAGGTACCAAACATAGGACTTTATTCCAAACACAGTACAAATCTGTCCACAGTGAAGAGGCTTTGGGAACTCAGTCTCTTCCCAAGTTGCTCTGGGCCAAACTTCATCAGGCACCACGGCCTCTTGATCTACATACCCCTTCCTGACAGTGAAGCTCTTGACCTCTACTTAGTCTCCTAATGACCAATGAAGAAGTTGCCTTGGTTACCCCAGGATAGGAGAAAGGTAAATACCCTCAGCTTTCCACATATTGAAGTGCCAGGCGGTAGACCCCTCCCAAAGATCACCAGGGAGCCGTGGTCACCCGATGTAAATGCACGAGAGAGTCGTTTATTACAGCTCGAGCCAGACTCACAAACCTTCCCTGATGCAGCAGGTCAGAAATTGTGAGCCCCGACCCTTCCACTAGCGGGGTTTTTAATAAGGTTGTCATTGCAACACTTAAATCATATCACACCACAGGAAAATCATAACATAATTCTAAAAGATGATTAGCGTAACCAGTGGCGGGAACAGACCAGATTCTAGGGATCAGCTGGTTCATGGGGTTGATGCTCTTCAAAATGATTGGCTAACGCAGATGGTCTGAGCTGCAACCAAGTGGTCTTTCACTTGCAGGAACATCTGGAACTTTGGGTTTTCCCTGTTATCTGCTGATTAGCTGTGGTTAGTGGAATTTACCGTAGAGGGTTGTTCCTGGAATTTGAGCCCAAGGGGATCAAGGGGAGTTGCTGACACACTTCCTGGACAAAATGCAATCCAAACCTAAAATTGCTCTGTTTTGTTCAGGCTTCACAATATGGTAGGATGAAGGCTGTGTTGGGATGCAGCAGGGGTGATGGGGGAGGGATTGACTAGGTTTTCCTAATAGAAAATTTGACATTTGTCTCTCCAGAATCTCTGTCTTTGTCATTTCCTATTTTTCCTTCAATTGCTAGCTGATTTTTGAAAGGCATACACTTGGCCATTTATGGGTGAACAATTTTAAGAAATATCATTTTCTTACATGTAACTTTTGTGAAATAAACTAGCACAATGAGTGACTGGCATTTTCTGGATCTTAGTTCTTCCTCCTCCTCCTCCTCCACCTCCTCCTCCTCCTCCTCCTCCTCCTTTTCCTCTTTCTCCTCTTCTTCTTTCTCCTCCTCTTTCTCCTCCTCCTCCTTCTTCTTCTCCTCCCCTATCTACTTCCCCTCTCTCCCTCTTCATCTACCTCCACTCTTAACTTATCCCCCAAACCTTCTGCTCCCTCTTCACTGTTCCTTTGTGGAAACAAAGAGCTTGAAAATGCTCTGGTCTAGCAATCTTTCCGTGCTTATTTGAACAGTGCTAAATGAACATGGGAAAATTTTAATTAACTTCTCAGAACCATGCTTTTAAATCATTAATGGAGAATAAGAACCAGTCACATAAAATTGAGAGAAAAGTTATCTATGTTTATAGCATAATGCCTAACATATTGAAAGTACTCTATCAGTGTAGTATCCATGGTATCAAGTGGATAGATCCTTTAAATTTTGTTCAGGAGCATTCTAATATGCTGCCCCCGGTACCCTAGCATATTTCTTATCTGTATTTATAATACATTGACTTACTTTGAGGGGATATAGTCATATTGAAATTAGCTTAGATGAAATTTTCATAAAGAAATAATTTCAAGTTATCTTCATAGTAAATACAGTGTGTGTGTGTGTGTGTGTGTGTGTGTGTGAGTGTGTGTGTGTGTGTGAGATGTGTGTGTGTGGATCTATGTTGGAGATAAATTTCTATCAGCTACCTTATGATATTTAAAATATTTAAAAGCTACTACATGGTTTCTAGAATGGAGGGCAGAGAATATATTCTCTGCTCCTTCTGTGAAATCTCTCACTGAAATACGACTCTAAGCCCTTTTGGAAGATGTCATTTGAACAATACTGGACTCAAGTCCTTTAAGGAAGTACCATTCTCCACATCTTGCAGAGTCTTTCATGAGGTAAGACAGCAGACTGGTGTCAGGCATGAGAGCTTAGACTCTGGAGTCAGATACACTTTTGTTAGGTTGAGTCTCACAGATTTGCCTTGCTTCCCCTCCCCTCCCCTGTCCCCTCCTTTCCTCCCTCCCTCCCCTTGCCCCTCTCCTCCCCTTCCCCCCTCCCTCCCCTCTCCCTTCTCCCCTCTCTTCCCCTCTCTTCCCCCTTTCCCTCCCCTCCCTCTCCTCTCCTGTCCTCTTCTCTCTTCTCCTCTCCTCCTTTCCTCCTTTCCTCTGCCCTCCCCTGTCCTTCCCTCCCCTCCCCTGCCAGCCTCAGACAAGGATTCTCTCCCACAGTGCTAAAGTAACTGAGATTGCAGAGTTCTATCAATGTACCCAGCAAACCTTACTGCATTCTGACTCCTCAAGCAGACTTCCTGAATTGCTTATGAATCGCAGTTTCCACTTTCATGAAGTTAGAATGGCAGGGTTGTTATGAGAATTGGAGGATCAAATGATGTGAATCAATGTGCCCATTTCCTGGAATGTAATGAGAAATGGGATTTTACCTGCTTTTAATTATTACTGATATTCATGTGATATCATATATATTCAGATTGGATGGATGAACAGATGGTACATAGATATCATTCCCTATAGGTGCAGAAAGGAGACATTACAATGAATCAGAAAGGTAATTCCCCGACATTTGGATCTGCCAGTTCTCCCTACTGGATGGAAGTAGAGGCTGGGGATTTCCATAGCTTGAAGCTCCACCACTACTCTCAGTTCAGTTCTGATCTTCCTTGTGATACTTAAGGTTTCTTCTGAGAACTGATATCTCTCTTTCTGTCACTCTTTTCTAGAGTGAAAGCCCAACTTTTGCTGATAGGTCATTGCTAATAGCAATATTATTTCTAGAAGGATAATCTTTATCTCGATGGCTTCTTTCTAACATCAACAGGAAAAGAAAATAAAAGAACAATATTTCCACACTATGCCAAGGAGAGACAAAGATGTGACTAGTCACTATGGTTGAAAAGTGCTTTTGCATGCTCAATTACCTGTGTGAGCTGTTGGCTTGCTTCCTGGTTGCTTTTCTTTGCATTGTTTGACCTTTAGACTACTGCCATTAAAATACATACCCAGTACTACATAAATGGCCTGGCTGCTTAGGGAAAACTCATTGACATGCAGCGTACAGTTACTTATGCATGTGAAAAAAGAGATTAAGAGTCCTTTTTGACATCAGCATGCTAGGATCACAGTTTGTTATGACCTCTCTATAGATAAGTGACCTCTCTATGCATTGTTGGCCTCAAATGACATTATAACATCTGGCATTTTCTTCTCTAGCTACCAAGTACGAAGGTGTATCTCTGGCTAAGAACTTCTCTGCCTGCAGTTTAGTCCTGGGCTCTTTGCTGAGTCAGTAGTTGAAGAAACACTGGCAAGATATCCATCTCCACTTTTACAGTTGTCTGCATTGCTTGAGTCTTTCATCTTACAGTTTCATTTGAATCTGAACCCTGCAGTACATATTTTAAGAACACAGAGCTCTCTTTTCCTTCATTCAGATATTCGACTTCTCATTTTAAAAAAAATTATTTATTTTTTTCCTACTGTTATTTGATCCATTTACTTTCTCTCCTGCCACTGGAAACAAGAATCTAAAATGGATATGGATTCTGACACTAAAAATATATCAGAATGATGTCCAGATGGATAAGAATGCAGATGCAGCATTTTGCTATCCAAGAATGACTTATCCATTCATATAGGCACATTACATTAATTAATTAACTTTTTTTGAGGCAAACTCTTGCTGTGTAGCTCAATCGGGCTCCAAATTCAGGATACCTCTTCCTCTCAAAGACCTGATGTTAGAGGTGTGTGCCACTTTAGAATCCTTAAATAACAAGTTCCAAGAGGAAAGGTATAGACAAATGAAGAGAAGAGGAGAGAATGCAGTAAAGAATTCAATGTATATCCCACAAATTAAGAAAAACGAGGGAAGGAATGGGTGGAGAGGGATGAGGGAGAACGTTGAAAGGGGTGATCAATACACATTGTATTTATAAACTGCTTTGTTAAATGGGAACTCCTTTGGACAGCTACTTAAAGATAATCTAAAAAGAAAAAAATAAAGTAACAAGTTCACCTTTATGTGTTTCAATTTGTTTAAATATTAGGAGGAAAGAGTTTATCTTAAAATGAATATGAGATACAGACGAGACAGATGGTTGTAGGTTGTATCATGAAGAACATACCTGGAGAGCTGGTCACGTTACACAGGACATTTGAACTGGCAGTTGTGGAAAAGGCAAGGATTTGGTTCACAGAAATGATGGGGAACTCTCATTCCCATAGCTCTGCCTGAAGTAAGCTTTCTTCCACTTTTTGCTGGGTATTGATCCTATGAAGAGCAATGAGACCAACTCTGCAGGCTATAATGGGGTGGTGTTTATACTATTCTTTCATCGCAGAAGTACAAGTGAAGTGTTTATGTATTTCTTTACTGTTCATCTCCCCTATGAGATCCATGAAGCCAAGGATTGTATTAATTTTATTCATCTCACTTTCTTTGAAGTGCAGATGCTGGATCTAACTGGCTCCATCTTGCTCATGTGGTAGATAGGGAATTGGGTTTAAACGGCACCATCTTGTCTTCATGGTGGAGGAAGGTGAAGTCTCCCACCTCCCAGGTGACGGGCATGCCTGAATTCTTAGAGTCAGGGGTGAGGACTTGGGCGAAAGGTTATTGGACCTGTCAGTCCTGTGCCTTGAACTTGGGAGACTCTCGAGTTTCCTGTGACCCTGCTCCATGACTCTGGCGTTATTTAGGCCCAGACTAGCCCAGGCACTGATGCCTCATGCCTCTGTGTCTCCTGTCTTGTGTCTGTCCCCTGGCTCTCCTCTGGTCACCTACATGGTATCCTACTTCAGCTGTCCACTGGAGATGATCTGATTTGTTAGTGTTGTATTTTTCTGCTCTCTCAGTTTTCTGACAGTGTTCAGTGTATTCAAGGGGCTGCAGGTCTTTGTGACAAGAGTCTACCTGCACTTGCCAGCTCTCCATAAAGCCTCCCAATTTTGACTTCTCCAATAAAAACTTCCGGTTCCATCTCTCTGGCTTCTCTGTTTTCTCATGACTGGATTCACAACTGAGATTTACCTTACAACACTCTAAAGCTTAGAACAAGGTTTAATAGGTGAAAGGTAAATAATCCCTTTGGTTAAATGTTGGATGAATGTACTTGAGGCACTTATAGTCAAACCATGTCTTGTCAAACCATGTACAGAATTGATTTGTAGTTAATTTCTAAGGTATCAAATATGGAGTGAAAACTGCCTTCACTGGCAATTCTCGGTTAGAGAGATGGTTTGTAGCAACTGAAGAAATCTGCTCTCAACTAGTTTCCCCAAATTATCATTCTTTAAGAGATAACAGTTCATTAAGGCAACAGTTGCTTTTGTCATCGTGAAGAATGACTTTGTTTCCCAATTGGTGTCCCTGAAATTTGGGAAGGTACCTAGAATAGCACATCATTATCTAATTTTTCTATAGATGTTCTCTCTGCTTTTTAGCTTTTAATTTTTTCCGTATTTTCCCCTACCTTTCTTCAATCCATCTTTTTTTCTCCATCTACTTTTTCCTCCTGCTATTGGTACGCAGCATCCTGATGGCTATGGCTAATATTGTTTCTCAACCTAAAATAGCACCAATTTTCACTTCAGAGGAAATAAGAATTTCACACGAAAACCCATAATTTGGTTCAACTTTAGGCCACAGGTCCTAGCATAGGAGGATTCTATATGGGCAGATTCCATCTGTAAGCAGAATGGAATAGTTAGACCACCAATTTTTCTGGGCATCATTTTCTACTTCTACATCTAGATTCCCATTAGTTTGTAGGTAAATAAGTTTATTTGACCCCATCTTTCTTCTTCCCTTTTCCCTGTCTTCTGATATTTACAGAGGTTAGTTCAGACCCTCACTATCCCCTTCCTGTGTTACTGGTTGGTAGTTATCATTCCCAAAGAATACAATGTATCTTCTTAGTTAATCCAAAATCTGCTCTTGTTTACAGGAATCCCTAGCCTCTCAAGCAAGCATTCAAGAACTCTTTGTAAGTTGCTCTTGAACCCTTTCCATTTCTAACTTTCTGCCTTAACTGCCTGTCTCAAAACACATGGTGCACCGGGTCCTGATCTCATCTCCCCCATTTTATGTTCCTTTGGCTTGGCACCCCCCATCATCATTCCCTCTCTGAGCTTAGATGTTCTGTCTTGTGTAAACCTCTTGCTAACCCTCAGAGTCAAATTACATACTCTCTCTGTACTTTCAGACAAGTTTACTTAGAAGTTTGCCTTGTTTCGTGGTGAATAGTAGGTATCTATTTCTATGAGTTCTGTAATGGTGGGAATCATACTTTATACAATCTCTCTCTCAATATGATCTGCCTGGGAAAAGTGATTTTGCCTTTGTGATTTGTTTCTCCCCTAACTATACCAATGAATATCAGAACTATGCATATGTTAAAAAAAACATGGACAGAGCTTTTATTAATCTTTATAAACCTCCTGTTACAGAAAATGCTCACACCTGGATGGCTACATGAACCAGGTGACTCCTGAAGCAGCAGCAGTATTCTCTGTGGTTCTATGATTCAGTTGGGGGTGGGGGAGAGGGAGGGAGATATCTTGGACCAGCTTTGTTTTTTATCCAGATGTCCTGGCAACACGACAGAGTTGGAAAGAAACCAAACCAAACACCTATCCATAAAGTATAATGGAAATTGAGGTTTGTGGGGAGGAAGAGGGAGTTCAATGAATGAAATCAGAACCACTAAACTTTTAAGGTGCCTGCCCTCCTGCTTGTTGTATCATTGTGTCAACACATAGCAACAGCTTCCTCTTCTTGCCAACAGGGCTTCACAATATTACCTTTCATGCTGAAAAACAGCAGCTGTAGCTCAGCCGGAGAACAACACCGCTTCTGTACTGCAAGCCCAGTTCTTCAGAGCGCTAATCATTTCCAAGATAACATCTCTCCAATTCTCAGAAGACTGCTCCAAGGGAAGGAGGAGGCTTGTATTGTTATACAGCTCTATTTTGCATATAGTAAAAACAAGACGTGAATAGGTTAAATGATTTGTCCTTTGTCATGTGTGAGTCAGAGGC
This sequence comes from Dipodomys merriami, assembly GCF_024711535.1. Lineage (NCBI taxonomy): Eukaryota > Metazoa > Chordata > Mammalia > Rodentia > Heteromyidae > Dipodomys > Dipodomys merriami. The sequence continues at coordinate 24,015,746 of NW_027202715.1, forward strand.
TAAACTAGCCAGAGATTCCTCTTTATTCTCAAGTCATTGTTCTGTCTTGATACTGCTAATTCTCTCCTGCCAGTCTGGAACTGGTGAGCCAAAAATGAAATAAAATAAAATAAAATAAAATAAATCACAGGGCAGTGCCAATTGGACTATCCTTCTTTCCCCAAATAGAAACGTTGGCCCCTGATCAAAGATCCTTCACACTGAGCAAGGGGAATAGCACGTACCCAGTTGTGAGGGCATTCCTCCAGTCACCAGATAGCTTTGCAGGACTCCTGAATGCAGGCCCTCTGCTGTCCACTGGGGATGTGTTGTGGAGTATGGCAGTCATTATCCCTGTGTCTGAGGAACAGCCTCTCTAGTGAGATCAAGCACATCACCTAAGGAACAAAAGATATACAATTGTCATAATAGATCAGTCATCTTATAGGAAAAGACACCTAGACTTTTTCATTCCCTGTCTTTCAGCAGGGCATTCAAGATCTATTTCAACTCTTGTCAGCAATCTACATATATCTTCCATTTCCACTGGCCTCCAATACTTACCATACTTCCTCTGGCAAACACACAGTACTCTAGTCCCATTACACTTTGATGACCCTACCGGGACTACTCAGTTGTGCATTTCAGTGGTTTTGCTGAAATAAGCTGAGTTCTTTGGCTTCACTGTTGGTAAGTCTTAGTCTGGAAGTAAGTGAGGAAGAATGGCAGTGGGAGCCATTGAAAAGTGAAAAGACTGGCTAGTGAACATATGTGCTTTATACAAGCAGAAGAGTTGTATGGATGGCTCTTAGGATGTCTATTAGTATGATTCAGCACTGTGACATTGAAGCTAGTGTATTGGTGACTATTAAAGTAGGGGAATGAATGTCTGGTTTGTAGTTCCTCTTAGATCTTAGTTAAGTAAGAATATGTCTTTAACCTCTCTATATTCTTCTTAGTCACTTGGACAGATATGATTCGATGTTTTCTCAGTGCTTCATAGTGCAACTCTACCTGCAGTTGCTCAACCTTATTTCAGTGTGTGTGTGTGTGTGTGTGTGTGTGTGTGTGTGTGTGTGCGCGCGCGCGCATGCGTGCGTGTGCACGTGCATGTGTATCTGACAGCATGGGACAGTAGAAGGATTTTTTAAATATGACTAGCCCTCGAGAACTACTGATTTCTTTCAACTATGGGTAAAACTAATGCTATGGTAATTTTCTATATTGGTATTTGTTTCCACATCAGTTATAGGGTATCTAACAAAGAATATAATGTATTCTTCCATTAGAAATACTTTGGGCCTAGCACTGGTGACTTATATCTGTAATCCTAGCTACTCAGGAGGCTGAGATCTGAGGGTCATGGCTTGAAGCCAGCTGGTGTAGGAAAAGTGAAAGTGGTGCTGTGGCTCAAGTGGTAGCGTGTTAGCCTTGAGCAAAAGGAGTCTGGGGACAGCACCCAGGCCCAGAGTTCAAGCCGCAGGACTGGCAAAAAAAAAAAAAAAAAAAGGAAATTAGGAAAGAAAGAAAGAAAGAAAGAAAGAAAGACTGCAATGCTTGGTAAGAAATGTATGCATTATCCTGCCCATGTAATTGTAACCCCTCTGTACAGTATGTTCTCAAATAAAATAAAATAAAATATAAAAAAAAAGAAAGAAAGGAAGGAAGGAAGAAAGAAAGGAAGGAAGAAAGAAAGTAAGTCTAGAACTAAGTAACTTCTTTTTTTCTTTTTTTGGGGTCCAGTCGTGGGGCCTGAACTCTGGGCCTGGGCGCTGTCCTTCAGCTCTTCAGCTCAAGGCTAGGCTCTACCATTTGAGCCACAGCGCCACTTCCAGCTTTTTTTCTTTTTGCTTATGTGGTGCTGAGGAATCGAACCCAGGGCCTCATTCATACGAGGCAAGTACTCTACCACTGAGCCACCTTCCCAGCCCCACTAAGTAACTTCTATACCCTTCCAAAACCCTGAGGCCTTAACAGGAGAAGAAAAACTTTTACTCTGCTCTTTTAAGACTATGGCTGGGAATTAACCTGGCAAAAGGCAGATGTATAGGACAAAATGTAAAATTTATTTGCTGTTAATATTGTTCACATGGAAATCTTCATACAAAAGAAATAAATAGCCAAAGACAAATATCAGTTTACGTATCATTTTTAGAAATGGAAAATCCTGAAGATGTGATAAGACAAAGGAAAAGGTATTCAGGCTAGGAATGGCTAATTTCAAGAAAGTACGGAAGAAATACAGGGGGTGAGGTGGAGGGCGAATGGAAGGATATTGTCGTAAGTCCGTCTGCACAGATTCCTCTTACTATGGATCTTCCACCTCTGGTAATAAGAATGCTCTCCTCTTTCTGGAACTAAGATGACAACATTTTCTCAGCAAGTTTGTGTTCTTCCTCTAGTTAAGTGATCAGAGAGCCATTCCTGTACCTGAAGCTCCTTAACTGCTCAAAATCACTGACAAGCCAAATGAGTATCTTTAAAAATATTTTCTAAATTGTCATTATTAAGGTGATATACAGAGGGGTTACAATTACATAAATCAGGTAAAGAGTGCATTTCTTTTTGGACAATGTCACCCTCAAAGGGGCATCTTTGGGGGTTGGCTTGCTTGGATTCCCTCTTACCTTTCTCTGTTATTTCTTTCTCTGTTGTAGCAGTGCTATAATCTGCAGAGTCCTCCAAGAGGTTTAAGGCCTGAATTCTTACATCTACCCTCCTAGACTTTGTCAACCCCAAGTTAAGGCTTCCTGGCCATTTAGTTCATCTCCTGAGTTTTTACAACTCTCAAGAAGACACAGATTGAAGCTTCAATTTTGCTTCTAAGATGGGAAACTATTTCACAACCCTAGTGGCCTAGAACAGGCTGATTTCTAAACGAGACATGTTACACACTTGTTTGTACCAGGTCCTTGAATCCAGTTGGACAAGAAAATCTCTTGGTGATTCCTCTGAACAAATGTTTGGAAGGTTTAAAAACATCAAGAAGAGCTTTACAGAAACTATAATGCAGTCAATGTTTGTCTGCTTTCAGGTATTTAAAAACTGACTTTGAAAAGTATGGAGCCAATTTTTCCAATTATTCTTTCTGATTGTGTCATTTATTTCTTCTAAGCATTTGAACCAGAAAAGATAGATCTATCAAAAAATATCTACTTGGGGCTGGGAAAGTGGCTAAGTGGTAGAGCGCTTGCCTTGCATGCATGAGGCCCTGGGTTCGATTCCTCAGCACCACATAAGCAAAAAGAAAAAAGCCGGAAGTGGCGCTGTGGCTCAAGTGGTAGAGTGCTAGCCTTGAGCTGAAGAGCTGAGGGACAGCGCCCAGGCCCAGAGTTCAAGCCCCATGACTGGACCAAAAAAAAAAATCCACTTGGGGTGGCGGGGGAGGAGGATTAGGTGGGGGACAGAGGGGAGGAGGATGGAAAGGGATGGGAAGGGGAAACAAAGGAGGAGCCTACAATGCTTGATAAGAAATGTACTCATTATCTTGCCCATGTAATTGTAACCCCTCTGTACAGTATTTTCACAATAAAAAAAAGAAAAAAAATATATACTTAATGATATGTTATTTTCAGGGAACTAGATGGACCTGGAAATAAATTATGTTAAGGAAAGTAAGTCAGGCTCAGAGAGACAAACATGCTTATTTTCTCTCATATGTGAAGTTAGAGCTAAATTATAAATATGTATATAAGCATGTACAGGGTTGCAGGCAGATATACACAAGCAAGTTAACTAAAGTATGGAATATTCAGGGCAGGAATTCTGATATATGTAGCCTAAGAGTCTAATAGTATAACTCCTTTAAAAATACTAATTTATAGTTTAATGAAATGAATACCAGGAAGGTGGAACATATGTTGTGTGTGGGGGATGAGGTTAAGGGAAGAGGGGCGATGTATGGAGTGGGGGGAAGGGTGGGTGAATGCAGCCATAATATTCAATGTACATACATGAAAATTGAGCTAGGTAAATTGAGGGGATGGCTGGGGTTGGGAGATATGAGGGAGAATGATGGAAGAGTTGACATTAATCAAGATGCATTGTACTCAAGAACTAACATGTTAAATTAAAACTGATTTGTACAAATAAAATAGCCAAATAAAAAAGTAGAAATATAAAGTAAAAGTATATGTATATATAATATACATTTATTATGTATATATGTTTTATTATATATATGTATTATTTTTTTTCCTTCCCATGATTAGTAAGACAGAATCTTATGGTTTCTAGCTTGGAGCCTAGAAACCAAATTACCTTCCCTAGGCTCTGCCAGAGCCAATACTAGACCCAGGAAGGTGATAACCCAGCATGGCATTGAATTTGGCATTATAACACCTTACTTTCAGGCCCTGAGATCAAAATCCCATTGCAAGAATGTTGTTTGCTTTTTCTTTTTTGGTAGGCAGAGAGAATGGAAATAAACTGCCTCTTTTATCTGTTAAAGAGGGTTTTGCAAGCCAGGCACTGGTGGCTCATGCCTGTAATCCTAGCTACTCAGGAGGCTGAGATCTGAGGATCGGGTTTCAAAACCAGCCTGGGCAGGAAAGACCATGAGACTCTTATCTCCAATAAACCACTCAGAAAATTGCAAGTGGCACTGTGGCTCAAGTGGTAGCGTGCTAGCTTTGAGCTGAAGAGCTGAGGGACAGTGCCCAGGCCCAGAGTTCAAGCCCCATGACAGACCAAAAAAAAAAGGGCTTTGCAATCTACATTTATCCTCAGCTATTCACAGGAGCATGACCTTCTAGCTTTGCTCCAGGGGGCATGTAGTATAGTATCATTAAGTTAATATTTCTGCTCCTTGCAAATAAATTTGGAATGAACTGGAATAAAATTTGCTTCAGAAAAGAGTTTTAAGCTATTAGGTGACAGAAAGTTTTAGGTGATCTGTTGAAAATTTACTCAGAATACCCTTTTCCATTTGTCATCCTATCAAAGGCTTAAGTCTGAGTATGTGATGTTACTGTCCAATTGAGAAAGTGTACAAAGAAGGTTCTGTGCTAGGCAGTAGCTAATGAGAAACTTTTGGTCTTAGTTTTTAGGGATGCACATGTCAAGGTCAATTTTTTCAAGTCTCTTTTCCTTCATGAAAAAGTTTGTAGGCATTTTTTCTGAAGGTCTTACTCATTGCTGGTTTAAGGGATGATTGGTGTTTGAATCTAGGCAATTAACATGACAATGTCAATGTCAAGATCTATTTCCAGGGGGAAAAGGTTGTTCTCTGAAGTCAGTGTCTTGAGAGTGTTCTTGCTGAGAAGCATCTTCTTCTCTGGGACTTTTTGGAATTTATGTTCCTGAGGTGGTGGTGGGGATGATAGAATTCTTTTGCATTGGCTGACAAAATGGGTTTCAGAACAGGAGTTTTGAAAGCTGCAATGGAAACTCTAATTATGCAGGTCCTGTCAAAATCCATCTGCTTAATTTGACTGTTTCTGAGTAAGGTACTTTTTATTTTTCCAGCAGTATTACTGGATGACTCTCTGATAGGAATATGAAATTAACTTTCTTCCAAGGCAAGCTTTATACTTCCTTCTTTTCAGCATTAGGAAAATTTGTGTTAGGTTGGGATGTCTCTCTCATGTTCATTTGTTTTGTGGCTGATTTGATCAAGGCATCAAACTTAAGTAACTTAATTGCTGAAAGGTAGAAGGTTTCATTTAAGGATGAACCAAAAGAGGTTTCAGGGTGATAAGACTTTCTGATTGACTAGCACCCAAGACAAACAACAACAACAGCAACAACAACAACAACCCTTTCTATGGTTTTTTGAGGCATCAAAAATTAGGTTGGGTTGTAAAAGATCTAAATGCTTGTTGGGTGTGATTTTAAGCGAAATCTACAGTCTTCACCTTTTCAATGTGCTTCATCTAAGCAGCTGGAAATATATATTAAATATTAAGCAATATTTACATTTGTGCTGAGCAGTGATGGATTTGTTTTTGGGGATGGGATTGAGTGCCAGCTTGAGGTGGTTGCTAAACATATAAATATCGAATGTGCCAGCATCTGGGGGTTTTTAGCTTAAATATAGACAGTAAGTCTTGTGCAAGCAGCTGAGCTAAGGAGCTTGTTATTTTAGGGTGCTTGCCTGGACAATAATCTATAGGACAAAACCAGAATTTTCATAATCAGTGACATCATAAGTATTTCAGAGATTAAAAAAAGAACTTTCATTAATACTAAGCATTAAGAAAATCTCCATGAAGAGGAGCACAAAGGTGTAATAGCTATGTGCATCTGATCATATAAGATAATATTTATTGAAATAGCTCCAGGAAATGGATACACATTTTTTTGTTGCTGTTGCTGTTTTTGTTTTCTGTTCCTTTTGTCTCCTTTGTTCACTTATCTGCCTTTGGGAGGGCAAAGGAGGGGGACACAGAAATGATGGGACAAAGGGTAAACAAATGCAGCAGTGATACTCACTAGACACTATGTTGAAAATGAACTATATTACTTGTGGGTAGGACAGGAGGGAAAAACTGGGAGTGAGTGAGAGAAAGGGTGACTTTATTCAAAAAGAAATATACTCATTACCTGACTTATATAATTATAACCCCTCTGTACCTCACTTTAATAATAACAAAAATGCATAAAAAAGAAAATCTCCATGAAGAGTGTATAAAAATGGACTGGATAATGCTTTTAGAACAAACTAATTTTCACCAGCAGAAATAAAGAACTCTGCTACTTTAGCTGGGTATTTAAATGAAGAACGTGTTCAGGGCAAGTTTGGATAATCATCTCAATGGGATCCTGAAACTGAAAAGGATAATATATGTATTTGTCAGGGCCACTTTTCTAGAAGTGCCACTGCAAGGAGAATTGCTGTACCATGATTGGAATCACCCTCTTTCCTGATGTGTCAGGGATTTCAATCAGTTTAGCGTACCCCTTGCCTTTGCATTTGCCCTGTTTTTTTGTTTTTTGTTTTTGTTTTTTTTTAACTTCTGACTTGTATACCTGTGAGTGACAGCTTAGTGGTAGAACTTGTACCATACATTCCTCTGCAGCCTGGTGGCAGTAGTTTCTATTGTCCCTGCAGATCTAGAGATTTGGTGTGCACAGCTGCCTAATGTTCAAAAGCCTGGTCTCCTGCTTTGTGGTACAGGGCTGGATCCTCTTCCAACCCCATAAGACATGTCTTGGAGACTAGTGTAGTTCTTTACCTACCTCCTCATTTAAGTTTTCATGTCCTGAAGACAGCAGGAAATAAATAAAGCATTTTCTGGAAGGAGCAATTCTGGTTTTCCTTTCTGTGCCTGATTCTGTTTATCTGTTGTTCTGATCTTGCAGAAACGCAGGCTCTTCCGATCTTTTTTTTATGTTTTTGTCGGTCATGGGGCCTGAATTCTGGGCCGAGTGCTGTCCCTCAGCTCTTCAGCTCAAGGCTAGTGCTCTACCACTTGAGAAACAGCACCACTTCTGGATTTTTCTGCTTATGTGGTGCTGAAGAATCGAACCCAGGGCCTCATGCATGCGAGGCAAGCACTCTACCACTGAGCCACCTTTTCAGCCCCCTTTTTCAACATTTTTAAGCCTTCAGCATGCTTGTTCACAATTTTACTGCTTCTTTAAAAATTCATTCTTCTGCATCCCTCTCACAAATTTTAGGCTGGATCCAGGGGTCTCTTTTAAATAGACTCATCCTAAGCCCAATGCTTTAGAACTTCAGTATGGCAATACCAAATGGATCCAACTGCCTTATTTTTACAGATGAAGAAACTGTACTTAAACAACATGATAAGCCTACAGCTAATCAGTGTCAGATCTAGAATGAAAACCAGGTCTCCAAAGTTCTAGTTTATGAGGCACTAAGTCATAGGAGATATATAACAACACAGACAGAAAACAGCCAAAGGAGTGGAATTGAGCAATGTGGTCATCATATCTCATCACTGAATTTGATGTCATTGAAGTGCAGTAATGAAAGATCTAAAGATTTATTTTCCCTGAACTATCTGACAGGAGTCTGTGTAGATTGTCAATATGCATTTCACTATTTTTTATTTTTTCAATTTGACTCTTTAAATCCCCCATATAATATCCTTGCCTGGTAGGTACCCATCTGGTAGAAGACTTTTTTGACGTCTTACAGTGGTGGAGATATTTCCAACATCTTTCACCTACTTTCCTATTTTCTAACAACTCAGACCCTATTATAATTAGTTCTGTACTGGCCTGGAAATTTTTCCTCCCTACCTGTAGTTTCTTCTGATGGTGTGGGTCCTGCTTTCAAAGGGACTCAGCACAAGTTGAATTTACCTTCCCCACAACAATGACCATGCACCTTGTAGACCTTTTTTGGTGTGTGTGTCTAACTTGAATGACTCAATACCTTTTGACTTTTTTGTTTCTTATAAACTTTGGTTCTCAATCCTCTTTATATTCTAATTATTTTTCTCTGAGTGTAGTCTGCTTTCTTGTCTTTTGTATTAAAATATACTAATTGGAAAATGACAAATAGCTAATACAGAATTTATTACTTCTCAGACACTTTGCTCCTAGACATAAATATTAAAATGACACTACCATTCCATACTCAAGTCAAATTCCCAAGACCTTTTATGTGTGTTGCCAATTTTTTTTATAATACCCATGTGTTTTAATGTTGATTTCAGTTGAAGTCAACAACATGGAGTCACCCCTGTCTTACAGACTATTGATAATTTTTTTCTAAATTTAGATTTTGTCATTAGTTCAAGATTACTTGGTTTTATCCTATCATTCATTTTACAATTTTTTTTGTCAGTCATAGTAGTAAATGTCAAAGGGTAAAAGAATGACTAAGTATATACATACATCTCTTCCCTCGTGGAGGTTATGACCGCATGAGGTTGTCTCAGTGTGTGCTGAAAGCAGAATGAGGGAGGGATGACATGTTGTAGGCAGCATGGGAGAGAAATAGAGGGGCAACCAGTATAGGTTGGGTAGTGATCAGGAAAGATTCCTTTTGAGGTGACCGTTTAGCTGAGATATGATGTGAGAAAGAGAACAGTATTCCAGGCAGGGCATATCACAGGATTTGAGGAACAAAGACAGGAGAATGTGTGGTTTGGAGGACAGGCCTGTGACTCAGAACAGGCAGAGAAAGGAAGCAGAAGAAAATATTTGATTTCCTCAGAGAATAATAGAGAGTGTGCTTGTGGGAAATTATCTTGTTTGGTTTGTTAAAAAAAACAAACAGTAGGTAACAATATCTGCAATTGACATTAACCCATTAATCAGCAGTCTTTGGAGAAGATAGTCATAACTGCCATCACCATATTTCTCCATCCTGAGAGGTATGGGCAAATACAATTATCTTGTTAACAGATATACTGTTCTTCCTAACTAATAAGAATATTTTTTAAAAATGTGATTGACTTGGCTCTTTTGACCTTTTGCTGCCTACCTGTGGCTGTCAGTTGATTTCTTAGTCCCCATTTTTTCCTTCCTGAGATGATCCCTGTTTTCAACAGCAGAAGGAAGCCAGTGAAGAGGAAGTGAGGCATCCTAAAATGCAATGATGGGTAATTACATGAGAAAGCCTTTCTCTTGCTCTTAGGAGAGGTCAGCTGGGTTATAAGGCCCCCTCTCTCCTGGCTATCATAGTAGAGAGGTTAGGAAGTGAGTCTGGGAGTCAGGTTGCCAAGGATCAAATGCTGTCTTTCTTAGTTACTCAGCTCCTTAGTTGTTATTCATCTAGGAAAGAAAGCTTGACTTTCCTCAGCCTACCTCACAGGGCAACATGCATTTGCCTGAAATGAACCCCAAGATAAGTATTTTCAATATTTTTTTCTTTCTTGCGATTGTTTCTAACATATTTATAAGATGATTTCTTTGTTGCTTTGTATGTCCCTCCCTTTCATTGTATTTGATGTTGGTATAATTTGTGGAGGGGAAGGGCAAAAACAAACCGTTTAAGTAAGGATACAGGTGGACCCATTGCAACAATGAGATGTACAAGTCGTTATGTTGAAAAATGAACTTTACAACTTTGGCCAGGCAGGGGCGGGGGGCGGGGGAAGGGGAGGGGAAGGAACGGAAAGGGATGGAAGGGGAAATAAAGGAGGAAACAACAATGCTTGATAAGAAATGTACTTATTATCTTGCCCATGTGATTGTAACCCCTCTGTACGGTATTTTCACGATAAAAAAATTAAAAAAAGAAAGAATGCATTCTTAGTGCTCATTGCATAGTCAATTCTTGATCAATTTATTATATTTTAGAGCAGATTATATTCATCAACCAGAAAGACTTTTGTACATCCTAAGTTGGGATCATCATGTGGTTCCCTTTGTTTTACTTTTCTCCCAAACATAACTGAGCAGTCTCATCTCCTTGACCCCCCAATTTTGTATTAGAGCAACGATGAAGACCAAAAGGAAAGAAGTATCTGGAAGAAGTAATTATTTTGGCAAGTTATGCTTCTCTTCCCCCTTCTATAGTGTGAAGAGAATGAGTGTGGAGGGCACGGAACCCCATGCCTCCCCTCACACACACACAAGTATGTGGTGAAGGCCGTGGGTGGGCCTCTGACAGGATGTATTCTTTCTTAGTGCTCTATGTGACATCCGGGTCAAATGGAGAGTGTGTCTTTGTGATTTGCCAACGTTGCATTGTTAATTAGTACTTTTAATTAGCAACTGTCCGGAGCTGATGGGACAGTTGTTCTGAAGGGATGATATTTTCTGAGCTTGTTCACATCAGCAGAGAAACGAAATGTGCCTGTCATTTGTTCACTGGGCGTGGAGAGTGAACCTTTGGATCCTCTGATACTGGAAATCTTTTCTCCTAAAATTCTGATGGGTGACCCGGGATAAATAAAATTCTTTGTATTTTCTTCTATGTTTGGACCAAGGCTGGTCTGATCCAGATCCAATCAAGATTTGCCCTTTCTAGACACTTCAGGACTTGACAAAGTTTTCTGGAGTATATTCAATGTCCCTTCATCTGTTTGTAAGCAAGTTTTCCTGCTGGGAGATGGTCTGGCCACCATATCGTCAGGGTTCTGGCCTCCCTTCTCCTGTTTGAAACTAGGTGATCCTCTTCCAGGAAGAGTCGTGGTGAAGGTGCATTGCTAATGGGAATGGCATGCCCTCCGCAGCCTCCTCAGGCATGGAGCCAAGCAGGACGCTGGGAACACCTGCTCTTACGTGCTGTCTGTTTCAACCCATTGAAAGACCTTAGTGCAAAATCAAGCGTGGAGTAATATTCTGTGGTTTTCAAAGAGCTTCCTAGAGGGTTTGAGTTGGATAGGCTGAGACCAAACCTATTCACCTATGACAGATATCACCAGATTCCCATGTCTGACCAAGGAACAGTGGATATGTTTAACAGAGCCCAAGAGGGCTGGACTTCTTATTTCAAGCATTTCTGAGTCTAGCCTTGCACCAAATCCAGTGGAGCTGAGAACTGAAGAGGGTAAGTGTGTTTGGGTGTCTGTGTTTAGAAAATCGAATGAAAACATTAAGTTTGTTCCCTAAAAAAACTGTGTATCAATTTGTTGCACTTTTGAGTCATTTCCTTATAAATGCCAACTCTTAACCTCATAGAAAAAGCTCCAGGAATTATCTCCCAACTTAACTTTGCTCAGTTCCCTTAGATAAATAAACTTTCTCTATGAATCAATTAAAGGAATCTCCATTTTCTTTTTAAATATCAAAGAATTGGATTCAAATGGATTGTGCAGGAAATGCTGTCACTAAAGTGGCCAAGAAAAGAAGACATGCTTAATTATTGAGTAGAATATTCATAATTTTGCATATCTATCAGCTCAGTGTGTCCCTAACATGTTTTTAAGATGTAAGAAAAAGGAACACATTATTGCTCTCCCACCCCACCCCCCAGGAAGACAAAACAAATGCCATCATAACCTTTGCTTGTTTTTTTTTTTTTTTTTTGAGAATTTCATTTCTCATGAATTGAATGAAGTGACAGCATTTCTTTTTCAATCCTTTCATTCAGGATTACCCTCTACCTAGCCATGGCCTAATGCTTCATTTAAAGGTAACCCTAACACCTGGAGGAGCATTTTACTACCAATTTTATATGTAATTACACATGATCATTAGTTTACCCTCCCTATAGTTAATTTTTCTTCTTCTTCTTCTTTTTTTTTTTTTTGTTGGTCATGGGGCTTGAACTCTGGGCTTGGGCGCTGTCCTTGCGCCCTTCAGCTCAGGGCAAGCATTCTACCACTTAAGCCACAGTGCCACTTCCAAATTTTTTTTTGGTTGTGGGGCTTGAACTCTGGACCTGGGTGCTATCCCTCAGCTCTTCAGCTCAAGGTAAACGCCCTACCACTTGAGCTACAGCACCACTTCTGGTTTTTTGGTGGTTAATTGGAGATGAGAGTCTCACAAACTTTCCTGCCTGAGCTGGCTTTGGACCTCGATCCTCAGATCTCAACCTCTTGAGTAGCTAGGATTACAGGCCTGAGCCACTATGCCCAGCCCCTGTAGTTAATTTTGACCTTCCAGTTTTCTGTTTAGCATAAAGAAGTTTCCAGAGACCAGCTGGTTACCATGTTTTCCTGGGAGCACACACTTTCTAGCATCCTTGTTTTTTTCTGAGAATAGAGAATGGAGAGGGGCAGCTGGTTCTCTCTGAAATATACATGGTCAACACGACCACCATTTCTTTCCTTTTCTGCCCAACCTTCCTCACCCTTAGCAAAGTTTCCCTGTCTTCATTCCCCCCTCCTTTTCTCTGTTACTGTCTCTCACTTTCTCCTCTTCAATGTTTTCTTGACTATTTTCTCCCAGATCAAAGGTAGAAGTGGGTCACTTGATTAATTGCTGGGTAGCAAAATCCTTTGCCTCTCTGACACACAAGGCAGAGGGACAAAGGGCTGCTCTTTAGAAGCCTGAAGCTGTGTGGGTGCAAGATGGGGAATTCACAAGCCTGAGAGAACTGAGCCTTCCTAGCAGGGATGCTAAGGGCCCTAGACACTACTGAAGAAAAAAGTTGCTACTGTTGCACATTGTGGTTGGCCATATTAGCATGGGGGGGTACACCTCCATGTTAGGTTACAAGGAGTAAATAGGAACTAATTTAGAAATGGAAAGGGGTTAAATGATGATGACTAACAATTTAGCCTTTATCCAGTGCTATGAACATTTCCCATAAATGGCACCACCCAATACAGTTCTGCTAGTCCCATATGGAGATTTTCACTTACATTCATTAACATGATGCATAGTTTGATATTCAGGACATCAGTCACACTAGCCACATTACAAGTGGCGCATAACCAGAGGGACTGATGGTCACTCCATGGGCAGTGCAGGTTTAGAACATTCTTTCCCTATGGAAAAGTATAGTGGACAGCCCTGCTCCTCACTCTTTGTTTGTATATGCAAGTAGCTTAGAGGAGGTCTTAGATTGTATGCAAAGGAAAAAACACGTGCCAACTTAAACTAAACCTACTAAGAATTTTGGTGATCCAAATGGGATAGAGTTTGGCAAAGTGTTTGAGAAGTAATTGGAATTATGACAGTTACTGTGGTTATTCCTAAGAGGAGGAATCGTCAGCTGAGGACAAAGACTCAGCCAGTGGGCATATGTGTTCTCTACTCAGCAGAACTGAAATTTAGGGACTAGCCCTCCAAGCTTTTTTTTTGAGAGAGAAGCTGTGTCTTCCTAAGAGATGTTGAAACTTCCAAAGGACGAACATCCCCTTCCCTCAGTCCCAACAGAACTCCAGCGTGGCTCCATACCTTCCAGTGATGACCTTGGTGACTAAAGCAGAAGATATCTTTGAACTAATAAAAGAATCTTCCTCTGTAATTAAGCATGGATCCTATCGGACCTCATTCTCCAATTAACAAATGGTTCAAATCTGATATCGACTCCCACTACTATTCAAAGAAAGGCCTTATTGAGATTCTTGGGCCTCTCTGCCCCAGTGTTGGGATGATAAAGACACAGAGTAAGATAGTTTATTCAAGTCTCCTGGCTTGCATGAGACAGGTTCTCCCAGGCTAAGTGACAATGTTATTACATCCAGTGTCCCTCAAAGTAAGAACACTGGGTTCTTGAGTAAAGCTCACTCTGACCACTGTACTGTGAACCGCTGAGTTCACTGACAATTCCACCCTCCTCCCCTCCCCCAGGCACTTGGTTTACTTCTCAATCTCTTTGGCTCTGACCTCTTGAAATTTTGAAACCAAATGGGTAAGAGGGTTGGGGAATAATCCACCTGACCTTCATCTACTCCTAGGCTCAGGGTTTCTCAAACATTAGGGACTTTAGGTGTCAGTACCTGTATGTTGGATCCCGTTGTTGGGTGAAGTTTATGAAAGGGCAGTTTGGGCCCTGGATGTTCTGTTTTTTGTCGGTCATGGGGCTTGAACTCTGGGCCTGGGTTCTGTCCCTCAGCTCTTCAGCGCAAGGCTAGTGCTCTACCATCTGAGTCACAGCGCCACTTCTGGTTTTCTGGTGGCTAATTGGAGATCAGAGTCTTATAGGACTTTCCTGCCTGGGCTGGCTTTGAACCTCGATCCTCAGTTCTCAGCCACCTGAGTAGCTAGGTTTATAGGCGTGAACCACTGGCAACCGGCTACTGCCTTGTCTTATGATGAACAAAATATACAATTATCTCAGGAGAAGAGACTGCACAAATGTGAGCCTGATTCTTCATGGGTAACAGACTTTGCATGGATATGTTTCTTAATAATCAACTAATATTTATTGAGTGTCTGCTCTTCATCAGACATAGTGGTATAGTGAAAGAGCTTATGATTTATTTGTCATGTTTTAGACAGGTTGATGATATGTTATGATTCATCAACTCTGGAAATCTCAAACATTTGGTGTTGAATATTTTAAAGGATTTGTTTCTGTCATCCAATGTGAAAATTAAAGCATGTAAAGGACTGCAGAAAGAAAGGACCCTGCTTTTCCATGGCTTCTGGGTTTAGGATGAATTTTGTGAAGATACACGGTTAGAAGGATGAGTTTGTGATGAGCCAGGTGAGAAAACGAAAAGGTGGCTTTTAATTACCTGGCTGCTTCTTCATTGATTAGTACTCATTGAAATAGGAAGGCCATGCCAGAGCTTTCTCTCACATTCCTGGGATCTGAATTTACATGTCTGGTGTCTGCCTTCAGAGCACAGTCGAAACTTGCTTGTCATTTACCTTATCTCTTCATCACTTAGAAAGAACTGAGACTCACAGCCTCTGTTAGAGGGGTGAAGGACCTCTAAAGTCATCCATTTTCTATCTACCTTCATGTCTTCCTCTTCTTTTTCTCATAAGTGAGTTTTCTGAAGTCCAGAGAAGTCCAGAGAAGGCATGCACCTTCCCAGAGGTGCCCAGTTTGCTGCATTAGAGGCTGGGCTATGGGAACTCTGGCTAGCTGCCTCTGTGACATGTGCTTTTCACCACCACATTGATGTGTCCTGTGTTTTAAAACCTTTCCACTTAAGAAGTGACATATAAGGTAATTTTTAAGTCAACCATTTGGATACATTTTTGGGGCTAAATCAGAGTTAATTCTAGAATCTAGGACAAAAAGATTATTCTGAATGGAGAGATTTAAACTTCTGGGTTTAAGTGGTTCCCAAGCTTTATAAAATCTAGCTTTGTCTCCTCAAAGGAACGGAACTCTACCAGACACGTACAGATAACGCACAATCTAATATACAGAGCAGTACAATGGACATAACATAGATGTTGGAGCCATGACTCTGGCTTTGGCACTAAGAAGTTGTATGGCCTTGCACAAATCACCAGAGTGCTCCAGCCTCAGTTTACCCACCTCTGACTTAGGGATAAAACTAACAATACTAACAATACTATCTTCTTCAGTTGAATCACTTAGAGTGGTATCTAGCACACAGCAAGCTATACTGAAACATTAAGTATATTTTAGCATTCACTTGGCTACATATAATAACCATCTACCCTTTTTGTTTCCTATATAATAATATATTAAAAGGAACAAAGCAGGAACAGAGAAATCAAGGGGATATTAGGATTTGACTACGTGAGTTGCTTCCTCACGAAAGGCCAGATCACTACAGCTTACTGCAGTCACCGCTAAGTTCCAAAGCTGTAACACTCCAGAGCAGCCTACGACCTTGACTATCAGGAATATACTGCCTGCTCTCTACCAAAGTCCCATGAATGCTCTCAACACTTAAAATCAGCCATTGTGCAGAAAAGGAAGGGAAGTCACCACGTTGAGCAGATCCTAGACAGTAATAAGAAAAACTTAGGCCTATCGTTAGAAAGACCTTCAGTTAGAACAACTTTTAGTTGGGAGGGGAAAAATTGGTCTATGTCTTAGTTCTGAGTCACACTAAATTTCTCTCGGTCCCATTTCTGAGTCTGCCTGAAGAATGTACAGGAGTAGTTCAGTCATGTCCCTGGTGATGGTGGTGGTAGAGGTGCTAGAATTTCTGACTCAGGTCCTTGGGAAGAATGAACTAACTTCCTCCTCTGCTGAGTGGCATCCCTTCACCTTGAAACTTGAAGAACTTTCTTCAAGATTGCCACCCTCAGAGAATTAGCTGTCTCTTTCTTTGTCAATCATTCAGCTGACAGAATAAAGCTCTTAGTCAAGTTCCCAGTAGGTCAGAACCTCATTTTTCAAAATGGTAATGTGTATCAACAGAGGAGATAACCCACTTCAGTCACTTACTTCATTTAGGTTTGTATTCTCTATTTGTATTATGAAATCTGTAATATATTCAAAAGTTTTCATGCCACATAAGTGTAATTAAAAGTGAATATATGGGCCAGGCGCCCATGGCTTATGCCTGTAATCCTAGCTACTCAGGAGGCTGAGATCTGAGGATCACGGTTCAAAGCCAGCCTGGGCAGGAAAGTCCCTGAGATCTTATCTCTAATAAACCACCAGAAAACTAGAAGTGGCGCTATGGCTCAAGTGGTAGGGCACCGGCCTTGAGCTGAAATGCTGAGGAACAGTGCCCAGGTCCAGAGTTAAAACCCCAGGATCGGTTTAAAAAAAAGTGAATATATGGATATAATAAACACCCATATACCTTGTCATCTAATTTTCATTTTTAAATTTTATTTTTCTAGCAGTATTCCATTTGAGCCATATCCCAGCTCTTTTTGCTTTAGTATCTTTCAGCTAGGGTCTTGTGTTTATACCCTTGCTGGCCTGGATTTGTGATCTTCCTATTTACACTTCCTACATAATTGAAATGACAGGAGCACATCATCACTTCCAGCTTTTATTGGTCAATGTGGGGTCTCACGAACTTTTTGCTTGTGCTGGCCTTCCAAATAGGTAGGCTTACAGATATGAGCTCCTGCCTAATTACCTAGCCTAATTATTTCCTTTTTTATTTTGATGTTTCGAGACAGTCTTGCTATTTAGCCTAGACTAGACTCATCTTTTCAAGTTCTGGTATTACAGATTTGTACCATTATTCCTGGCTCTATCACCAAACTTTTTTTTTTTTTTAAAGTACTCTGGCCTTCATACTTTGGTGGGCAGATACTCTACCACTTGAACCATTCTCTCAGCCCTTTTTTGCTTTAGTTTTTTTTTTTCTGGCTAGGGTTTCTTTTGGCTGAGGTTGGTCTTAGACCATGATCCTCTCAGTTTCTGTCTCCCCAGTAGCTAAAATTACCAGGCATGAGCCACTGTGCCTAGCTATCACCCAACTTTTAAATTATTGTACATTAATATTACCTACTTTGGGGCCTAGACTAAAAGTTCCTTGAAAGGCTCTCTCTCTCTCTTTCTCCCCACATATACATATATGTGTATATATTTATTTTGTGTATTTGCCAAATACCATTTATATTGTATACACATACATGTATAGTGCAGGCATGCATATATTACATACACATAAATCTGACCAAGAATGCACGGCTTCAAGAGTCAGATTTGAATTTGTAACTAGGCCTTTCTTAACATCTGCTAAATCCCTCTATCTGATGTCCTAATCTTTCATAGTTCTAGCTGTTTGCTCTCTTTCACACTCTTCAGTAGTTGTGCTGAGCACATGATTGGCAGGCAGTATGAGCCAAAGGTAGAGTTGGCTCATTGAGATTTAGATCACTGAGGGTAAACAAAGTTGACAAAGTAAGAATATCCCAAACCTGCTCCCATTGAAGAGCTTAATTCTATGCTTGGTGAAATCATATTGGGCGCCTGGTGTGGACTGTGGTGGGAGTATTTTCATCACAGTCATTGGCAAATGTTACACATGGTGGCTCCCCCTTCTCTGAGGGTGAATTTACCAGAGTACCTGGCTGTCATTTCTGATCTGAAGAGCCCAGGGCTCTAGGGCCAGAGAGCAGACTATAAGATCAGGTAAAAACAGTGTTCAATGGGGTGAGGAGGAATTGAGGGGGTACAAGTAGTTCAGAGTTGCTAAAAAAAGAAGAAGGAGGAGGAGGAGGAGGAAAAGGAGGAGGGAGAGGAGGAGGAAGAGGAGGAGGAGGAGAAGAAGAAGAAGAACAAATTCCCAAGAGGCTTATTCAAAATGCTGAGTTGCAGAGTCCTTCTCAGATAAAGTGTGCAGAGGGCTATAGTGGTGCATTTTAAAGAGGATTTTGGTGCATGAATCAATTTGAGCCCTAGTCCCATTCTTCTCAAACCTTAATGACATGCAGATCATTCCAGGGAATGTTAACAGTGTAAATTCCAATTCATCAAGTATGAGCTGGGCCTGAGGCTTCCAGAGGAGGTCTTGACCTCCGAGTCTATGGGCCATGCTCTTGTAGGAAAGATGGAGTTCAGTCTTCTCATTTTACAGGTGAGGAAACTTCAGAGGTCCAGAGACGTAAAGCAATTCCTACACTTAATAATTTATGATTAATTTAATTATCACAATAGCCATGTTCTACATGGTAAGGGAAATATTCAATATTAAAACTAATACCATTTAAATACCCCCTGTATGAGGGATCTATGATTTACAAATACTAATTGTACATGGATCATGGCCTCAGATTGCTTATTATTGGGAGAAGGAGCATAGAGTCATACTGGAAGGAAACAGAAGCTAGCAGGAATTGAGATGCAGTGATAACTTAAAAGACAGGGAATTATACACATGAAGAATGCTTTTTGGTGTGTGCTAGTTCTGGGGCTTGAACTCAGGGCCTGGGCACTATCCCTGAACTTTTTTTGCTCAAGACTAGCACTCTACCACTGACTTTGTTGGTGCTTAATTGGAGATAAGTGTCACAGACTTTCCTGTCCAGGCTGCTGTTTAACTACAATCCTCAGATTTCAGCCTCCTGAGTGGCTAGGATTACAGGCGTGAGCCACTGGTGCTCAGCTTTGAAGAATGCTTTTGCCTACTTGTGACATCTTGGGTAAGTGACTAAAACTTTTGGAACCCCAGCCTTCCCTGTAAAAGCTCATGAGGTTTAAAGTCAGGGATCTTGAAAAAAAATAATTCTTAGGGTTACAGTATTTTATGAAATACAAGAATGGCATGTGTGTTTTTAACTCAAAGACTAAAATTGATGGCCTAAGTATTATATTTTGCCCCTAGATTTGTTCTCTCTTTAATTTGTAAGAGACAAAGTATATTTTACTGACTTGATTATTTTTAAATGCTTTTGTTTGAGATAATTTTAGATTTGTGAAAAGTTTTGAAGCTGAGACACAGAGTTCTTGGATACTCCTCATGTGTGTTTCCCCATTTTATATTACTATGGTACATTAGGCAAAGCCAAGAAATTAACATTGATACATTACTATTAATTAAACTCCAGATTTGCTTGGATCTTACAAATCTTTCCACTAATGTCCTCTTTTTTTTGTTTTGGGATCCAGTCCAGAGAACCATACGGCATTTAGCTGTCATTTCCTCAGTCTCCTTTGGTCTGTGACAGTATCTCAGTTTTTCTTTGTTTTTAATGATTTTTGCTGTCTTGAGGAGTGATAGAAATTCTGTAGGATATTCTCCAATCTGGGTTTCTAGATTGTTTATTCATAACGAGGCAGGAGTTATGAAATTTTGCAAAGAATTTGACAGAGATGAATGGCCCTTGTGGCCATGTTTCTGATGCTCCTTGTGGTGATAAGTCAGAACACACATTCAAATTTATGTGTGTGTGTGTGTGTGTGTGTGTGTGTGATATAGTAATGAGGCTTGAACTCAGTCACTCATGCTCTTTTTTTGGGGGGGGGTGTCCAGTTGTGGGGCCTGAAATCTGGGCCTGGGCATTGTCTCTCAGCTCTTCAGCTCAAGGCTAGAGCTCTACCACTTGGGCCACAACACAACATCTGGCTTTTTCTGCTTATGTGGTGCTGAGGAATCGAACCCAGGGCCTCATGCATGCAAGGCAAGTGCTCTACCACTGAGCCACCTTCCTAGCCCAGTCACTCATGCTCTTGCTTGGCTTTTTCACTCAAGGCTGGCAGTCTACCACTTGAGCCACATCTCCACTTCTGGGTTTTTGTTGATTAATTGCTCTGGCTAGCTTTGAACTGAGATCCTTTTATCTCAGCTTCTTGAGTACCTAGGTCTCTTTGACTTTTTTTACATAGTTCAGAACCATTAAATAGTAAAGCTACCAGAGTCTTAATAGGTCACATGATCCATTCTCATTGTTTTGAAAATCTTAAACCAGACCTGAGGTTCTGTCAGTGGGAGAGATTGCTTGGTACATACAAGGCCCTGATATGATCCCCTTCCTCTTCCTCTTCCTCCTCCTCTTCCTTCTTCTTCATTTTGAACCAACTTTGAAAAAAATGGATATTTTGTATAAACAGCAGAATTTATGCATTTTCTTGAAGGCTAGGATAAGTAATGACATTAGGATTGCTATGACACCCAGCAAAAATCATCTAGAAGTGCTTGAACTTTCCCCCTCTCATTAGATTCTGAATTTTTCTCTTCACAGTAGTCATACCTGGCAGGTGGTTGACCCCTCAGAATTAGTTCTTTGTCTACATAGCAAAATTCCTTAGGTCCAAGCCAAGTGCATTATGTAAATAGAAGGAAATGTCAACAGACTTAAAGTGTATATGCTAGAAACATGCCTATATCTTCATACGCTGTTTTTAAGGATGCTGATCAAGTTTTGCCTTCTTCTCAGTCCTTCCTACCTACACTACCTCTCCCTCACTGTGTAATTTCTCCCCCTTTGCATTGCTTGTGTTCTGCCAACCTGAACTGACGTCTGGTGATGCTCACACTAGCACTGCCAGCTCTCCTCCCTCCCCACTGGCCGCTGGACTCCCCCTCACCTTAGGGATCTCTGGCTAAAGCTCAAAGTTCAGAAGTCCTTGCTGACCTGTGTTAGTCAGACTGTTGGTTGCTGTGACAAAATACCTGAGAAATCCAAATTAAAGGAGGAAACATTTATTTTGATCCAGAGGTTTAGTCCAAGATCGGCTGAGTCCATTACTTTGGGCCCAAGGCAGAGCATGGGCTAAAGGAGGGTACTTGCTTTATGGTATCCAGGTAAAAGGGAAATTGTGTGTGTGTGTGTGTGTGTGTGTGTGTGTGTGTGTGTGTGTGTGTGTGTGTGTGTGTGTGTTAGAGATAAGATGTACATGCCACTTCTGAAAGTTTTCTGAACACCCAATAAGCCCATCAAATTATGAATCAATAACCCAGAGCTTAGGTCAGAGCTATCCCAAGCCCACTACCAGTCCATGATTGGATCCACTGGCTGAGTCTTTTGAGGGACATGTTATGCAAACTATAACATCAGCATTTTCTTGGTCTGTAAGAACTGCCTGACTACTCTGGACAGAAACTGCATCTATGGTCTATCCTCACTCTTAACACAGTGCCTGGCATATTAGGAAGCTCTCAATCAAGACTTGCTGAATGACTGAGCTGCTGGAAGACACTCAGGGCACAGTATACCCTGGTGGGTAAGCATCATGACTCTGAAATCAGTCAGCCTGGGTTTGAATCTTGGTTCTTTCTGATTAGCAGTGTGGACAAATCAATGATCACATCCAGGATCTCTGTAAAGGGATTCATTGTTTTAACCATGAGGAGTCTTGTGATAACCAGATGAATTTAAACACTTAAAACCATTAATAAAGCTGAACATTGGTGGCTAATGTCTGTAGTCCTAGACAATGAGATCTGAGGATCGTGGTTCAAAGCCAGACCAGGCAGGAAAGTTTGTGAGACTCTATCTTCAATTAACCTCCAAATAACAAGAGTGGTGCTGTGGCCCAAAGTTGTAGAGCACTAGCCTTGAGGAACAGAGCTCAGGGATAGCATCTAGGCCCTGGGTTCAAGCCCCATGACCACTACTACCACCAACAGCAACAAAGCCCCAAAACATTAACAAAGTGCCTTGCAAATAGTAAGTGATTAATAAATATTGGCATTACACGGGCCCTTAGTGCAGATTTATTGAAATGAACCAATGATGATTCTTACATTATATTTTACCAGAAGAAATGCTATTTCTTTAAGGAATAGTTTTGTGAAACTCAACCTCAAAAAGGGGTTACGGTATACCTACTTGCTCCATTACAGGCTCATTTGCTATTCTTTCTTCTTTCTTCAGGATAGTAGCAAGCTGAGACTAGTCAGGTTCACCAGACAGATTCATTCAGATGCATTCTAAGAGATAAACCCAAAGTGCAGAAGCATTGCTTAGAGCAAGTATTAAAACTCATTCTCTTGCTAGAGACATATGTGGGACTGTAAGCTTATTTGTATCGGGAGGGAAGATTTGGAACATGATCCAGTTTCTGCGCATTTTACCTATTTTATCTTGAGTTGGCTGCCTTCTGTGACAGGGCTGTAATTAATACTGTTGTGGAACAGGAGGTTCATTAAGTCAGTCTCATTATGACTGTTCAGGTTCGAGGGATGGGCTAAAAAGGATTTCCCTATTACTGGCGCCTGACATGTATTCCTAATCAAGCAGGCCAATTCTCTTCTGTCAAAGGATGTCTCCTGAATGGAGACAGTATTTATTCTGACTTGTACTATTAGTGTGAAAAATGTGGCCTGGGCTGACAGACATATAGGCCTCTGTCACACAGGAAGTCCCTTTACCAGACACACAGCATAGAGGAAATTTAAAGTGGTGTCCCTCTGGTGACTGGAGGAAATGTCCATTGGCTTCCTTCTCAAGTCCTGGGGGAGAAATTTTAAAACAAGGAAACATCATGATGAATTTGTGGGATCTTGGTGCCAGAAAGCTCATGAATCATTCCATCTTCTAGCCAGCAGAGGAGTCAGATTCTCAGTCATTGCTTGATTGCTTCCTTTGACAGAGAGCTCACCATCTCCAGTGAGATCAATGCCATTCTCAGATAGATCTAAGGAGAACTGTTGGCAGTACTGCTTTGACATTTGTCTTCCTCCCACTTACCAACTGACCCTCATCCTGTCACCCAGAACTCAAAACACAGACTTCTTTGAGAAAGCTCCTACCCTTCTCATCTTTTCTTCTGACTTCACTGCCTCTTCTTGTTCACGGATTCAAGGGATACCTTCCCACCTTTCTAGAATGTGGTGTATAGCAGGAAATGAACCTTTCAGATTTGATCCATTTGCTTATGGGTCCAGGGAAGGTTTCTGGACCTTGTCAGATATTGGAGTGCTTTTCTCTTTTCCTTAAGACACTTTGCTGCAGCTACCTACAAAGATGCGGGTAGCTTTAATCATACCTTTTCACTGCAGGCCCATCCACAGATACTATGCCTTGAGTTTGAGCACAGGGCTGTGGGGTTGGGCTGATTTTATTCAAAGTCCTGATTTTCTGCTGGCTGTCTGGTATGATGTCAGGTGAGTCACTCAAACCCTCTGGCCTTCACAGGGATGATAGGCTGTAAGAATTAATGAGATAATGCCTGTAAGGTTGAGCAAAGCTCCTGAGAAATACTCCATAAGGAGGTAATGATTATTAACAAGAACCAAAGCAATCATCCATACCTCGCTGCTTCCCTTACCCTGATGTTATTTTTTGTTTTGTTTTGTTTATTTTTTGTTTTTCTGAAACGAAGTATTGCTATGTAGCGCAGTATGGCCTTAAAACTGAGGCTATCCTGACTCTGCCTCTCAAATGCTAGGATCACAGGAATGAGACGTGCTTGGTTTAGCCTAAATTTTGAGACTTTTAATTCTGACCTTCTGAGAGTAATCCCAGTTCTGAGAAGGAACTGGGGAAGGCACCTTATGGTGATTCCAAATTAATTTTGTTTTGGTTGAGTTTTTCCCTGAGTCAGTCTAATCATAATACACACACTTATTGAGAGTCTCTTCTGCCTAGAAATGTTTTAATATATAATCTCATTTCACAACAGAGAGAGAGAGGAAGAGGGTGAGGGAGAGTGAAAGACAGACAGAGATACAGACAGAGAGACAGAGAGAGACAGAGAGGAGAGAGTCCATGAATTCAGTGTTCTTTTAAGTGTTTTTTATTTTTTTAATTTGTTTATGTCGGTCGTGGGGCTTGAACTCTGGGCCTGGGCATTGTCCCCCAGCTCTTCAGCTCAAGGCTAGTGCTCTACCACTTGAGCCACAGCACCACTTCTGATTTTCGGAATGGTTTATTGGAGATAAGAGTCTCATGGACTTTCCTGCCTGGGCTGGCTTTGAACTGCAATCCTCAGATCTTAGCCTCCTGAGAGCTAGGATTAAAGGTGTGAGCACCAGAGCCCAGCTTTCTTTTAAATGTTTTTAGCAGAATGATCTTTATTTCTACGCATCTCCTCCCTCCAGAGCTCTGGCAGCTCTAAACATCTCTTGGCAGAAGGGGCACCATTGTTGGGAGATTTCTAGAGTTTATGATATCCTGGGATTCTGAGCTTTATGTCTGAAACACACCACAGGAACAAATTCAACATCCAAATGTCTTGGAAGTTGAGCATGGTTCAAGTAGTAGCATCAGTCTGACTGGTACCAGCAGACTGGCATCAGTCTTGAATGGAAAAGCTAAAGGACAACACCCAGACACTAAGTTCAAGCCCCAGCACCAGCACAAAAACAAACAGAACCTTTCCAGCATCTGAGTGTGACCCCAGACATGTCATTTGCCTGATCCCTTCTTCCCATAAACCCACCTTATGTTAGAAAGTCCAATGCCAGCTGGATGCTGCTAGTCCATGCCTGTAATCCTAGTTACTCAGGAGTCTGAGATCACAGGATTGCAGTTCAAAGCCAGTCTGAGCAGAAAGTCCACAAGACTCTTATCTCCAATTAACCCATAGAAAAGTTGGAAGTGGATGTGGCTCAAGTGGTAGAGCACCAGCCTTGATAGAAAAAGTCAAGTGAGAGCATGAATCCCTGAGTTCAAGCCCTAACACTGACATGTACATGTGGGCTTGTGCACACACATGCACACACGTGCACACACACACACAAACACGCATGCATGCACACATTCACACACACACACAAGAATTTTTAATATCTATCGTTCCTCAAGTCAACGTCTGTGCTCATCTTCTGGACTCTGTCCTCCAAGTGATTTTTAAAAATATTGTCACCTGGTCCTGGGTCCTTTGAGATTTGATAGCCATGGAGTAACAGTGGGGAAGTAGGGAGGGACAAGAGACAGGAGAAAATCAAGCTTTGGGGTTGCAAGCAAGAGAGAATGAGGACAGGGAGAATGTGAACCAAAGCTAAAGCAATAGCCATCCAACAATAAGACGCTTGAAAAGCCTTTGATTCTCTTTGACTTTTCTGCACTATTCATCCATTCATTCAGATTTCCTAACACACGTTCACTAAGCAATAGTTTCCTTCTGGGGCTCCAGAAGGAAAACATCTCAGCTCCCTCTGCAGAGTAATCCACAGTTGTGTGTGTGTGTGTGTGTGTGTGTGTGTGTGTGTGTGTGTGTGTGTGTGTGTGTGTGAATGCATAATACTAATTTTCCTGGGAGTCTCTGATCAGCTGTTCACTTGGCTCAAGGGCTATTTCAAAGATTCTCTCATTTTCCTAGCCTGATTTCTTCTAGATCTTAGTTTGTACAATACCATCTTCAGTTTCCCAGGGCATGGGAAGTATGAGGAATAAAAAGACTCTACCCACCCTACACACATACATAATGCAAATTTTTACATAGCACCCCTGTGGCTCTTAGCACAAACATACTTTTCTTCTGAGGTCATAACCATTATGACACAGATGGATGGTTGGGCAATAAATGTACTCTACCTTGTGGTATTGCTTGTTTTGTTGTGCAGTTATCAATGAACTTATTACTTAGCTTCTCATGTATTAGACAATACCTTCCTGATTATGTAAGTGGCTTAGTTGAAACTTTATTGCACAAGCAATACATGACTGTATTCTATTTTCTAAAGAGTAAATTATAGAAAAGGTAACAATTCCTTTGCTAGACCCATCCGTATTTCTTCCCATCTTCTGTAGAGACTTTGCTTTACCATTTTAAAACATAATTTTATATTATACATTTATAGCCAATTTAGGGTATTATTTTCATTGTATGTGTATTTGCATAAGTATTTTGAATAACAGGCATTATTCTACAGTTGACTTCTTTGTTCAGCATGTTTGGAGACTGTGTATATAACAAAATACTTCAGAATCTTTCTAGGTAGCCTAGGCTGGCCTGAAACATTCAATCAGCCTTCTTCATCCTCTGAGTGCTGGGATTACAGGCCTATACCACCACTCCCAGCAAACTTTATAGTATTCTATGAAACTAGTATTCTATGAATCTCTCACCTAAGTCAGAAGCATCCTGTGGTTGCATGCAGAGGTTGCTTCAATGAAGAGTATTAGGTGTACATAAACAAATCACATCCCCAAACATCCCATTTGTTGATGGGTTTGCTGGATCTGTTGTTCCCGGTCACTTTCCCTCGTCCCTTGATCCTCTTGTTTTTCTTTTTCCAATGAAGTCTTTTGGAGCACTGAATGCCTTAAGAAACCACTGTAGCCCAGATCCCTAACCTTAACCAGGGTAAGGGGCTGGGAGCAGAGCTGGTAACCAAGCTCTTGCTCACATTTTGAATTTATCAATCATTAAACATAGAGATACCAGGCTGGGAAGGTCTAGAAAGCTGGGTAAGGTATTGTCCCTTGCCTTTCTCAATTCTTTCAACTGAATAGGTATTTATGTGCAGCGGGGGGTGAATCATGATGAGTCTCTTGCCCGCAGGCTCTTGTGTCTACTAGAAAAGGTCAGGTAAGAGATTCCAAAATCCCAAAAAGGAGATTTCGGGAGAAGCCACAAGGAATGCAGGGTTGCGAGGAGAGCTGCCCCAGGCAGCGAATCTGAGTTTTGAGCCTTGCAGTAGGATTTCGGCAAGTGGGATCAGGAGCGGGGACAGGTAGTGGTAGGGGTGAGGTGCACAGGGAGTCTCAGAGGAGCTTGAAGTGGTAAAAGGATGCAAAACAATCTACCGTGCTCCAAAAGAATAGGAGAGAAACCTGGACACAAGCTTGAGGGAGGAGTGGATAGAAGAGGGTGTGTACTGTGTGCTTGAATTTCTACTATGCTATAGACCCTCAAAAGATGTTTGCCGGCTGGGAAGGTGGCTCAGTGGTAGAGTGCTTGTCTTGCATGCCTGAGGCCCTGGGTTCGATTCCTCAGCACCACATAAGCAAAAAGAAAAAAGCCGGAAGTAGCGCTGTGGCTCAAGTGGTGGAGCGCTAGCCTTGAGCTGAATTGCTGAGGGACAGCGCCCAGGCCCAGAGTTCAGGCCCCATGACCAGACCCAAAAATAAAAATTAAAAAAAAAAAAAAGATGTTTGCCAATTAATTTTTTTTAAAGTTTCTTATGGCGGTTTAACATAGCAAAATACATTAATCTTAAGGATGAGGCTTAACAGATTTTCATATATGTCATATAATAAGTAATAACATACAAATCAATAAATCATATTGAGCATTTTGGATACCCAGCATTTCAACTTTGCTTTTTCCTCTCTTTTTGAGTATGAGTGTATATGTGAGCCACATTGACACACACACATCTTCCTACCACCCGATTGCTTTAGTCTGGTCTTAAAATGCACATCAGTGCATTGCTTAGGGACTTTCTCAAGCAGCACTGCATAGGAAGGTTTAAGAGCATTAGGGGAGATTCCCTCAAGGGCCTGGGCAGTGCATGCCATGAGGACTTTGAGCCAGGTGGTGGCCATGAGAATGTGAGAAAAAGTGTTCATTTCTATCCATCTAAAGTGCATTTGATAGTGTGTATGGATATCATTTGCTTTATTTATGTCAATTCTAACCATTATCTGAACTGTTTAATTACCATGTTAAGGATATAAAACTTGAGTTGAGGAGGTTAATATAATAAACTATAATTGCTCAGTGGAAAAGAAAAGTAAGCCTTTGACAGGAATTAAAGAATGGTGCCCTTTCTAACCTAGGTAATCAATGGTACTTAGATGGTGAGCCTAACTCTTCGACAAGGAGCTTGGGTTGGGATAAAAGTCTAGGAAACAGCCTTGCAGGGTGTGCCTGTTGAGCTTTGGGTAGAGTAATAGCATTCTACCCTTTTGTGCAAAAGTACATTGCCTTGACAAACTCTCCGATATCCCTTGTGTGTCCACCCATTTCTGACTGAAAAGTCATGCATTTCTAACAGCAGGGCAGATCCTCAGGAAGGAATGGGAGGAAGCAAGGTTGCATGTGGTCATTGCTCTCCTTTCCAGAGCATCAGATGGCTTGAGGGTGAGCACACAGTCAGAACAATGTGTGTGTGGTGGTGGTGGGGGCGGCATGGAGGGGTGCTAGGCTCTCAGGGGCCTAGGAAGGAATAGGGCTTCTCACATTGTCTCTCAAGCCTTCTTGTATGGCCAGAAGTTTGGGGCAGATATTTGCCCCATGTAGGTGTGATGTCAGCCACGGGGATGGAGTGTGTGTTTGGTGTGTTAATGTGTGTGCGTGTGTGTGTTTTTGTGCGTGTGCATGTGTGGTATGTGTTGTGATACAAAATGAATTGGGAATCCTGGAGTCTGCTGGCTGAAGTGGACTTTGAGGTTCTGGCCATTTGTTTCCCGCACAGGAAAAGCAGTTCACAGAGCCATTGGCTTGTGGGGGAGGGTGGGACAGATACTGCCCAATTTCAAGGTTTTCATGTGGTTGAGGTTGTAATCATGTAGAGAGTCCAGATATGGGGCCAGGGTTAACCTTGCAAAGGAAGAGAAGAAAAGAGATCTTGTGTTATCTGGGGAGAAAGCGGGTGAAGTTGGTACGAAATACACAAATAATGAGAGGCTTAGGTTAGAGGCAGCTCTGCAGCCTTTGACCTTGTATCACCCATTGGGTAAAACACTGATGATGGGGGAACGCAGATTTCCCAACCATTCCTTCAGCAATAGCTGCCTGGTGAGTTAATGCTCTGAGATTTTTCCCATCTTGGAAACAGTTCGACCAGTTTCTTGCCCCTTCATGCCACATTGCAACTTCACTAAACGCTGAGCCTTTAATTTGCTACATACATCAGAATCCTGGTAGAAACAGAGGTGAAAGAGAGATTCCAGAACCAAGTAAACAATGAATACATTTGCCTCCTTCATTCATGGGCTGCCAACATGTGCAGGAGGTGGAACATAGGTTGGAGTGAGAACAGAGTGTGTGTGTGTGTGTGTGTGTGTGTGTGTGTGTGTGTGTGTGTGTGTGTGTGTGTGTGTGTGTGTGTGTGTGTGTGTGTTGGAGCAGCCTCTCCCCTTCTAGGGAGAAATACCTGTAAACAAATTATTAGCAAACAGGTGATCTTTGCAGTGATCCTTGCAGTGGTGATCGTTCGTTGTGGTGAAGGCCCAGGAGAGGAACGGAATCATTTTGCTGAGGCAGTTGCAGAAGGAGGAGGCATTGGGGCTAGATCTTGTAGGATGAGTAGGAGTTTTCCACAAAGGGCATTGCAGATAACTGATGAAGTTAAAAAAATAGGACAAATCTGTATAGGGAATGACAAGTCCCAAGTGGGGATGGGTGGGAGGAAGAAGGAAAAGAGGCCATAGCAAAAAGAGATTGCAGACAGCCGGAACCTCTGATACCGGTGGTCTGTTTCCTGTCTCTAGTGGGAGCATCTAGAGGCTGTCACCTCAGGGTGACATAGCCACTATGTATGCAAGTGAAGCACCTTCCTGACAGGGTTGGGTGACTGTAGGCTAGTTGGGCCCGGCCTGCACAAAAGTGTGCCATGGCTTACTTTCTTCCCATTACTCTCTAGCCTCCCTCCTCCTTGTTGAGTCCCCCTCTCCAGATAACCTCTGTGCCTTTCCTCCTTATCATAACAAACACCAAACCACCATCTGTTTATTCTGAGCTAGAAGAGGTGCTGACTACGTGCTGGATGTGTGATGGTTAGGAACTGCCAGCCCTGTCTCCCGTGCGCCAGGCAGTTGCCATGCTAAGCAGGTTGTTTTTGCCACCTTCAGTGTACCCAAGACCTCTAGGATGTCAAGAATGCATGCACATTTTATAGAAAGAAGCTCCTACACAAGCGGCTTGCTCTAGTTCCACAGCCAGACAAGGGACCATGATTCAGACCCCATAGACTCTGGCCCTAGAATCCATAGTCTTAGCCTGTGTACTAAGTCACTAGCTGCAATGGCTCACAATCTACGAATGCATCATCCCGTCTGCTCACGCACTTGCAGTAAGTCATCCATACCTAGCCAGTGAGGCAGGAAGGCCTTAGAGGCCTGGGAGGGAGGGGAGAGCGGCAGATACTTTTGGGTAGAAGACCACCAGTTTCTCTACAGGACCTAGGGCCAACTTCTCTGGAGGCTTCATAGGGGGCATGACACTTAGGGGGTCCTTGCAAATGTTGTTGTTGTTGTTTTCTAACTTCTTTCTCTCTTTAAAAATCATTTGTGATTGACACATAATAATTGCACACATTTAAGGGAGGCGATATGCTCTTTTTTGAGGAGCCTGTGTCAGTCCCTCATAGAAGTTACACCATTATGCTATTTGTTCTTTCGTGACCGATTTCACTTAGCAGAATGTTCTCAAGGATTCTTTGCATTGTAGTCTGTGTCTGAACTTCTTCTTCTTCTTCTTCTTCTTCTTCTTCTTCTTCTTCTTCTTCTTCTTCTTCTTCTTCTTCTTCTTCTTCTTCTTCTTCTTCTTCTTCTTCTTCTTCTTCTTCTTTTTTGTCGGTCATGGGGCTTGAACTCTGGGCCTGGGTTCTATCCCTTAGCTCTTCAGCTCAAGGCTAGTGCTCTACCACTTGAGCCATAATGCCACTTCCAGCTTTTTGTGCTTATGTGGTGCTGAGAAATTGAACCCAGGGCCTCATGCATGCAAGGAAAACACTCTACCACTGAGCCACCTTCCCAGCCTTGTTTCATTCTTATTTATTACTGAATAGTATTCCATGGGATGGATATTCTGCATTATCATTGCACATTCAACTATGTCTGCCATTTTTAACCTTTGAGAACAATGTTGTCACAATCATTGGCATACAAATATTTGATTTCCGTTCCTTTGTGTTATATCTAGACGTGGAGTTGCTTGCAGATATAGTAATTATATGTTTAATGTTTCTGAGGAAGTACCAAACACCAAAGCCATACCTTGGACGTGTGGTAGACAAAATTGCCCTCAAAATTGCCCTCAAAATTGCCCCGGCTCTGTGATTCAATGACTATCAACTCTTCAAATGCTGAATAACAACTCAGGTTACACTTGAGTGCCTGGCTCCCCATTTGATAGAGAGCTACCTTTTCTCATGCAGTACCAGCCACATCTTTGAGATGTGAATGGATTTGACCACGTTGGCTTCCTTATCACCAGAGCTGATTTGGCCACACTAATCACCAGAGCTGGTTTTAACTCTGGCAAAGAATCAACATCAAATGATTGATGCTGGTACTGAGTGTGCCGTAGAGTCCACTCAGGTCTTCAGTACCATGGAGAAGCTGAGCCTACTTGAAAGGCAAAGCCTGATTTGGGGGCGAATTTACTTTTTACCGATATTGTATATGTCCAGGCTGCCATGTGTGAGCAAAATAACACAGAATAAATAGTGTTTGCAGATGTGTGTTTTTGGGTTTCTGTTTGTTTTTCTGCAGCTGAGATTGAAGTGTCATTGATGTAATGTGTAATGAACAGTTCCCCCGAAAACTGACTTTTGTTTATTCACAGCTACTTTAGACGCATGAGAGGTAAACACCCCTGGAAGCAGAGCAGAATGTGAGCAGATGGGAAGGCAGTTAGTCACTTGCTTACTGCTTGGCTTGGAAAGCAATGCCTTTGCTCACGCAAACGATTCATTTCATAAATTCAACTCAAGGCAGGCAGGTGTAATTTGGAGAGGAGGAGAGCATTATGTAAGATATAAGCTGACTATTCAAACACCAGGCTGTAATAAGATAGGCCTCAACATCTCATATAAAATAGGAATACCTCTTTTGTGAAAGCATTTTTAAAGAAAAAAGTTAGAAATATATATTTAAACACACACGCATGTATTTAAAATTGAGACAGGGTTTCACTATGTAGTAGTCTTTAGCCCATGCTAGTCTCAAGCTCCTGATTCTCCTGACAATGCCTTCTGACTGCTGGGTGTACACATATGCACCACCACGCCTGAATCAAGAAATCTTTTCCTTTTTTTTTTTTTTTTAAGTATATTAGGACATGACGCTTAGAAAGCATGGTGTTAGTGAGTGGGACAGAGAGACAGACTAACCCAGGACAACAGCTGGAAGTTGGGTGTAGGTTTCCCCCTTGTTGTTACTTAATTGGAGCATTTATAATACCCAGCTTACCCAGAGCCACTGTCTTGGAATAAATTGAAGTGGAAACAGTGTGGTGGAATTAGTGTGAAATATGATAGTAAAATATGATAGTTACAAAAGTCAGTGAAACCCAACATAAACACCAAAAGTTCTAACAAATCACAAATGCTATATTGAAAAGGGGAAAAAATCTGTGAGAGCAGCACCCTGCTGAAGAAAGACAACATTACTAAAAACTCTCCTATAGACCCTCCCATTCTTTCTTCATCTTTACCCTCCTCGCCTTCCCAGGCATTTCACTCCACAGCACATATTGATGTGCCTATTAAATTTATATAAAGGGAATCATAGCGTGTTTCTAAAAAAGACACAAAATTATCAAGCCCAACTTGAATACGAGGAAACGCTGAAAATGTACCCATCTGACTAGTGTGCACTGGGGTAGAAAAAGGAGGGTGAGAGGCAAAGAAAATGATTAGTCTCATATCTATGGAGTCAGCTATGATACTATTTATTGTTGGGATGTTAGTAAGTGTTGGTAATTATGCCAGCACAGGCCACCAAACCTATTAATTTTTCGAGTTGGTGGATGAGTCACTTACTCCTTCCTTTCAGGATGACAAGGCAGGATGCAGAAGTCCCATTTGCATGTGATGATAAAATCCTAGCAGATTCCTAAGCTTCAAAATAACAAAACTAACAAAGATGGGATGTAAGTAACCAGCTGGATATGATGGGTCCAATCAGAACATCCTTTCTAATGAATGAACCACATGATTGGTTATTGAAGTAGAGGGGAACATGGAGGATGCAGGGGCCAATCCCTGAGCAATATAGGATTTTCATGGCCACAGTAGAGAAGAATGGCTCTTGGAAGGGAGTCATCAGAGTTGGTTATGGCCCCTTTATTATAATTAAGTTATAACTGAAAGCAGAAATGGGAAAACCCAGCCTTTGTTTATGGTAGTTCCCCCTTCTCAAATACAAGGACCGTATTCTTTTCCAAGAGCTACTATAATAAAGTAATAAACTAGGTGACTTGAAGAACAGATTTTTTTTTAGCCTCACAGTTTTCTAGAGGCCAGAACTCCAAAATCAGGATGTTATGAAGTCCAGGTTCGCTCTGAAGTGTGTATGGGAGAATCCTCCTTCATCATCTCTCCCCACCCCATGGTTCTCAACAGTCCTAGGCTTGTAGCTACAGCACGCCACGCTCTCACAGGATGCTCTCTTCTCATGTGTCTGCCCAGTATCTCTTCTCCTCTAATAAAAAAAAAATCAGCTATATTGAATTGTGAATATATTGAATTTTATTTCTCATGAATTGTTTTCAAAATCTGTATCATTATTTTGGGGAGGCTTAAACCCACAAATGTAGCTCCTTAGCCTTTTTGGGGTTCATACTTTTCTAACATTAAACATCTCCAACAGATGATTATGTGCTTTAGCTTACCTTGTCTGGTAAGTTCCCATGGCATTGAAGATAACCTAATGGGTTATAAGTCAAGTCCTCAAGATTTGGAGTGAAAACAATGATAAAAGATTACTACAAAAAAAAGATTACTACAGAAGATTTCAGCATAGATTTGAAGAAAAGGCCAAGGGAAAAACTTCAAGCTAAAATATTCATTGATTCCACATTATAGCTTAGTAACAATTATAACAGATACTATTTATTTATTCAGCAGTCACTGTGTATTAAACATTATTCTAAAGACTGTATAGATTTAAGATCACTTACTTACATATTAACAAACTTATGAGAAGATACTATTATTATCCTTATTTTCCAGATAAGGAAACCTAAGCAAGGAGAATTTATAAAACATGCCCAGTATCACTCAGCTGGGGGTGCTATGACCCTTACCAAGGTGCCCTGACTTCCAAGTAAATACATGTGAATAATAATTATGTTATTCCAACATTAAGGGAGAAAACTCATGGTGAGTTTACTGGGGTCTGGTCATAGGATAACCATCCAGCTGAGTCTGGGCCCCATTGATGTTCTGTAGTGTGATTATCAAGGTCAGCCTTCTCCACACTTAATTCCACATTCTATCCAAGGTCAAGCTGGAGGTTTCTCACTCAGGGTCCTTCTGTCTCCCAGAGCATCATTGCTAGAGGATGGTAGATTGCATGCTAGATTGTCTTTGTGAGAAAGTGTGCTGGGTTTGCATGGCCAGGGAAGTAAGTAAGTGGAACTAATAATTGGCATTGGTCAAGTCAAACTTACTCATTGCAGGTGAACTAGAGTTCAGCATGGCGGGTGGAATCATCTGGGATTAATGCCAATGACTGTGTGCATGAATAAATCCTACATGCATCTGTAAGCATTCAGTGTGTGTCAGTTATTGTGCTGGGTAGAGGGCTATGAGGATATCTGACACATTGTCCTTGAAATCTAGAAGCTCACAGTTCTGGAGTGGAGATGTCTTTGGAAATAAGTGAAAAAAAAAAAAAAAAAAAAAAAGAAAGAAAGCAAGCGCAAGGAATCAATGACCACCTTAGTAGGGGGTTGGATAAAAGATCACACAAGTACAGAGCTTGGGGCTGGGGGTAATCTTTTCCTGAAAAGGTCAGGAAAATGTACCCTTCTTTTCAACTGACTAGCAAAGTACAGGGAAGAGAATGGCATATCCTTGATTTTCTTAGACACATGAAAGATGCTTATTAAAGAAGCATATTCCTAGACTCTACTCTAGACTTTGAGATCGACATTCTTGGTGTTAGGTGCAAGAATTGCTCTTTCAAATATATCTAGAATTTGAGAATAACAATGTATTTTTCTTTATGAAAGCCAGGGTATAGTTAGTGTTTATCTTGTCCAGATCTGAGATAGAGAAGGCAGGCAGACCCCTAGGAAGAGATATTACAGGGGTAGAAAATGGGAAAGTTGAATCTAAATTTTGGGAATTCTGAAATAGGGATGTTGGGCTTGATTTTGTAAGTCATGAGGACCCAGTGAAGGTATTGAAGGAAGGTTGTGACATAATCAAATCCTTATTTTGCAACAGGTAAGAAGGCCAAAGCCGGGGGATGCAATTAGTAGGTTCTTAAGATAGCCTAAGTGAGAGATGACAGGGTGGCCAACCAAAGCAGACACAGTGGGCTGCCTTTTCTTACAAATATCATATAAACACATTGCAGAAAACCCAGGAGAAGTTTTCCCATGATCTACCACATGTTTGGTGACTTGCACACAGTCAGTGATTAACAGATACTTGCAGGATGAGTAACTCCATAGTCAGCACCACTACAGGCCAGCCCTGTGCTGAATGTTTTACATAAATTATTTTTCTTAATCCTCCCAACAACATGGTAAGATAACCATTGCACTTTGTAGATGAAGGGAAAAAAAACAACGAAGTCTTAGAAACTTAAGCAATTCGCCTAGGGTTACAAAGCTAGTAAATGACACAGTTGAGTTGAAAACACAGACAATCTGATAGCAGAGTTCATACTCTTTGCCGGAATATCATAGTGCCTTGCCAAGGAACAAGGGTATTTCCTTGAGACTCTTTTTACATGCACATATTTTTACATATCATATTTATAATTGTCTATGAATTTTTCTATCCAGTCATACCAAAAGCATTTTCCCTGCCCTAAAATGTTTTCCTAAGGCCTGATTATAATGGATACATGATTATCCACTCACTTATGTCTTCATATTCCTAGGGTTTTATTAGTGTAACTAATTTAGTGACAAACCTTTTCATATATGTAATATTTTCTATATGTGTAGTTACGTCTTCAGATTAGATTTCTAGAGATGGAAGGCCCCATGTTGTTGCTTTGGTAAATTCTTGATTCCCATTTCCTCATTGTGCTTTGGAATCTTTTTACAAGTTCACAGTCACTGTGTGCACATAGCCACAGGCAAAGAATGTAAATATCCATTTCAGACCACTCTGACCTGCATTAGGCATTATTTTTCAAAATTGCAATGATTTAAAAGGGTTAAAATGCTAAATTATGTTTCATTTTAATCTCCACTTATTGGAGTGACTATTTTCCTGAATCCTTCCTGAATTCCACTTTCATGACCTTGTTTATTTTCTGGAGAGTTTTATGAGTAATTTCCCAGCTAAAGTACTGAGACTTGATGAGGTCATTAGTGGCTGAGGGATGAGGGAGAGAGGCAAATTGGGTTTAAAGGGATCATCACTATTATAGTTAATATGACCAAATATATTCTTCAACCAGAATCTACCTACCATATAGGAGTTGATAAAATAACCCCTCCTTTCTCAGATTCAAACCCTACTCCACCAACTAAACAATTAATTAGTACTTAGGGAAACTTAAGCACACAGTACAGATATTCCTCTATAGGAAAACAGCGGTGATAAGTGAGTTGAGAAAACTACTAAAAGACCTAAACAATAGAATTTATACACTTCCTTAGACCACAATTTGAGGTCAAAGTATCATATTGCTTCCTCGATGTGTTCTATCTACCCCAGGTGTACTGACTTAAGTGATATTGGGATCAAAACGTTTGTTCTAGGGCTGGGAAGGTGGCTCCATTGTAGAGTGCTTGCCTTGCATGCATGAGGCCCTGGGTTCGATTCCTCAGTACCACCTAAGCAGAAAAAGCCAGAAGTGGCGCTGTGGCTCAAGTGGTAGAGTGCTAGCCTTGCGCTGAAGAGCTGAGCGACAGAACCCAGGCCCAGAGTTCAGGCCCCATGACAGACAATAAATAAATAAATAAATAAATAAAATTTAAAAATAAATAAAACAAAAAACAAAAAAACCCCATTGGTTCTATATGTATCAGGAAAAGTAAAACCCACACTTGCAAAGAGTGGCACAAAGTTAAAAAAAATAAGGGCAGATCAACTGAAAGAAACAAATATTTGTACAAGTGTTAGTACTAGGCTAGATCAAAACTACAAAATTATTATGTCAATTTCTGAAGGTTTGGAAACACAAGTTTACATTACCACTGTCTACATGAAGGACACAATGGCCAGTATGGAGGATGCAGAGATAAAGGAATGGGAACATAATCATAGCCAGAAGGAGGGACATTAAACTGGTGACTAGTGGAAGTCTGTACTGACAGGAAGCAAGATTCCCAGAATGCAGAAAAAGCAGACAATAGCAGTGAGTTAGAATGCTACCTAACAACATGGGGGCTACACTGTGCCATGTTACAGGTATCTTTCTGCTTGTTTCTATTTACATATTCATGCCTAGCAAGATGAAATTGAGTTCCCTCCCTCTCTCCCTCCCTCCCTCCCTCCTTCCTTCCTTCCTTCCTTCCTACCTTCCTCCCATCCTCCTTCCCTCCCTGCCTCCCTCCCTACTCCCTCTCTCCTCCCTTCCCTTTCTTTTCCCCTTTCTTTCTTTCTTGTTCTCTCATTCCACCCCTCCAATTCAACATTTGTTTTACAAGCTACCAAATTGCTTGACCAACAAACGAGGCACCTTGGATATCCAGGTGTGTGCCACAGGGCATTGGGAAGATAAATGATGTGTATGTGCCTAGGACAACAGCCTTAACTGGTAAATCGAGTCTGTTCTTCTCACTCTGATGATTTCCTCTTTAAAATTCATCCCAGAGGAAGTTGTGCAACATTTCTTTTCCACCCTGGGCTTCTAGATGGTTCAACTTTTGAATGACAACTGATCACCTGGAAGACAGTGAGCCCTACCTATTGTGGGGAGGGGGAGAGAAAAGACTTGTGTTGGCAATACAATAACAATCCACAGAGTGACCTTGGAAGGATAGCAGGGCTCCTCAGAGGACCAGTGTGATGTGTTGTTACCGTCACCCCTAAACAGGTGTGGGCACCTGCTATGAGCAAGCTGTTATGCAAAGTGCTCTGGGGTAAAATAGAGACACAAAGATCTCCACCCTCAAGGACCATAGGGAGACTGGCTAGAAAAATAATGATGTGTCTGAGAACAATCACCTTCATCAAGGGCACATGTGATGAATGCGCAGGAAATGTATAGAATAAGGATCATTTTTGACATAGGCAATATGGTGAAAAGAGAGGCTCAAGCTTTCCCATTCTAGTGACTGACAGCATAAATGAATGAATCAGTGCACAAGTGGGCTTGAAGTCTCTGGATAGGATTTTGAAGACACAGCAAAGAAACCAGGGCATGTGTTTGGGGTGAGGATAGGCAAAGTGGGAAGGGGAAATCCTAGGAAGTGACAAGTAGAAAGCACACCAAGTTTTATTTAGGAGCTAAAAAGGGTTGGGGTGTACAGACAAGGCTCTTAGATCAAGAAGGTGGGTTTAGAGAGCTGGTGGGTGGAAAGCCCAGAAGATGGATTAAATGACCCATCTCATGGATAATGGGGAAGCATTGGCATTTTGAAAGATTAGTGAGAGTGACATCCTATTTATTTGGGGGGAATATTATTGTGGCAGCTGTTCAGAGCATGAGTTGGAGGAGGAAGAAACTAGAGATAGGAATCCAGTTGGGTAACTATTGCAATAGCTGGAAGAGAGCTAAGAAGGCCTGGTGAGGGCTGTGGTAATGGTAAGAAGAGAGAGGCAAGAATACATGAGACATTTTTGGAATAATATTGCCATCGAGCCTCAGAGAGAATTCAAAGGTGATCTTCATGTGGTGGCTGGAAGTCAGTGGATTTCCCTTTAACTGGGTCTAAATTTCTGATTTAGCAACAATGCTAGGAACTTCCTCCCTCCCTCCCTCCCTCCCTTCCTCCCTCCCTCCCTCCCTCCCTCCCTCCCTCCCTCCCTCCCCCCCCCATCTATGTATGGATTTAGGCAAACAGGAAATAGGAAATGTTTTTTCATGGAAACTTTCATCCTTGGCTATGTTATGAACTGAGGTACTAAGGGTTAATAACCATAGAGTCACACTTTTCCTGAGAAGATGAGAGGAACTGACAAATCTCAGGAAGGAGGGCTTGGGAGAGTGCTTCAAGCACCATTAAGTGTCATTATACTGTGGCTTGAGAAATGAGTGTTCTCAGGAGTTTTGCTCCTGTGCTTGCCAAGTCTGTGCACAGAGCCATCTGATTCAGATTCTTCTCCTGGAGTCATTCACTAGAACCACAGTCACCACTTACCAGACTTGTGCCCTTGCTTGGGATCCCGATCTCTATGAGATGGTAGCGAGTTGGGCCATTTACTCATTCACGCATTCTTCAACAGTCATGAATGCTTATCATGCTCATGAACCATTTTAGGTACACTTTACTGATAATATTATAGAAGTTTGACAAAAAAGGGAGGGGGAAGTATTCCTGCCATCATAGACCCCCAGTGTACTAGTAGAAGCAGCCATAAATTAAAAAAAATAATAAAAGACACATTGGATAGTAGTAAATACCATAAAGCAAAGAAGACTAGGAATTGTTAGGTGAGGAAGCCAGTGTTTGAGAGAGTGTAGTTAGGTCACCTTTTAAAGAAAATGGCATTTGAGTCAAGTCTTAGAAGAGGAAAGTATGTGAGCTATGAGTAAATCTAGAGAGGAGTAGTAGGGAACAGCATATGGCTAGAATGTTTGGCCAGTAATAAGAAGGCCAGTGGGGATGGAGCAGAATGAGGGAGAGGGAGCAGATGCAGCAGGAGACAGGAAAGTATCAAGTAGGGAGCCCATTCTTGGTAACTACATCTTTGCTGCTTGGATTTTCTGGAGACAATGCTTGAATTCTACAGATTATCCATAAATGGAGAAGGAAACAGATCTGGCCATCTTTCACTTTGGGATGGGGCTTGCAGTGTCCATCTGGGCACAGAAAAGAAGAAAGGCTTCTGGTCAGAAAACACCAAAGCTGTTGTTCATTAGGTAGAAGAGGCAGCAGTGATGGAGTCTCCCATCTGTCCTTGGCGTATTGTGGCTGGCCAGGAGGCGGGGTCTTCCCAGTAGCCTGCCCAAGGCTGATTCACATCAGAATTACTCAACATGTATAGATTCTAAAAAAAAATAACTTTAAGTTACTCTAAAAATGTATCTGTGTTCTTTAACTGCTTGCATCACTGAGTACATTTAGTTTACAGCTTACAAGCTTCCTCCCTCTCTCTCTCCTCTCATACCAAACTGCCAGGTGGGGCTGGGAGGAAGAAGAAAGCCAGCAGCCCGAATGTCCCTCAAATTCTATACTTAAATTCTGTCACCATGGCAGCATGACAGCCTCCTGACCATGTGGGACTGTCACTGGGTTTGAAGAACAGCTTTAGAGATATCATTCCTCACTTATCTAAAAGCTGCTTTTGCTTCATGAAGAGGTTTATTATAGCTCCTTCACAGCTATTTACCATCAAAGTGGGGAGGGGTCTGTTGTTTTTGTTGTTTTTTTTTTTTAACTTCTCTGAATTGAGCAACTCAGTGCTTTCTTTCTGGCTAGGAGCCTAAACTCTTGCAAGAGCAGAGACAAATCTAGAAAGGAGAATGGGGGAGGTAGAAAGGCAGGCCTTGCCCATGGTGGTCATATGAACTTGGAGATCAAAAGAGCAGTCCTGGCTTTAAAAGACTGGCACTATTCATGAACCCGGTGACTACTCAAGAAGGAATACAACTACTTGTTGTCACCCAAAGATAAAAAGCTGCAGCTGTCTCCCCACTCTCTACCCCCAGTCCAATTTGGATCCCCAAAGTGGTGGCAGACTTTGTCACCACTTAATCTCATTAATTGCTGAAAAGTGACAGATCCAATAAAATAAAACCAACCAAAAGATGTTGGCAAAGAGGGACACTAAAGTTTCCGTTTAGAGAATGCTTTTAGATCAGCAGTCTCTTAATTTTATGTCATTAGTTTGGTGGTGAGGTGCCTTGCCCTCTTAATGCAAATAAATTTAATTGGAGAAGGTTAGTTCTGGGACAAATCCCATAGTCTCTACTCTAGCAATTACCAAAGTATGTTTGTCTCTCACCCCAATTCCATCTAGTATAAATACGTATTTTGTGAGAGAGAGGAAAAAAGGGAAACACATTAATCATAAGAATGTAAGGAAATGTTATATTTAAAACAATATTGAAAAGATTTTCTTTGCCATACATCTCCCAAGAACTTTCAACATTCCTAAATGGCATTCAGGAGTATCACACCCATGACCCAAACTTGAGTCACCCCACCCATTTCCATGTGAAGTCTGGGAGCTTCACAAGACTTGCCCAATATCAGAGCTAGAACCAGATGCCAAATGGCTTGGCCTCTTCAAGCTCTTTTTTATTTGCCTGGAGAAATACAGAGCATAAACAAATCTAAAAACAGAAGTATTCATGAGCCATTACAGCAAAAAAAAAAAAAAAAAGGAAATGTCAGGTTCAAAATGTCAGGGCAGTTTTGAGTCAGCCTCAGGAGCCCAAATGGAATTCACCAAAGACAGAGCATAGGGAAAAGACCAGGAGCTGGAGATGGACTAGCAAATAGTGAAACCATTAAAGAGAAGGATATGAGTAGGAAATTCATTCATTCATTGACAAATTGTGCTGAATTTCTGCAAAGTACTAAACATTGGAAATACAGGGCACACAGATAAAAGGCTGCTCTTTGGGCATGCTCAACTGGAGCTCTAGCTTACAAGTACTTCTGATCACTCCCTGTCCCCTTAGGGAGTCCATTCTCTTCCCTCTCAATCAGGTCTAGGTTCTGCAACTACTCACCCAACATTTGAGATTCAACTGGTTCCAGGTACCAGTTATAAGAAACAAGCAAGCCAATGTCTTGAATGATCATTTGAGCCTTTAAGGATTGCCCTGGAGAAAGACCATGGATGAGTTGGATGGTGCTTTGGGGCTTGGCCAAAGTGAATCCAACTGGGAATAGAGGGTGTGGTTCCTTGATGATTGGAACAAGAGGCAGAGATGAGGAAGAAGGACATTGGGAAGAATCTTTGTTTTTTTTTTTTCTCCCGTATTTCAATAAATCTGAGAGGCAAGGAGATAGTAGGACCCCTTACTCCAGGATTCTGTAAGAGCCTTCAATAAAGGAAGACCCTCTAAAGGTATGAATTGAAATTTATAATAAAAAGACAATTGGTTGAAATCCTAGAGACAGAGACTATCCTCACGGGACTAAGGTATTTCAAGTTCAACCATCTTGATCACCTCAGACTTGTTATATACTTGAAGTTAATTTCCCAAACTATAAACTTGGCTTGGTGGGCAGAAGTTCTTTTTCCTCTAGAGCATTTTATTTTAACAGAGGGTATTTTATTTAACCTGTAGGAGTTTCAAAAACAAAAATACTGCAAGAAAGGAAAATGTGGCTATGGGATTTTCTTGGCAAACAAAGTCATGAATAGCCATATTTAAAATGTTATTTCTTCTATCACTAGGTAGTAAGGGATGGGGCTTAATGTGGGTTTACATTTTATACTCTTCAACATTTCTTTGGCCACGGGAACACAAGAACAGCCACTTCAAATGTTGCAAATGAACTGTGTTTAGGGCCATGGAAGTCATGTCGAATTTGTAAGTGGCTTGAGTTTGAGATAATAGGGAAGGGTGGAGACTCTGTCAAATGACTTGTTGGAAAGAAGAGCAACCAAAACTCATCTCCAGCTAACAATATAAGTGCAAAGTTGTTTCTAACTTGTTAAAGGAAGCTAGCAAATAAGAATTTTTATGTGTGTAAAAATTTCTAATTTTAATTGTTGACAATCCAATTCAAATTTATACCAACACATGGTACAACATTATGTGTCAAAACTGAACAGGTCCAAAGGCTGGAGGCTGCTTACAGGAAACCACTGTGCTGCCCTTTTGAGAGACTGACTGCAAATTCCTTGAACAAAGGAAATGTGTCCTTTGTTTTTCTAGTAGTTGAAAGCCAAGTATTGGGATCTGGCTAGAAAATGGTCCATAAAAGACAGAGAGGGAGAGAGAGACAGAAAGACAGACAGAGACAGACAGACAAAGAAAGACAGAGAGACAGGAGAGGAAGGAGGAGGGGAGGAAAGAACTGGGAGAGAGGAGAAAAAGAGGGGAGGGAGGGAAAGAGAAAGAGAGAGAAGGGGAAGCCAGGAGAGGGGAAGAAGTGGGAGAGGGGGAGGGGAAGGAAGGGAAAGAGGAAGAAAGGGAGGAAAAGAGAGAACAAAGCTGAGAGTGGGGGGGGGGGGCAGAGTAGGAAGAGGTTTCTCTCTTGACTAGGAGCTGGCAAGTCCAAAGATTTGTGGGAAGAAAGGGCAGGCAGTCCCAGGATTTTGTGGCCAGCTCCTCCATATCAGAGACGCAGTCAAAGGGCCATAAAAACACCTGTCTCTCCTAAGCTCAAAGGCTGCTTGCTTCACATTTGCTGTTTAAGATTCTGAAGCCAAAGTAGGTTTTGTTCTTAGATTCTGACATCCCTTTTCCTAGAACTATACCAACTCTTTCTTAGGCCCCACATCTAGACTATTCTACTCTGAGCCAAAATTAGGAAACAATATCTTATATATATATATATATATATATATATATATATATATATATATATATATATATTTCTATTTCTATTAAAACCAGCTGTGGTGGAGCATGCTGGTAATTAATGAGGAGGAGGAGGCAGGAAGATCACAAGTTTGAGACCAGCCTGGGCTACACCTTGAAAAATAAATAATTAAAAAATTAAAAAACTATTTCAAGCGCTAGACATACTATAGTTCACTGCACAGACTTATAAATGTTTATTCTTCATATAGAAGAATAATATGAAATAAAGAGAAATATAAAATTTCATTAAAAAGATAATAAAACTCATAGAGCTACACAAAAAATGAAACCATTCTAAAATATGAATTTCTAGTTATTAACAATGCATGGGTAGTTGCTGACCAATTGTAATAAATGTACCACACCAATGCAGAAAGACCTAAGAGGGACTAGAGTATGTAAGAACTCTCTATATAGCTGTTCAATTTCCTGGAAAATCTATTTTTAGATAAATTGTATTTTATACCTTATAAATATATTTTATACAAAATATCAAGACATTTTACACACAATGTAAAGATATATAAATATGAAAAGGATTTATTTTGTGTAAAATACTGATGTATTTAGAACCTTAAATTATTCTAAAATTAACTTTAAAAAGAAAAAGCAAAGAAACCTGACTACTCTGTGAATAAAAATCCAAAGAATGTTTAAAAAATATTTTATTATCTTTAAGTAGTTACACAAAGGAGTTGGCATTCACCAGAGCAGTTTATGAATTCAGTGCATCTTGATTAACATACCCCTCCCAACCCAACCCTTCCCTTAATGAATCAGATCTTTAGTACTTACAATGGTTTAATATAATATCTGCTTTCTTAGTTGTATCACTTATCCAATAATGAGGCTGACAGCAACTTATTTTCCTTGAATTTTCTGAGAACTAATTGGTTTAATAATTGTTTATTTTATCTATTTTTTCAAA
Source organism: Dipodomys merriami (assembly GCF_024711535.1). Lineage (NCBI taxonomy): Eukaryota > Metazoa > Chordata > Mammalia > Rodentia > Heteromyidae > Dipodomys > Dipodomys merriami. The sequence continues at coordinate 24,060,660 of NW_027202715.1, forward strand.
TATCCCTTACCAAGACTCTGTGTACTTAGTATGAATACCAACAGACTAAGGTTTCAGTGGTCACTGAACCCAATGATATAGAATGGTTTCCATGACTCAATAGTTGTTATTTGCCCAAATTGGCCTTTCCATAATGGTAAGACCAACAGAAGAGTCATATGCATTCTAACAGTAAGACCGGATCCTCTCATACACTGGACAAAGACAGCATATTCAGCTGTTTCTCAATTTTAGATATGTCCTTTTTGTCTATTGGGCTAGTAAGTTCTACTTAAACTACAAATGAAGGACATGGTATTTATTAAAAAATATCATTGCATAATAAAGAACAGCATTTTGAAAAAGATCAACAGTTCCTCTGTGGAATCTTATTTACAGTTTCCACCCCAAGTAAATCGAATGTAAATGATAGGTCCTATTTAGACTTCTCTCTTCCCAAGTTTTACCATTTGGGTAGTTTTATATATAAGTCACTTATCTGTTGAAATTCAGATCTAAACCAGAATAAAAAACAGTGACATTTTTGCAATTTTCTTAGTTTGAAATAACAAAAGCCTAGAATTATTTGTAATTTTTGAGTTGGAAAAGCACTTAGCTCCTTCTTTTAGCATGAAAAATAGTGCAAGTGGTTTACTGAAAACCAGAATTGTTTTGAATGAGACTCTTCCATTTTAGAATCGTATGTTTTATAATCATGAAGTCTTTGAAAAAAATTCTTAAGGCTTATTTCACAAAATATCTTGGATTCATGTAATAGTATTTGCAGTTCATTTTGATTAAATCATCAAGCTATTATAGTAACCTATTCATATCATATAAACAGAAAAATATTTTTGCAAGAACAATTTTCCTCAAACACTGGAAAAATCATCAGATGTGTCATTCATAGAGTTACCATAAGCATATTATTAAGAGTTGATTTTCACCAAGGCTTTGATGAAATTAGTCATCAATTTCTAGAAAAAAAAAGGTGTTAAAACCGGTAGAATCCCCATCTCTGAAATTAATATTATCAGCTGATACGCTAATCATCTTATCAACCAGTCTGGTTGTGTTCAGAGAGAAAGTATAATTATTGAGGAGGACATCTAGTTCAAGAACTTTTACGTTAGCTCCAGGAATTTCATTAAAGCATCTTACTAATATGGGGCAATTTTCTGAGTTTTTGTGGTTAGTAGAAGCTTTCGTATTGCTGAAACATAAAGGTTTCACTCGATTTTTGTTAGATATTTTGAGTGGGTTTTACTTTATTAAATATTTTGAGTAGGTTTCAGAAAACAAAATACTCGTTTTCTTTTTCACTCATACTTTTGGTTTGTGCCGATGGAAATTTAAGTTCAAATGCCATGGAACCCACTCAAAGGTACATTACAAAGATCTGTAGGCCTGATGGAGTTCTGTGGTGGTGGTTGGAATTACCACTTCTTTTCTGAGCATTTTTTTTTCTGAGCTATTTCATTATTGAACCATGGAAGCTCCAGATATGATAGACAATGGTTCTTCTTTTCATTGAAAGTGTGAAAAGATAGTAAATTTGGACATTTATGACATTATTACACAAGAAGCAAAGGGTTAGGTGTAGAATGATACTTTATGTGAGTTTCTCTTTAGGAAATCTCCTTAAATATTTTCTTTCTGTCTGACCCATTTCAATCTTGGCAATCATTTGGACACAAAAACAAAACTTTATTCAAGCAAACATCAAATGTTTCTGAACTACAGGCAAGAGCAGAAATAGCTACTGTAATGATCATTCCATTCTCAGGAATCATCTTTGCAAGATAATTGTACCACCGGATCATTTGTTGTTTAACAATGAGGATACAAAAATGCTGCATTAGATGATCTTGCCATTCTTCATAATGTTTTTTGATAAAGTAGGATAGAGATGACACAGCTCAGTGATAGAAGCTTACAGCCTTCTCTTTCTCTCTGAGCATCCTGATACCAACTTTCCTTCCCTTAGAGAGGATCTAAGCCTTTGCATTGCTGCCCCCATCACACACCCCTAATTGCCCATTGGTCCCACAATATTTTACATAATCATAATAATTAATGCACCCTGGGATGCTTCCATTAATGTTATTCTCTTAGATTTCCTTTTTTGTTTCTTTCTTTTTTATTATTTATTTACTTATTAGTTAATGTTGAGGTGGGATCTCCTTGTGGAACTCAGTCTGGCCTGATGCTCATCATTTCCTGCCTTACTATCCTTAGTCCTGGGTTACATCCTGGATTTCTTAGTCCTTTAAAATGAACATTATCAATTTGGTCCTCCTGTCACCATTTTCTAAGATATTAGAAGTGTTAGAACAAAAAAACCAAAGTATTTGAAATGGAAGTATTCTATCAAAGGTCATCCTTTTCCCAAGTCTATGAATCCTGACTTACATGAGCCCATCTTTTCCTTCTTCTAAGAGAGCATTACTCTGTCTTAGGTTCGTCATTGTCCTTATCATTGTCTTCATATGAATGTTTCTTCTATATTAGTGTTTATTACACGTATAGCAGTCTCTTGAAGAGGGATTGGTTCTATGATTCCCAGCCAATATCAAAATCTTTGATTACTAAATATAAAATGGATCATTTTTTAGTGAACACATTTATTCTTTAGTAAATCATCTCTAGATTACATTTAATGCTAGTGCAGTACAAATTCAGTGTAACTAATTGTTTAGGAAATAATGACAAGAAAAAAAGTTTGTACACATTCAATACAGACACAATGTTTCTTTCTAACTATTTTTGATTCGTGAATGATTGAATCAACAGATGTGAACCTTTGGATGTGGAGGACCAGCAAATAAGTCCAGGTCATAATTTTTCTATCTTTTGAAACAGAGACTGGTCTTTCTTTCTTCTGTTCCTCAATGCCTGAAATATATTCTGTACAGACTGTACAGATCAGAAAACAATAAATCTATATTGAGTAATTTTCTGTTACTGTGACAAGTATCTGAGACAATCATCTTAGAAAGAGAAGAAAGTTACTTTGTCTTATAGTCCACTGTCACTTGTCCTTCTGCTTTTGGGCCTCGGGTAAGGCAACAGCATCAAAATGGGAGCATGTGATATTGAGGAAGCTGCTCATCTCATGGAGACTGGGTGGTGAAAGAGAAAGAGAAAAGGACTAGGCCCCACAATCCACTTTGACCTGTCTCTGCAATGACTTAACTTCCTTCTAAAAGCTCCACAGACTGGCGTCCAAGCCTTTAAACAAATAAGCCTTCAGGGAGCACTTAATCTAAACCATAGTCAAGTTTGACAGCCTGTGATGTTCAGGCTCCATTTCTAGACTGTGCGACCAAGAAGGGTCACTGGTTGGGAAAATGCCAGGGTTTCTTAGGACATCTTTTAGAGTTCTACCACCTTCGGTGTTAATAATTTTTGAATTTGGAAATAGCACCATAAAATTTGTAATTAAAAAATATTTTTTGGTGAAATTGGAATTGGGATTTGAACTTGAAGCATCATGTTTCCCAGTAAGCCCTTTTTTCTCCCTCTGGTTGTTTCTGAAATGGGGTCTTGCTTTTTGCCTGGGCTGGCCTCTACATAGTGAGCTTTCTATTTACATTTCTTGAGGTAGCTAAGAAAACTGGCATATGACACCATGCCCAACTGTTGAGATGGTGACTCACAAACTTTTTTGTCTGGGCTGGCCTTGGAATCTTGATCTTCCCAGTCTCAGCCTTGGAGTAGACTGGAATAGGTTGGACTAAAGGTGTGAACCACTGGAACCCAATCTGTAGAATGCTTTAACAGGAAAATTACACCTTTTTCACATTACAAATGATTATAATAAGTCCTATAAAAGTCAAACAAGGTAACTAAGTTATTTAGAAACCAAAGACCAAACAAGACCGTACTATAAAGGAGAACTGAATAACTTTTCAGGATATACATTAAGATGTTGCATAAACATGGCTTCAAAAGGTAACATTTAAAAAAAAACAAGGAAATGATGAATTGTCAACTTGCTTTTCTTAGAAATATGTAAATCATTAAATTACGTTATAGAAGCCTGAATTTCTAATTTCACATGCTCTGTTTCTGGAACTAATGTAAGAGCCGCAGGGATATCCTGGTCTATTGAGAATATCTGCCTCTAAAATTCTAAAATCTCAAGATGTAATACCTAGAATCATATATATCTATATGATATATCCTATATCATATAGAATACATATATACATTCTAGATATATACACATATATCGCATATATATAAATACATAGCTATATCTAGAATTGAATGTCTAAAAGGAAGGCAGTATAGAGACTTTCTGGTGATCAGTCCACTCATTTTGTTTTTGCAAATAGAGATCCTGAAGGTCAAATGGACTTGTCTGGAGATATTGAATTGGATCCTGTGCTAGATCATTTTTTATTTGCCACTGAAGATTCACCATCCAATATTTTTTTCCCTTCTATGAACTCACAGATCAAATCTTTCATCTGGCTCCAATGGTAACAGGTTGAAGGACAAGAGGAGGTCAAGGCTGAGCTATTTATTACCTACAGGGCTACAAAGGCCATACCTCCTGTTAACTGCCTTCTCTAGTCCATAACCATTTTCTCCTCTGTTCCTGGTCATTCTTGGAATGAGAAGGCTTTTGGTTGTTGCTAGCTCTGGAGGCTTCATCAAACCTTGGCGTCTCCTTTAATTCCTTGGTAACAAAATCCTTTCACACGGATAATCCTCTTCTTTGAATATCCCCTCTGCTTCTTACCTGGCTTCTGTCCATATACATATGAATTTAGATATTTATTTTCACAGTTCTGGAAACTGAACCCAGAGCCCGATGCATGCTAAACAAGTACTCACCTCTTGACCCACACCCCAAGCTCTTACTATATACACTGAATCCAAGACTTTTCACTCTAGCCCAATGCTCTCTCTTTGAATTTCTCTTATTCATAAGCTTCTTAAGTTCAGGAGATTTAACATATGGCACAGTAACTATAACATGGTATTATGTACCTGGAATTTGCTGAGAACAGAATGTAATGTTTTCAGCACACACGTGCACGCGCGCGCGCGCACACACACACACACACACACACACATACACACACACAGAGCTATGTGAGGTGGTGATGGGTATGGTAATTAGCTTGCCATCATCATTTCACAATATGTAACAAAATATCATCACCTTAAATAAAAATATAATTATATTTTTCAATTATTCCACAGTGAAGCTGGAAAAAATTTAAACTATAATTAACAAAAAAAAAGGGAAAGAAATACATATGACTAAAAGTGTTCTGATTATATGGAAATGTTTTTCAGTGCTTTGATATGGAAGTACTGAAACAAAAGCTAAAACTGTGAGTAATGAGCCACAGAGAGAGGAAAGGCTGACTCTGGGGAGGTCTGCAGGAAATCTTGCAAAGGTAAAACTTCACTGGGGCAAAAGTGGAACTGTCTGGAGGGGTGAGAGGGTGCTGTGGTTCTGGTGTGGTTAGAGGAACTAGGGCTGCAGGTCCTAGTGCTGTGCAACAGCGGAAGTCAGCACCCCCCACCGGGTGTGACTTTATGAGATAGGCATTTTTCATCCAACACAGCTACTAGACAGAAGCCACATACACTATCTGGGTTCAACTAGAGCAGCAGCCCATCTTTCCAATGCTGAGGGGAACACTTGTTATGTTGACTCATGGAACTTCAGTGTGGTGTTTGATTGAGATATTTCTGAGGATAATTCTGGTCAGTTTTTACCTTGTAGCTGAACTGTACCAGAATCTCATTTTTACCTACGAGTGATTCATCTTCATACACTCCCCCCTTGCTTCTTCTCCATGAAAATGGAGAAACAAGCCGCATGCCTGTGACTCACACCTATAATCCTAGCTACTTAAGAGGCTGGGATCTAAGGATCATGGTTTCAAAGCCATCCCAGGGGAAGAAAAGTCTCCAGGACTCTATCTCCAGAAATCAGCAGAACACAGGACTGGAGGTATGGTTCAAGTGAGAAGAGTGCCAGCTGAGCAAACATGCCCCTGGAGTTCAAGCCCCAGAGAAGAAGAAAAGAGGAAGGAGGAGGAGGAAGAAGACAAAAGAGAAAGAAAAGGAAGAGGAGGAGGAGGAGGAGGAGGAGGAGGAGGAGAGAAGTTGTTAGAATAGAGAGATAACTTCCTTCCTTCCTTCCTTCCTTCCTTCCTTCCTTCCTTCCTTCCTTCCTTCCTTCCTTTCTGTTTTTCTTTTTTTCTTTCTTTCTTTCCTTCTTTCTTTCTTTCTTTCTTTCTCTCTTTCTTTCTTTCTTTCTTTCTTTCTTTCTTTCTTTCTTTCTTTCTTTCTTTCTTTCTTTCTTTCTTTCTTTCTTTCTTTCCTTCCTTCTTTTGGTTGGTGGTGGGGCTTGAACTCTGGGCTTGGGTACTGTCCCCAAGCTCTTCAGCTCAAGGCTAGCGCTCTACTACTTGAGCCACAGCACCACTTCCGAGAAGTTTCTTAAACAGAGTGATGCCCCAGAACTCAAAATAACTTATAATCTCAACTCTGCTGCTAACTTGCTAACCTTAAGGGACCTAATTCAAGTCTCTGTGTTTCCAGTTTCCCAGAATAAAGTGAAGATCTTGGAAAGAATGACAAATGAGGTCACTCCACCCCTCAGATTATGTGAGCCCCCAAGACGATATAGCATCCTCTGTCTTTGATCCTTCTGCCCTGGAGAAACAATACGTCATTCAGAGCCTCCTTCCTTGGGTTTTGGAATCTGTTCTGCAGGGAAACCAAAAAGGTCCTAGTATCTCCAGGCCCCTAGAATCCCCAGAAGCAATGTCATAACCAAAGATTTTGTGTTCCTGACATTTGTCCTCTATCCCTTGTCTCCATGGAGACATGTCATATAGGAGGAGGAGCATTGCAAAGCTTGATTGCACTATGGGGAAGGCCGAGAATTATTCTGAGTTTGGCTAGATTCACTTGAGCACTTCTCTATTCTATTTGACTCCATCCTACAACATGTGCGGGGGGGGGGGGGGGAAGCAGTTCAACACTTCTTTTCTTCTCTGCCTGGTAAACTTTGCCTCTGAATTTTAATGTCTAGCTAACGTAGCAAGTCATCTGGGAAACGCTTGAAGATGCCCTTTCCCTAGGTAGAAGTCCAATCCTCTGCTTGTTGGGTGCTGTGCACTTCTTTCTTTCCTGGTGTTTGCCACCAAGTAGTACAGTCATTCTTTTATCCTCTGTCCTCAAGGGGTTAGCCCTGGAGGTAAGCGTCCAGGTTTTGCATATCTCTGCCTAGAATAGCAACCACTCACTGAGGATTCCATCAGGAGGAAGGGAAGAAGGGGCTGAAGAGGGAACCGAGGAAGAATTTTCTGTTTGAAAAATACCTGGGAGGATTTCTCCTTATGTGTACGCTGAGGCTAAATGACATACTTCCTACAAAAAGGTAGAGGAATCCTTGATCATGCAGAAGAACGAAGAAGCCAACAGTGGTTAACATTACTGAATGTTTTGTTTCTCATTGCTTCCTATAAGTGACTCCTCTATGGCTTGACTTTGGGTGTGTAGAATCATTTGGTAAAAATTGTATGACTGAATTGGTTGGTTGCATTGGTCTTGTTGATTTGGAAGTATTGCAGATACCACAGAATGCATTTGCACAGTCTGTCCACTAGGGGCCTTTGGGGTTTTTGTTGTTGTTGTTTTTTTTTTTTTTTTTTTTTTGGGTCCGGTTGTGGGGCCTGAACTCTGGGCCTGGGCGCTGTCCCTCAGCTCTTCAGCTCAAGGCTAGCGCTCTACCACTTGAGCCACAGCGCCACTTCCGGCTTTTTTCTTTTTGCTTATATGGTGCTGAGGAATCGAACCCAGGGCCTCAGGCTTGCAAGGCAAGCGCTCTACCACTGAGCCACCTTCCCAGCCCTTGTTGTTGTTTTTTTAAACCATGAAGCATTCTGATAGAATCTTATAGTTGTAATGTTGGTGTTGCTAGAGCTCAAGTTAACCATCTCATCTAGATTTCAACACAGGGCAAGAATAAAGACCTGCCAGATATGCTCTTAATGACGTGGGAAAACAACTTTAGTTACTGTAATCTAATCCTGAAAAAAATAAAAATGTAGTTCATAGAAGACACCATTCATCATTTTTTAAAAAATTGTGAAGGACTCTTTATGTACTGAGCACTGTTACAGGTCCATGGGGGCATGTCAGTGAAGAACAAGATCTTTGTCTCCAGAGAAAATACATTCAATGTGGACAGTAGATAGAAAAATAGACATGATCAGTAATTTCTCTAATGTGCTAGAAAATAACAAGAGTCATGATGAGGAGAATCAGCACTGAGGATATAGGGGTTAGGAAGCATCAAGCTTTGAATAGGAAGTGTCCCTTCCCACTCATGTGTTTAAGGCTCAATCCCCAGCTAGAGACACAACTGACAATAATTGGGCTGTGAAGCTACTGACCTTTAAAAAATGGGATGCAGTTGGAAAAGTAGATGAATGTGGGCATGGCTTTGAAGAGTCTGTCTTATCCTCAGTTCCTTTTCTCCTTCTCTCTGCTTCCTGGCCACTATGAGGTAAACATCTCTGCTTCATTTTTTCCCCTTCTACCGTGATGTTTTGCCTCATTCTGGATTCAAGGTGATGGGACCTAGAAGCCATGGATTACAGCTCCTTTTAAGTTGTTTTCCTGGGTATTTTGTCACAGTGACAGAAAACGGGCTAATACAGTGAAGTAGTGGTAGGCACTGCGGATAGGGAACATGGAGATGATTATAGATAAACAAAGACCTGTAGAAGGTTAGGGCGTTGGTCAGCTCCCCAACTCTCAACTTCTTCAAGTTGGTTTACTTGAAGAAAAGTATTCCAGAAAAAGTAAACAGCAAGTGCAGGGATTCTAATTTGCAAAAGCACTAATCTTGCTTTAAGAATAATAAGGTTAGCAAGAGTAGAGCTGGTGAGCCAGTGGGCAAGAAATAGAGGTAAGAAGAAAGAAGATAATGAGTTTAAAAGGATTACTTTGCTCCAGTTAAAGTAATGGACAATATCATACACAAACCAAGGTAACATGGATACATTTGGTCACAGAAAGCCTGAAAACAGGATATTTCTTCAAGAAGAATCAGAAGATATCACATGCAAAGAAAAGCATTTGGATTCTACATTCAGAATGTCACTGTGGGTGTACTGTCATGTAGCTTGATTGAAATAGCCATTATATCCATATTTATAACGGTACCACCCTTCTTCCAGACTGTCTTAGAGTAGTTATTCTCTTCATTTACAAATGACAATTCAAGTAAAAAAGAAACCTTCTGCAAGCAAAGCTCTGCTGTTGCAAGAGTATGACAATTAGTGATACACAGGTGGGCATCTTGTGGTCTCTGTTCTCTTCTATAGTTTCCAAAGAGAACATTTTAATTATTGATTGTACATCGATGCACTTATCCAACGAATGTCTAGTATTGCTGCTTTCTTTCTTTTTTTCTTGAGATAATCAGTTATTTTGGTTGGGAAGACATGTGTATAAGAATTCATATGAGGTCTCTATATTGCTTGGTAGTCTGGTTCTGGCCTAATATAGAGGTCAGGGTTATTTTTTCTTTTAATATTTTTTTGAACCCACACTTTCTAGGCAGACATTGTATCTCTGAGTCAAGCCTCCAGAATTTGGCTTTGGATATTTGAAGATAAGGGTCTCATCTTCTGCCTGGGTGTGCACCTGGAATCAGATATGTGCATTTTAGCTGGGGTGATGGATATGTACCATCACACCCAGCTTTCTTCCTTTGAAATGGAAAACTTTTTTGCTGGGTCTGGCCTTGAACTATAATTTTCTGAATTTCAACCTCCCTTCTTGTTAGAATAACAGTCTTGCTGTATCAAGCCCAGTTATTGGTTGCATGTATGCCCGGGCTGTCCTCCAACTATAATCATCCATACTTCAGCCTCCCAAGTAGCTAGGATTACAGTTGTGAGCTATGGAAATCATATCCCTTGTGTCTATGTTGTACAAATTTGTCCTTCTTATAAGTTATATTAAATTAGTTATATATGTTATACTAGTTATTCTGGATTAGTGCCACTCTGATAGTCTTATTTTACTTAATCACTTCCATTTCCAAATATAGTCACATGCTGAGGTATAATGTATGAAGATTTTGACATATTCATTCACTCCATAACAGGTAGAATTCTTACTTATTCTGAATTAGTGCCACTCTGATAGTCTTATTTTACTTAATCACTTACATTTCCAAATATAGTCACATGCTGAGGTATAATGTATGAAGATTTTGACATATTCATTCACTCCATAACAGGTAGAATTCTTACTTATCCAAGTATAAGATTAGGGAAGTGTTTAGACATTTTTCACAAGGGAAGTGTATTTACTTAGGAATTGACTCCCAGCACAAAAGGATGAGACATGCTATAGGCAGAACATAGATATGAATTAGTTTTCCAAAGAACGGAATGGCATTGCACAGTCTTCCACTGAAGCCCCTTAGGAGCAAACAGTGGCTATGGATTGTATTCAACTGAAGGATGGGGCCAAACTTGGCCTTTCTGTGGTGTTCTATATGATTCAAAGCCATGTAGGAAAGCAGTGATTGAAGGAGAAGCGATCCCTCACTTAGCATTATTTCTTCTCTTCCATTTATGACTATACAATGATCAAAGAAACCATGCAAGAGAAGATGCCCTTCCATGGTTAGATGTCCTTGTGATTGCAAATGTGGAATTTTGATCTAAAGTCTGAGCATAGTCTGACAGACAAGTGCTTGCTTCAGGAGCAGAAGGTCTTGTTTACAGTCTTCCACCTTTTCAACCTTTTTACCACTTATCAAGTATTCTTATGAACACTAGACAAACCCTTTGTTGTTCTCCAACCTTAATTTACGCTGCAAGTTTCAGAGGATCTTCTGTGTGGAATGACTTAGAGAATGATTCCTGTGTGGAATCATTAGAGAAATTGAAAAGTTACAAAGGTGCATGTTATCCTGCTATATAAAGATGAATGAGTAATTTAGTTGGTGAAGGCTGGTGGTTCAGAGACCACTCCACCAGAAGTAATATCTTGGTGGATCTGTAGTGGATCTTCAGAACTTTGGTTATTAAAATACCTCATTTTAAAATACTGAAACAAGCAAGTTTGTGAAACCAATCAAGTACAGTGAAGGAAAAGACCATCTGTAACATCCATGGGAAACTATGTTATAATCAGAAGGCTGCCTGGTGAGTCAGGCCTCTAAACAAAAGGAGTTACTTATATAAGTCAAATGTTTAACATAGGGATGAACGATAGGCTTCATTTCCTGAGATTTCTTATTGATTGTTAAGGACTGTCTGAAGTGTTCAGAGGTATGAGGCCACCTTTGGGCTTTGTGGGGAAGCAACAATTGATTAGCAATGTCTGCTATGAGAGCAGAATTTGACAGAAGTAATATGTATGTTATGCTCAAGCCATTCCTAGTATAAAACCATCCATCAGAGGGAATCATATGCATTAACACACACACGCACACAAGTACACATGTGTGCTCGAATACACACTCATTAGCGCTATACAGGAATTCGATCAGTGAGATACACTGAAGTCACACTTTAAGAGGTCAAATCCGAAGTCTTTATTACAAAGTCAGTGAGAGGCTGGGAAGGTGGCTCAGTGGTAGAATGCTTGCCTTGCATGCATGAGGCCCTGGGTTCGATTTCTCAGCACCACATAAGCAAAAAGAAAAAAGCCAGAAGTGGCGCTGTGGCTCAAGTGGTAGAGCGCTTAGCCTTGAGCTGAAGAGCTGAGGGACAGCTCCCAGGTCCAGAGTTCAGGCCCCACAACTGGACCAAAAAAAAAAGAAAAAAGGAAGTCACTGACTACGTCACAAGACCCATAGAACCTACAGCCCTGAATGTAGTTAGCACAAAGCTTATAAAGGCAAAACCCACATAATTCCTGTGGGGAATTAAATCTAACAAAAGTGTTATACATGAGCAAAGCAAACTATCTAGGGGAACAATCAGAGGCAATCAAGAGCCAGTTATGGGGGGTGGGAGGAGTGGCAATCAAGGGCAAGTATTCTCTGGAGCAAAACTTTCCAGGAGCCAAAGAACATGACACATCTGCAATTCAAATAATGACCTACTTCATCTCTAGGGTTTTGGGAACTAGATGAAAAGCCCCCATCATCTATTAAAATGCCAGGACAAGATGACATTACTTAGACCCAGTATCCATATTTCATTCCCCACTGATTTTATGTACATGAAATCAAATCATTGCTTTTTCGATGAGAGGGCTGCTTTGGGACCCTTAGGACCATGAGTGTAACCCAGTTATTACAATTTTAAACAAAGTTTACAACACAATTGAGAAGACATACCTATGGTTAGACCCAAGAGAAGTAGAATTAAGGGCCTCTCTATTGTAGATGTCAGAGTTGTTAGCCATGGGACCAAATAGTCAGTTTTTGGGACCAGTTCTGGGAATGTCCCAACCTTTGCTTTGTTGTTTCTATGTTTTGTCTCACCACAGAGAGGCTGTCCTGAATTTACACAGTTAATGTTAAGCTTTCCTGACCCTGGGCAGATGTAATAATTAATCTTTTGTAGGCTCTTTTCAACTGACTGAGAGCCATAGGCCCTTGGCCATGGGAATGGCTAGGCTTTTGTTTAAGAGGAATTATCTTTCCAAAAAGGTTACACAAGTCAAGTTGGAATTCAACTTGCCCTTGACTGGTAATAGGTTAGTATAAATTTTTGTGAAATTTCATTTCTTAGCTCATATACCCATTGAGGTCTCAGTTTGTGGGGATTAGCACTACAGACCAGAGGAAGAGCACATAGAACAAATAACAGTCAGGGTGAAGGGTCAAGGTGATATAAAAGTCTTAGTTTCAGTGGATATAAAGTGGCTTGGATCTTCTATCCTGAATCAGCAGGTTTCAGTCATGGGTGACAGGCAGGGATCCTGTCTACTTTTACTGCAGTGGGGGTGGTCAGGATGATGATGGAAGGTCCCTTCCAGGTGGGAGTGAAGCTGTCTTTGATGAACTTCTTGACTCAAACAGAATCTTCAGGTTGGAAGGGATGGACTGGATCCGAGCTGGGCAGTAGCAGTGTCTCCCGGATCTGTTTATGTTGAGTTGCCTATAAGTTCTGTAGAAACTTGAGTAAGGAAGTATTGTTAAATTCAGCCAATATTTTGGGATTAAGGGAGAGGATCTTCCAAACATTAATTTCCAATGAGGTAAACCCCACCTTATAGGGAATACATTGATTTTTAAATAAAACCTGGGGTAAAAGTTTGACCCAGTTTTAACTAGTCTCTAAAAAGAATTTAGTTAAGGTTTCCTTAACTAAGAGTCTGATTTACTTAAAAGTCTAATTCATCCATTTGACTCACCCGACCTCTGAGGCCAATAGGCACAATGAACTTCCAGTCAATGTTTAAGACTTTTCCCAATATGTGGGAAATTCTTGACATAAAAGCCAGCCCATTATCAGAGCCTAAGTCTAAGGGCAAGCTGAAAGGAGGTATAATTCCATGCAACAGCTTTTTAAAATCACAACCATAGCTGTTTCCTGTCTTGTGGGAAATACTTCTATACACCCTGAAAATGTGTCAATGAGGACTAGGAGATATTTATAACCTAAGGTCTTGGGGATGGAGGGTGGCTGACTTCAGTGAAATCTATCTTCCAATGCTCTCCTGGAACACTTCCTCCAGCCCTTACTCCTAGTGATGGCTTTTTACTCTGTTTTGCATTTGCCTGAGTACAGGCAGGGCATCTAGAAGTTATTACTTCAACTATCTGTTCTAATTTAGGAATAAAGTAATGCCCCTTTAGAAGGCTCAGTCTTAGTTGTTCCCAGGGAGTTGCTTGGTACACCAGATCACTCAAGGTTCTGCCCAGAACTTTACATAAGAAAATCCTACCATCCAGCTAGATCTACCTCCCTTCAGAGTTTTGTTTTTCATCCAATGTTTTAGTTAGAAGTTGTTCTTCCTCTGAGTACACCGGCTTGGATGGCAAGCTGGGGTCAGGAACAGTCCATGAATATTTAGGGGCCTCACTGGTTCACAGCTTCTCAAGCAGTGGCAATGGCTGTGTGATTTCCTTTGGCTACCACAGAATCTCCTTTTTGAGGCCCTGAGCAATATACCAGAGCAACAACTTTTGGTAACCAAATTGCCTCCAGTAGAGCCAAGATCTTGTCTTTGACACGATCTTGTTTTTGACAGTTTTTCCTGTGGAGGTAAGTAAGCCTCTTTCTTGTAGATGGCCATGTGGGTATGGGTTGTGGCAAAGGCATATATACTGTCAATGTAGATGGTCATAGTTTTAGCCTTTGCCCACGGAAGGACCTGGGTCAGGGCAATTAACTCTGCCCATTGAGCACAAGTACCATAGGGAAAGGCTTGAGCCCAAATGATTTGATGTAAAGCCACCTTTGTGGCTCCTTTGTACCTTACCCCCTCCTGCACAAAGCTAACACCACTGGTGAAAAGTACTGCTTCTGGTTCACCCAGTGGAACATCAGTCAAATCAAGGAGAACTGGATGGGTCAAACGCATCACGTCTAAACATCATGTAAAGGCATAGTGGGGTCATCATCTGGCAGGAGGTTAGCTGAATTTATCACCTGAGTTTGGCTAAACAATACACAAGCATGGTCTGGCAGAAGGGCCAGGTATTGAGTAATTCTAGCATTTGGTAGCTAACACTCTGGTGTGCTGTGAAGCAGAATCTTAACCACATGTGGTGCAGTGGTTAATAGCTTCTACCCCATAGTCATTTTATCAGCCTCCTTTCCCAGCATGGCCATGTAACTATGGCTCAAAGATATATATCTATGAGCCTAAGGCAAGGTCTTAAAGTCTGGGTTAGGACCTCTTCACCGCCCCTTTTGCCTCATGGATGAACAAATGGAAAGGCTTAGTGATACCACTCAGAGACAAGGCAGGGACCGAAATGAGAGCATGTTTGAGTTGCTCGAAAGCTTGCTGCTCAACATCTGTCCAGGCTAAGGCTTGGTTTCCCCCTATGTTTGGAAATAAGGGCTTGGCAATTTCTGCAAAGTGTGGAATTCACAAGCAGCAATACTCCCCACAGCCTCCAGGAATGCCTGTACTTGCCTCTTGGTCTTAGGCACTGGAATTTTCATGATGGCTTCCATACGGCTTTTGAATAGGGCCTGCTTACCTGTTGGAGTTTGTATCCCACCTAAGTTGCAGTTGTTACTCAGACCTGAGCCTTTCTGGCAGAGACATGGTAGCCCAGGGTCTAGAGGGTGAACAGGAAGCCTGAACCCTCTTATTTGCTTCCCTTTAGGCCTGCATAGGCCTATAATCTTTTGTTCCTAGCTTCGAGACGGGGAGTATGGGAATGTTCCAAGGTGAGTACTATGGAATCAAGATGCCTTAAAACATGAGGGGTAATTCCCTTGTTTGCCTCTAGGCGCATGGGGCACTGTCTTAAGCATATGGGAATGGCATTTGCAGTGACACCACTGTTGGAGTCTGGTGTTGTGCCAGTCTCAGCCCACACGTGGGGGTACTGTTGTTGTAGTTCCTGGAGATGAGTTGCTGTTACTCTTCTTGCAGGTCCTCCTCCTATAACAAATACTCTTCTGCCAAGGGACAACTCAAAAGAATTGAAAACTGGAGGGGGAGAGGGACTCCTTTGTCTGCTTGGATGGAGAACTAGGCTCAGGCTTCCTCAAAGGACGTAGAAACCTGCAATTTCTGAAGGAGATCTCATCCCAACAGAGGATAAGCACATTCAGGAATTACTAAAAAGGGAAGGGTCATAGATTTTTTTTTCCCTCCTAAGTCCACACTTCTTTCTGAAGTCCATGGGCAAAGGATGGGTTTTCCTGTTGCCCCTTGGATAAATGGAAGTTTTTTTTGGAAGTTGTGGGTCGCACAGGGGAGGTTAGAAATGAATGAGCAGTTCCAGTGTCTGCCAGGAAGTCCGCTGAGTGGCCTCACCAATTTTAAGAGTTACCCTGGGCTCCTGAGGGCTCATATGAATGGTGTCCCAGTCCTGTCAATCTTCCTGCTCATTAAGGACTTTTTCCCTCCATTCCTGAGCCTCTTTTGGGGGGCATTCATTTTTCCAGTGCCCTTCCTCCTTACAGTGAACACACTAATTTTTATTTAGTTTCTTCCGCCTTGAGACTCTGGGGTTGGGTTTATTTTCCTTCCGTTTCCTTTATTACTATTGCTGGAGCTCAAGCTATTCACTTTTTCTGACTTTCAGTGGGGTATGTTCCTGTTATCAAACACTTTTGGGGCAATTTCTTTTCTTTTTTTGGTCGGTTATAGGACTTGAACTCTGGGCCTGGGTGCTTTCCCTCAGCTCTGAGCTAAAGGCAAGCACTCTACACTTGAGCCACAGCACCACTTCCAGTTTTCTGAGTGATTTATTGGAGATAAGAGTCTCATGGGCTTTTCTGCCCCGACTGGCTTTGAACTGTGATCCTCAGATCTCAGCCTCCTGAATAGCTAGGATTACAGGCATGAGCCACCGGCACCTGGCTTTTTGGGCAATTTCTAATAGCTGAGACAACTTCATACCAGGGAACCCTTCTAACTTTTGCAGTTTCTTTCTAATATCTGGAGTGGACCAAGTCACAAAAGCCCAACTGATAGCTCTAGAGTTTATGGGGTCTGCAGGGTCTATAGGGGGTATATGTTCTAAAAGTCTCCTGGAGGCATTCCAGGAAGGCCATGGTGGTTTTAGATAAATTTCCTGTGGCTCCCTTCATGCCTGATAGCAAGATCTGGTGAAGTGTCCAGTGGGGCCTTCCCTACTGGTGGTTCTTTACCAAGGCTCTCCATTGGTCTATGTATGAATATTGGTCCAGATGCCCAGGCTTCTGGATTAACACATTACAAACTGCCAAGGTTAGCTTGAGGTCAAAGAAGCCTTGCCTTGGACAGCCAGCCCCAAAGATGGGCCAATCTACTGTACAAAACCTTTTTATAGATTTAGAAATGTTGACTCCATAATCATCTGAAAGTCCCAATATAAAATTATCCATGATACACTGGAGGTGTTCTGAGTAGAGCTTTGACTGCCCACCCCATAGTGAAACAGAACAGCAACAGCCAAAACTGAGAAGTAGGAATACAACTCAGGATATGATGGCCTTGGGTGTTCTTGAGGCCATGCAATACCAAGTAATAATCTATAACAGATGTCTGAAGAATAAAGAACAATGACACAAAAAAACTAGGATCCATATTATAAACTGGTATCAATTTTTAAGAAAACAAAAGGAGACAAGACCAAAACAATACTGAACAAAACAAAAACTTCTGCTGATGTCTCAGCCCTAGAGGGCCTGTTGTGGGGAGAGGGGGGGGTCTTGATTGTGTCTGATCTCCTCCACAATAGCACAGATAGATCGATCTTCCGAAACCAGAATGTTACTTACTGTAATGTCTCAGGAGTGCCTCTCCTATGAAGTTCCCTTCCTTTGGCAGCCTAATCCCTGGCTGTCTACTAGTGGCTTCAAGGAATCCACAATTGTCCCCTTCACACTAGATCTCTCTGGGGCCTTCAAATGTCATCTGGGAATTCAATCAGTGAGATACACAGGAGCCAAACTTTAAGAGGTAAAATTGGGACTCTATTAGAAAGCCGGTGACTGCAAGAGGACTGACATCCCAAAGAATCTGCAGCCCTGCATGTACCTGCGTGCTGCCTTTATAAAGGCAAAACCTACATGATTCAGGTGAGGAAGTAAACCTAATAAAAGTGTTATATACAAGCAAAGCAAACTATCTAGGGGAACAATAGGGGAAATCAAAGGCCTGTAATCTGAGGGGAAACAAACAAGGCCAACTATTCTTTGGGGCAAAACTTTCCTGGAGCTAAACAACATGGCATAGCTGCAATTCAAAGAATGACCTATTTCACCTCTAGAGATTTTGGAACTGGGTGAAAAGTCCCCATCATCTATTAAGATGCCAGGATGTCAGTGAGGTCAAGATAACATTTCTTAGACCCAGTACCTATATTTCATTAGGACTGAGGCTCAGGCGCTATGAGCAATGTATGGTTCACAACCATCAGCATCCTTTTTGAATATTTCCATATGAGATGGATTGTTCATTTGACCAACCCCTCTCTCCAGTGGATATGTTCAATCAGGTCAGAGCAAGAGCTCTAGATGTGCCTGCAAAAGCTATTTTTGGTTACTCTTTACTCCCAGAGGACAAACTTACTTAGCATATGGAGGACATCTCTCTATAGCCATATTAAAAGGAAAAGAACCATCTATGTTAGTGGTTTTCATACTTTAGGAGAACTTCAATAGATTAAATAAAAACTATGAACAGGGGCTGGGAAGGTGGCTCAAGTGGTAGAGCACTAGCCTTGAGCTGAAGAGCTAAGGGACAGTGCCCAGGCCCAGAGTTCAGGCACCACGACTGGCAAAAAAAAAACCCAAACAAACAACTATGAACAGGTTTCTCTGGAAGTCTCCACCTTCCATGGTTTCATAGATTTTTCATATTTTTCTGTTTGAAGATATACTGGGAATAGATGAGATATTATTCAAAAGCCACTCATCTAGTCCAATTCCTTCATCCCAGATGTGAGAAAAATCTGGGCAGTAGAGAATACATGGCTTTCTCTGGATCACACAGAAGATATGAGGATAAACCAGGAGGAGGACTCTCTATCTCTTTACTCCTCATATGGGCATTCTTTCTGTGAGACCAACAGGATTGGGGAAGATAATCCATCAGTACCCAATTGCCTAGCCAACTCAAAATTGTGAGCCCACCAGCGGTGTCATGCTAAAAGGCCCCGCAGAGAAGCATGGCTCTCTTGTCTTCTTCCATGTCTTAAGTGAAACCTGACAGCATAGATTAGAAAAATAATAAAAGGCCATCTCACCTGTGTTCCTTATTTATTACACATTATACAGGTATCTGGTTGCAAAACCCGCACTCCTACTCCTCTCTCATTGTCAGCAGTGTTTGGAGCAGAACACACTGACCTGCTTCATCAGATAACATCGGCATTCAGTGAGGGCTCCCTTTCCAGGTGACTTCTGCCCTTCCTCTCCAACCCGTTCCTGTACTCCCCAGAAAAGAGCAAGAAGGGAACACTTTAATTAGGAGAAGAACACCTTGCTTTTACATAAAACTTTAGCTTCTATATCCAATCAGGGGAAAAAAGGAGACTAAAACTGTACCCCTATAAAAAAGAGGTAAGTAGACTTCTAAGGTTGTGTGGTTAGAGATGGAGGCTCTGAGATAAAGCATTCCTTCAATGTTTTGTCAGACAGAGGGAAGGGGAAGGAAAGGCAGGGAAAGGCAAGGAAGGAAAGGGAAAACAAAGCAAAGCAAAGCAAAAGAAAGAAAAACAAAGCAAAGGAAATGAAAGAGAGGAGAGGAGAGGAGAAGAGAGGAGAGGAGAGGAGAGGAGAGGAGAGGAGAGGAAAGGAGAGGAGAGGAAAGGAAAGGAGAGGAGAGGAAAGGAAAGGAAAGGAAAGAAAAGGAAAGGAAAGGAAAGGAAAGGAAAGGTGGATGGGGAGAAACAAAGAGAGAGAGAGAGAGAGATTGGAGACAGAAAAGATGGAGCTAGAGACAAACAGAACAAGAAGGAGAAGAGGAAGAAAAGGACAACAGGAAGGAATGGAAGGAGGTGAGGAAAGGAGAAGGATCTTCACTTTTTAAAAGGTATAAAGGAATAACTAAGTGAAGCAGTCCTAGCCTGAACAGCCATTTGGAAGCTCACGGTGGAGAGACTGGACACCATGTGGAGAAGCCCAAGTCTCATCACCATCACAACTCTGTGTCTCTTTGATTTGAGTATGTTCCTGTTCCTCTGTGGGCCTCAGTTTCCTCAACAGACAATGCAAAGGATATGTGAGAGGCCTGGAGGGTGTCCCTCAACTCCAATCCTTCCCTGGGGCAGACTTGAGTCTGGGCTGAGGAGACACCAAAGGGAGAACAGAGGCCTTTGTGGCAGGCTAGGGACCAAGGACTTGAAAGTGATGGGGCAGAATTGAAGCATTTTTGTTGTAAAGGAAAGCGTGGGGTGTAGGTAGTTTGCCAGAAGCCACTGACATCACCGTATTCCTTGGAACAGGCCTCAGTGAGGTGGGTGGGAGCCTCAGGGAGTGGGCAGAGTTACCTGGTGGAGGGATGGAGGGCCTGCAACTGGCCTGGGAGAGACGGGAACACTTGTGAGCAGCCCATGGGTCTTTGCAGGGGCAAAGCACAAGCAGTCACAGATTCAAAGACTAGAGGTCATTGTGTAGGGTTTGGCAAGTCCTATCTCCATGAAGTTCCTGGGTTTGGGTCTTGGGCTGGAAGATGGAAACTCCCAGTCTTGTTCTCAAATAAGCACAGTCATCTCTAGGTAAACTCCATTTGTTCTTATCTGGACCTGAATTCAGAAATAGTCAGTACAGCAAATGTTGACATCTGCCTTCTTCCTACTGCTCCCAGAGCCTGCTTGACAGGGAAAAGAAAAAAAGGCTGCCTCTGTGATAAGGTTACAGAAGTATCAGGAGGTATTTCTTTGCTTCAGGTGCAGCCTCTACTAACATACCATAGTGCTTTAAATTTCTATTATGCTTAAGCCTCTTTTGTGGGGGCTAAGCATTTCCTTCATCTCATAGATTGTCATATATATATATATATATATATATATATATATATAATTTTTTCTCATCATGCAGACAATGCCATAATTAATTCCTACTCTTTTCTGTTGCGTCCAGCTACATCATCAGAATTCCTTCTCCATTCAGAGTCCTGAGCAGGCACTGTGATTGCAGTTTGTTCTTGAGATTGAGCTACTTGTCACCACAGCTTAGTGTAAGTTATCGAGTATGTTACTTTTGGACAAAAATAAAAGTCCTAGGGAAGAGTGGGAAGGAGTTTTGTGGGCAGCTGCGAAGTTAAAGAAGAGGCAGATAAAAGATGGATGATAGAACCAGTACTGAGTGCTCTACTACTTGAGCTATGCCTCCATACCACTTTTTGTCACTTGCTATTTTCAAGGTAAGGTTTTGCAGTATACCTGAGTTGGCCTGGAGTGTGATCTTCCCAGCTGTACTTCCCCAAATTATTGGGGATGACAGGTATGGGCTACAGAGCCCAGCTACTGGTTGAGGTGGAATCTTGGGAACTTCTTTTTATCCAGGCTGCCCTTGAACTGTAACTCCCCCCGCCCCCCAATCTCTATTCCCCAAATAGATGGGATTGTATGCTTTAGCCACTGTGCCTGGCTAGTTAATTTCTTCTTCCTCCTCCTCCTCCTCTTCTTCTTTTTTCTTCTTTCCTTCCTTCCCCCCCCTCCTCCTCCTCCTCCTCCTCCACCTCCTCCTCCTCCTCCTCCTCTTCTGTTGGTTGTGGGGCCCTGGGTGCTGTCCCTCAGTCCTTCAGCTCAAGGCTAGCATTCTACCACTTGAGCCACAGCACCACTTCTGATTTTCTGGTAGTTTATTGGAGATAAGAGTCTCACTGACTTTCCTGCCCAGGCTGGCTTTGAACTGTGATCCTCAGATCTCAGCCTCTTGAGTAGCTAGGATTACAGGAGTGAGCCACAGGCACCCAGCTTTCTTTCTTTCTTTTTTTTAAACTTTCCCATTGATTTCTGAGAACCTTCTTCATTTTTTGATTCTGTGATTTTGTCTCTCCCCTGCCCCACCCCAGGAGTCAGGATGTTGTTAGGAGCAGAGCATTGCTTACAGATGGAGATGCAGGAATAATTGCTCACATTGATGGCATTCCTTTGCCCTTAGGAAACTGGTTTCTATATATGCTTAGAAGATGCCTTGAGAAGCCATCTTCTTCTTCGTGGCCTTTGTGAGATCCTTAAAAGTCTGCAACCTCCTTAGGAATAGGAGCTTCCTTACCTCATGTCACTGTTGAATGACCTAACTGCTTAGAAAATAATCAGCTCATCCTGGGTGGAAATCTCTTGGCTTGACAAGTCCACCCATTAGTGCTGGTTCAAAGAACATGTCTGCTTCCTCCTCCCCCACATTAGCCTTTCAAGTTGTTTAAAGATGAATGTCGTGTGCTCCTTAAGTTTTCTCTTGTCTAGGTGAAATAGCCCATTTTTTTCTCCTTTGTCACAGGTGGCAAATTAGAGTCACTATCATCCTGAGTAACTACCATGTTGTTAGTGATTTCTAACTGATTTGTGTCCTCAGTTGAAAAAAATTTCCATGTATGAGATACCTATTTGAACTGCATTATTTGACTTTGTGATCTGGAAATTATCCTTCTATTTATGTGAAAACCTGAGTTTGTTTTTAAAATTCTATTTTACTATGTTAAGATTCTGGTCAGCTAAGACCCTCAAATTATTTTCCCAGGAACTACTGCCCATTCTGTATCAATAGACGGGAGTTTAAACAACTAGTTATTACTGTTGCTAAACAGGAATGCATATTAGCTGCTTATTTGTGTGTAGTTCTTTGCTGGGTACTGGACCAGAGAGATATGTCCTTGAGATAATTATAATTTGAAAATTATTCATTCAATATATACTTATTGTTAGGACTGGCTTTTTAGTAGACAATTTGTTAGCATCAAAAATTTACTTATCCTTAGTATTTGTCTAGCATTTACCCTTATTTTACAGATCAAGTCATTAGACCACCCATTTGATGAATATAAAGATATATGTACAGAAATATTAATTGCATTATTATTTTTATTTCTTTTTAAATCAGAAGCAATCTAAATTTCCAAAAAGAATGGCTAAATATAGTACAATCCCTCATAAATAGAGTGTCATGCTACCATTAGTATTGAGTTCAATCCTTATGTGAAAATACAGAATGACTTTCAGGATATATTGAAAAGAGGAAAATATTTTAAAAACATAGCAAATTAGAGGTATTAGAATCTCATTTGTGTTCTAACAAAATCAAACTCAAACAGTACTTATGTTTTTATACATATATCTATCCATGTATATATGTATATGTATACATATAGATGTAAACAAGGGTTTAAAAGAGACACAGGTGATAAAGAAATTTTCTATTCTAAGAGCTACAAGAGAATAAGAATTTTTCCTCCTAAATATTTTTATATTATTTGGATTTTTACGAACATTAAAAATCATGATTAAAATAATTTTTAAATGTTTTATAGAAGGCAGAGTAAATACATCTTGAGCAAGTGCTAGAAAAATTATTCAAAGATGGCAAAGGTGCAGCCTCCTTTCTTTAAAAGAAAAAATCACTATAAAGGGTAGGGCACTATTGGCTCATGCCTTTAATCCTTGCTATATAAGAGGCTTGAGCTCTGACGATAACAGTTTGAAGCCAGTCCATGCAGAAAAGTCCCTGTGAGATTCCCGTCTCCAAGTAACCATTCGAAAACTGGAAGTGGAGCTGTGGCTCAAAGTGATACAGTGCTAGCCTTGAGCAAAAGAGCTCAGGGAGAGAGTCCAGGCCCTGAGTCCAAGCCCCACAACTGATAAAATCACTATAAGGGATGAGCAACACATACATAAGAATGGTGTGACCCAATGCAAGGTTTTGGGGAGTCTAGATGAAGCAGAGGTCATCTCTACATGGACAGAAGAGGGATGAACAGGTAGAGCCCAGTGTGGTAGAGATTTGACAAGGGATAAATGAATGGCATAGGGTTTTGTAGATAGGTGGTGTTGTCTTTGGGAGTATAATACAGAGAGAATTCTGTATACCCAACATCCAGGTTTCTCTATAATTAATATCCTATGTCAGTATGGTACATGTGTCTCAAAAAATAATCTGATATGATAAGCTGATCCAATGATCCAGTATGAGATAATATGTTGATATGTTAAGTCCATACTTCATTTTCTCCTCCTGTCCATTTCCCTCCTCTAGGTTTTCATCAGACAGAACATATCATACTTAGTGTGTCTCCTAGTTCTTCTTGGTGGTCAGTTTCTCAAGCTTTCTCATTTCTGATGGTCTCGACAGTTATAGAGACTACAGATCAGGTGTTTCATAGAATGGACCTGAGTAGGGATTTATCTGGTTGTTTTTTTTTTTTCAAAATTAGATCAAGATAATGTTCTTTTTGGAGGAAGATCACGCCATATACTATCAATATTACATCATTGTTGAAAATAATCATAGTCACCAGACTTATGGTAGAATCTCAAAGATACTCTTTCATATAAAATTACTCTTAGATTCCCCCTCCCCTTCACTATGGACTCTTTGGAAGGAAGTATGTGCAGCTCACACTTGGTCATGAGTAGTAGTGTTCTACCTCTGCTAGCATGATACTGCATAAATTGTCTGGAAGTCTTTGGCATAGGGGATTTGTCTATTTTCCCTTATTTGTTCATTTAGTCAATTATTTATATCAATGAACTCATAGTTATTTTTATGCTTTAGCTTATGATGCAATCCTTTATTTTCTTCTTCGAATGTTCCATTTTGTCCTTGGAACAGCTTTCAGGTGGCTTCTGTATCTTTCTGACAGACCTCCATGACTGTATTTTTAAGAATTGTTTTCTTACTTTTTGGTATTATAAGATTGTACTACCAGATCATCTTGCATGATTATCTTGTATATTTTCAGCCATTTGGAGAATGGTATTAGGAACTAAGACTGAGGTGTTGAATGTGCTCTCTGAGATGCATTTTTTGGTGTCAGGTCGTCTTTCTAAAAACTGAAGAATTATCTCTATATGTAGCACTTGTCTGTTACATTCTTGATTTTTTCTCCTGGGAACGCATAAAAGCCAAACTGTCTCTTAAGTAATTTCCTCTTTGCTTGTTTTTTGTTTGCTTCTTATTTTGTACCCGATTCTTTATTTTTTGATCTTCACTGTCTTCTGGTGAATTCCTCATTACATTTTGTCTTAGGGCCTTGCCCTCATCATTAGTTTTTTCTCTCAAGGCTAGTACTCTACCATTTGGGCAAAGCCCAACTTCGAGCTTTTTGGTGGTTATTTGAAAATAAGAGCCATACAGAATTTTCTGCCTGGGTTGGCTTTGAACCAGTATCCTCAGATCTCAACCACCTGAGTAGCTCCTGAGTAGTGCCTGGCTAGTATTAATTTAATTGGTGTATTTTTCATTTTGATGTTCCCTCCACTCCCGTGAGCTCCTGGCTTTGTTATGGTCCTAATTCTGAGGCTGAGTTTGTTTTTGTACATTCCTCCTGTTTACTTCCAGGAACTGAGCTCCAGAAGACTCTTCACAGTATTGGCTAAAAACTTGAACATATTCTTATAGTTTCTTTTCAGTTACACCAAATAGCACATGGTGGAGGTTTTTTTTTTTTACATTTTACAGTAGCAATTTAAAGTTTTCTTTAAAAAATATTTTCTTTATAAAGTTGGGTAAGAATGCCTATAATTCTAGCTACTTAGGAGGCTGAGATCTGAGGATTATAATTCAAAACCAGTGCAGGAAAGTCTCTTAATTGGAGACCCTTGTGTCCAGTTAACCACCAAAAAGCTGGAAGTGGAACTGTG
Organism: Dipodomys merriami; assembly: GCF_024711535.1. Taxonomy (NCBI): domain Eukaryota; kingdom Metazoa; phylum Chordata; class Mammalia; order Rodentia; family Heteromyidae; genus Dipodomys; species Dipodomys merriami. The sequence goes on from NW_027202715.1 coordinate 24,086,080, forward strand.
ACTCAAGTGGTGGAGCATTATTGGGCATAAAAGCTCAGAGACAGTATTCTAGCCCTGATTTCAAGCCCCAGGACCTGCACGAATACATACATATATACATACATACATATATACATACATACATACTGCATGAATACATACATACATACATACATATATACCTTCATTAAGATAAATTTAAAAATACAAAGTAAATAGCAATGCAAAATTTACACAAAGGATTGAAGTTTAAGAGACCTAGATTGAGGATGCACTGGGACTCCATGATTCAGATATTATTAGTAGAATATTGGCAGGACTAGCATCTGGGTCTTGTCATAGTTTAGGACTTTCCATTGATACTTTCCTACAGAGTAACCCACACAGATTGTCCTCTGCAACTGATGCCTATCTGTCACAGTTTGACAAAGGGACTTCATATGCCCAATGGTGCTGAGGCAGGGTGGATGCAGAAGACACTGGTTTGAGGGACTTTAAAAGCGGAGACTTGCTCTGAGGGAACCACAGCAGCTCTCCCTCATTGGCCAAGGCCAGCCATCTCGTAAGGCGAGGGGTCATGACACTGAAGCTTCTTATCATGGGTGGGGACTCCTCAACCCCTTCCTGGCACAATGTCTGACTGAAGTCTGGGGATACATGTCTACTCCAGAGGTGACTCACTGTAGTTTGGAAATTCTCAGCTGCAGTCTGCACTGTAAGAAAAATTATTATTATCATCTCTGACTAATAACTAGCAAACCCAAAGTGAAAAATAGCTCTGTGGGAGATGAAGAGAAAGTTCTTTAAAAAAAAGAAAGGAAAAAAAACCCTTATATTGAGCTGCAAAGTACTATAAGGGGAGGGGGGGAAGCAGGTAAGAACTCTTAAAATATTAACTAGGTAATTAACATTTATTAACATTTCATTGTATTTGGGCCCATCACATTTTATCTCTAATGGTATCATAGGTACAGTTACTGCTGTAGACTTCTGCAGGTTAATTAAAATCATTGAAACAGAACCAACAAAAGTCCGTTCTTTTTCTTTTTTATTTCCCTGAAATTTAATCAATTTTTCATTCTCAAAATTTATTCCAATTGGAGAAATTGAGAGCCAGGGGCAGAGACAAGTTCTCTTTGTCTCTGTCTGTCTCTCTGTCTCTCCCTCCACCGCTCTCTCTCTCTCTCTCTACAACTTCTTATTGTCATGTTTTCATTGTTATACTTCTCTTGCACTTCTGTGTCAAAATCTGCCCCCCAAACAGGGCAGTATAGGAGGCTTGATAGATCCCCTGTCTTCCAAGTTCTGATTTTTCAGGTCCCTCAACCTACAGGGCTGCCCTGCTAGGCTTTCCCCTGATTCTATTCTATTCCCCTGATTCTGTACTATTTTGGAATCCTGGGAACTCTAAGCTGCGATGCAAGCTGCAGTGAGCAGGCTGCTTGCTCTCCCTCGATTCAATGAGTGGAGGCAGGGTTCCTGCACAGCCTGTGCAGATGGAGGTTACTGTGTCCATGGGGCAACTGTGGCCACAGCTCCAGGTCGCTGAGGAAATTGTCTTCAGGGGCTGGATGCATCATGGAATGTCCCTTTCTTTTTTCTTTTTTGTCGGTGGTGGGGCTTGAACTCTGGGCCTGGGCGCTGTCCCTGAGCTCTTCAGCTCAAGGCGAGCACTCTACCACTTGAGCCACAGTGCCACTTCTGGTTTTCTGAGTGGTTTATTGGAGATAAGAGTCTTATGGACTTTCCCACCTGGGCTGGCTTTGAACCATGATCCTCAGTTCTCAGCCTCATGAGTAGCTAGGATTACAGGCATGAGCGCCCAGCGGGATGTCCCTTTCTAGTGCCATCCTGAACTTTTATTTTCTATCCATCTATTAGGTAAAACCAAGCCAGCATGATTCATGGCCTACTTCTTCCCCTCACACAGCCATATAACCATGTTTGTGAGGTGAATCTCAGAGCAATATACTAGGAAGAAAAGTTCAGCTGCTGCTAAATGCAAGCTCTCTAATTTTTGAGTGCTCTGTACAAATGTATGTTCTCTCCTCCATAGGTTGGATTGACTTATCTTTGCCCAGAACAATAAAGATCACTAAGAACGTATTTTTATGGTCTTCAACTATAGTAGCTGAACTCTTTGTCAGTCTTCAAGTAAATCCTCAGGATTGTGTGTGTTTGGAATATAGTCCCTATGATTATGGTTAGACATCAGTCCATCAGTGGATGGGTTGAACATCGTTTATTGGTCATCTTCTGCAGTCATCCCACTGTATCAGGTATAGCATAGGGAGGTATGCTAGCTGTAGATGGATGGCATAAAGAATGCCCTTCCTGTCTTTTCCTTGCTACATTTCCATGATCCCAACTGTGACTGACTCCCCACAGGTCTTTAACAACTTTTTGCACATGTTTGATTATATCTACCAGGCTTTCCATGCCATCCAACTTAGTGGTGCATTTGTCTCAACTCTTTCCTAGCATCAACTGTAAGAGACAAGAGACTGTAATTCATTTTTTTTTATTCCCTATAGCTTCTGGCTTAGGCCCTAGTACCTTATCCACCTTAAAAATACTGGACAATTTTTACTCATATTGGTCCATAATTCTAACAGATGGTGTTTTTATAACTGTCAGTGACAATTGTGTGTGTGTGTGTGTGTGTGTGTGTGTGTGTGTGTGTGTGTGTGTACTGGTACTGGGGCTTGAACTCAAGGCCTAGGAGCTATTCCTTAACTTTTTCTCTCAAGGTGGGTTCTCTACCACTTGAGTCACATCTCTGCTTCTAGCTGTTTGGTCATTAATTAGCAATAATAGTCTCATGGATTTTCCTGCCCAGGATGGCTTTGAGTTGTAATCCTTAGAACTCAACCTTCTGAGAAGTTAGGATTACAGGCTATAACCCACTGTACATAGCACTTTATATCTGACAGTTTGAATGTGTTTTAACCATGTCTATAAAGAACTAACTTCTTTCTTTGCAAGCCTATTTTCTCTTCACATCATTTATTGATTTGCATTTGTGTATGTATTTTAAATAACCAGGCTTAATAGTAATTAAGTCAACCTTTTCTTGATTGACTTATTCTTGATTTTCTAAAAATTATATAAATTATAATGTCTTTTCTATAGCTCATATTAAAATACTTACTTGAAATTAAAGTAAATCTACAGGAGTCCCATTAGCATATTCGAAACCAAATGTTGATAATAATGGTATTTACTTACTGAAATTTAGCAGTATTCATTCAAAAACAACATGCAGCCCTAACTGCCTTTGATGAAATAATACAAGTAACTTTAATTAGATAAAAAAGCACAATTTTCTATCTAATTAGGTAGAAAAGCATAATTTCTTTGCCTCTTATTAACTATCTCTTTTCCATTATATCACTGAGAGCAGAGTGTTCATCTGGAAGAATTAATAGAATCCTGGAGACTTACCTGAGATTGAAAAAGGATAAATCACCTTATTTATAAAAGAAGTCCCAGTGGTTGCAGGCTCAGTTAAGTCTTCCTTCAAAGCATAACTCACACATATATCTGAGAATTGACTTGCTCCATCCGTTTGCAAATGACTGGGCAGGAGTAAAATAGCAAACAACATTCAATCAAAAAGATTTCTTGGAAAGTAATTCCTATCAGGATCTTCCTGGGAAAAAGCAGGGCTTGACTTCTTTGCAGAAGGAGAGAGATATCTTTTATATAATATATAATAGTATATATTAATATATATCTTAATGTATCTGCCTCTATCATGACTGGCAATGCCACCTTACATAGAATGTTATACTCCTTGGGCTCTCCATGAGTCCCCAAACTGAGATAATTGACTCATATGGGACCTTACATACCATGAAGACTAATGCCACTGCTTTACAAATGAGGAAGGTAGGCCTCGGTTTGCCAAAGGCAGTGGATCCCTCACCAGGCTTGTTTATTCACCAAATGATGTCTGATCTTTCCTCTATATAAGTGCTATCTGGGGTCCAGGATCTATAGTGATGGCATAGTCTTTGACCCATAGTGTTTATGTTAACTACACATGTAAAAGAACATGAAGCATACAGTGGATTTGTAATTGGGACAAGTGGTGATGACTGGGAAGGAAAGGCTTGTGATGTGAATAAGGACTGGACACAGGATGACCATGTGGTAGGGACCAATCTAGACAAAGGGAAGAGCGAGTGTTCTGAGTGTTCTGAGCTGGGAAAGTGGAAAGTATAAGGGATGGCTGAGCATGGTGAGAAGTAGGAAGAGTTGGGAGATGTGATTGGAGGGATAAGGCAAAGCCTATTCATGTAAAGATTTATAAGTCATGGTAAGATCTGTGAATTCTTCTTAATTACTGGAATGAGAAATCAGTTCATCATCAAAATTAACTTCATTTTCTTTATTGTTATTATTCTTCTTGAGATAATAGGGACTAGGCTTCTGACAGAGACATGTCAGAAATGTCCCAGCCCAAGTACCTGAGAATTTTGCTGCCTCTTGCCAATAATCAATAATTTATCAATAATTTTCTTAAAATGACTTCTGGAAAAGAATGAAAAAGGTAGTGAGTTACCTGTTGGAAAAACAAATTGCAGTGGGGCCAAATAATAATTTTGCGATCGTCTCTAAACACACTGTGGCATAGGTTAAGTGTGGAATAAACAAAACCAAGAAGGTCATCTGTTGCTAAGCTGATGGATATGTCTCCTCCCCTGGTCAGGCTGGTCACCCCAGTTGAGACCCAACCACATTTAAGCTACCCCACACAGATGAGAATCTCTGCTGATTGCACCACACGCTGATAACTCAGAGGGTGGCAATCAGTAAGTCCGGTGCCAGCCTCCCAGAATTGGGACAAATGAGGAGTGGAGGTGATAGCGTTGGGGAAAGTGGGACCCCAATTGCTTTTAGTGACCCAAAGGCCAGGATTTGGCTGGTTGAAGGCTATTGCTTTACTTCATGTTAGCAGTTCTTACCACAGGGAGTTATATGACACAGGGGGACAAAACAGGGTCAGCACACACCTGGGGGAAAAAACACATGACCTAAATGATAACTGGCCATCAGCCATCCAAGTGTCTTCAGGCATTGCACAAGCCTTCACATGCCTGGGGCTTCCCAACCAGCAGTGGAAGCTTCCATTAGATGGATATGGCTTACTCGTTTAGCACTAGAGATCTGGCTGAGTATGCCACCTCTGCCTCTTCTTTGGCTATCTGATCTTAGGTAAGTCACCTGTCCTCTCTGGGACTCACTTGGATTTTCTAAAAAAAGGTGCATATGGCCTTACCAACATTACATGTGAAGTAATGTGAGAGAAAAAGACTTGGAAGGATAGAGTGGCACCCTGAATGTCTTATTTGGCTTTGTAACCAACCTCTGGGAAACATGGGGAATTAGAAGATCCATTAGAGAATTGATTCAGATAGCATATGGGCCAAAAGGCAAAAATGCTGGGGACAGGCTATAGGAGCTGAGATTTTTTTTTTTTGGTCCATGCTGAAAAGGCCGAGGGCTATATTCCAGCCTGTGACTGACTCTTACAACATTGTGACTAACTTCTTTCAGAATTCCTGAGGAGAAAACAAAATAAAATGCATAATGAAGAGGGGGTGGATTCTATCTCTGAAGAATGTCTTGTGAGAGTATTATACTTCAGAATGAGTTACCAAAGCAAGTCTGGTATTCTTTCTCTATGGCCTTAGGAGAGATTCGTACCTGAGTGTGGGTGGCTTGAAGACAGAGGAAGATCTACAAACCTAGTGTTCCCCTTTTTGGTTCATAGAATGAATTCACACGAATTTCCAGGATGTGAGGTTTGTGATGACAGAGTTGTGTCCACTGGTGCTTTCTAAGCACCCCGCATGTTACCTGCATTCCAAAGGTATTTAACAAATATTCACTGACTAGATTAAGGCCTATTGTCAACTTGTAGGGACAGTTAGGAGTGGGATAGGCCCAATTCTCTGTACTCCCTCCCTCCTTGTTTCATCTGGCTACTTATCCATAGTCCCAGCACCTTGAGGGCTGAGCCTATATTACAGCAGTGGCTTCTAGACCTCAAGAGGCTCTGACAAAGTCTCCATATCAGGAATATGCTTGGGTAAGAGGGAGTCAAAAATACTCAGGTTCAGCGAGAGCCAGGCACCTTTTTTCTAATATGTATACGTATTGGCCTTCCTGGTATCATTTTCCATTTATTAGGTAACAGTCCACTCAAGTTGTCATTATTTGGGCACACTTTGGGATGTGAAGCCTGAAATGCAGGGGAAGTCTGGGTCCTGGTAGGATGTATCCATAGGATTTTTTAGTATCAGTTAAGGGGACTAAAACAGTTTTTTAGAGCATGTCTTTGGTGTTTTTTCATGTAACTCAAACAGTGAGAAAGGATCTAAATTGCTCTAGTTACTCTCTCTCTCTCCTTTTTGAAATTTCCATGAGCTGTTGCCTAAATGATTATATTTTTAAAAAGCAAACTCTTTAATTCAAGAAGGCTAAAACTTGCCAGGTCTCCGGGGAGGCACTGGTTGTGTACATACAAGGCCATTGATTGAAACTGTTCTGTGAATCAGTGGTGAGTGTATTGGAACAACAACAGTCTCGCAGGAACAACAGCCCTGGAAAAGAAACACACTTTCTAGCTAATTGTTAGGATTCAAGAAGGAGCAGGACCATGTGCCTAGCCTGTTATTAGCATTAGGAGAAACAGGGCCTGCCAGGGACTAGTTCCAAATGCCTTGTGTCTCTGGCAACAGGCCTATCCCAAGTCCAGATGAAAAGGAGTCTTCAGATCTGGATCACCCACCAATATGAGGAGGGTAAAGAGAATATTTGGAAAGGGTTTGGGGATGTGTCAGCAAGCAAACAGGTTCAATTCAATTATTGACGCTTTGTTCTTGTCCTTAAATCATAAACCTGGCCTCTTTCCCTACCCCAATCTATGTTCACCCCTGCAATCCAGCTATTGCCCTAGGAGACAACATTTCAGTGTACAGTGTCTGTCCTGCTTTTTTGGAATGTGTTCTTAATCCCTTTCTTTTGATTCTTCCTCAACGGCCTGACAAAGAAGCGTTGACACAAGCATTGCTCAGCCCCATCTTACAGATGAGGGAACAGAGGCTGAGAGAAGGCAAGTGGCTTGTCTAGTTTCACAGGCTGGGTATGTAGATACCAAGAGCACAATTGAACAGAGTCAGACTGCTTGGAGGTCACGTCTTGGCACTTCCACTTATTTAGTTTAGTGACCTGGTCTTTCATAACTCAGTTTCCTCATCCTTAAAGTTCAAAGAACAATAATACCTGCTTCATGGGATGGTTGGTAGGTTAAAAGAAATAAGGCATCATAATGAGCAGATGGCTCAGTATTCTCAGTGCCCAATCAATACAATTGTTATTGTTGCTGTTGTTGAGAGCATCACTACTTTGGAGAGGCAAGTGCTGACCCCAATTCCTAATCCAGTGCTTCCCTCCCTACCCCCCTCCCACTATCCAGTTTTGCATCTGGTGCCAGATTCTTGTATCCTCCCTTCAAGTCACCTTCTTCCCCACCCTCCACCTCCACCTTTCTCACCCAAAATAGTGAAGACACAAACTCTCTTCTAAACATTGTGGCTTTGGAAGCTGCTATTTGGTATTTTGGTAGGTGAAAGGGGATGACATAGTGTTAAGAAACATCATCAGCTATGCGGTGAAAAAAAATCCCATGTCTCCAAGTTATTAGCCATAGGTGGTTTCTCCCAACATCAACTACCACCCCCAGATAATGCCATCAGCCCATGGCAGAGGAAGAACTAGAATGGAGGCTCAGGACTCCTTGTCCTTTATCCTTTCTGTATTATCCTATAACCATGATCCAAAGTAGGTGGAGGGAATGAGTCAGGAAGGAGGGGTGACCTAATAGGGACTCCTGTCTTTTCTGATCCTCTCTGCTGGCTGGCCAGCCACCATCTCAGCATCATTTGCTCTGCTGACTGTAGAAGGTGACAGACCATGACTTAAGCTACTAAGAAAGGGGACATCTAAGAATCTCCTTCAGAGGATGCTTTCTGGGGTCCTCATCCTTGTTCTGAAATGCAATCTCTCCCAGAGGAACTGTTTCACATAACAGCAGTGGAAAGGGTAGAATTAGTTAAGAGTATAGATGAGGTAGTGTAAAATCCTTGGATGGCCCAGGCTTCTAACTATTGAGAAAGTATGTGTACTATCTTTATCCAGAACGCCATCCAGAATGGACTATAAACATCTTCTGAGGTCAAAGGACTTACAGAATGTAAAATATGATGGGATAGAAAACAGGTAAGAAGATCACACATGGCCAGTCTTTCCCATGAGCCATACTGAGGCTAGGGATGCCTTTTATAGAGCACTGTCTTATGATGTAGCCAGGCTGGTTTGGAACTTGGAATCTTCCCATCTTAGCCACCTGAGGGCTGGGATTATAGGCATGTACCACCATGTCTGGATCAGATTCTATTATTGTTCCATATCCCCAAACTTCCCGGAAAGAACTACACTATTGTTAAGACTTTTCATCTTTCTGGAAAAAGATGTTACATTAATTATATTACTTTTAATGTCGAACTTGAGCTTCCCAAGCTTAGATGGCATTTTCCACAAAAGTATAGTTTTAAATTACATATCTGTCAGCTATGCCTTCCAGATTCTCTTTTCTCCTCACAACCCAAACATGAAGCACCTCTGAAATGTTATTCTTAGAAGCTGGAACTCAGAGTATGAGGAAACATACCATTAATACTTCATATATCAATCTTTGAAGAACAGCTACTCTTCTGCTTTTGTCTGCTCTGGGTTGCTCTGCATCACATGATGTAATTAAAACAAGGGCATTAGGGACTGAGGGAGCAGAGTCTGTGTTGTAGTTTCGCAAATTGAGCTATGAACCTGGGTAAGCTGTGCATTCTCTCTGCGCCATAATTCCTTCATCTGTAAAACTGGGATAAACAGCTCTGTTTTAAATGGTGATTGTGAGTCTAGTGAGTAACTAGCATTCAATAATGGTAATAAATAGTAGCAAATAATTTTCACTCACTATGTACCAACAGAGTGTTCTATGCAGGCTTTCAGATTTACTGGATTTAATTCTCTAATCAACCCTATAGTCACTTTGTCCACTTTAAAGATGAGAAAACTGAGCCACAGGAAAGTTAGCAAAATTTGGTGAAGAATACACAGCTATGGAGTAGAGTTTGAACCTCTTAAGTTCATCTTAGCATAAGAAATACAGACCAGCCAGGTGCACGTGTGCATGGTTCATACTTATAATCCTTTCTACTCAGGAGGCTGAGATGTGAGGACTGACAGGGCAGGAAAGTCCTTGATTCTTACCTCCAATAAACCACCAAAGAGCTGGAAGTAGAGCTGTGGCTTAAGTTGTAGAGTGCTAGCCTACAGAACAAAATGCTCTCGGATATCACCTAGACCCTGAATTTAAAAAACGAAGAAAAACCAGAGGCCATTCTTACAGAGATTATTCTGTCAACGTATAAAAATGTTTGTTTGTGTTTAAATGCTGTGAGACAATTGCTCTGACAACTAGGTGCACTGACTTGCCTGGATCTTTTGTCAGTATAAAAACAAAGGTTGTTTTGTTTTATTTATTTATTTTTTTGGCAGCACCAAAGTTTAAACTCAAAGGCTCCTGCTTGCTTGAGGCATATCTCTAGCCCTAGAAACAAAACTTGTCTAAGTCTGACATTATTTGGAAGAGGGAAACTTGCTTCCCATACCTGGCACTAGAAGCAGGCTAGCAATATGTACAACAAATAATCAGTGAGTTATCTAGTTATAGTACACATCATTTTTATATAATTATTCATGATAAATTAAATGTATGAGCTGACCGATTGAAAATAGAGAGACGTTAACCGATATGGTTTGGGATGGAGTTTTTTTACTTTGAGCTTTTATGACCAAATTAACAAACTATCACTTACTTATTAACCTGGACTCCAGGTTGATGTGTAACTTGTCTGAAATAACTGTGATAAATGATGCACTATCTTTGATATTTTTATTTCTTCTGGCAATAGAAATCGGAAGGCTGTGCTAACACACACTCTATATTCATTTTAAATAGGACAAAATCCACATTTTATGTCATTTCCTTTGAGAAGCAGCAGTCAACCAAGTCATTTATTTTATTAAGACTGTCACAGAAACACAATACTGATAGCAGCAAGCATATGTATGTTCTCCTTGATGAAACCTTGTTGGCAAGTTCTTACTCATCTGCAGAAGCTGAGTGGTAAGGAAAAAAATACCCTCAAATGTAAAAATTAGAATGCCACTGTCATTAGCCAGAAAAATAAAAATAGCAGAGAAAGAAAGGGGAAAGCCTTAAAGATGAAAATCTCTCTAGAGTGACTCCCAAGGAGGCTGACTATATTGACTACCCTCTGCCCTGATGCACCAGGCATGGAAGGTGACCTGAAGCTTTCCTCCCACACTGACTTTGCTTTCTCCCATCTTGAGGTCTTCCACATGTGCTTTCTCCCTGGAATGCTTGTTGCATGGATCTGCCCCTAATCCCTGAACATCATTTAGATCTCTGCTCAGAGAGATCCTCAGTTCCTCAACTTCCTCCACTCTATAAGATTCTTTGTTCTTTTCTTTCATTGATGCCAAACATCACTGTAATGGTGTAATTGTGTGATGTACTCTATCATTGTGTGATACAAGCTCCAGATGGATGGGAACCAGACCCAGTTCAGAGTACCAGTACCTTCCCAGAGTTTGGTGTAGTACTGAATACATGGTAGATGTTCAGGCAATAAAGAAATTCTTGACCACCTGCTGCTTGGGCCAGCACTGTTGCTCCTACAAAATAAGATTAGTAAGATAAAAATCTTATCTCATTCCGTCAGATTATTACACCATAACACATTTACCAATGACCTATACCAGTTTTCTCAGCATATAGGGGGATCCTTAAGATAGTTAAGCGGTAAGGCAGAGTCAGCTATTGGCCTGATTTCCACTAAAAATGTCATTTGAGTTAGGAATCTATACTCTGTGCCTGTCCTGAGGTAAGGGACATACTGGCATTCCTTTTCACTCTAGTAGTAGTGGAATGGGAGTAAATGCAAATGACATTATAATAGGTAAGTACAGCCTGTTATTCAAGCATCTTTCTTTGTAAGTCTAAATGCAAATGTTGAATTGTTTCTGACTGGTTGCAATCATCTCACTGTGAGTGAGAACTGTAAGAAGAGGACCCCTCCACGGGGGGGGGGGGGGGGGGAAGCTGAACAGTACTCCCATGAACCTCTCCCAAGCTTGTTCCCCATCTTCTATCCCACTCCCAGAAACAAGCTTGCTAAAAAGGGCTTCTCTGCTTTCCTCTTATTTTATAATCTGTGATGCAATTTACTCTGTTAATAACCTTGATGCATTCTTACAGAAATTTGAGTATTCTGACAATACTATTTTTAAGCCCATTTATTTGTTGTGTTTATCAAAACATAAAAGTTCAAATGCTGAAAAGTGCACACCATGGCTCATCTTTGCATTACATTCCCACATTCCCCTTCCCCCTTTTTGCTCCCTGTCCAGAACAGTATCTTCCTCGGTAATCACCTTGGGAGTTTTATATCCCTGCCCTGTTCTCTCACCAATTTTTGCCTCCAGGAAAGAGACTGTGGAGATGGCTTTTCTTAGAACAGTGCCACTAATCGGCTAGTTCTATGCCAACTTGGTTATTCCACCCAGAACACTGGTCTGGAATCCCCAAACTCCAATTCTCCTTACCCCAGAAGGTTCAGATCCACGATAGATCCTTCCCCCAACTTTTAGAAAGCCCTGACCCCAGCTTCCCACACCGCAGAAGTCAGAAGAAAGGAAATGAAATCGACCAAGGTGATGAGTTTCTTTTTCCAGTAGGCGGATCCAGGCTTCCAGTCTTCAAAGAAATGTTCACTGGCTGCACGAGCTTTTCCTGAGTGCCAGACGTAGAGACCCCATGCATGTTACTTGGATTCAGAAGACCTAGTGGCAAGTTTGAACTCGACCAGTTCCCAGCTGCGTGGCTTTAGGCAAGTCACCTTTTAGCTTTCTGAATTTACCTATCCACAAGGGTGGCTGGCTTGAAATGTGGGCTCCTTGATTTTGTTCTACCTTACCTGGAGGTAAGGGTTTGAATTCAAAAAGACACAAAAAGAAGGAAAAAAAAAAGTGACAGGAAGTATCTACTGACCCTTTTCCAGTCGAGGTTCCGGAAAGATCTCCTATGACCTCCTAGGACTGGCCGCAGACATCCTCCCAGCGGCGACGCGCAGCTCCTGTCCACACCCATCCCAGACTCCCCACCGGCGGGACTCCACGAGGCTCTTCGGGCCGGGACGGAGGAAGTCCTCGGAAAGCCTGCAATTCCAGAGCATCTTCCTCTCACCTATCAGCCTTCGGAGCGAAAGGTGGTAGCGACGGGCGTCGCGGTGACCCCTTGTTGCGATCCCCTGCCCGAGTGTCTCGGCCTCCGCGCCTACGGGCCGGGCGCTCCGGCGTCCAGGAGCTCCCCCTCGGGGCGGCGCGCAGCGGCAGCCGGCCGGGTTGGCGGCAGCGCCCGGGCGGGCGAGGGGTGGCTCTGACACTTCGCCCGCCCGCCCGCCCGCCCGCCCACGTGCACCGAGAGGAGCGAAGCCCAGAGTAGTTGCCCGGCCCGCGCCCGCCGCCGGTGGGTGCCTCTCCTCAGAGGCTGGTGCGTGTGGGTGGGGGGGGTCGTAACCCGAGCCCCCACCGCCTGGACCTAACTATATTTGCATAATTTGTTCTCCCCCTCTCTTCCCCCCCCCCCAACACTGTCTTTCGGACTCAGGCTGGAGATGAGAGTCGGACTCCCCTCCGAGGCGTCGTCTTGCCCGTGGTCAGCGCGAGGACCGCGGGAGCCGCCGGAGCGCAGGCGGAGCGGGCTGGCGCACGTGGTAAGAACCCGGCTTTTCTCCCCTCTGCCCTCTTTGAGACGCCCGGCTAAGCTTAGACGCGTTTGCAGCGGATGGATACTGCGCACGGCGCTCCCTTCGCGATTTCTTCGCTTTTCCCTTTTACTAAACACCCCCTCCACCCCCATTTGGTGAGGAGCGCGCGCCACAGGAAACTTTCCCCAAATTTGCTCTGGGCGCTTGAAGTCAGGGAGGTGTCAGGTCCCCGAGAAACTTAACTTTTGCCCCAGGCATGGGGGGGTTAGACGTGGTGCAAGGCTGCCTGCGGCCGCTGACCTCCGCGGCGCGTGGGGCCCGGCCCGAGCCCGAGCGCTCCCGCGGCGCCCGCCACCGCAGGTGAGCGGCGGGAGAGCGTCTGCAGCGCCGCGCTCCCTCCACGGCGTGGCGCCGTGGCTCCTGCCCGCCCGCCTGGGTCTGCTGCCGGCCGGGTCCGCTCCGGGGTAGGAAGCGAGAAAGCGACTATCCGGGCCGACCGAGTTATCCCAGCGCTCTGTCCCCGGTTTCCAAGAGTTCCGTGTGGGCAGTGGCAGGGGGGTAGTTCACAATCTCCCCCCTAGCATCACGGGGCCAAGGTGGCTCCGACGAGCCCCGCTGGGTGGCCCAGGACCCATCTCCCCAGAGGGCCTGGACCGGGCCCGGAGCGATTTGGGTGCGGATTGGGGGGGGGGGGTGCTGGGAGGTAGGAGCGGTGCGTCCAGCGAGCCAAAACTCGCCTCCGTTTCTAAAAAGTTGTATAAAATCGCTTTGAGAATAAGTAGCACGCTTTCTACAGGGGTCAGTTTTAGTGTGCTAGGTTTTTTTTTTTTTTCCTTTTAAATTAGCTCGCGGAGGGCAATGCCTGGGGAGCGAGGGCGGGTCAGAACGTGCTGGGGGTCTCTTTGGGCTGTCACTTCGGAGGGCTCCCGGCTTTTTGGCAAGGGAGTGGTAGAACCTTCTTTCGAGTGTGTGTTCTACAGTCGGGCTTGGGGACGGGTAGGGTGTACCCCTAGTACGTGCGATCGCGGGGATCAAGGGGCTGGAGGCGAGAGGTACTGCAGGTGAGGACGGTGGCGTCTCCACAAAGCGTCCTGTCTGGCGAGCGCTCTGCCACCCGCGGATTCTGTCGGCGAGGCGGGCGCACAGGCGCGCTGTCAACCGGGAGGGGTGTGTGTGTGTGTGTGTGTAGCGTAAGGTGTGAGTGGGTGTGTGAAGAGGGTAGCGGAGGAGGGAGTGTGCATAGCGGAAGTGGAGCGTGTGTATGTGTGTGTGTGTGGCGGGCCCAGGGTGAGTGTCCAAGCCTCCATCTGGACGCCCCCACGCAGCCGTCCGCCCCAACACGCCGGGAAGGGCGCCCGCTTCGCGCAGCAGCTGAAGGGGGGCGGGGAGCGCGCGGGCAGTGGAAGAGGGTGTTTTCGGGCTGAGGATTTCTCTCGAAGTTCCTGCAGTTATTCTGCTCTTCCTTGGGGGGGGGGTGGAGAGTTTGTCCCCTACTCCCCCCTCCCCCACCACGAGGATTTCCCAACCCCCTCCCCTCAAGTGCCCAAAATACTTAAACAAATAACTCCATCCAGTTCCGTTTTCGCTCCTGTATAAATAGAACAGACTTTCCAAAAAAGCAATACCGCATTCACTCTGATCACCAGCCCCTTCTTTCCACCAAGTAATTCAGAAAAAAAGCAGTCCGCTTCCGCGAACGCGTGTCGCTTTTCTTCTTCTTCTTTTTTTTTTTTTTTTTTTCATTGCCTTCTTTTGCTTGTGGTTTTGAGCTGCCAAGAAAGTGAGTCGGGGTTTGAGTGTAGTGTCTCGGCTCCGCTCGGTTTCTTTCCGAAGTTTAATTTTCCGGAATGGCTCCCAAACAAGGGCTGGGGAGGCGGAGCCGCCGGCACCGGATCTTCGCCTTTTTTGGAAAGTCCCGGAGAACCGGAATTCCTCCCCGCCCCGGGGAGGCCGAGCCGCGATCTCGACTCCGCTCCCTCTTCAGCCGTAGCCAAAGCGGGGTCGGTGGCGCGCCCCCCTCCCTGCTGCGCGCCGGGACCTCCACCCCCGCGCCCCGGGCGCGGCTCAGCTCGTGCGCCCCGGACCCTCGTGGGTTTCCAGAGGCAGCGAACCGGTAGTTGGCGTGCCCGGCGGAGCCCGCGCGGCCGTGCCCGTATGCAAATAGGCCATGTGACGGCAAGAGCCTCCTGGCCCAGCCCTGTTCCTCAGTCCATATATGGGCAGCGACGTCACGGGCATTGAAGACCTGCCCATAAATACTTAGAGCAACACTTTCCGACTGAGAGAGCAGCAATTGATTAATAGCTCGGCGAAGGGACACACTGACTGTTATAATAACACTACACCGGCAACTCC
Source organism: Dipodomys merriami (assembly GCF_024711535.1). Taxonomy (NCBI): domain Eukaryota; kingdom Metazoa; phylum Chordata; class Mammalia; order Rodentia; family Heteromyidae; genus Dipodomys; species Dipodomys merriami. Next base: position 24,101,337 of record NW_027202715.1, read on the forward strand.
AGGCTTTCCACAGCAGAGAGAGTCAGTGACAAATAGCTCATTTTTTTCTTTAAAAAATCATAAAACCAGCAACTTGTTTGCTAGTTTTATTTGTTGGATTTTTTTCTTTTCTTTCTTTTTTTCTTTTTGGTGTGTGGTGGTTATTTCTAAGTGTGGAGGGTAAAAGGAGATACCAGACTCAGTCCAACCCCTCTCCAAAACGGCTTCTCTGGCACTCCAGGTAGCAAGGGAGTTGGGACTCCAAGTTGTGCGAGGAGCAAATGATGACCGCCAAGGCCGTAGACAAAATCCCAGTAACTCTCAGTGGTTTTGTGCACCAGCTGCCTGACATCTACCCGGTGGAGGACCTTGCCGCCACGTCGGTGACCATCTTCCCCAATGCCGAACTGGGAGGCCCTTTTGACCAGATGAACGGAGTGGCTGGAGGTAAGCCCCGCGTCCTCTTCACCGGCCGGGAATCGCAGGACTTGGAGGTCGTGGGTAGGGGAGCAGTGGTTGTGCGGGACTGGGCGATCAGGATTGGGGATCCGGGTGGACTGGTTGACTGCCCTGTAAGTCAGGACTGGGGGGTGCTGCCCAAGACAACCGAGACCAGAGTGCTAAGGGTGGGCGCTCTGGCGGATGCACCAAGTCACCAAATGAACTGGTGTGCGTGCGCTCTGGCGCGCAGAAATACGGGTGGAACGGGCGCCTTTCGGCTTCGGGGCAGGCTCCGGCCCTTCGGCCGGTCTCAGTGCGACCTCTCCCCGCCCTGGGACGGAGGCAAAGCTTTGGTAAAGTTCGGGGTTCCCAGTGAGAGAGTTGTATCGGAAGAGCAGAGCGGCCGAGAAGCGACCGGCCGCTCGCTCGGGGCAGAGCCTCCCCGGGCAGGTCTCGGAGCGCGCGCTGCGCGGGGAGACGCGCCTCCACCTGCGCTTCGCCCGCAGGACACCGGCCTGGGCGGGCGGGCAGAGGCAGGGAGGTGGTAGAGGGGGCCGAACCACAGCGGCAAGCAGCCCCCGGATTGCCGAGGGAGGCCCGCGGCTGCCCCGGAGGCGCGGGTTTCCTTGGCGATGCTGTACAAAGTAGTCTCCAGCAGCCCCCGCGCCTTGCTCGAGCCCAGTCACCGTACTCGGGCTGGGGCGGAAACGCGCGGGCAAGGCTGAGGATAGGAGGAAGGAAAGGAAACCCAGAGACTCCTGCCTCCGCAGACCCCATTCCCTCTGTCAGCCCTCCTCGGGAGTAAAAGCCTCAGCGATGGGGAGAAGGCAAGGAAATAGGAGCTGTAGGGAAACCACACATCTCCTTTCTCGGATTGCCCTATTCCCGGGGCTGAAACCTTCGCCATACTGTTTGGGATTGGTCGTGGGACAATCAGGCCGAGGAGTGGAAGAGAAGTTTCAGGCAGATGGGACATTTTAAAATACTGTTTTTTTTTAGGTTTTTTTTTTTTTTTGCGATTCGTGGGTGTTGTTTTTGGGGACTAGAGCCACGGGTGGCTGTGGAGGCAGGAGGTCGGTAGGAACTTGGGATGCCTTCTTGGGGGTAGTTCTTGAGGCCCACAGTGGGGTTAGTCTCGTGCTGCTGTCTCTAGCCCTCAGTTTCCCCACCTGTTGGACTTTTGTCCCGGCTCTTTGGTGCTGGAACTTGAGAATGGACCCATGGGAGAGGGAGTGAGAAAAGATTCTTGGCTGTATTCTCACAGTCCCACCTCCATTCTGCCTTTCCTTCCCTAGATGGCATGATCAACATTGACATGACAGGAGAGAAGAGGTCCTTGGATCTCCCATATCCTAGCGGCTTTGCTCCTGTCTCGGCACCCAGAAACCAGACCTTCACTTACATGGGCAAGTTCTCCATTGACCCCCAGTACCCTGGTGCCAGCTGTTACCCGGAAGGCATCATCAATATCGTGAGTGCAGGCATCCTGCAAGGGGTCACCTCCCCGGCTTCAACCACAGCCTCATCCAGCGTCACCTCCGCCTCCCCCAACCCATTGGCCACAGGACCTCTGGGTGTGTGCACCATGTCCCAGACACAGCCTGACCTGGACCATCTCTACTCTCCACCACCACCTCCTCCTCCTTATTCGGGCTGTACTGGAGACCTCTACCAGGACCCCTCTGCGTTCCTGTCAGCAGCCAACACCTCCAACTCTTCTTCTCTGGCTTACCCACCACCTCCTTCCTATCCGTCCCCCAAGCCAGCCACGGACCCAGGTCTCTTCCCCATGATCCCAGACTATCCTGGATTTTTTCCATCTCAGTGCCAGAGAGACCTACACAGTGCCGCTGGCCCAGATCGAAAGCCCTTTCCTTGCCCCCTGGACTCCCTGCGGGTCCCCCCTCCACTTACTCCACTCTCTACCATCCGTAACTTTACCCTGGGGGGGCCCAGTGCTGGGGTCACTGGATCAGGAGCCAGTGGAGGCAATGAGGGACCTCGGCTGCCTAGTAGCAGCTCTGCAGTAGCTGCTGCAGCGGCCTATAATCCACACCACCTGCCTCTGCGGCCCATCCTGAGGCCTCGAAAATACCCCAACAGACCCAGCAAGACACCAGTGCATGAGAGGCCCTACCCGTGCCCAGCAGAAGGCTGTGACCGGCGTTTCTCGCGCTCAGATGAGCTGACAAGGCACATCCGAATCCACACAGGACATAAGCCCTTCCAGTGTCGGATTTGCATGCGCAACTTCAGCCGTAGTGACCACCTCACTACGCACATCCGTACACACACGGGTGAGAAGCCCTTTGCCTGTGACTACTGTGGCCGCAAGTTTGCCCGGAGTGACGAAAGGAAGCGTCACACCAAGATCCACCTGAGACAGAAGGAGAGGAAAGGCAGTGCCCCTTCCTCATCGGTGCCAGCCCCCTCTTCAGCCTCTTGCACGGCCGTCTCACAGGCTGGTGGCAGCCTATGCAGCAGCAACAACAGCACTATCGGTGGAGGGCCGCTTGCCCCATGCTCCTCTCGGACCCGAACACCTTGAGAGGAAAATCAAGTTGACACACCAGTTCCTCAAGGCCCCCAAAGGCATTTCGTCCACTCCAGCTGCATGACAAACACTACCACCCTTCCCTGCTCCCCTTCCATTTGGTGGGCAAAGGGCCTTGGTAGAACCCAGTCAGTCCTGCCCTTCTTTCCTTTAGAAACAGGTCTTTCCTAAAATTTAGCACATTTTGGTGAGCTGACTGTCACCCCAAGGCAATAGGGAGGAGTCCCAGAAGGAGGTTGAGTGAGAGCCCTTGGCCTACAGGGCTTGAGGCCTGACCCCTGCTTTCAAGGGTTGTTTGACTAGGTTTTACTGCACCATCCTCTTTCCTTGACTGGAGACATTTTCTACAATAAGTTGGGAGAGGCTGATCCTTTAAAATTGGGACAGCAAAAAGATAAGGAAAACTATTGTGCACTTTATGGCTTGGGACTGATTCAGGGGATGGTGTACAGCGAACATTGAGCAAATGGCCTTTATGCCGCATTCTGTGGCCCCAGAACCAGCTTATCTAGTCGTCTCAACCCTTAAAGCAATATGTATTATAAACCCAGAGAACAGAAGTGCAATGTGATGGAGGGGACATAGCAATATTTGCTCCTTTTGTTGAGTTTTGTATAGACTATTTTTTTCAGTGTATATCCACTCAGATTTTGTGTATTTTTTGATGTGCACTGTTCTCCAAGTTCTGAATATTTGGGAAAAAATGTAAAGCATTTATGATCTCTTGAAGTGAGTCAGAGGTTAACTTATTTAAAGGGGGATGTACATATATATGTTCTCTGAAACTAGGATGCATGCAAATGTGTTGGAAGTGTCCTTGGTGCCTTGTGTGATGTAGACAATGTTACAGGGTCTGCATGTAAATGGGTTGCCTTACTATGGAAAAATAATCACTCCTTGGGTTAAGTATGGCTGTATATTTCTGCCTATTAATATTTGGAATTTTTTTAGAAAGTATATTTTTGTATGCGCTGTTTTGTGACTTAAAAGTGTTACCTTTGTAGTCAAATTTCAGATAAGAAAATGTACATGTTACTGGAGCTGATTTGTTTGGCTATTAGCTCAATAGTTGTGGAAAAACAAGTGATCTATTCTAATGCTAAACCACTAACTAGAGTTCAGATAATGGTTTATGACTATAGTGTAAATAAATACTTTTCAACAATATTTTTGTTTCAGAAATCATTTATGAAATGTTTACTAGGTGGGAATTAAGTCATTTAGCACTTGTGGAATTATTGAAAACAAAACAGCACTAAGTATCAATGGGCTAGAGCTTTGGACTAAGATAAGACCACCAAGTTTTCTTTGCTATTCTCCACAGTAATCTCCATTCATGATCAAACACTAGTTAGTGTTTTGGGGATTTCCCCCCATGCATTAGTGTAAAAATAGGGAGGTGTTGTTTTGACTCATTGTTCCGTCCTCTTTAACAGCCTATATAGTTTCTGTCTGCTCCTGAGTGGGCTTTGGAGAATACTTACAAACAAGTGCCCACTCGGAGACTACATATTTGCAACTGCATTCAGAACTCTGACCAGTGTCTGGGACTCAAGGAGGTGGCTTTGTGGAATATGTGGTGGTCTGGTTGAGCTGGGAATTTGTGTCAGGCTCCAGTATCAATCTCATGACTACAAAAAAACTTTTTGAAAGCACTATCACCACTTCATATCAAAAAATGCTCTCCAACATTGCTGATGGCAGCACTCATGGGTTACCATAGTAAGTACCTCAGGACTCATCTCTCTCTGGTCCTCACTTCACATTTATTTAGAAGAATCATTCATCAGTGATTTGGTGGATCTACAAGTGACTATAAAAATAGCTAGTTTGTTATTAAGACAGGTGTTCTCCAGCCTTGAAAAAAATCTTAAGAGGCAAATGTATAAATAAAATCCTCCCTTGACAGTGGATAACGGTTTGCAAACAAAATACACTCTGACGGTTAATTTTACTGGAAGCCTTTTGCAATTTTAAAATAAACTCATCATTTTCCCAAATTACTAATCTACCCACTTTTTTTTATCCTATAGGGAACAAATAGATCATATGCCTGTGACATTATAATCTTTACTCCAAAATCTGGATCTAAGTATCTTAATATTCCATGCTTCTTAAGCAGATTCCTATGTTGAACCACTGTTCCACAACATCTGAGAAAATCTCTTCATCTGCTTGTAGTTTTATCAGTGTTGGCATTGCCTGGATGTGGCAGATAATTTTGAGTCTGTATTTCAGTAGCATGGACAGGGACAGTTACTCACCTGTTGCCCTCAGCACTGGAATTTGAGAATTTATGGAGTTAATGAAGCCCTTCCTTAAAACTACAGTATTTCAGAACTTGAGTGCCAAGATTTTTTTCCATTACATATTACCCTGCTTAACCAGTTTTGGTAAGTATAAAAATATTAGTTTGATAATTGTTTCTAACAAATACTCCTTTCCAAGATTTTGTATTAAAATATGGTATGCCCAAGTTTTGAACAATATGTAACCAACCATCTTCTCAAAGCATGATTTCAGGCTGTTTTTAAAATCAAGATTATAGAAACCATTGTTTACAAAGTAGTAAACTAGGCAGCTTTAAAAGTAAGTTTGAAAACATTTTAATGGAATCTGGTTGCACCATCACTTTGACGTTGGCTTGCTGAAGTAGCAGTAACATCTACTGCAAGGAAGACCAAACTTTTAGTGTTTCTTCAGGACCGACCTTGGTTTTTACTCCTGGATTTCAACATGCTAGAACAGTACCTTTAAAGTTCTCTGCTTAAAATATTCAGCCACTTCAAAGGCATTTGTTTTTACTTTGCTCAAGAAATAAATGGGCATCAAGTTTGTTGTTCTTCGAACCTTACCTGTGCTTTATAGGGTATTATAGATACCTCCGTTACTGTTGATTTGTATTAAGAAAGTAACTGCTGGAGAATTAACTCCTTAAAAATGTATAATACTTTTGAGATGGCTCTATTCATAAACAGGTTAATTAAAGTTAAACTTAAATGTTCATCAACTATGCTATTTAACAGTATCTTTACTGCTGAGATTAAGGCAATTTTTCATATATTAAAAATTGCTGCTGTTAATATCTAACTTTTCAATATGTTTTGTGTGTATATGTGTGTGTGGAGGAAGGATGGTCGGCATCTACAGATACTTACATGCCAAACAACAAATACATAAATTCTATAAAAGGAAAATCAAGAGCAGAACGAAATAGTCAAGTCTTTAAGGCACTTCCTTTTTTAAAAGACAAAAATTATTTTGTTTTCTTGTAGTAATTTTCTTTTGGTTAAATCTGAGTTTTGTTACAGCAAAATAATGTGTTTATACATTAGTTTCTGGTATTTTTAGTCATTCTGTTTCACAGCACCAGTCCTAAGTTTGTACTATTTCTTGGACTTTAGAAATCTACAAACCACTTTTATTACAATATAATCCCATAGTTTAAGCTGAAGTTTTAATAGTGATCAAAACACTGTAAAAAGGAATGCCTTCTACATTCTTCAATAACAAGATTTCTCTTAAGTAATTTTAAACACATCTTTATTTTCTATAAACACACTGATTTTAATGGGAAATGTAAACCTGGATTCAAAGATTCAGTATCATTAAAAGTTTCTTCTATGCTGGTGGGAGCCTCAGTACAATGGAACTGAGCAGCTTCCCAGGATCCCGAGTTCTGAATACAGACCGGCAGTTGCAGGAGTAACTGCTCTCAGGACAGAATTGAATAGCAATGGGAAAAGGTCTGAATTAAAGATACATCGCTTCTTCGCTGGGCCACAGTATTAAAACACACAAGATCCAGAAATCATTTGCAACAGAGGAGCAATCAGAGAAGCCAAGACTAAGGCACCTATAAGGTGACAATAGAAGGTGGGAAAACAAAACGTACACGTTTTGGGAGAAGGGCTATTCATGCTGAAAGCTCAGGAAACTTACTCTTATTAATAAAACACATTGCTTAAAAAGCAGACTATCATTTTCTTTAATAAACACCATTTGTCAAACCATCAAATCAAGCTTAATAATAATCATTTCTGAAAGTAGTATATATGTAGGTACACAAAATTTCATATTGATATAACTGGTCACTGATACAGTTAGAAAACTTAAAAGCTTCAGAAGTATTTAGACAATTTCTCATCCATGAGAGGCAATTATTGCATTTATTATTCAACAGAAAAGTAATACCATTGTGCTCATTAGTCTTTCCTATGGGAAGGTAACTTCTATCCTATAGCCGTTACTAAAACAATCTGCCTTTCAGGACTACATGAAAACACAATAGCAGCAACATCAAGTCAGTTATGACTAATAGTTTATGCATAGAGGTGAGGTTTTTTTCTTCTGCATTTTGTCTTTGTTATGAGCATATTCTCTCAGCATGTGTTCATTAAAACAAGTTATTTTGTTTACAACATTTACTCAATGAATCAAAAATTTCACTGTTCTTACTGATCTAGATCCAAAAGATATCACATTGTTTTCTCAGTCAATCTTTTGAAAAGCACCTAGTTTTCTTCTAAATTGCTTATAATTGAAAACTTTATACTTTTTGGTTTCTTGGTAATAAAGTCCTTAGTAATTCTTTTATTACTAACCTGTTTTCAAGATGAGTTTCTATAAAGTAGTTTAATATACTTTGTATTATACCACATTTACATTAAATAATTTTTGCACATCAACAATGTAATTCCAAAACACACACAATCATTGCTGTGCTGTGAAAAAAAACTTGTGAGGCTAAGAAAATCATTTGTCTATCACCACTGGTTTTCAAAGTGAATGGCAGGCTGAGCTGCTTCACACTGTCTCCAAGGAATTTTAAACTACACAATGTGAAACTACCATTTTAGCAACCCTGAACAAAATTAATGAATCATGCCTGTGTTATATGTTACAACAGGGTTTAGTAGCATGTTATGTGGAGTAAGTTACTTTTTTTTTTTTAAAGATCATTCTCCATGGGTTTGCTCCTTCATACTATTAAAAATGGAATAAATACTCCTAAACCCTGCCCTCCATAACACAGAGGCAAAGCACATATTGGTTTCCCAGTCAACACTTTCCACCAGTAATAGTAAATCTCCCTTTTACAAATATTAGAACTACTGCCACTGGGGCAAGTCAATCAAGAGGGCTTAGACGACAGCTGGCCAAATTTTAGTGTGTTTATTTCTACAGTTTGTTCTCATGAAAAGTTTTGTGAAAAAAAGGAATCCTATAAATAGTAAAAAGGGGAAACAGTGCTCCAAATGGTGTCAATACACTTGTAAACAAGGTAAAGTTGCTCAGCCTAGGGAAAGGACAGAAATAAAACAAAAGTATAGATAGCACAACTGTTCATTCCAAGAGTTCAAAGTGGGAAGTGTTTAATCCCAAATTTTGGAGCTCTAAAATAGCTAATAGCTAATGCTCAAGTTTTCTGGCCTAGATTACCTGTATCTATTGAAAACTTGTCATTGGAGCCAGCATTGGTTCTCTGAGAGAGAAGCTGAGATAACATCACTAGCAATTCAGCTGGAAACACAGCCCCTCTGAGTGCTAGAGTTCTTGAAAAAACATGAAACAGCCATCAACATAATTTTTCTACCTTTTTACAGGTAGATATTGGAAGTAGCAGGTGTAGAATTCAACAGCTTGGCTAAGAGTCTTACATTCAATTATTTGGAAGCATAGCAGATTCAGCCCCTCTGAATCTTCTTGTTAGAATGGCCCTAACACCTCTTAAAGTATATTAAGACAAAGGAAACGAGACTTGAGGATAATAGTTTTTGCATTAATGGTGAATCTACAACCAAAGGGGAAAAAAATATTTCAACGGGCAAATTTGGACTCCAGACTCCTGGGGACGATAAGCTGTAAGGAATCAGCTCCCACTGAAATAGGAAGGTGTTGGTTTCTTAGTAGACACCACCTGAATAACCAGATGTTATAGGATCGAAGGAGGAAAAATTACAAACTTTATCCTCGACATGCATAGTTAAGTCTTGGGGGTGATCCCCAAACTGGAAAAGATGACTTAATTTTCATAGGGAATTAGGATAGTGAGGGTATCTCACTTTTTAAAAAGTAGCTTACATGGCAACCCAGTTTTTACCAATGAACTGAAAACTAAAACAATCCAAACTACTGGGTCATGCACAGTAATAAGTTAAAAGGTCGAAAGGGCAGGGAGAAGAAAGCAATCCCTATTTAGTGAAAGGTGTGTGTGGGGAGGGGGAGAGGGCACCACTTAATGTATTGGTACAGTATGGAAAACAGGGGAAGAATATTTTCATTATGGCTTGAGATGGAAGCGCTTCGGAGAGTTCCTTGCCCAACTCCCCCCAATCAAAGCTTTGATGGCAGCTGACAGTACCCAAAACAACCCTGCCTCCTCCTGCCCACCCTGACCCTATAACCAGTCCTGTCACTCTAGCTTCGAGAGGCTGCTGAGGAAGCTGGGCTATCCCTGTCCCTCCAGGAGGATCCAACACCCAGGCTAGAGGGCAGAGGGAGCAGAAGGAAGTAAGGGAGTGTGGGGAGGGGAAAAAAGGAGGGGGAGGGAGAGATAGAGAGAGACAGAGAGCGCGTACGAGATCGGGAGAAGGGGAGAGCCCTTGTGGCGGGGTGGTGGGCAGTCAGGCCCTGATCCGGGGCAGGGGACATCTTCAGCCCACCGCGCCCAGGGGCCGGTGGCTTCAGGGCAGGACCTTAGGCCCTGGATAGGGCTCTCCCTCGCACCAGAAGTCATCGGCCTGCGGGGTCTCGAGGAGCCACACTTCTCGAGGCAGGTCACTGGTCGAGCCGGAGGCCCCTCTGGGCCGGATGGGCTCCAGCACCCGGTAATAGTGGCAGTCTCGGCCGTCATCTGGGTCGTAGGGCGGAGCCAGGATGTCCAGGAAGGCGGCGGGCCCGTCCACCGCGTCGATCTGGTGTAGGTTGTCCCGGTACGGCGTGAGGACGCAGGGGCCGCTGGCCTCGGTGTACTCGCCCTGGGAGCGCAGGACTCCCGGCCGCACGGCCTCCCGCTCTTTGGCTTGCAGCGGCGGCTCGAACTGCTGCTCGGGCGGCGGAGCCCGCGGCCGCTGCCCGCCGCCCGCCTCCAGCTTGTCCATGCAGCTGATGCGCACGGTGCCGTACAGCACCTTGAGCATGCCGTGCATGCCCGGGTGGTCGTGCAGCGGGATGGAGGTGCCGCTCTTGAGCAGGAACACGCCGAGGCTGAAGCCGTCCGTCTCGTAGATGTGCATGTAGGTGACCGGCGGGTGGCTGGGCGGCAGGGGCTGCAGCGTGGCCTTGCGCGGGGCAATGTTCAGGTCTTCGGCGCGGACCTGGGTCAGCAGGTTCTTCAGCTTGCTCAGGTTCTCCGGGAAACCAGGAGGCATCGGCACCTCGGCACCCGAGGCCGCGCCGCGGTCGGAAGAGCCGCGGCCGCCCCCGCTGCCCCGGAAGGTGAGGCAAGCCTGGCGGGCTATCCGTTGGATTAAGGAAGCCATGTTGTCTCGGGGCATGCTCGGTGGATCGTCCGCGAGCCGGGGCCGGCCCCCTCCTTTCCTCCGCCCCTTGCGGTCCCCGGCGGCCGCCACGGCTGCCCGCAGCCCCTGGGACGTTAGGCGGGAGGCCCAGTAACTACCGGCCCGTCCGGCGCGCGGCGCCGCCGCCGCCAACTTCAGCAGCCACGAGTCTGTCGCAGGCCGACGCGCCGAGCTGGCGTCCTCCCCCCGAGCGCGCAGGCGCACGGCTCACGGCCCGCACTCACGCTCCGAGAAGCAGGTACCGGTGGTGCAGACGGTGCCAAACTTGGCTTTAAACCCGGCGCTCCATTCATGCGGCCCGCACCTACTACGGCCGCAGGGCGTTCCGGAAGCCGCGTGGAGCATGCTGGGACTTGTAGTCCACCGTTCCGACCGAGCGCTGACCCGCGCTGTCGTGGCTGACTGGAAAAGACCCATGACATGACATCCGTTGAGCATAAAGCGACCTTACCCGCCGGCTCTCCCCTTAAGATACCAAAGTAATTTTTTTGGTTTGACAAGTGGTGTTTGGGAAGTACATGAGATTTAGCCGCTTGACTACAACTCCCGGCGACCCCCGTGTCTTGGGTTGCGCACTTCCGGCAGCTGGCCGGTGGCGTGGATAGAGCCTTCAGCTGCAGGCGCTGGGCCTGGGGGTCGTTGGCCTTCCGGCGCCGCTGGCTAGAGGTCGGAGCGGGGTCGCTTTCTTTGCCCTTGCTCCGGGGAAGACGGGAGGCTGTGGATTCCACCTGAAGTTGCACGTAGCCGCCCGGGTAGCATGGGTCAGCCGCTGGGATTTCAGAAAGCGCTTTCGTCACCCGAGCATCTCCGGAGGTGGGGGGGGGGGGGTGGGATGCAGGGGGGTCCAGCGGTCACCAGCACCGCCTGCGCCGGCTGGGGTTGGCGTCTGGGCCCAGGAAGCTGCTCTGGTTCTGCAGGGGAGCAGTCCCTTCCTGGGAGTGTTCGAGGATCCCCAGGCTCTCTTAGAATAAGGGTTCCTGAACCCTGGTTGGCCCTTGAGGCGAAGCCTGTGTCAGAAGCTCTTAAAAATAATAGATTCCGTACAGCCGTGGAGCGATGGATGCAGTCGGTGACGCGGATCCCTTCCTGCAGAAGCTGCATGGAGTACTTTCCGCAGGGGCATTTTACTTCGGGAAGTGCCTGCTTTTGACCGAAGAAGATGAAGAAGAAGGCTTGAAAAGCAAGACACTAGATATCATGACTTCAGATTTAATCCCCCCTTGGATTTCCAGCGCTAAACATGAGCTTTGTGTACATTTTGTAACCAGTGATTTACTGAAATCCCTTCTTGTTAAAATAGGCATCCGTTTTTAGTGGGTTATGTAATCTCGCTAATGAGGACTCACAGTGCCGCAGACTCTACTTGTGTGAAGTGCATTATGTAATGAACGTTATAACGTTTAATCCTCAGAAACTCTTCAGAGGTAGGCATTAATATGATCTAGGATAGCTTGCAGATGAGGAAATAAGTTACACAAGGCTATCAGGTTGTAACTCATCAGGATCATATAAGTAACAACAAATACTAGTTAGCCTGTAGCCATGCTGGATTTCCAAATCTGTTACTTTTTATTACTTGTCTACACACGGCCTTAAATGAAGTTCATTATTTTCATCTACATATTGGTATAATAAGATACCTGTGTAAATCACTGATGACACACCACCTAAAACCACAATAGTTGCCATCTTATAGAGTAGCTGTTATTAAAGTTTTTAAATGACTAAAAGTTGTACTTTAAAAATCCAGTGGATGGATAAATATTTAGCAAATACTGAAATGGGCCTTGACTTGTGTTGAAAATCAGCTTCAGGGTAGAGATTTAAAAGATTATTATTGGTAAAACCATCTTCCTGGTAATACCACTCCCCAGGTTCTTTAGTTTACCTACGTAAGAAATACCTGGGGCTGTATGTCTAGAGTCCCAAATTGTGTTGAAACCTTCTGAATCAGCTTTTTTGCACATTGATTTTTTTTTTAACAATGAATCAAGTGCAGTCATATAGTAATTTTTGTGCCACAGATTACCTTCATATTTCATTTTGATACTGCCCTTCTGAGCTTCACTAATGAACAATACTAACCCTAAGGTCTTTGGCTCTTAGCACATTGCTTGACTTTCTGTCCCAAGGAGTAGCTATCATAGGCTGAGTGGGTTTTAAATTTTTTTAAAAAAATTATCATTAATGTCCTGTTTTATGCTCTTTATTTTATTTTCCTCAGTGTTGGTATAAGAATGAAGATCAAGAGAAATCTAGAAAAGGGAACAGACAAGAAAAGAACATTGATAGTAAGCAGATGCTAGAAAATACATGGCAGAACACGATTTGGGAGAAGTTTAGAATAAATGGACTGTATCACCCATTAAAAAGTGATAATCAAAGCCAGGCACTGGTGGCTCACGCCTGTAATCCTAACTATTCAGGAGGCTGAGATCTGAGGATCATGGCACATAGACAGCCTGGACAGAAAAGTCCCTGTGAGACAGTTATCTCCAATTAACCACTCAAAAAGTGGAAGTGGAACTGTGGCTCAAGTGCTAGCCATGAGCACAGAGAGGCTCAGGGACAGTGCCCAGGCCCTGAGTTCAAGCCCCACAACCGACAAAAAAGAAAAAAAAGTGATAGCCAGTAGGTACCAGGCATTGCTGTAGGTTTGGGGGATTCAGTAAGGAACAGAGTAGACAAGGTTTGATTTCCCTAGCATATGCATACAGCTGTGTGTCCATATTTAGGGAGTAGTTAAATGCGCTATGGTTCAAATGTGTCTTCCAAAGGTTTGTGTGTGGAAGCAGTTTACATATGTTGATATTTACAGGTAGCATCTTTAGTTAGGATTAGAGTAGCTCTGATGACTTTAAGAGCATTATAAGAAAAAGAGGATCCGAGGTTGTTTATGTGCTATTTTTCTGTTATATAAGAACATCCTTGATATATGTGACACCCTGAAGTACCCAGCCTCCAGAGCTGAAACATAAATCCCTGTTCTCTAGAAATCAGTCAGTTTTGGGTATTGTGCCCTAGCAGGAGAAAATGGACTGAGACAGGGTATGTGTAGTTGGCAATATATTTTTAGGCAGAACTAACTTCTACAGACAGCTTGGTAAGATGATATATTTGTGTGTGATATTTATCTATTATTTAGTTTTAAGTAGATGTAGAAAGAGGTTTGAATCCCATAAGTCACATTATGAGTACAGTGTCTCTTGCTTGATCTCACCCCTCTTCCATTGTTCTCCCCCATCTTTCCCTGTCCTATCCATACCCACAAGTTATGTAGTTCAACTTTTTCAATGAACCCAACATTCATTGAATACACTGTTGTTTTAAATTGGATTGTTATGAATTATTGGAGGATAAGATTTGAGTGGTGCTTGAAATCACTGAGTTAAACTAATGAAAATCTGGGGTCAGTGTATTCGGATGAGGAAACAGCCCTGAGACTGTTGAGCAGGGTATTTTATATACCACAGCATTGACCAGGCAGGGAAGAACGTGATTCCTACCATGTAGGAAGGAAAAAGATAAGGCCTGCAGGGTCATTGCATAGTCAGCTTCAGAGTTCCTGGAGGGAGACGTAATGGGAAAGGTAAGCAAGAGCCTGCTTACGTGTGAGTTATAGGCTCTGGGAGGGGACCTAGGGATCTATAAGCTGTGATAGGGCACTGGATTTTATTATAAGTGAAGTGGGAAGCCTTGGGGAGCTTTGGATGTGAGGATGACTTGATCTGTTTTATGTTTTTAAAGAGATTGGTGGTGGGACGAGTATAAAAGAAGAGGATGCAGATTCAAACCAGCAATCTAGAGGAAAGATAAGAAAAGTAGTGTAAAAACTGGTAATCTATTTTATAGGTACGGGTGACAGGGCTTTATGATGAGCCATTGCTTTGGCAATTTATTTTAAAATATATTCTCCACATTTTCTCCTTCACAAGTTGACAGCTCTGTGGTGATAGGTAAGACTGATAAAGCTTAAATCCCACCTTCTGCCCACATCTATTATATTTAGGAATGGGGAAAGCACACAGAGGTATGAATAAAGCTGAGACTATTTTCTTCTTCTTTGCAGTTGCTTAATTAGTCAAGAAATAACTGGAAGAGCCTCCAGCCTACATCTGTTTAACTTGCTTGCTCGTTTATAGAATGTTATCATTCTTTGGGAACTCTGCTGTTATTTTTTTTTCATCCTTATTCTTTCACTTTACTGACTTTTACATAGATCTTTTTATTTATTTTTTTATTTTTAAAAATTTTTTTGGGTCCAGTCACAGGGCCTGAACTCTGGGCCTGGGCGCTGTCCCTCAGCTCTTCAGCTCAAGGCTAGCACTCTACCACTTAAGCCACAGCACCACTTCCGGCTTTTTTCTTTTTGCTTATGTGATCCTAAGGAATCGAACGCAGGGCCTCATGCATGCAAGGCAAGTGCTCTACTGCTGAGCCCCCTTCCCAGACCCTGTCTTTTTTTTTTTTTTTTTGGTTCCAGTCGTGGGGCCTGAACTCTGGGCCTGGGCACTGTCCCTCAGCTCTTCAGCTCAAGGCTAGCACTCTACCACTTGAGTCACAGTGCCACTTCCCGCTTTTTTTTTTTTTTTTTTACTTTTTGCTTATGTGGTGCTGAGGAATCGAACCCAGGGCCTCATGCATGCAAGGCAAGCACTCTACCACTGAGCCACCTTCCCAGCCCTTACATAGATCTTTTATATTTCATTTTGTTTATCTTTTCTTCACACTGGGACTCAGTGTGAAAGAACACAAAAATCCTGATATTCTCAGAATTCCTAGCCTCACTTTTGCCTTATTCTTGCCTATAGTGTAAGCTGGAAAGTTCTCTGTCCCATGTCCAGTAGTCACTGTCCCCTTACTTCTATATTTACCTTTTATATTAGGATAGAACATGGTAAATATAATGATTGTGATTTTTTTTTTTTTTGTTAGTCATGGAGCTTCAACTCAGGGCCTTGGTACTGTCCCTGAGCTTTTTTGCTCAAGGTTAGTACCATACCATTTTGAGCCACTTCCAGTTTTCTGATGGTTAATTGAGGTAAGAGTGTCACAGACTTTCCTTCCTGGGCTTGCTTTGGACTGAGATACACAGTTCTCAGCCTCCTGAATAGCTAGGATTGTAGGCATGAGCCACTGGTGCCTGGCTTTGATAATGATTTTCTTGTTTTTAGAAACATACTTAGGCTGTGTGACATTTTGAACTCATATTGTGGCTTTCCAGATGACAAAAAATCTTGGTGTCAGTTTCTCATACTATATCATGAGTGAATGTCAAGTTGTAAAACAACTAATTGCAAAGTCAGAAGAATGAATGGCATGGCTCTGCCATGAGCTATGCACCATTGAGGACTAGCTTCACCGGACTCCGATTCCAGCATACTCATGTTTGTGAGAGATGATTGGTAAGTTTATTTCCTGCATTTCCTTTGCCATCATGGAGGATGGAGAGAACTAGAAAAATTATCCAAACAAAGCCAACTGTACATATTTTCTTTCATTGTATTTATCTCATGTTACTTAACATCTTTCTTAGCTCAGTCAGCCTTCACTAAGATCTTGCAGAGTAACTGTGCCCTACTCTAGTTGAGCCTTGTGTACTTATCCAAAATCCTATCAATTACTGTATAGGCTGTTTAATTTGCTAATCTCAGGAATTGTTAAGAGGTAAATCAGGCTTTATTGCCTTAATATAGTTAAGAGGTTTGTGTTGTATAGCATACAACACAATAATTACACATTAGGATAGAGAAAGATTCCCATGGATTCATTTATTTATATGTTATGCTTTTTGTTATATTCAACCTGACATACTACTGAAAGCTAGGTATTACTATTTTGGCGGTTGATTTGAAATTTTAGCTGCCCCTCCACCACTTTGATATCAGAGAGCTCATCCTCTTAGCCTTTAAGCATTTTTTTTGTTGTTTTTTGCCAGTCCTGGGGTTTGGACTCAGGGCCTGGGCACTGCCTCTGAGCTGCTTTGGCTGAAGGCTAGCACTCTACCACTTGAGCAACAGCACCACTTCGGGCTTTTTCTGTTTATATGGTACTGAGGAATTGAACCCAAGACTTCATGCATGCTAGGCAAGCACTCTACCACTAAGCCACATTCTAGCCCGCGATGTAATTATTATGAGACTCAAAATAGTTGTGAACTATAAATTGGATTCAAACACTTTAGTTCTCATAATTACCCTCTCCTCTTTTCATGCTTCTTGTTTTTCTTTTCCTTTTAGACATTTTTCTTCTAAGAAGACATTTTCTATCTCCACCTCCCCCGCTTTCCCATCTGTTCTTTTCCTCCTGGCTGAGAGATTAAAAAAAAAACAAACTTTATATTTATTTTAATTAATGAATTTTAAACAGAAATGGTAAAACAGTTGATGTTCAACTTCAAGAGGCAGTGAAAGGGAAAATCATCTTCCTTTACTTGCCAGGAAACTGTATGTTCACTGCTGGTGCTTGCCTGAAAAATATCTGGGAACTTGGGCTTCTAGACCTCCACATTCTTGCAGGGGAACAGAGAACATGTTCCAGAATCAAAGGAAATTAAGGTGGGGAAAAAACCCTTTGGAATGAAATTGGATTCTCCTGGAAGATGCCCTTCCTGAAGGATTCTTAGTAAATAACAGTTTTATGGTGATAGACTACAGATAGGATGTAAATGGATTCTTTGAACACTAATTAGTAAAACTCACTTTAGAGACTTTTATCTGCAATTAGTCACCAGAAAACAGGAAGTGGCACTGTGGCTCAAAGTGGTAGAGCACTAGCTGGAGGAAAAGAGCTCAAGGACAGCACCCAGGCTGTGAGTTCAAGCCCCATGACCAACCAAAAGAAAAGGAAGTACAATTTGAAAATACAGCAACAAGCATGGAAGGGTAATGGAGAGTGTGGTGCTACTCTGAGCCCACAGCCAGCAATGTGGCCTGGAACATGTTATTTCCCTTCTTGGAACCTAGGCAGTTTCCTTGTTTCTATAGTATCTAATCTGGATGGTGTACCACGTTCCTCCTAACTTTAAAAATATTAGCCAGGCGCTGGTGGTGCATGCCTGTAATCCTAGCTACTCAGGAGGCTGAGATCGGAGAGGATCATGGTTCAAAGCCAGCCAGGGCAGGAAACTCTGGAGACTTATTTTATTGGAGACTCGTATGTCCAATAAACCACTAAAAACCAGATGTGGTACTGTGGCTCAAGTGGTAGAGAGCTAGCCTTGAGCTGAAGAGCTGAAAGACAGCGCCCAGGCCCAGAGTTCAAGCCCCACAACCAATCAAGTAAATAATAAAATATGAATTTAAAAAATTACAATTACACAAAAATAATAGATGTTCACATTGAACCACTGCAGGACCTTGCAAAAGATAACACAGGGGGCTGGGAAGGTGGCTCAGCAGTAGAGTGCTTGCCTTGCATACATGAGGCCCTGGGTTTGATTCCTCAGCACCACATAAATAGAAAAAGCCAGAAGTGGTACTGTGGCTCAAGTGGTAGAGCACTAGCACTAGCTGAGGGATAGCTCTCAGGCCCAGAATTCAAGTGCCACGGCTGACAAAAAAAACTTAACACAAACAAGAACACCCCATATCATGCATACAGATATTTGATTGCTCTTTTGTGTCTTGTACTTTATAGTTTAAAGTAGATTTTATTGACTTTTCCTGAATATAGATTATTGAGTAAAATGAGCAAGAGTTTTTGTTTAAAATGTTTTCCCTTATTCTTAGTTTTCATAGTGTATTTTTTTCAAAGAAAAACTTTTTTTTCCTTCTAAGTACAAATTACATGCAATCAGAGTGCCATGTATTGCTATTGGGAAAAGCAAAACATGCCTTGAGTTAACTACATATTTCAACAGGACCTGCTGAGGTAATTGACAAGCAACATCACAGTGCCTAGAAATTCCTCTAAGGCAGCAGAGCTTTAGTTTAATTAGATAATTATCCCTGGTCAGCCTATAATGAATGCCCAGGCAATTAGCAATGAATTTGGGCTGCTAGAGCCTATTTTTCCTCTTTTGTGTGCCTTTGCTGTCATTAACAACTAGAACTACTGAACAATTTATATCTTCACACTAACAATCAACTTCATTATCAGCAAACTCTTTGCAAGCGATAAAGCAATAAGAGCTGATGTTGGTTGTACAACATTAAGTGATTATGTTAAGTAATGCCATTTATTTGCCTAGTTGTCCTGCTGCTGTATTATATCAAACAAATTGGGCTTTTAAAAGCAATGCACACTCCATGATTTTGATGATTGCTTTATTTGTCAAACCCAAGCAACTAGCAAAAGATGTACCTCAATTTGTAGTTCTTTCTCAGTGGCTTTCATCAGACCTGAAAAAAATAAAACAGTTCCAAAAGTAAGACCTTAAAAAAAAGCCTTCCTTCATGGCCTATTGATCCTTCCATTTGGAAAGCTTGAGGTAAGTTTTAGTAAGTGAAATAACTACTCTAGGTTGGCTATCTTCTCTGTGGGGACATTTCAGTCTCCTGGTTGACAGAAGAAACCATTATGGCTTTTCCTCACATCTTTTCATTGCCAGTCTTTCTCATAATGTTTCTTAGAGGAGTGACAGAAGAGAAAAGAAAAAAGTGGTCATGATAAAGACAGAGAGAGCTTTCAGAAGTGGAAATGCAAAAGGAGTTACCAAAGAAGTGTTTCTAAAGCTGAGTGTGGATATTATGAATGCACTAGGTTGCTCTAGGTCTGGATCTTGAAAAATGGACATTTTCAGTTGTTCAGGGAGTTTATATACCTACAAAGAGAGAGCTTTTGCAGTATCTAAAGCCCTTAACGTACAGGGTACTCTTTTTTTGTTTGTTTTTGATCCAAGATTAAGATTTGAACTCAGTATCTGACTCATTTACTCATTGGCTGGCATTCTACCTCTTGAGCCATGCCTCCAAACACTACAGAGTGTTCTTATATCAACTCTGTTCTAATTACTAGTAATCTAATAGGATTTGGAAGATTAAACCCAATTGTAAATATCAGTTTATTAGTTAATTAGATTTATTGCTTATTATTGAAGCAGAATTTAAAATGTGTAAACAATTTTTCTTCTGATTGGAATGTGAACATTGCCTTATCATTTTTTATCTTGAGACTTCCCATCTGGCAGGTCTTGGAAATATTTTTTTTTTCTACTAAGCAATGAAATAGCAATTAGAGTTTCAGAAGTGCCAATTTTAATCATAACTTCCATTTCCAAAATAGAAAAACTTGAACGAACTATATAAGGCATCCTCATTTATTCAACTGACTGTTTTGAAAAGTACTTTAATTCAGAATCAGGGTTAAGCTATCCCAGAAATGTTAAGAAAAAAATTCAGATCCTTCCAAATTATGGTCATTTCTATTCTAAAAATCAATGATTTCAATGATATTGATGTTTATATCATTCAGATATGAACTTTATAGCTTACATGGAACAGGATTAGCTTACATAGACAAGGGGTTCTTACCTGTAGCAATTTAACATTTGGTCAGATAATTCTTGCTGTGTGTGATGAGGGAGCTGTCATAGGCATTTAGCAACACCCTTGACCTCTGCCCACTAGGTGACAGTAGAATCATCCACCCCTCCCCCCACGATTATTGTCATCACAAATATCCATCTGTTGCCAGATGTGTCTAGGCTGGGGAGAAATGTCTTCTCTATTTGAGAACCAATAATACAGGATAAGATATTAGCAATGTTTTTTCTGTAAAAGCATTTCAATATACAGCCAGGTACCAGTAGCTCATGCCTCTAATCCTAGCTACTCAAGAGGTTAAGACCTAGAGGGTCTTAAAAGCCAACCCAGGCAGAAAAGTCTGAGACTCCCCCTCCAATTAACTAAAAACATTCTGGACTTCAGGCATGCTTAAGTGATAGAGTGCCAGCCATGAGCACAAGAGCCAAGTGAGAGTATAAGGCCCCGAGTATAAGCCCCAATACCAGAACCCATGCAAATTTCAATATAAAAAATCAAATGTGGGCTGGGAATGTGATTTAGTGGTAGAGTGCTTACTCAGCATGCATGAAGCCCTGGGTTCGATTCCTCAGTATCACATAAACAGAAAAGAAGTGGCACTGTGGCTCAAGTGGTAGAGTGCTAGCCTTGAGCAAAAGAAGCTCAGGGACAGTGCCCAGACCCTGAGTTCAAGCCCCAGGACTGGCAAAAAAAAAATGTGTTGAATTTGGGTGTATAGTAGTCTTTAATACATTTTAATTATACATTAAACAATCAGAACCAGTTTGGAGTAACATGGGGGAATTGGGGAAAAAATTATTCCTGCTCCCAAATTCTAATGGACTTTCCCACATGGCCTACTACAGTGTGGATGGATCCCCCTTGTAGAAATTAATTTCTTATGTTAAAATGCAGATGTTTCTAAGAGAACCATCCTTTTACATTAAAATGGAACCTTCAGTTTTGAGCTCAAAACACTGACATTATTAATTCAAATCTACATTTCTAATTACAATACCATCTTTTAGGAAGAAGACTCAGAAGAAACATCCCAGGGGGAAAAGAGCTGTTTGGTGAATGAGAAGGGCCTTATGTAAGAAAAAAAAATGATGAGAGAAATGAGGCACATGTTTGTGGGTTTATTCTATGCCTACATGTATCTTTATATCCTATTCTTGTTTTAAAAAGTAATGAAGAAGGATCCAAGATGTTCTTTCATAGATGAATGAATAAACACACACTAACTATTCAGACAATGGAATATTTTTCAATAATGAAGATGACTTATCAGACACAAAAGCATTTGGACACCACTTACTTTTCATTTGAAAATACATATTGGCAGGGTGCCAGTGGCTCATGACTGTAATCCTAGCTATTCAGGAAGCTGAGATCTGAGGATCATGGTTCAAAGCCAGTACAGGCAAGGAAAGTTTGTGAGACTCTTCTATCTCCAATTAACCAGCAGAAAACTGGAAGTGGTACTGTAGCTCAAGTGGTAGTGTGCTAGCCTTGAGCTGAAGAGCTGAAGGACAGCGCCCAGGCCCAGAGTTCAAGCCCCATGACTGACCAAAAAAAAAAAAAAAAAAAAAGACAAAAAACACATATGGATTCAAGGTAGGTGATATTCTGACAAAAATAAAACTACAGAAATGTAAAAAGACCAGTGATTGCTATTTTTTTATTTTTTATTGTGAAAATACTGTACAGAGGGGTTACAGTGATTGCTATTATGAGAGAGAGAGAGAGAGACAGACAGACAGATGAATAGTTAGACAACAGGATCTTTTTTTTTTTTTTGCTCAGGGGACTTGAACTCAGGATGTGAGCACTGTCCCTGAGGTTTTTAGCTCAAGGCTAGTGCTCTACCACTTTGAGCCACAGCTTCGCTTCCCGTTTTCTAGTGGTTAATTGGAGGTAAGTGTCACACAGACCTTCCTACCCAGGCTAGCTTCAAACCATGATCCTCAGAGTTTAGCTTCCTGAGTAACTAGGATTACATGCATGAGCCACCAGCATCAGGCTGACAATAGGATTCTTAGGGCAGTGGACTGTCTCTATGTGGTACCTGTGTTGGACTTTTCATTGTTGTGACAAATACCTGAGACAAATAGTTTATGGGGGGGGAGGGAGGATTTGTTTTGACTCACAGTTCTAGGAATCGGCTTCAATTTTTTGGGCCTGAGATATCATATTTGAGCCTGAGGTGTGGCAGAACAGATTGACATAAAGGGCATGACAGAGCAGAGCTGCTCATCTGATGGCAGCCAGAAAGCAGAGATAATAAATGACAAGTCAAGATACATCTTGTTCAGGGTGCACCTTTAGTGACTTCTTTCCAGCTAGGCCCACCTTTCACAGTTCTACCACCTTCCAATAGTTTATTTGCATTTCATAAGCACCAGTGGATAAAATCACTGCTTAGGTTGAAGACCTCACAATTTCAATGTCTCTGAAAATTTCCTTGCAAACACATTCAGAGGTGTGCTTTACTAATCTTCCCCCACCTCCCCCCTCATTTCCCCACATCTCTCAATCCAGTCAACAATCAAGATCAGCTCCTAGACTTATGATGAGTACATGTCATGTAAATTTAACCAAATCCATAGAATGTATGAAGAGTGAACTCTAATGTAAACTATGAACACTAGATGATAATGATGAGAGGGAAACTGCACGAATGGGGATGGGAGATAGATAGGAAGTCTCTGTACCTGTCATTTAGTTTGCTGTGAAACAATTCTAAGAATAAAGTCTCTTTTCAGAAAAAGAATGAATACCATGTAGAGGAATGGTAGTTACTTTTTAATATATTTTCTTTTCTATGTTGAGTATCCTAGTTTAAGTTTGAAAAGTTACTGTAAATGAAATCTAATGCCTTGAGGAGTATTCATTGGGTAGAGATTGAATAGATCACCTACTGTCTAAACTTTCTATCCATTATAATAGAGGAACTAAGAGAGGTGTGGATCCTATGTTTCCTTTATTGATGTGTAACATTTAATAACTGATAGTTTTAGCCTATAAAATGTCCACCAGGCCTTTTCAGCTCTGCACAATATTTACCAGGCTATAATCCACAACTTCTTATAAATAGATGTTCCAGATGGTATTCAATAATAATACAAAAACACTTTTCTAATAACCAAAATAGTGTTCAATTAAAATGAACTTTCCAGCTGTGTGCCAGTGGGTCAGGCCTATAATGCTAGTCACTCAGAAGGCTGAGACCTGATGATCATGGTTCAAAGCTAGCCCTGGGAAAGAAAGTCTATGAGATTCTTATCTCCAATTAACCACCAAAAGGCTAGAAGTAGAGCTGTGGGTCAAGTGATAGAGCATGAGCCTTGAGCACAAAAGCTTGGAGACAGTGCGTACGTAATTCAAGCTCCAGGACTTCCCCTAACCCCAAAAAGAATATTTTCAAAGAGTCACTGCACAGCAACAAAAAAGAAAGTTTGACTGAAAATAAAACACACAGAGAATCTAGGAGAGACACGAGGTTTGATGATTAGCATGCTAAAGCTGGTTCTAGAGTATTTTAATAAATTCTTCAGTAGCTCTTCACTCTACTTGAATCTAGGCTACAGAATTTCAGTTATCCATGCTGGGGTTTTGTTTGTTTGCCTTATCTTGGGGAATTATGTCATTTTGCTTAGGCCATGACTAAACTTTGAGTATAGGCTTTGTTTATTTTTGCTCTTCCCATCCAGTGTCACTTTAATTCTTGGTTTCTTTCTAAACTGAAGGAGTCTAAATATACCACACATACCAGTAAGTTTTGGCAGCAGGCATCTCTTTTGCAATTTCCTTCAAAGAACCCTTCAAACATCCTACTACATAGTATATTAAGTTACATACTCCTGGACTGGTTACTGACTTTGTGCTTTCTAGTTGTTAATCTAACCTATTTTCAAAAGTCCAGCTGAGCATCAAAGTAAAATATTCTTCCTTATTATACTGTTGTTATGTAGCATTCCCAATTTTTTCCTCACTTTTTTTAGGTTCCTAACTTTAAACTGAACTAAATGCATAATTATTTGTCTTGTACTATTACCTATGAATTTGTCATATTATTATAATGAATCAACAAAATTTCACATTTGTCCCTTTTGGCCTAACTTTCCCACTCTAACATTATGTTTTTACCTTTCTTCTTTTAAGCTCATTTTCCTATAATATTTAACACAAAGATAGTGACTTATTACGAATAGTAGCAATAGTAGCAATAGGCCATGGGACACCATCATGACTTCCCATTTTCTTCCCTGAGCCCTGAAGCTTCTGGCACTTTACCTCTTATCACACTCTTCATCCTAGTAGGGTGTAAGACTGAACTTAAGAACAAAAATACCAATATTTGAAAATAGGACTGGTATTATTCCCTTAAAATCAGTTACCTCTTTGTTTAAACAACTGGGCATCTCATCACTTGCAACTTAATGCATGCTGATGACACAACAGCAATGAGCAGCATTTCATGTGGGTGTAGGTACTACTACTCAGCTGGCTTCTTTCCCCCCCACTACTTCAGTTATACTTGAACTCTAGTCATAAATACTGAAAAATTTGACCACGGCTACCCAGTCCTTTAGCTCCATCTCATTTAACTTACTTATATATTCTCAACATTATTGGACCTACTGCTCGAGTTTCTGCTTTTCTGTGTGTGTGGTCATACTTCGTTTCCTAACTAGCCTTGAAACTCCTTCAGGACAGAGTCTGAGTTTTACTGTTTGGGTGTCTGCACGTAGAGATGGTTTTTCAATGGCCAGAAGGAATGATTACTCTGACATCTTCTCTTTATCCCCCCCCCCCCACTCCTATCAGAGAGAGAGGAAAGCATATGCCTTATCTTAAGAAAGCACCCATTTAACACCTTCTTTGCATTTAAGTTGGGAAAGAGAAACCATGTAATACCCTCCAGAGATAACTTCATGTTATATCACTATCATGATTGGGCATTGTTTGAATCTTGGTTACGGGGCAACATTTCCATTGTTTATAAACAGCTTCTATGCAGGGATGGGAGAAAGACTTTAGTGGTTGGCTTGAAACAAAGGGTATAGAGAAACTCTTCTTTGAATTTAAGTTTTAGCTGGCAATTGTGAGATCAGGGATCTTTGTAGCTTAGGGTTATCTGTGGACATTGAATTTGGAGATCAGTTACAATAATACAAGTAAAAAGCTTCCTTGTCAGTTTTAGGGGATTTTGTCATTATTCAATGCAGTGTAACTTTCAGTTGAACTGAGAATCTCACACTTTTTCTTTTTTCAGCGCTAAGGATGGAACCCAAGGCCATTCACATCCTAGGCAAGTGCTCTGCCACTGACTACATTTCCAGACCTGCTTTTATTTTTGTGTCTGTCCTGGGGCTTGAACTCAGGGCCTGGGCTCTATCCATGAGCATTTTTGCTACTTGAGCCACAGCTCCACTTCTGGATTTTTGGTGGATAATTAGAAATAAAAGTCTCAAAGAATTTTCTTGCCTGCACTGGCTTCAAACTGCTATCCTCAGATCTCAGCCTCCTAAGTACCTAGGATAACAAGTGTGAGCTACTGGCATCTGGCTTTTATCATCTTCACTCATAGTCAGAGTGGCATAATGCTTTGTCCACCACTGGCTTTGCCCATTCTCTGCCGTAGGCACTAAATCATCCCTCCATCTACTGCCTGGGCTGCTATTTCTTCCTTTCTGAGCACAAATGCCTTTTGTGGCCCCAAGATGTAATTCCAAAACAGCGCTTTGTACCAGCAACTGTGGGTTTTCCTTAAGGTAACTGTGGGTGGCCCCTTCATTTATTTTCTTGCTTCCTTTTTGTTTCTGTAAATTCTGCCCTCTACTTTCCCCCAAGGCACATGCTGTTCATGTAATCTGAATGGCCATTTAGAGGAAAGATCAGAAGTTTGTTGTTTCATTACTAACATAAATCAAAACTTTGTGTTCACACTGCAATCTGAGTGAATCCAGGAATAGCTTTGGGATTGCTAAGTGTCTGGAGAGCACTGA
This sequence comes from Dipodomys merriami, assembly GCF_024711535.1. Classification (NCBI taxonomy): domain Eukaryota; kingdom Metazoa; phylum Chordata; class Mammalia; order Rodentia; family Heteromyidae; genus Dipodomys; species Dipodomys merriami. The sequence continues at coordinate 24,127,309 of NW_027202715.1, forward strand.
CTACAGACATGTTTTGAAGCTGGCTATAATAGTTTCTACAGCTGTTAACAGTTCGTAGAAGAATGGCAGCATTATATATCAGCGTTTAAAATGTGCATGACTCGCATTGCACAGAAGTCAGATTGGGATAGAATTAGATTTTTTTTTTTCTGAATCTTAGCCAGGAAAGTCTTCAATAACTACAGAAATTCTTTTCACTGCTGAAATCAACATGAAGGACATTGTGTTATTATAATTGCTTATAGCTCAGCATGAAAGTTGTCTTTGTATGAGTGATGTACGGGCTGTACTGTTTTGTTTTTATTTATTCTGCATTCTTTATTCTAATGTTCTTTCCTTTTTCCTGACCAGAAAGATTGTTATTGAGCCCTTCACAAAGCTGAAATAATGTAGTGTGTTAAAAAAATGTTAACAATTCAAAGAAGTTATAAAAATTTATAAGTTGGCTGAATACTTGGGAAATATCTGCATATTTTAATATAAATAGGTAATGCAAATATTTGTTCTTTGCATTGAGAGGTGAATCTCTTTTTCAAAAGGCCTTACTATTTAAATTAGATGTATTTGATTGCACTGAAATAAAGAAAGTTTGCATTTTGAATGATGTTAAAGATTAAAGCCACTATTGTTATCAAGTACAAAAAAAATTAAGTTAGATGTGTTGTTGCACCAATGAGTTACTAGTTTCTAAAAACTAGTAGAAATCACTTCATGATGAGAATTCTTATGAAAGTAAGTTGCTTTTACTGTTTCATTTTTGATTTTGAGATTGAGGATTTTGTTTTTACCTGAAAAGAACTAACACACCCATATCTTGTCAATTTGACTATCCATGTATTTGAGAAATATATGGACAGATTTAATTCAAGGTAAACATGCGATGGTTAGTATAGAGGAGAATAAGTAAAGGAAAAAAACTGTTAAAAAAAAGAGGGAAACAGCTGAGTTTCATAATCAAGATATAGTGTTCCTGGGTCAAAAGTCTTCCCAGTAGGATTAAGACCTAGGGTTCTAGGTCTTTCTGAAGTTCTTGGCCAATTCTTATTCAAAGGAAGGCAAGAAGATAAGGAAAATCCACCCTGTGGCATTGGCTTCCAGAAGAGGGGTTGAACTGCCCCAGGGAACAAATTCCCAGCTTGGATATCTGGCTTCCTGGAGACTGGCCATGAGCAGCTTCTTCAGTGGCCATGGATGTGCTGGAGCTCAGCTTGATGACTAGAAGAACCACCCTACACACTTGAGATTCTTTTGAAAGTCCTAAATCTCACACCATATCTTCCTCAGTGTCTCCTTTACTAACCAATGCTCTGGTGATTAGTCAAGATAACAAGGACAAAGGGACACAATACTAAAGGATGAAGAAAATGCAAATGGAGTTAGTGTATCCCCACAAACTTCACAAAATGCCTCATACTGCCTTTCTCAATAGGCCCCATACCACTTGCTCACAGTTATAGAGCTATGAACATTTCCTCTACAGCCTTACACCTCTGGGAGGCTGCAGAAGTCAGCACACTCAGAGGAGTTGGCCCGTCCTTGGGAAAAGTGGGTTAGGAATTAAATTGATACTGTTTTCTAAGGAGAAAATCCAGGAAAAGATGAGCTTTTACTTTTCTAAGCTAAGGGGTCTCACTTGACTGACAAATAATATAAAAAAATGCTGTTTGTTGAGTGCTTATAATGGGTCAAGCACTATATTTATTATCTGGTTTAGAAAAGGATGTCAAACTAAAAGGCAAGTGCAAATCAAAATGACACTAAAATTTCATTTTACCCAAGTCAGAATGGCTATCTCAACCAGAACAAAAAGGGCTGAAGTGTGTCTCAGAGACACCCTGAGTAGCACCAAAGAGGAAAGAAAAGAAGGGAAGGAAGGAAAGAGAGAAGGAAGGAAGGAAGGAAACAACAAATATGGGAAGAAAAAGAAGGAACAACTTTATATACCATTGGTTTAATTCAGCTACTCTGGAAATCAGCACAAATGTTCCTCAAAAACTTAAAAGTAAAATTACCATATGATCAGGCAATACCACTCGTGTATATGTCAGTATATAATGGAGATACTTGTATACCTAAGTTCAAGTACTACTATTTGCAGTAACCAAGCTATGGAAATAGCCTAGATGCTCTTCAAGAGAAGAATGAATATATATGCATCTATATATGCATATAAAGTTATATATGTGTATATATACATACATATGTGTATATATATGTCTATAGTATATATACACTACACTATGCATATATACTATATATGTATATCACACAATGTACATATATGTATGTATTATCCAACCTAAAAGAAGAATGAAATTATATTTCTTGCAAGAAAATGGATGGAACTGGAGATCATGTTAAATCATGTTTAGAAAAACTATTTCATATTTTGTCTCATATGCAAAATCCAGATCATATATATATACAAATAAACATATATATAATATATATAAATATATATAATATATATAGGCATATATATGTTTATACTGTAAATGTGTTTGAGGGAATAAGTAGAAGGAGGGAGAGGGAAAGAGAGTAATGGGGGGAATAATATAAAAATTACCCATACTTTATGTTTATGTATGAAGATGTTGTAAGGAAACCCACTAAAAACTGATAAAAATGAGGATGAAAGAAGGGGAAAATAAAAAGCAATAAGTTAATCTGATTAAAATATATTCATGCATGAAAGTTTATTTTATTTTTTAAATACTTTAAATGTTATCATAACGGTGATGCACAGAGGAGTTACAATTATATAAGTCAGGTAAAGAGTATATTTCTTTCTTTGACAGTCACCCCTTCCTCGCTCTCTCCCCGTCTTTCTCTCTCATCCCCACCCACAAGTTGGATAGTTCATTTTCACTTAGTGTTTAGTGAGTACCACAGCTGAAATTATTCATCCCTTGTCCCTCCATTTCTGTGCTCCCCCTTACCTTCCCAAAGACAGATAAAATAACAAGACAAAAGCAAAAGAAAACAAAAACAACAAAAACAAACCCCTTGTTTCCTTTGGAAATTCTTTTTTAAAAGAGATGAGGGCTGGGAAGGTGGCTCAGTGGTAGAGTGCTTCCCTAGCATGCATGAGGCCCTGGGTTTGATTTCTCAGTACTACATAAACAGAAAAAGCCAGAAGTGGTGATGTGGCTCAAGTAGTAGAGTGCTAGCCTTGAGCTGAAGAGCTGAGGGACAGCACCCAGGCCCAGAGTTCAAGCCCCACAACCAAAAAAAAAAAAAAAAATATATATATATATATATATATATATAATTTTTTTAAAAAAGAGATGAATATTTCCTACTGTTCTATGGCTTTAGAATAACTTTGATGGAAAGTGTGTGTGTGTGTGTGTGTGTGTGTGTGTATCTAGAGAAGGAGGTGGGCTGGGGGAAAGAAAAGCCAGAGCCTAGGGATGGGATACAAAGGTGTGGCACATGCCTATAATCTCAACACTGGAGGCTGAGGAACAAGGATAAAAAATTGATTCCAGCCAAGGCTATATAGTGAGGCTGTAAGAAAAATATAAATGAGTAGGGCGATCAGAGGGAAATGTAAAGCCATTTGACAGAAGATGGTACACAGGCCAGAAAAGACATAGGGAACTAGACATAACTGCATTTCTCCGGACACTAAGGATCCCAGGCAAATGTTCTCTCTTCATCAAAGCCTGGCTTTATCATCAAATATTAATATATGCCAGCTTTGGAATATTCCAGTCAGATTTCTCTGACAGAAAATGGCCCTAGAGAAGTGGCCTTTGTTTTTGTGTTTGCCTTTTCAGAATCATGGTAATTTTAGAAGTGGAAAAATATTAAGCTCTCTCTTTCTAGAAGATATACAACATAGTCAAATACATACACAGAATTTCTTGGGTTACTGGCTCCCTTATAACCAATATTTTATGGATGGAATAGTAGCAGCACAGTAGGGAGACAGGAAATATCTGCAGGTCTAGGCAGGAGACTGACTGATGTTGGTTCAGTGAAAGGAAGCCCAGCAGGATTTTCCCAGCAGTAGGAAGGAGAGTAAGCAATAGATCAATACCATTTATGTGGGAGCTGGTGCTGGGAATGTCTAGTTATAGGTGTCAGAGCCTAGGTCTGGGACTAAAACTTAGGGATAAATTTCTCATTCTGGAGCTCTTGGGCTACTGGTAAACAGGCCAAGAAAAAGCTTCATAGAGGAAGGCAATACTTAAAAGCAGGCTAGAAGGTGGAGACTGAGTCGCAGTAGAAGTCCAATAACCAAAGCCAAGGTCAGAGTTGAGTTGGATAGGCTCAGGATGACTCTGTGAGATTTCCCCAGCCTATGAGGTAACTACACAGATCCTGGCAGGGGTCCAGACCTCAGACAGGCAATGAGGACCCATATCTTGGAACAGGGGAGGAAGGAGGAAGCTGTGGAAAGAGCCTTTCCATCATTATAGCTATGGTCCTCTACTCATCAGTGCTCTGATTACTTTTTCCACAATGCTCTAGTTGCCATTGTCACATATTCTTAACATATTTAACCTTGCAAATAGAAAATAGTCTTTACTTTTTCTTCTCTTTCATATTTGTATGCTTACTTGACCTTACCCTTAGGAGACGCATGGTTCAAGGCTTTGGCATTCATCAGTGAAATTAAAAGTTGATAGCATTTGTTAATACATCAAATGTTGGGTTGTTCTTTTTGAAATTTTACTGATGGGTTAAGTCTAAATGGTAGGAATGATTAGATTTTTTTGTCCTTAGTTTAACAGAGCGACACTTGAGAAGTGAATTTTGGCCTAGAAAACTTAGAGTTGAAATGGCCACTACTTGGTGCCCTCACTTTGATTTCTCTTGAAAAAATAGTCCGAAGACAGATTGAGGTCCATAGATCGTGGTTCATTAGTAGATTGGGCTATTCTTATTAATTAATCAATTAATTAATTAATTTATTTATTTATTATTTTTTGTGAACATACTGTACAGAGGGGTTACAATTACATGGGCAAGATAATGAGTACATTTCTTATCAAGCATTGTAGCCTCCTCCTTTGTTTTCCCTTCACATCCCTTCCCAGCCTCCCCCCCCCCCCCGCCTCCCCCCAATCCCCACCACCCACCCCCCGGATTGAGCTATTCTTGACTAACACCTGCTAACTACATAGGAACCTGTCTCTACTTCAGTGGTAGCACTTTATTTGATGACATGTTAGTATATTAAAACAATGGTGGGGTTAATAAAATAAGTCATGTGAGCTACTAGTGAGTGGCTGGAGTTTTGAAGGAGAATACAGATAATGGAAGAAGCCAGTTCCTAAAGCACTGAATAGGGACAGCCAAGGACTCTCCATTCTTTTCTCACATCACTTCAGTGGAGTGCTGATGCATAGGGAACCTCAATCATGAACATTTACAGGCATTTAATTAAACCATCGGAGAAGCTCATGTGAACAACCATCTGGAAACTTCAGATGTAAAATTTACACAGTCATCAATGCTCTGAAGCTTGGAGGAAATAAGAAACGAGTATGAAAGACAGTCCTGATTCTGTCTTGAAGGTCAGACCAAAAATGACCTGAGTGCTTTTGGACTTGAATGGATATCTCCGGCTCAGTTAAAAATTATGAAGAACTTATTGTAGGGTTGGTGGAAGTTTCCTTTGATTTGATGGCTATATTTAACATGAGGCTTATTGTTCAAATTTACTTTTTTGTCCTGTAGGAATAAATGTGATAGAATTTTAAAGAAAGAAGTGAAAATAATTCAAAATGTATTGGAGAGTCCATGGTAGTGTGCTATGAGTGTGATCAGGGGGAAGGAATCAGAGATTGAAGAGATTCTTGTCAACTAGGATAGAAACAGTAAGCACAAAAATTTCCTCATGAAAATGGACATCTACAAATCTGAAGTGACTGAAAATAGAGTCTCATAGTCCTTTTTATTTATTTATTTATTTATTGCCAGTCATGGGGCCTGAACTCTGGGCCTGGGTGCTGTCGCTCAGCTCTTCAGCTCAAGGCTAGCACTCTACCACTGGAGCCACAGCGCCACTTCGGCTTTTTCTGTTTATGTGGTGCTGAGGAATCGAACCCAGGGCCTCATGCTTGCAAGGCATGCACTCTACTGTTGAGCTACCTTCCCAGCCCCTCATAATGCTTTTAAATGGCTGAGTTTAGTATGTGTGTGTATGTGTGTGTATGTATATGTGTATGTGTGTGTGTAGTGGTATCATAAAAAGTAGTGAGAAAAAAGAACATGAAAGACAGGTGAGGGAGTCCTTTTGGTACTGGCAATCAGATCTGAATCATCTCCACTTCCCATTACCTCTTGGACTCCTTGCTACCTCTTGATGCCAATGTGTTTGCCCAGGTGAGAACTAGTTACTTCCAAAATGGATTGAACACTTTGATCTCACTTTCTTCTTTATGATATTTGAGAGTAGGGAGAAAGATTGTGATGGAGGAATGATATGAGTCTTGAGAATTGATGAAATTTATGAGAGGTAGAGGGTATCAATAAAGTCTTTAGGAGTTCTGAGAGATAAATTATCTTTAGGGTGATCAGACTTTCCGATCACTGGGTCTGACAGGATGATTCTATAGGGTTGGAAGAACATTCTGTGGAGTCATAGTACAAAATACAAGGCCATTCTTGGCCTGACAAGTAGAGCTATCAATATAGCTGGAAATAAAATGGACAGGGTGGGTAGAATCAATTTATAAGAGGTTCTGAATGATATGATAGGGTTTTACTTGGCATACTTGTAAGAGCCTTACACAACTCATCAAATATAAGTGTCACCTGTAATTTTGACTAAAATCTAAGTTTTCACCAATTCAAATTTTATAAAAGTAGGACACGGTCATACTCCATTACTAAACCTTTGCTCTATCTTAAGTCAAGGTCAAAGCTAGTTTCACCAGACCTAAGACTCATTGTAAGGCTGGAGGAATCACACACAACTTTGGGCTTTTGAGGTGTTCTGATTACTTACAGAATAAATGATGCTGATTATACTTTCCGTAAATGACCCAATAGAGATCTCCCATCACAACATTCTGCTTATACTGTGACTCAGACACTTTTCTTTTCTTTTCCTTTCTTCCTTTTTTTTGTTGGTTGTGGGGCCCGAACTCTGTCCCTCAGCTCTTCAGCTCAAGGCTAGTGCTGTACCGCTTAAGCTACAGTGCCATTTCTGATTTTCTGGTAGTTAATTGGAGATAAGAGTCTCATGGACTTTCCTGCCCTGGCTGGGTTTGAACAGCGATCCGCAGATGTCAGCCTCCTGAGTAGCTAGGATTACAGGTATGAGCCACTGGAGCCGGCTAGACACTTTTCCTATCAAGTAGTGGGATCTATGCTTTTCTTCCTTAGGCTGGCTTATGCAGATGGTAGAAGTGACTTGAAGGCTAGGTCATGAAAGGGCTTGAAGCTTCCTGGTTCTCTTGGGACATTCACCCTGGAGTCATTCCTTCCTCTTTGGAAAGTTGGAGGACTCCATGCTGTGATAAATGCCAGGTATTCTAGATAAGAATTGTGAGTGAAAATATTCCAGATGATTCCTGGCCCCAGAGGCTGAATCATTCCCAGCCTTCAGGTCCTTCTTACTAAAGGCCCAAATGGCACAGCAAATAGCAAGTCATCCCCATTGTGTCTTTTTCAGTGTCTTGGTATACTCAATCAGTAAGCATAATCAAATGGCTGCTTGTGTGTATGTCACTAGTAACTATAGCAAGAAAGAGCCATGACTGTTTAGCAGGACCAGTATGGGAGGGAGGAGGGAAGGAGGGAACTATGAATTGTTCAGAAGACAATGTTGCGTGACTTACCTACATTATCTCATCCTGAATTTCCCTAACAACAGTGTGAGAAAAATGTCATAAACTCTGTTGTACAGAAAACTAAGGTTTGGAGAGGTAATGTGATTTTTTTTCCCCCGAGGGCCATACAATTAGAAAATGAACCCAGATCTTCCAGTGCTTCCACAGTTTAAAGGATTTTTTCCCTACCATGTGGGGCAATCTAAACTGAGAATGAGTGCCTGAAGTATGGTGAAGAGTCAATTCTAACAACAAGCCCAGTTTTCTTGTAGGTAGCTAGACCAGGAACTAGCAGGGAAATGAAAAAAGAGGCCTTATGTTCTGGCTCTTATAGTCTTGGCATATTGGTTTATACCTGATGTCCCAGTGAGATAAGATCGCCTTAAAATAGTATCTCCTTATAATTTCATATGTGGTCCGTTTTGGATGATAAGTTACCTAGTCACCCTAGGGTAGTACTTCTAAAACTGAACTTTTTGAAGGCAATAGAGAGAAATGTAATCGAGCGACTGTGTGAAATGTCCTAAAGGCAGTGACTAATGGCCCAAAACAAGTGACATTTCTTAATCCAACAAAACTTGTCCATTCACCGTACAGTAACAAAAAATCAAACAGATTTTGTTTAGTATGTATTTATTGGGTGGCAATCATTGATTGGAATTTATAAAAACAGTAACTTCCTCAACAAATAAGACAAATTAGGTGATCTTGATCAACCTAATTGATTCATGTCTGGCCCAAATGGCAAGAACAATCATATTTTTCTTGAAGAAAATGAGAGTACATGAATTTAATATAAAGAGGCTATATTTCTTAAAAGTATGTTCTGTGAACTATAGGTATAAGACTAGCTTAGAGGTAGGGGCATTTTCCAAGCTTGTACCTTGATCCTTTGACTCTATTTTTGTCAAGGTTCCAAGAAATTTTGCTGCATTCTGAAGTTTAAGGATATCTAATAGTAGATAGTTAGGACCAAGGAACTACTAAATCTCTAGAGAAAGTTTATTGATTTGGAAATTGTTAGTCTCTCTGTCTTTGTCTGTCTGTCTGTCTGTCTCTGTCTCTCTGTTTCTCTCTCTTGTCAGTCTTGGGGCTTAAACTCAGGGCCTGGGTGCTGTTCCTGAGCTTTTTCACTTAAGGCAAGCATACTACTACTTTGAGCCACAGCTCCACTTCTGGTTTTCTGGTGGCTAGTTGGAGATAAGAGTCTCGTAGACCTTCCTGCCCAGGCTGGCTTCTAACTGTATTCCTTAGATCTCAGCCTCCTGAGTAGCTAGGATTATAGGTATGAGCCACTGGTACCCAACCAGTTTCTTGTTTTAAAATTGTGTATGCATCAAGAACTCAGACTAGCGTACCACACCTTGGGACAGTGTTCATCTTAATCAACACTGTGAAGAGATGAAGTTGGTCCTAATTCTTGACTTATTCTTCACATAAATTATAAGCCCACCCACTAGCACGAAGAAAGACTTTCATTATTTTATTACAAAAAAAGGGATTATATGTGAACATCCATCTTTTTCTCATTATTACCTTTGTCATTGAGATTAATCTCCTGGTGTATATGCCAGACATTCTCTAACAATATAGAGAAACTGTAGAAATAGAGGATCTGGTCTCCTTCTGGCCAATTCTAACAAAGATTGGCAGAGGGAGATTAGTGCAGGGGATCCTGAAAATTCAGGCTGGTGAAGATGGAACAGCTCATGATCCCTAGATATTAGTACCAGTGCAAACAGATAGGAGAGCTGAAATCAACTCATGAGACCCCTCCTTCTTGCTGTATAGAGGAATAGACTGAGGTTCACAAAAAGGAAATCCTGGCTCTTCTGCTTCCTCTCTGTGGCATTTTGAAGTCATTTACTTGTCACCTATTTTCTCTGGAATATGAGACAATAGCAGAACATACTTTCTGAAGTCTTCCGAAAGAGTAAATGAACACGGAGAGAGCTGAGTCCCTTGCCAGTAACATTCTCTCTGACAAGGTAAAGATGAAGCCCCAGAGCTGGTTGATGATGGAGCCAGGCCTATATAAGATTTCTTGTGTGCCCTGCATTTTCCAGAACATGAATTTTTGTGGTAGCTGAAGAGTTCCGGAACTCACTCATGCGAGATACCTGTGTGTGTGTCCACCTTATCAAATGCTATTTTAAGACCTTTTGGGAGCAGCGCCCTAGGACAATGAGCTCTACCTGGCTGCCTCCAGCTGCACAGTCTGTTCTCAGGGTTGGGTAGCCTCTGTGCCCTGTCTGTCTGTCTGTGTCCCTGAGTGCTGGTACATATGACCCCTTCTCTGCACAGAGTCCTTAATAAGAGGCATGAATGGGTTAGTGTGTGTGTGTGTGGTGGGGGTGGAGGGTTTAAAGCCTAAGAGTAGTGGACTGCTTTGTAGAGTTATATTCCTCCATTGGAAGCTATCTTTGAGATAGTTTTGGAAGTAGGGCATGAAACATGTGGGCTACAAGGCAAACTGCTGAGTACCACCAGCTCCTGAATGTGATGTGGGGCTGGAGTAATTACTAATCCCTAAATGAAATATGTACCTCACAGGATTATTGCATAGCTCAGTGAGGAAATTCACACAGAACAAAGAGTGTGGCCCATGGGATACAAATGGTAGCTTCCTGCGAATTTTTTTTTTTTAAACAGAGCTTCATGAATTTAGAGGAGAATTAGGACATAGAGGATTTTTTAGTAGAAAGAACAAACATGAAAACAGAATTATAATTTGTAATGGAATAATATTATGGATAACCAGAGAAAGGCAAATGCTGACATTGAGAATTGGTTGAAGATATTTTATGGGCATATAATGTCAAAGGCATTGGTGATAGCTTTACAAAAGAAATAATGGAAGTGATTCTAAGCTTTCCCTTGTTTCATGAGTTTTCATTTTCTCCTACTTTCCCACTGTCAGAATTTTCTATCCAGATTTATAAGCCTATAATACAGGCACTTTGGGAGAAGTTTTAATTAACAATAAATTACAGCAATGGAATGCATTCATGTTTATATTATTTAATAATAGAAGCTTGATGGCCATAATATAATAGGTAAGTGAAATATATTTTGGTAGGCTTCAACATGAAGAAAAAGCTTCTAACTCTCTTTACAATAATTGCAGTCACTGGTGAACTAATGGAGATCATGACTGACATTAAACATTTGTCTCTGAAGACTTTGGCTGTGGTAGATAGTTAACACATTAGTCAGAATAAGCTGAGTAATGTTGTTATAACAAAGAAAGCCACAGCTCTGTAGCTGGAAGAACATTTATTCTTCTTCATGTGACATGTCTCTATCAGTTCGAATGGTCCCTGGGAGTCTAGGCTGATGAAGCTGCTTCCACAAGCAGTTATCAGGACCTAGGGATATATGGTAGATGGAGCCCAGGCTCTTAAAACTTCCAAAGAAAGATGTCACATCATTTCAGCTCAGATGTCCTGGTCAAAGCAAGGATACACCCAAGTGTAAAGAAGCAGAGTACATTCTACTGTGTGTTTGCCAGGGGAATGGAAATGTTTGGTGACTAACACTAATACCACTTTTCTATACATGTGTCACAAACCATCAGCTCCTAGAAGGGAAAAAACAGTGTAACTTGTTCTTTGTTGCTCTTCTTCCAGTGCCTCAGAAAAGTGCTCAGTGTTAGGCAACTGCTTGACAGAGAAACTCAGCAACTAACTGGAACATAAAGGGAAGCAGAGCCAGAAAATGAGACCCTTTCCCTTTTTAGTAGCTCTCTCCTTTCGTTGTGCTGAGATCTGACTCTGGAATTACCTGGATGATCCAAGGCAACATCATTTAACAGCTCAAAGCCTTAAATTCTTGAAGCTAGGAATAGGGTCATTCGTAAATCCTTTGTAAATGCTAAGATGGCGCATGTAAAAGTCAATGGCCAGTTAGGGCATGGGACAGTGATTGTTACTCATACTCTCAGGATTGGGGGGGGGGGCGGGTTTGGATACCTATTGTGGCTGAACTGAGCCATTGAGCCTGTTATCCTAGAATGAGGATCTACTGGACACTCAATCTCCTCAAATTTCTTCCCACTTCCCATTTATTTCCACATCAAGACTTACCTGTCCCTTATCTATTTACGGCATCAAGACTTTCTTTTCTAATAGAGAGGATAAAATAATATTGATTCATTTTATTAATGGATATGAATGGGTTAGAAATGACCCCTTACAAGTCCTAGTGACTGACCTACAGGATAACTTAGCAAGGCAAGGCTGGCTAGTAGCACTCACAGATTCCCAGTATATCCAAAATTAAAGACACCCTGAGATTGTCTCATCTGATGGATTCAAACTTATTTTTTTTTCCCCAGGTTAAAAGATAATTGAGACTCTTCCCTGTAAAATGTAAAAGAGATGTTTTTTTATTGAGATGAGGTGAATAGCATCTCCTTGCTTGGCTTCCTCCAAAGCTGTAGAGCACCTGCATTGGTTCGAGGCCAACTCCACTGAAACTATGCCAAAAAAATCAATCCTTTGGCCTTCAGGAAGAGAGTCTGAGGAAGGGAAGTAGGATTCTCCACATACACTAGCACAGAACTGAAGTGGGTTCAGATCACCTTTGTTTGTTCCTGCCTTCTAATTGGAAGAGGAATGGCCAGACTTGCCTAGAAGAAGAAGTGGTCAGAAAAATGAGATATTTCTAATGATTCATGAGCTTTGCTTGTCTGAAGGAAAAGCAAATTAGTTCTTTTTCTTTGTAGGACCTGGGTGACTAGACAGAGATAATAAGATTAAAGAAATCTCAAAACCTCTTTTACCTCTAAGCTACAGGTTTGAATGTAGTACAGGTTGTTAGTTACTCAAGGTTATTATTGTGTGATGGGTTATCAAAGGCCTATGTGAAATGTGTGGGATTTTTATGAGCTTGTTTTTATTACAGTAGAATATGTAAAGGCCCCTCATGTACAAAGTGCTCTGAAAGTTCTAATAGGGCCCCATAATCATCTGTATAATTATGAAGGTCAAATTGTGCTGAACAAACCTGAAAGCTATTTTTTGACCAAATTAGTGGATGAACAGAACAAGAGTTTTAGAAAAAAAAAATCTTTTGTTGTCGCTGCTCCTTTCAGCGTTCTGGGCACAATGAACTGACTTTGCAGCCAGGAAGGGGTTCTCTCTGATGTGCTTTCCAACTTTGTATTAAATAGAAGAAGTTTCCTGTCCCTGGATTTAAGGTGAGGGATGGACAGATGTATACTGGGTTTTGGAATAAAGTTGGCTGGAGTGAGTATTCACATCTACTTGCTCAGGAATCTTGCTTCAGCATGTTGATCCCTGCCCACAGGACCCCCGTGGTGAGCAGATGCCCATCTGGAGCAGGCTTGGGCCTTACCGGATGTCCTTCTATAGTGAAGCCTGCTTGTTTTCACTTGCGATTCTCTATTTCCCATCTTCCCCCTAGGAAACTGTGAGGTTAGGAAAACAATGGACTCGTTTCCTTCCTCTTTCATGAAACCAAGAGACGGAAAGGAGCACTTTATGTTCATTACACACAGGCTAGACTTGGCGATAAAGTTCATTACAGTTCAAATATAACAGAAGTTCATACGCGCAGGGCTTAGTGTGGCCCTAGCTCAGCTGGGGTCAAATGGCACCTGTCTCTCACTGAGTCCTCATCTTATCCTGGGGCTTCCCTCAAGCTGTCTAGTATTTTAGGCTGACATTTGGAATCTGAGCTTGCTAAAAAGAGCTCAGGGTTATGGGTGTGAGGAAAGGGAATTGACACAAATCAAGTTCAATTCCAGGGCAGCCTTCCTCTTTCTGGAGTGGCCCCCAGGCTACCTAGAACTGTCATTATAATTGGTCGTGACAGGTGCATTTCTTAGAATCTCAGATTTAAGAGCATCCTTCCCTAAGCAACTAAGTTGGGTTGTTCCCCCCCTTCCATTTTAACTTTCCTCTCTGTAATACCCTTTTTGTTGAGGGCTGTTTACTTGTGGCTAGATACCTTGAGGCCAGAAATCCCTCATCTGGTGAGTGATGCAGATGAACCAGTAGAATCATGTGACTTCATCACACTTAAAGGGAGAAGGAAACCACCTCACCAACACTAAGGCCCACTCTATGCTATTTATGCTTTGAAATAAAAGCATGTGTGATTTTTACTAGCCAGACTTCCCTATTTACTAACCAGAAATTTTAAGGCCACACCAGTGAGAAGATGAGGCAGAACAGGAGGGTGTGATAAGAAAGCACATCAGCAACACAGAGAGATCTGCTGAGCCCTGCATGACCACAGGGGGCGCACATTAGGACTTCCTGGTACACTGTGTGGTTTTGCCAATATGGTCTCCTGTCCTTCCATGAAAGTAAATAGACAAGTGATTACATCCTACGGCTATGTTGGTATGCAGACAATCACGTTGGCATTGAAGATTGTGCTTCTTTTCTTTTTTTTAAAACATTTTCATAGGTACTCTCGAATTTTTGTGGGTACACATAGGCACTGCCACAATGTTACCCAATGGATAAACTTTTTTTTAAAAACAGAAAGTATCCGACATCTTCAGCACAATTGGGAGTGAACGAGGGTAGTTTCATTAGTTTGAATGGTAAAACATATTCCAAATGAATTTCACTCATATAATGAGAGAAATTAATGAAGGGTGTTTATGAATCTGCAAATCAATGTATCAAACAGGCTTATATACAAGGCCTCTGACATTTCAAAGGAAAAATTTCAACTTTGGTTTAGGGGACCAAAGGCAAGTTGAAGTGCAATGGCTTTTGATTAGACTTTATTACCCAAATTTGAGCAAATTAATTTTTTTTTGTTTTTTTTTTTTGGGTCTGGTCGTGGGGCCTGAACTCTGAGCCTGGGCGCTGTCCCTCAGCTCTTCAGCTCAAGGCTAGCGCTCTACCGCTTGAGCCACAGCGCCACTTCCTTCTGTATAAATAAGATGCAATGGTATGTACTTCATCAGGTTGCCAGAAGGATGAAACAAATTTATATATGGAAAGCACTTTGTATGGTGCCTAGGATATTATAATATTACAATAATATAATAATAATATAATGTAATAATATAATAATATAATAACAATATAATATAATAATATGATGTAATAATAATATAATTGCTGTTATCATAATCATTATGAAGCTGTAATTTTATTCAACAGATAGAGAAGCTCAGGCATCTCCATTATTTTGCTAGACAATAATTTTGCTAAATTTAGGCAGGTGATAAGTAATTTAAAAAGGATTATTGGAGATTAGAATTAACCGATAGTGACTTAACCAGTAGAAATAACCAATAGAATTAACTAATAGGAAGTGATATGGAAGATCCAAGGTTAATAAAAATGTAGTAATCGCCTTTATTCTGTTCTATCCTGCCCTGGATGTGAATTATGTATTTTTTCTCCACATATCTAAACTGTATATTCTACCTTTTCTTTACTCACTTAATAGCTATGTCAGGGTTCAACAGAACAATTGTACAGTATTGTTCTGCTTGTGTTCAAGTAAGTCTATCATTGTAGCTTAATGCTGAATCATCATGCCAGCATTCACCTCGCTTCATCTTATCAAATGGGCATTCTATCAACAGCTCACATTGAGACAGAAAAAGAGAGAGCGGACATTATAAAAATTTTGCTATGGTATACTGTGGTAATTGCCTTATTATAATTTTTAATATGTAACTGTGCCTAACTTACAAATTATACTTTATAATAGGGGTGTACCATATAGTACATATAGCGTTGATATAATCTGTGATTTCAGATATTTGCTTGGTATCCTGTAACAAATCTGCCATGAATAATGAGGAGGAATAACAGTATAAATTCTGGCCTTCCAAAAACTTCTGGAGGGAAAGTACATCCAGAAAGGACCAGAAAGAGCAATGTAAAGGGAGCAGGTAAACTGAGTTAGTAGCTGTGGGGCACACACCACTTGGTGCTGAGAGAAGGAATGCCAATGAGCAGCTTTGGCTCAGCAGGTGGGAACTCCAGAAGTAGAAATTGCTTCAGACCTTTTACCCTAAAGCATCTACCATGTCTTATCTAGAATGCTGAAATCTTAGTTTGGAACAAAACTGTTGTATTTTCAGTCAGATGGACAGCTAATGTATGGTGTTTTTAGTTATAAATATTTATTTATTCTTTTTTTTTTTTGCCAGAATAGGGCTTGAATTGAGGGATTGGATGCTTTTTGTGCTCAGGTTACCGCTCTACCATTTGAACTTCAACTCTACTTCTGGCTTTTTACTGGTACTTGGAGATAAGATCTCATAGACTTTCCTACCTGGGCTGGCTTTGAACCATGATTCTCATATTGCAGCCTCTCGTAATATACAAAGATTATAATGACAAGTTTAAGGAGTAGGAAATGGAATTTGGTTGATTTGTCTGAATCACATACCTAAGTTTTGGGCCTTTGGGAGTGGAGGTTAAATCTACCAATACTAGCTTTGAAATTTATACCAAATCATATTGACTATAGTAAGAGTATCTATTGGGCCCACTATTTCTTCAACATGATGCCAGTCACTTGACTGGTATTGTTTCTAACAGTTACATCATAAGGCAAAGCTTCTTTATAGAAGAAACTCAGACTTGCAAATATCAAAGAACTTATTCCTGGTCATATTTCTGGTAAGTTGAGGGTTTTTCTTTTTGTAGTATTAAGGATCTTGTACTTGCTAGGCAAATACTCTACCACTTGAATTATGTCCCCAGTCTTTTAGGGTTTAATTTGTATTTCAGATGAGGTCTCATATTTTTGGACAGGCCATCTTCAGATGGTGTTCCTCCTACTTCTGCCTCCCAAGTAGCTGGAATAAAAGGTGTGCAGTGCTAGAACTGATTATAAGTTGGGTTCTTATTCAAGAGCTATCTGATTTTATGCTTCAAGGTACCCTCCTCTGGCTCATCCTTACTAGTTATTGAATTTGAATAGATAAGATTTTACTATAATCTTACTATTGGTCCATATGATAAATAAGGAAAAATTATTCTAATAGAACCTAATCAATCAAAAAGATGAACTTAATCCTTTGTATTGATTATAATAATAACCTAAAGTATAGCTATTATAAAAATTAGGCTGAGATTTAGGAGAAATACAATGAATCTCTCCTTGTAGCTGATCATGGTAGGATTATAGATATGCATTCTTGAGACCCAAGGTCCTGAAGATCTGTGCCATCATCAAAGTCAACCTTTGTTTTCACCTTGAGATCAGATAAGGCTTCAGGCTGAGCTGAAGTGAGGAAGCTTTTGTTTTCCGTGGTTTGTTTGACCAGAATAGTTCTGCATCTCTCTGTAGGGTCATCTGAAACATGGAGCTCGCTGCTGTCTGTCCCATGTGGCTTTCAATGTGAATAGAGTTCAATGTCACATGTCCTGCCCCTCAGAACAAGATCAGATTGAAAATGCTGGGAGGCAAATTGTGAATTGGTCCTTTATGCAGAATACAGGTCCGTAAGTCTGGACCTCAACCATGTTAAAGGATTTGTTCATCACAAAGACTGGCCTCTATGTTAAAATAGCCCTTGCTGATCTTTCACATTGCCTTTGTGGGCCCAAATGTCTTTGAAGATTATGGGTTTGATAAATAAACAATAAACAATCATTTTGAGAAGTAAAACTTTCTACAAACCTCTCAAGTGGAGCAAGTGCAGAATTTGCAAAGGACCCTGCCTTAATTCTTTTGTAAGTATTTCGGAGTATTGTGTCAAGAATGAAGCTGGTCATTTGCTGCTGTTTTCTATGCTCACTGGAAAACACCTAAGTCATAAACTAGTCACCCCCGCAGTTTAGGGTTGATTAAACAGCCCATGACACTGTTTCCCTCATAAACTGTCTTCATAGTAATTTTAATGACTTGCGTATTAGCCAGAGTTTACCACTCCCCATTTTTTTTAAGGGCTCCTCTCTTTCAAAGAGCCTAGAAATATCCTACCATCTTACACCATTCTTCTCATATTTCAGAATGGACACATCTAACCAGGAAGATTTCAGCAATTGTTTGGTTTGGTATATTCAAAGGAATAGATAAATCATCGTGCAACTTGGTGAGAGAGGAAATGACAGTTTTTATCTTTTATTCAGGTAGCCTAAATTTACATGAGACCACAAAAAGTTCCTGACAGGATGTTATTGATTGCGTTTACCCAGTTGGGGCTAGAAATGGGTCTTCCTGCCACATCATAGAGTGCCCTCTTCCTCTCATTCCTGTGTGCGAACCAAATCCTGGATCTTCTGACTCTCCTACAACACAGGAGTTTTAGACATTTCAGGTCCCTTTCCCTGTAATTATTCTCCTAACTCAACTCCCATCTCTCTGTGCCAGTCAGTAACAGTATCCTCTCTCATTGGATGCCTTTGAATGACAGCTCCAAGGAATTAAGTGAAGATCAAATATTCATTGTGATAACTAAGTTTATTGAGTTCCAAGCTCCCTTATAAGTGATTATGTATATAGATCATATAATCTTCACCTTTATGAGGGTGGTAGTATTTTTAATCCTTACTTTATAAGTGAGGAAGCTTAGACATACTGACTTGTGATTTACCTGACGCAAGGAAAGACCTTCCTGTTTTCTTGCCTTTCTCTTTCCCTTAATCTTTCCTCCCTCTTCATTCCCCTCTCTCCTTTCCTTTCTCTTCTATGTAAGTGTAAGACCTTACTCCAAAACAATGACACTTCCCCCTCCCTCCTGCCAAGTAAGACAGTGTTTTAGTAGGGAATTTTCATATGTACAAATTCTATATGCATCTAGTTGGAGGAGCCGTTGTGCTTTGGGGGAAAGAATGTAGGAATTATTTTTGTCCTAGCTCATCACTTCTCAACTGATAGTCTTTCTCAGCATCACTTTTTATCAACTGTAGAAGGAGGAGGAGGATAATATCATCTACTTCACTTAATACATAGCAGTTTTTCAAGGGGGAGTGAGATCAAAGGTAGTTTATTATACTCAGTTCTCAGTCCTTAGGTGTTGGCTTACACATCAGCCCTTAAAAATTGTTTAAATAGGGATACAAGTGGACCCATTGCAACAATGAGATGTACAAATCGTTATGTCAAAAAACGAACTTTACAACTTTGGTGGGGGTGGGGGATGAGAGGGAGGGGAAAATGGGAAGGGATGGGAAGGGGAAACAAAGGAGGAGGCAACAATGCTTGATAAGAAATGCACTCATTATCTTGCCCATGTAATTGTAACCCCTCTGTACAGTATTTTCACAATAAAAAAAAATTCAGTGTGAAAAATCCTAAATGTCCTTAAATTCACCTCCTTCATGTTACACAGGTGAAGCTTTAGAATGGATGTCACATATGTGAGACGTGTGGTCTCTTGAAATATTTTCTGTGAAAAGTAGAGATTAGTTAATGTAGTTTTGGATTTTTCTTAAGTTGAATTCATATAAAAAGTAATATATTAAATATAACTTTTAAATGTATATTGTACATTTTAACTATCTTCATCATATCTAATTTATTAATTGTTGACATATACAACTTAATTATAGCAATTCCAAAAAATCTTTTATTTATTTAGTTAGTTTTTAATTTTTATTTTTTGTCTGTAGTGGGACTTGAACTGTGGGCCTGGGTGCTGTTCCTCAGCTCTTCAGCTCAAGGTGAGCACTCTACCACTTGAGCCACAGTGCCACTTCTGGTTTTCTGGTGGTTTATTGCTTATTGTTTGTTATTATTCCTGCCCGAGCTGGCTTTGAATTGTGATCCTCAGATCTCAGCCTCCTGAGTAGCTAGGATTACAGGTGTAAGCTGAAATTCTATTTTTACCAATATAAATTATTTTTTATCAGACACTGATCTTAGCTGGAGATTTGAAAAGAACCCTTCCCAAAATATTTGCAACAGATGCTGTGCAAAATATGTGCAACAGATTTCCTTACTTGTTTCAGTGGAATTCATTTCAGAAGAAAGGTGACATTATTTTCTGAATTTATTTTCTAAAGTCCTAAGGGAGACAATACTCTTGAAAGCTGAGGCTTTTTTATGATCTGGAGTTCTAAAAGCTTTTAGAGTCTGTGGTTTTCAGTACATAGAGTATGAAGAAATGGCTGGGGAGTTCTTTCCTGTCCAGGACAGATAGGTTTGAGTAGCAAGCACCAGAAAAAGGAACTGAGGCTTGAGAGGCCCAGCTCCATCCTTTCTCTACCTTCTGTGGCACTCTGGAGAACTTTATGATAGAACAGGGTAGGATGGATTTAAGGCCATGCACAGTACTTCTTGATAAGACCACCAAATCTTCATAAGGTATGCTTTCTATTCCAGCAAGTTCCTACCACAACCAAGTATAATAAACAGTAGGAAGGTGCAGGCAGAAGAAGAAAGTCTAAGGCACTATCTCACGAGGACGGCAGCTTCAAGAGATGCCAGAGAAGAAAAGATTTCCCATCCCTTTGAGATGAATGAGTGGCCTTTAGAATTTTCCTTTTTTTTTTTAAACAGATAGCATTCATAACTCTTACAATGTGAGTCACTGTATTCTCATTTTCTTTTCTTATAGCTGGAAGTTGAATGGCCCCACAGCTTCTGGAGTCATCTGTATGAACATGTATATGATGTTCGAAACTGGCAGCTTTATCAGGAGGCAGATATATTAACCATGGATGCTACGGTGATAGACCTAAGGGTTAATAAAACACAGTTCACAGGAAGCCAGCAGGGATAAAAACTGATGGATAGGTCTCATTGGTATAGCATATGAGTTAAGTTAGGAGAGACCATTCTGTCTGGTTGGTGTCTACATTCTACTGCCTGTTTAATCTTCAGTGTGACACCTACTGATGACTTTGGTCTGATGCCTATTGCTTGATGTCAGGAATATTCGAAGTCCTCTTCTCCCACATTGGGTGACACCACAGGGTTAAGGAGAGAACAAGAGGAAGGGAGAATCCTTCCCAAGGGCACTGGAATAAATGAGAAGTTACTAAGTTTACTTTGATCGTCAAACTTAAATTTTCTATTATCAGCCCGTGAACTAATTTGAGCTCATTATAAGGAATGAAAGAGAGCATGGAGCTCTCTTGAAACCTGGATTTTTCAGCATGTAAAATTCATAACTGCTAGAATGTGAATCATTGCATCTGATCATCTCATCTTGAATCTTGAAATGTCAAATGTGCCCCTGAACCTCTAAAGTCACTTACTTAGGGCATGCTTTATGATCTTAGAGAATGGGAAGAGAGTCTCAATAGTGATATGTTGCCACCATGGGGTCTGACTTAAAAGCTGGAAAAGAGGAGGGAGAGGAGGTTTACCTTTGTACGTTTTAGGATTAAGAACAAACCTATGACAAGTGCAGAGGCTGAACAACCTGCTGCTTTCACATGGGTTAAAAACCAGGAGATCTTGATTTGAGTCCAAATAAGAAAACAGCACATAGAAGCGTGAAAACCAAACCAAATAAGAAAAGGAACAGAAAGAATTCACGCAATTAAAAGGAAAGGTGAGGAAGGAAAAGGAGAAAAGAGAAAAGGACTGATATTGAAAACTTACCAGAGAATTCGTCAAAGTGGCTTAAATGTTCTTCAAGGGAAGGAATTAGCAGGAAGCTGGTTACTGATGCCTATAATCCTAGCTACTCAGGGCTGAGATCTGAGGATCATGGTTCAAAACCAGCATAGGAAGGGAACTCTGTGAGACTCTTATCTTCAAGTAACCACCAGAAAACAGGAAGTGGCGCTGTGGTTCAAGTGGTAGAGGGCTAGCCTTGAGCTGAAGAGCTGAGGGTCAGCACCCAGACTCAGAGTTCAAGCCCTACAACCAACAACAACAACAACAACAAAAGAAAGGAATTAATCAACATTCCTGCAGATGAATTTTCTTCTAACGTTTGAAAAACAAGTATTTTGAGCCTATATATGAAAGCAGTAAATTCAAAAGACTTAAGGAATGGACTTCATGGAAAAGTGACTTGCCCATAGAAATGTTTTCTTTGACTGGACAGAATACAATGGGGCATTGGATGCCTCCAGTTAAAGACCCAGAGACATAGACAGTCAATCAAGAGTTTGGATCCAAAACGTGTATGTGTGGAAATCTTGGTCTCCATACTATGAAGCTATTGGGAGGTAGTGGAAATGCTCAGATATGGAATCCAATTGGAGGTTTTAGGTCATTGAGAGTTTGAATGAGGCAGGGACTGAAGGAGATTTGTCTCTTTTATTTTTGCTCCATCTATGAGGTAAACGACTTAACCTACAATCAGCTCCCTGCCATGATGTGATTCTTTCCTGCAGCCCCCAAACAACGGAACCATTCATTTAATCATGGATTGAAATGAGCGTTTTCTCTCTATGAGCTGATTATCTCAGGGATTTGTTCCAGTAGTGGAAAGCTAACACAAGGTTCATCAGATAATGGATGTGTGCCTCATGTAGAAGCTGTATGGACATTGTTTAATATTGGCATGAGCAACAGAGGAAACTTCTATGCAGGAGGTAATGAAAATTTGGAAACATTTTCATTGGTTGATTTGGGGTTTAGATTGTTTCTAGACAAGAAGAGACAAGAAGGTAAAGCAATTGTTGCTCCTGTGAGCATCTTGGGTCAGTGCTATTCCAGGTTAACTTGAAACATGAATTATCTATATTTGAAATGTAAAGAGTGGATAGCAATAAAGAGGTAGACATAGTGAGCTTGGGGGAATATCAGTGATATAGGAAAAAGGAGATACTCTTACTAGCACTGAAGCTCTGTTTTGATTTTAAAAGTCAATGTATTTTCCAGAAATTCTACTGGATGATTGTCCTTTGTCTTTCTGCAAAATACCATCAAGTAAATCTAATGATGTTAATTACAGCCTAGGAAGTGCTTGGAGAATTTTCTGTATAAAAAGAGCTGTGAGCTGGGTACCAGTGACTCACGCCTGCAATCCTAGCTACTTAGGAGGCTGAAATCTGAGGATCCGGGTTCAAAGCCAGCCCGGATAGGAAAATCCATAAGACTCTTATCTCCAATTAACCATCAGAAAACTGGAAGCGGCGCTGTGGCTCAAGTAATAGACGGCTCACCTTGAGCTGAAAAGCTAAGGGGCAGCAGCCAGCCTGAGTTCAAGCCCCACAACTGATTAAAAAAAAAAAAAGCCGTTGTTCATGCAGTATGTATGGATCTCAGGATGATTTTTCCAAGTTATAGGGAATTAGGGACAATTCTAGGATATACAGGACCCTAGAGAGAAAATACATTTTTTCAGAGTTTTTGCCTATATAAACAACTTAATTAAAAAGGTGGCTCAGTGGTAGAGCACTTGCCTTGCATGCATGAGGCCCTGGGTTCGATTCCTCAGCACCACATAAGCAAAAAGAAAAAAGCCAGAAGTGGCGCTGTGGCTCAAGTGGTAGAGCGCTAGCGTTGAGCTGAAGAGCTGAGGGACAGCGCCCAGGCCCAGAGTTCAGGCCTTACAACTGGACCCCCCCCAAAAAAAAAGTAATTGGCTTATTATGACTCTTTATTTTTGCCATAACTGGGGCTTGAACTCAGGGCCTGGGCACTGTCCTTGAGCTTCTTTTGCTCAAGGCTAGAACTCTACCACTTGAGCCACAGCACACTTCTGGCCTTTTCTGTTTATGTGGCATAAGGAATTGAATCCAGGGCTTCATGCATGCAAGACAAGCACTCTACCACTAAGCCACATTCCCAGCCCAATTGGCTTATTATGTATATAGCTTTTTTTTTTTTTTTTAATCAATGAAGATTTAGGACACTGAGTAACGAAATGCTATTTACATATTTGCTTATTGTTTAGTCAGTTCATGTAAAGACTCCACATGCTAAACCACATGTCATTTCCTTCTATTCAGATTCAGGAACTATTTTTTGTGTTCCTTATATTCAAATTCCTGGCTACTCTCTGTCTTTTACCATCAGAAAAAGGTGAGAAATATGTTGATATTCACCATGCCTTAGCTCTTTAGAGCCCACATACATCCATGTAAAGAGATCTTGCCTCTTCAGGTCCCTAAATAGCTGTTCAGTGCTAGTGATATTATTACTCACGGCACCTTATCATCCATGAATGCTGCTTGTGAACCATGGCTTAATGACTCTCTCAGGGATTGTTTCTATACTTCTTTGTTGATGATCATGAATGCAAGTCTTACACAGACTGTGCAGAAAAGAAATGGAAATAATAATTCATTTTCTTGGTCACAGTAAACTCACCACTTGCAACTTCATAGTATAAATCTAGAATAACATGTTTTTCAGCCATGTCTTCTCTTAGATGCAATGTCGTCCCATTGATCAGATAAGGGGCCATCCGTGATATGGGTCAATGGACATCTGCATTGTGAAACAACACTTTCCATAAACCTTGGAGGTGGATGAAGCCTCTTTTAACCCTCTTAGAAGCCTGTGATAGGAGAACTGACTCTGTTAGAGCCAGTAGCAGGAGTGGATATCACAAAATATGGAGGACATCTATTGCCACCCCACCACCCTGGAGTTCTACAGTTGGAACACTAACAGGTCTGCAAAAGGAAGACACAAGTACAAGGTGAGCAGTGAACCAAGAACCCTGAATGATCTTATAGTCCAGTCTGAGTGAGTCACTCAAACTCAGCATGCCAGCACTACTCTGGCAGTCAAATCTGAATTTGGTCCTGTAAGAGAAGCATCATACTAGGTAGTAAGATGTGGACAGGCCAATTAATGAGGACAGCTTTTTGGAAACAGGTCACTGATAACCACAGACCTGTGAGGGCAAAGATTCTTGGTGGACATCTGGCCAATCCTATAGTGGGGCAGAAGGTTGGAAAATGCCTTTTAAAAAAGAGAAATGCAAGCCAAGCCTCACATAATTTCCAGTTTTGGACAGGAACATTCCACCCAAAGGTATGCTTGGGTCCTGGGAGATCCCAGACAACTGAGGAAAACATGCAAAAACATAAAAGATCTCCAAACCACAGGTACCTGGATGTGCAAAGGGCCAGGAAACAGATCTAGGTGTATGGCTGGTTCTATATAGAAAGTTGCATTATGGATTTTGAAGTCCTGGAAGGACTATATGTAAACATCATACTATTGACTTAGTCTTAGTGATAACTTCAGCCTTTCACCTGGAAGTGGTATACCAGAGAAAATTGGAACAATTTTTCAAATGGTAGTAGGTGTGTATAATTTTTTGAGAAAATGTATATATGTATTCCCCTGATATACATGTATGTACACAATACATAAAAATGAATATAAAATAATACAAACACACATAATAAATATTAATATAAATTATAATAAATTCATGTATTTTATAAATGTGCATATATAACATTTATTTAAACCTTTTACTCCTATATTTCTTCCATTTTCTAGATGTGCTTGACCTTGTTCATTGATTTGCTTTGTATATTTTCATTCATCAAACCTATTTATTACAAACCAAAAGGATTTTCCTATGTACTGAATCATTTTAATATGTGAAATGATATTCAGATATTCACTTCTTTATTTCATAATGGAACTGGATAGATATATTGATACTCAATACTGAGTTTTCTTTATAACCATATTCTCCTCCCTCCCTCCCACCTTCCTTCCTTCCTTTCTTCTTCTCTATTTCTCTCTCCCCCTCTCTTCTCTTTCCTCCTTCTTTCTTTCTTTCTTTCTTTCTTTCTTTCTTTCTTTCTTTCTTTCTTTCTTTCTTTCTTTCCTTCCTTCCTTCCTTCCTTCCTTCCTCCTTCCTTCCTTCCTCCCTCCCTCCCTCCCTTCTTTCTTTCTTTCTTTCCTTCCTTCTTTCTTTCTTTCTTTCTTTCTTTCTTTCTTTCTTTCTTTCTTTCTTTCTTTCTTTCTTCCTTTCTTTCTTTCTTTCTTCCTTTCTTTCTTTCTTTCTTTCTTTCTTTCTTTCTTTCTTTCCTTCTTTCTTTCTTTCTTTCTCTGGTAATGAGGCTTAAACTCAAAGTCTCAAGCTCTGGCTTGACTCTTTGATCATGTTTGGTGCTATACCACTTGATCAACATTTCCAGTTCTGGCTTTTTGATGGTTTAGTGGAAATAGAGTCTCATAGATGTGTATGTTGGAGTGGCTTCAAACCACAATACACATACCTCAGCCTCTTGAGTAGCTAATATTACAAGTGTGAGCCATTGGCCCCTGGCTTCCATTCATAGTTTCTATTAGAACTAGTATGTTAGTATAACTTGGAATTTTTCTTCTTAATTTCACCATGTTCATCCAGACTGAATTTTTCTTTCAATATATTATTTTTTTCTATTTTTGAGAGAATATTTTAAAAAGAAAAATTATCCAGCAAATAAAGGAAATGAAAACCCTAGTAGATATTGTGTAAGAGTAGAGTTGTAGCATTACTCATAAAGTATTCTTTCCTATAAATAAAATGAGGAACAAGACAAGAAGGAATAAATATACTTAAATATGCTGAAGACTTGGAAATCTTAACTATAAGAAGGATACATACTATACATATATTTAAGTGGCCTAAATTTCTCATTCTCTTTATTCACTGTAATTTTGAGAAGTAACATCAAGGATAAGTTTTGAGCTTTATGACCTCTGAACTCAGTGTCAATGGTAAGATGTACTGGTTAGTGGGTGTTTTGTAGAAAGGAAGCCATATATATATTTTGTGTGTGTGTGTGTGTGTGTGTGTGTGTGTGTGTGTGTGTGTGTGTATGGAGAGAGAGAGAGAGAGAGAGAGAGAGAGAGAGAGAGAGAGAG
Source organism: Dipodomys merriami (assembly GCF_024711535.1). Taxonomy (NCBI): domain Eukaryota; kingdom Metazoa; phylum Chordata; class Mammalia; order Rodentia; family Heteromyidae; genus Dipodomys; species Dipodomys merriami. The sequence continues at coordinate 24,153,783 of NW_027202715.1, forward strand.
AGAGAGAGAGAGAGAGAGAGAGAGAGAGAGAGATGGGGAGAGAGAATATAGGGATAAGTAGTGGTCGGATGGGCTTTGGGGGCTAGACTGAGGAATAGTGGATGTGGTGGAATAATGTTGCTCAGATGACCTCCAAGGGTGTGACCAGTTCCAAGGTGTTTGCTGATGGATCTCAGTTGAGTCCCTTTCATGCTAGTATTAACAGCCCTTTGACATCTGTCACAACTCTGAAGGACCATCCCAGCTCCAGAATGTCACATCATGTCAGGTGGGCCCACATTTGTGGGTACATCATGGTTCAACATCTCCCTTTTCCAACCCTGCTCTTCTTTACTCTCTTTCAGGTGTTCCTAAGAGTGTTTCCCAATGTGTTCCTACCCCACTCTCAGCATCTCACTGTTCATTTCCAAGTTACTTGACATAAGCCAATGTCCAGCTTTCCAGATTGAGAGTGATTTTGATAAGTTGTGAGACATGAGCTTTGATGGAGTATTGAGTTGAATATGGAGGCAAAGCAAGGTAGACATTTGGAAAGGGTGCACCATGGTAGACAATGTGATAAGATTGGGGATGAGGCAGGCTGAGTAGAAGAATAAAATCAGGGGCAGCCATATAGACAGATCAACTTATCACAGTTTTCCTTTCTGGTGTCTCAGAGACATTTTAAAAATGTTTTTTATTGTAAAAATACTGTACAGAGGGGTTACAGTTACATGAGTAAGGTAATGAGTACTATTCCTATCTAGCATTGTTACCTCCTCCTTTTTTTCCCCCTGTCATCCTTTCCTTCTCCACCTCCATGAAGTTGTAAATTTTGTTTTCAACATAGTGTCTTGTATATATCATTGTTACAATGGGTCAAACTGTATCCTTGTCTTAGCATTTTGTTATTTCCCTTACTCTCCCCAAATTAGAAAAATGTATATACAAGATGCAGGACACCAGAATCAAATACAGTGAAAACAGGGGTTATTCTATGGGGGAAGAACATACAAAAGAAACAAAAAAGTCACATAGTATGTTATAAATACACTAAAAACAATAAACCCACTGTGTCCCTATCTTGGGGTTCATTTTGCTTAATATCTTATCTAGTCATATGTACATAGCTTTTGACCTTTTCTTCTTGTCTTAGACATACTCTAGTTATTGAAAATAAGGAAAACCATGGACCTGTGTTTCTTTGGACCTGTCTTACTTCACTTAATATAATTTTTTCCGTCTTTCTATTTCCTAACAAATGGGGCAATGCCATTCTTTCTGATGGAGGTATAGAATTCCTCAGAGACAATATTATAATAAGATACATAAATGAAAGAAGCAGGTTTATAATGAATCATTTTTAGATGCAGATTCCATCAGCAGGGGACTGTAGGGGACTGTACTCAAGAATCAGGGATGAATTGGAGAAAATGGTTTGTATAAGCAATTCTCATATACATTTATAAAATAACAGGTAAAGATTAATGCCACTGGCTCTTTCTTTAATAATACTTATTCTTGGAAAAATGAAAAGACTACTAATTTTCAGGGATTAGATAAGTGATCTCAAGCCTCCTAACCTCAAGAAGTAGTTTTATTGCCCCAATTTTAGTGATGGAGATGTTGAGATTTGGCTAGGCTAAGGGATTTAGGTAGTGAGGAAGAGGTAGAGATGTGTTTTAATCCCAGATTTTTCTAATTTGGAAGCTTCAGCCATTGAGGTCAGATGAGCTAGTCCCATGGAGCCCATGATCTGGACCCCGTGCTCTGAGGCTCTGACTCACCCGGCATAAGTGGTGACCTAGACATGTGCTTATTAAATCTCCCAGGTCATCTGACTGATTTGAAGCAGCCATTCAACAGCACAGCAATTGACCTAAACTTTTCCTCCTTCAACAACACTGATAATAATAAAAAGCCTTCAAAGTCCTTTCAAGGACCTTGTTGTTTGTGGTTCACAACAGAGGGTGTGATAAGTAGCGCTAAGCATTATCCCCAATCTACAGATGAAGAACTCAGACTCAGATGAGGCTCACACAAGTTCATGTGTGTACCTTCATTTACCTCAAAGGAATGGGATCAAGCCCTGAGTTCTAGTGTTCCTTTCTGTGCCCAATTCATTTTCCTTAAGCCACTTGCTGAAGTATAACATTTGAGAGAGAATGAAGTTCTTTAGGAATGGATCTCTACTTTCTCTGACCTTGGTTGAACCATAATGCTCTGTAAATACACCCAGATTGAAAGATTCATCAGCTGAGAAATAAAAATGGCACTTTCGAAGTGATTAAAAATGAGGTTGACTTTGCTGTCGCTTGCTGGGTAGACCCAGCACTCTGCCACTTCATAATCGGCTATAATTATCTTTAATTATCATTTCTACTCTAGTGGATGCTTTCTAGTTCTATCAAAACCTGATCTCTTCCCTTCAAGTTAACTTGGAAAGGGGTGGGGGGCTTTATCTAACTTCCCTAGGACTGTCATTTAAAGTTAGTTGTCACTTCTCACCAGTGAAAGAGCCAAGATACTGAAATAAATACCTTTCTACTGTGCTTGAATTTTCCATATCATCATTTACTTGGTATCTTACACACTTTGGTAACATAAACTAACACAAGCTATTTCTTCCACCCTCCCCCCACCCCCCAACACCAGTTCCCGGAGCTTATCTGCTTATCTTCCTGATATCATCTCTGGGCTTTACAATATATCTGGCCTGGTTAGCCCCACAAACCTGTAGGAGAAAAGAATGAAAACAACTGCTACCCTATGGAAGGGAAGATATGTGGTATGCTGAGAAGAGAGGCCAGAGATGTGAGTAGGAAGCAATGAGGGGGAAAAAAGAGGAGAAGCAGACAGAGGACAAAAATGGCCTACGTGAGAAAAAGCTTCCTCTGGGCATCAGAGCTTCTCTGTTGAGAGATAACTTCCTCTTTTTGCAAACTCCATGAAAGTGAATGATGTGTGAAGGAAAAATGACTTCATACATTATTCTGCTTTCCATGAAGTAAAAAAAATCGTGGTGGAAATTTTACTAGGAAATCAAGTCGATTTCTCTATTTTGCTTACCGTATGATTTTTCAGTATTACTCAACACTGGGACCATCACTTCTTAAGTATGTCATTATTTTCCTCCTTTATGTTTTCCAACCACTTTATTTAGCAGCTTGCTAAATATAATGCTCCCACCCCCAGGGTCTGCTTTTTTTTTTTTTTTTTTTTCTTACACAGATGAAGGATGAGAGCGGAAGTAATGACATAATTCTTTTGGAGTCACAAAGTAAATTAACCATAGAAGGCTAGTGATAGATAAGAATTCAGATCAGCTCTTTAAAAAAAATTTTTTTTTATAATCCTTTTGGTTAGCAGTTTTCCTATACCACAGGGATTGGCTTACCCAGTCAACTACAGTGGAGGACCAACCCAATCTGCTGCCAGTTCTTCTACAGATTATGAACCATTTTTGCATATCTATAAGATTTTTTTTAAAGTAAAAAGAAGTGCTTCTGACACATGGAAAATGATGTAAAATTTGAATTTTATTGTCCAAAACAACACTGTATTGGAACAAAGAGACACCCTGTCTGCGTGTTACTTGCATCTCTTTTCACCAAGCTAAAATCAAAGAGATGACTGGTTGAAACAAGAACTCGCAGAACCTGAATTGGTTTATGAGTTTTAAATAACACAACCCATGAGGCCTAAAATATTTACTAGAAGGCCCTTTTCAGAAAAAAAATTAACTTATTCCTGATGCAGAATATTCAGGGTGGTGGGGCATAGAATAAAGATTAAATTGTTTGAGTTAAGCCTACTCGCCAGTGTCTGCCAGTGATGGAAAGGCAGAGGAGGGAGCAGTGGAGGAAATATAGGAAGATTCTAACTTTTCATAGGTCAAAACCCCTGTGAATCTTAACTATATTAAAGGATTCCCCTTTCTATAAAAAAAAATTGTTTCTTAGTAAAGAAGGGGTGACATTGTCCAAAAAGAAATGTACTCATTACCTGACTTAACACCTTAATAATAACGATAAAATTATATTAACAATAATCTTACTTATTAGGAGAAAGATTGAGTCAGAGGAATTAAGACTTTAGCGATTTTTTTAAAGCTACACTCTGGTAAGTGGTTTGTGTAGGACTTAGGTCTAGATAGTCTACAAATTCACACATGTTGAGCACACAGTTGAGATCCTCTCCTGTCCTGTGGCCCTTTAGCTCTCTGATTGCACCATTTGATTCACTGCACATACTACCTGACAGCACCCCTAGCCTACGGATTCACATCTTCTTCTAGCAAGTAAGTATGGAATATTAGTAAGGATGCTGGATTTGACAAAGTAAAATGGAGAGCAGCCATATCAATTGGAATTTCAGAAAAATACAAATACATTTTTAATATGCATATATATATATTCTATGCAGTATTTCAATCTATTTTCATGAGGTGTAGTTTAAAGTCGTATTAAAAATTATTTGTCTGAAGTTCAAAAATTGAAGAAAATGGGAGCATTTTAGGTTTACAATAGCCTTGAGAAGAAGATATAGAGATGTCTCATATACTTCCTACCCTGTAGCACATAAATTTCTCAATTACCCACATTCCTTACCAGAGTAGTGCATTGGTTATAACTGATGAACTTACATTTCAACACATCATAATTACCTAACAAAGCAAATTCATAGCTTACCTTAGGATTTACCCTTATTGTTGTATGTTCTATGAGTTTGGGTAAATATATCCTGACATATATCTTCCATAATAATATGATAATAATATTTTTTACTGTTGTAAAATTCTGTGTTCTACCTAATTTTTTCTCCTACCTTTCAATCCCAGGGAACCACTGCTTTTTTTTTTATTGTCACCATAATTTAAAAAAATTTCAAGTATAGCATAGTTGGACAACTATGAATCTTTTTAGATTGGTGTTAATCATCTAGTGATATGCATTTACACTGATTTCCTGTCTTCCCATGACTAGATAACTCCTTTTATTTTGCTGGTGCTGAATAATATTCTATTATCTGGATATACCTAAGTTTACTTACTCAGTTATCATTTTCCCTTGTTCCCAAGGCAGGCCCTGCCTATGTGAATCCTTGAATACATACAAGGATCCTCCTTTCTTGTGTTCCTTTCTTTTATAATTTCTTTCTTAGTTTTTCATTTCATTTTTTCCTGTTAATACTGAATCAGGTAGGCATGTTTCCTAATATGGAATTTGCCAGCAGCTATCACTTCTACTATATGGCTGTCAGTATTACCCAATCTTTTTTTTTGGTCATGGGGCTTGAACTCTGGGCCTGGGCACTGTCCCTCAGCTCTTTAGCTCAAGGCTTGCGCTCTACCACTAGAGCCATAGCTCCACTTCTGGCCTTTTCTGCTTTTGTGGTGCTGAGGAATCCAACCCAGGGCTCATGCATGCAAGGCAAGCACTCTACCACTAAGCCACCTTCCCAGCTACCCAATCATTTTGACTTTTATTTCAAGCACATTTGAGTTTCCAAGTAGTCCTTGAATGATTGGTAGATATAACATACCTCTACTTGCCATGGAACCAAAAACAACTTTTAATTTTTACCTGATAATCAGTATTCTACTCTGGCAAAATTCTACAATAAAAAATTCTTCAGTAGGCGAGATAATCTTTGTGGCCTCCAAGTTTTAGCAATATGAATAACACTACTATAAATATCCTGTGCATGGTTGTTTTTTTTGACAGGTTTTAAACTCTTTTGGGTAGTATTATCAGAAGATGGAAACAGTATGCACAGGAATGGTGAAGTGAGCTGGGTGAACGCTACATAGGCATCTGGTAGACAGATGGTGACTAGAGATTCAAAGATTAGTCTCATAAATTAAAATTGAAGCTCCATAGAAGTGGATCTAGAGCTAAGTCAACATTTGTTCTTGATATTGAGTCACCAACTGCCAATTCTCAGGCTACTAAGCTAGCAGTCCTTACAATCAAGCATATGTTCTTGGTAAGTACCTCTTTGCTTCATGTTAAGTCTATGATACAGATGTCCTTGGTCATGATATGAATGATATCTCACAGGAATCATCAGTCTTCAGTTCTTTTTGCTTGTTTGTTTTTGTCATGTGGCTTGAGCTCTGGGCCTGGGCACTGTCCCTCAGCTCTTCAGCCACAGCACTACTTCCAGTCTTCTAGTGGTTAATTGGAGATAAGAATCACATGGACTTTCTTTGCCTGGGCTGGCTTGGAACCATGATCCTCAGATCTCAGCCTCCTGAGAAGCTAGGATTACAGGCATGGTAGTCTTCAGTTATTTTATTTAAATTGTGAGAAGAGACCCATGGGCTTGATGATCTGTCCACTAAGTGACTTTGATTTAGGAGAAATCTAGTCAACATCATCCCTATTAACATTAGCCTCATGAACAGATGTCATCTTCCCCGAACTACAGCAATAGGTGATATATGTAATATATAATTTTATTTGTCCTCTCAGATCTCTTTTCTGCTCTGTCTGCCCCACCCTTCTAGATCGCCCAGGTGACTGTATTGTGTACTATCGCACCTTCAAGGTAGAAAGTGAAATGGCTCTTCCTTTTGACTCAATGGAAGTTAATTGTTTCCCACTGCAGGAATCCAGAGCTTCTCTTGGACACTTCTCCCAGCATGTGTCTTCTTTGGTTCCAGTATTTCCTCTTGACCCTCTCCTACTCACGCTTTAAACAGCAGTGTCTCACCACTCTATGGGTTTACACTTCATCTTTCTTGATTTTCTAAACACAGTTTGTACCCTGATAAACAGTCACTTCATTAGATGCCTGTGGTTCACTTTGAGTATGCCTTCTTTCTCAATGGGACTTTGACCAATGTATATAGGACAGGTGTTATAACAATGATTGATTTTTCTCAATACACTTCTTTGTGCAATAATAGAGAAAAGGTTAATCCAATGACAATTCTTGAATTGCTCTGTTATGCATTATGAACCATGAACCATAGGTATCGATGTCTTACACAAAGATATGTAGTAGGTTTGACAATAAATTGTAATTTCAACTTAGTAAATATCTTCACAGAGTTTCAGGGGTTAAACATAGTTCAATAGACAGAATATTTCTTTTGTAGGTGTGGATTTAATGGTAGAGAACATGAGTTTTAAGTATAAGCTCATTTAATTATTACCTTGTGATTATGAGATTAGTTGCTTTAACTCTCTGTGCTGTACTGAAAGATGAGTATAAAATCCCTTCCTCACAAATTAAACAAAGTAATGTTCATAAAACACTTAGTTTGCGGGCTGGGAAGGTGGCTCAGTGGTAGAGCGCTTGCTTTGCATGCCTGAGGCCCTGGGTTCGATTCCTCAGCACCACATAAGAAAAAAGAAAAAAGCCGGAAGTGGCGCTGTGGCTCAAGTGGTAGAGCACTAGCCTTGAGCTGAAGAGCTGAGGGACAGTGCCCAGGCCCAGAGTTCAGGCCCCATGACCGGACCCAAAAAAACAAAACAAAACAAAACAGTTTGCTGCTTGGTAGATAATAAATAGGATTTATGAAATGCCTAAGCAATGCTTATAGTCATATCATTTTCATTATGCCCAAGAAATAGAAATGGGATCTATAGCAGCACTTTCCAATGGAACTTTTTGCAGTGATAGAGTTTGTCTACATTTATACTGTCCTGTGGGTCTCTATTGAATACTCAGATATTCAAATGTACATCTGACTGAAGAACTGGAGTTTTAATGTAGTTCTAATTAAATTTAAATAGCCACACATGGCCCAAAGCTGCCATATTGGATGGTGGTGGATCTCAAAACCATAGAAAGTACAAGTTCTTTCTTAAGCTCACTAGTGTCTTTTTGTCATTTGAACATAACATAATCAATAGCTAACAATCAGATGATCAGGGCACTCTACCATGTGCCCAGAGACTAATATGATATAGTATTTGAAATATTAATTTAAAAATGTTTTTTATGCTGGAGAGAGCTGGTAAATTGAAGTTTACTTCCTTAAAAGGAATAACTTATTTTTTAACTTCAATTCCATGTTGATCTTAACCTGAGGACCTACCTGGACTTCACCTGCTTGTAGTGTACAGTAGACATTGCTCCTCAACACAGTATTTCTCCTCTGAAACCAAAGGGTCTTCCAACCCTCATTACTACACTGCACTCAGATATAGCCTGCGTAATTGACACATGAGATAAAAATCTATTAACCCTACCACAGTTAGACACAGGGATTTTTTTTAGTCGTGGGTTTGAACTCAGAGCCTGGGCGCTGTCCCTGAGTTTTTGTGTACAAGGCCCTTACCACTTTGAGCCACAGCCTCCACTTCTGGTTTTTGGTGGGTAATTGGAGATAAGAGTCTCACAGACTTCCCTGGCTGGGTTGGCTTTGATCTGTGATCCTCAGATCTCAGCTTCCTGAATCGTTTAGGATTATAGTTATGAGCTACCAGCGGCTGGCAGACAGTCTTTGAGGACTTGAGTAGCCTAGCAAAAAACTCAGTATATATAATAAAGAGAGAAATATGTTTAGAATAGTTCCTAAGTAGAAAAGGCTTAGAGAGAGGTCGTTTGGATCTGAGTAGTTTAAATGTAGATAGTTGTACTGCATTTACACCCATCAGATTGTTCAGTGGTGGTGGACTCTTCTCCACCCTGTTCTGTGCCCTGGGAAGTTGCTGGTAGAATGAACTATGGCACTTCCCTGCCCTGGGAAATGACCAACTGTGGAGACAACAGCAGCAGTGAAGGATAGAGTGAAATTAGGTCATTTATTCCCCAGAGTCCCTTCCTTTGGGGACAATGGGACTATCAATGTCTCAGTGCTGTAAGTCTTGGTTTCTTTCTCCTGTGAGGGATCCTCTCTCTGTCTCTCTCTGTCTCTCTCTGTCTCTGATTGAGCTCTTTCTTCTTGCCTCTTCCAGCCCAGGAAAATTAAGAGAAATAATACTACTGTTGCCAGCCTATATGATTATTCTTGTGGTTTCCTTACACTCTGACCACTTTTCTGAAAAGAGTTCTTTTGTCATAAGCTCTTCTCAGGTTACACCATTTGAATGTACTGCGGGGACTCTTGCTGATATGTCTATGAAATACTATCTCAATGCCTTCTTCTGATCCTTTCTTCCTAGAGGCAATTGCTGTGGGGATAATTTAGGACATTGTTTAATCTCACTGCTTTACCAGACACCTCTGGATGAGTCATTTTATTTGTGTGGGTGGGGTTAGTAAACTCCCTGAAGTGTAAGAAAGATTATCTTGATAGTGGTAACAAGAGAATTTTCTCAAAAGTCCAAGCACAGAGCCCCAAATAAAATAAACCAAAAAAAGTCTCTGCATCTATTAGCCTGCAGCAGTGACCCACAGCTCAGCCCATCCTTTCTTGGCAGGATGTGGTCAGAGTACTATATACAGTTAAGAAATTTCCCTTCTGAGCCTTTCCATCTTGTAGGTTGGTGTGGAGAAAATCAATCCCAAGTGATACCCAAAGCTGAGATGGTGTGCATATACAATTAGTCAACACGTGTTGGAAGAATCTAAATGGCATATTGATTTTCTTCTTCCTCAGCGATGGTTAAAATGGCCCTTGTTAGGACTCACTTCCTTTATTTGGGGCACCTGTAGAGGACTGGCTTCTACAGCATGCAGTGGGAGAAGGCCAGTAAGAGTTACCTTCCTGAGTGGCTGCCTTTCTGTAATGCTAGCTGACATGCTAAAAACATATCCTTATAGTCCTAGAAATACATTTCCTTGTAGATGTTCTGTCACATTCCAGAAACTTTCATTCTTAACATGAGACTTTGACAGTGTTTACAGCAACCTTTCAGATGATTGAGTGTGTGTGTGGTTTAACCTGTTACTATCCAGTAGCTCTTGCAGAATGGGAAAATTGGAGCCCTGGTTGGAAAGGAAGTAAACAAAAGAGTAGGTCACAGGGACTCACTCAGGAATGGGGGATCTGTTAAAGAGAGCTCAGTGGGTAGTCAGGTGACCACAGAAGGTACTGCACTGGACACCAGAATGGACCTCTGTATGAGTTTATATTGTCACAAAGATGAATTTGGCTGAAACAGGTTAGGTAAAGTGTCAAGGTCAAAGTTGAATAATTCCTTTCCTATTTCATTTATAACAAAATGCTAAAAGATGTCGTAGGGAGAAGATTGCTAAATGGCACCTAAGGGTGTACCTCATCTTGAAGATATAAACCATTAGAATAAATAAGAGCCAGAATACAAACCGTCTGGTCCAGAAAATGTACAAAATGACCCTGCTGATGACCAGTGGGTTTATGGGTTAGGGTCTGGAAGTGGAGAGAGGTAATACAGATGTTTCACATCTTCCAGGTCTACCTAGGGATCTTTTTCTGCTTTAGTTCATAATTAAATGAGATTTCTGGGTGTTCAGGGGTCCCAGGTAGAGACCAAGGAGACATCAGGCCTTCAAACTGCCTTCCTCCATGTTTACTCTCTTTGGGTCAGATCTCAAAGACTACATGCCTGAGACCATTCACTTTTTCCTTTCTTGTGTCTCTAATTTGGGTAAGATGGCAGCTGATAATTTGTAGATGCAGACTGAGGTCTAATGAACCAGGAAGCCTGATCTTCAGATAGGTTTATTAAGAGGACATCTTCCTATCCTGTTTTTCTCATTCGTCACCTTTTCTGAGGGAAGCCCTAGGGGTTATTCTTCATTTCCCCTCTCCTATCCTCAGATAACTTAGCAGCAAAACTTGCATCATGTGCACTCAATAAGACTGCTGCTCCCCCCCTAGACTGTCATCTTCCTGTCCAACAACCAGCCAGCTCTCGCCTTGTCCATTGTCATGGATTCTTTTTTTTTCTTTTTTTTTTTTTGGGTCCGGTCGTGGGCCTGAACTATAGGCCTGGGCGCTGTGCCTCTGCTCTTCAGCACAAGGCTAGCGCTCTACCACTTGAGCCACAGCGCCACTTCTGGCTATTTTCTTTTTGTTTATGTGGTGCTGAGGAATCAAACCCAGGGCCTTGAGCATGCAAGGCAAGCGCTCTACCACTGAGCCACCTTCCCAGCCCCTGTCATGGATTCTTATCTAGGCTCTTGTCTTTACTCCTGCCCTTGGTGATTTGTCCTCCACACAGGCTTACAAATGTAAATTGGATCATATCATTCCCTTGCTTAACAGCCTGCCCTAGCTTTTCCAACACACCCTGAAAAGAAATCAGAATGTCTCACTGTGGTCTCAGATACTCACACGATGTGGTTCCTCCCATGTCTCCAATCTTATCTCCAGCCATTCTCTCCCCTCTCTCTTCAAGGCATCCTAACCTACACAGTAGAAATAGATATTCCTTGGAGTGGATGAGCACATTTCACCCTTTTGCTACATATTCCCCTAACATCTTTACATAACTTTCTCACTTCAATGTTACTTTTAAATGTTACCTCTTCCTTGACTCTCTTCTCAGAAGTGCTGTCTCCTCTCCCTATATTTACGCTTAGACTTTTCCCCTTGTGGTAATTTGCATTACTCCTGCATATTATGATAAATAATATAACTATCTGTATGGATTTTGTATTCTCTTTTCTAGCATGCAAGTCTTTGAGAGCGGGACTTTATCTGTTCATTGTTCTATCTGGGCAAGTGTCTGGGATGCTGTAGGTGTGAGGAAATGTTAGTGGAATGAGTGAGTGGATTGTGGAAAGAAAGGAGTCATGGCTGGCCTTGAAGCCACAAGCCAAAGGAGCACAGAAAGCACAGAGCTTCTAGGAACCTGTGGCTCAGTGTCAGAATCTGAGTGAAAGCCAGTTACAGCAGATGTGAATTCCAGGCACGGAAAGAGCTGCAGACACATTGAGGCCCCTTCTCAAATGGAAAGTTTCCTAAACCCTTATGGAAGCAGAGGCCACCATGAGGCCTGAATAGCTCTGCAATGGAGCTTAATTTAAAGACAGTAAATCCTTTAGTTCCAAGGAGTGTTGAACTAGAAAGCTGTCTGCTATGAAGCCATCATTAATCTGTCCATTAAACAGTGAAGTTGGGGACAGACTCATGCCCACCCAAACCAGCTCCCAACACACTAGAATCCCTCAGCACAAAAGAAGAAACAAACCAAACAATTCTTTAGATGCAGACACTTGCCCCTCCCCAGACAGCAGGCTGTTCTATGGCCCACTCACTTCTGTGGGGGAACTCCGCTCAGCAGCAAGGGGCTCTGTACTGGCTGGGAATCCCCACTGCAGCAGCAATTTCTGCATGGCCGAGCTGAAAAACACTTCTCAGGTCTGGTACACAGCCCCATGAGGAGCGAGAGCTGCATTTGGCTTTCCTGAGAAGCCAAGCCAGGGATGCTGGGACACCTGGGCGCTATGGGAAAGTTGCTGTTAGAGTTTGGAAGTGAGGACTCAAGCTGGTGCACCCAGCTTGCCTGCCCTCAGCTTCTCTTAGGGGACTCTGAAAATCTTTGTACAAGCAGCGCATGGCTGTGTGTTTATAACTCAGCTCTTCGTTTGCAGAGGAAGTAAGATGAAGATTTTTCTCCCCTAAACAACTAAATAAACCACTTAGGCCTTTCTGACTCAGAAACCACAGACCCCACAGCCAATATGCATCTATTTATTCTCATTTATGAATTTTGATTAAGAGCCCATTGTGTGACTAACACCCAGCTCAGATTGAGAGCGTAATGGTAAAACAAGATTCACTCGCTCCCCACCGAGTTGGATAATTCCACCCCAGTGTGGTACTTTCTACAACACAGAAGGTAATGCACTCCAGTAGCCAAGAACTGAAATTGATTTTTGTCACTATTTAGCTGAGTAACTCTGGGCAAATTACTTTACTTCTCTGAACTTCATTTTTTTAAATCTATACTTTTTAGAGAAACATATGATAGGCTTAAAAAAAGAACAACAAAATGTATTAGTAAGTATTCAGCTCATGTGCCAATAAAGGCACTAGCTCTGGTTTTAGTTATTAAAGTAGGGCTTAGTAGAAATTGCTGTAAAGGCCCATTTATATATTGAAACACCCTGTTTCTTGGAAAATGTATTTTATGCTTAAGGCCAGGCCTTGAAAGAAGTTGAGTAATTGTAAATCCCTTCTTTTTTGATTGCTTCCTGCTTGAGTTTCTCTATCCAAGTCTTTCTCCTTCCCTGCTCTCAGAACCCTGCGTACTCTCGATCTTCTTCAGATTTTCTCTGTCAAAGCTGCTCACAGCAGATTGACAGACAGGAAGGAATCTAAGCAAAGTGTGCACATCACGTTGTCATTGATTTAGAGCATGGCTCCTCTTAGAGGTATTCATATCTCACTCAAAAATGGTGTCATTTCAGGTATCAGTGAAAGCTGTCTTTTCTGAAAGTAATTAAAGAGCTTGGCATCGGAGACACATAGAGACGGAATAGTCTCAGAAACAGAACCATGAATACCTCGGAACTTGGTTCGAAACAGAGATGTCAATGCAAATATGCAGAAAAAGACAGAACTATTTTCGGGAGCTGGGATAATTGGCTAAGGAAGAAAAGAAATGTTTCTTCCGGGCACTGGTGGCTCATACCTGTAATCAATCCTAGCTACTCTGGAGGTTGAGAGCTGAGGATTGCAGTCCAGGCAGGAAAGTCCATGTAACTCTTATCTCCAATTAACCAACCCAAAGCTGGAAGTAGAGCTGTGACTCAAGTAGTAGAGCTCCAGTCTTGAATAAAAAAGCTAAGGGACAATATCCAGACTCTGATTTCAAGAGCAGTACCCCCTCTTCTCCCTCCCTCCCCCCCCACAAAACCATAAAGTAAAAAAGTTATGTCTTGATGTATACTTAAGTAAATTCTAGATGGAATTAAAATCTGAATTTGAGAAAGATGGTTAAAAAATTTGAGAAGCATAGGGGATCTTTAAACATAAGGAGCTATCAGCATTTCCCAAGTCTGCAGCACAGGAGATAAACCAGGTACCATCACAGTGGCCCCTTCTTTTCAAGAAACACCCAAGTGAAGACCACTGGTGAAATCTTTCATCCTTGTGGGCATTTTTAATGGTCTTGAATGATTGAGACATGATGTATTAGTCCTTAGCTGGGAAAGCAAACTAGGGTATATAACAGAAGCTATTTTATTTATTTTACTCAGTGTATTTACCTAGCTAGCATCTGCTTTGGACTAGGTACTGTGTACATACATATTTAGGGGCATAGAAAAATCTCCATGTCCAATCCTGGTTTAAGAGAATGACAGTGATCATCTGTACTCTATGACTTCCTGGAGCAACAGGTGGTAGCTGTTGAAAGACAAACTACAAAAAGTCTTTCAAGAAATTTGTATTGTTTCTTTGAGGATTTGTTGTTGGGGGATTTAATTTTTTGAGTTCCAGGTATATTTTAGATATGAGACCTTTGTCCATTGTATGTCTAGTGAAGATCTTCTCCCAATCCGTGGGCTTTCTACTGATCTTGCTAGCTATGTCCTTTGCCATACAGAAGCTCTGCAATTTCATGCAATCCCATTTGTCCAACCTTTCTTTGATTTGTTGTGTTTCTGGGTCTCTATTAAGAAAATTTTGGCCTGTGCCAAGGAGACCTAGGGTTTCTCCTATTCCATCCTGTAATGTTTTCAGAGTGTCTGCTTTGACTCCGAGATCTTTGATCCATTTGGAGTTGATTCTGGTGCAGGGTGACATATAATCCTCAAAGAAACAACTGCCCAATAAATGAGTGGGCTAAAGACTTAAAGAGAAACTTCTCTGAAGAGGAAAGAAAGATGGCCAATGGACACATGAAGAAATGTTCAACCTCTCTAGCGATAAAAGAAATGCAATTGTGGTGTTAATTGGAGATAAACAGTCTAAGATGTGTCTGCTTGAGAGAGCCTTCAAGCTGTGATCCTCAGATCTCAGCCTAGGCTTACAGATATGAGCCATCAGGGCTTACTGTACCATTTTGACAGAATTTTTCTTTAATATTGCATAATCTTATCGGTGTCCAATAAAGCATCATAGGTGGGTGGTAAAAAAAAAAAAGAACTGCAAATCAAAACAACATTGAGATACCACCTCACCCCAGTTAGAATGGCAAAAATCAAGAACTTTAACAACAACAGATGCTAGAGGGGATGTGGACAGAAGGGAACCTTACTGCATTGTTGGTGGGAGTGTAAACTTGTTCAACCACTTTGGAAAGCAGTATGGAGTTTCCTCAAAAGACTTCACATAGAGCTCTCCTATGACCCAGCAATCCCACTTTTGGGCATTTACCCAAATGTTTACAAACAAGACCACACTAAAGCTACCAGCACAACTATGTTTATTGCAGCATTATTTACTATAGCTAAGCTATGGAACCAACCCAGATGCCCCTCAGTAGATGAATGGATCAAGAAAATGTGTTATAGATACACAATGGAATTCTATATCTCCATCAGAAAGAATGACATTGTCCCATTTGTTAGAAAATGGAAAGGCTTTCAAAAAATTATATTAAGTAAATTAAGTCAGGCCCAGAGAACCATAGGTCCCATGGTTTCCCTTATTTGTAATAACTAGTATATGTCTGAGACAAGTAGAAACGGTCAGATAAGTTGATGTTAGGCAAAATGAACCCCAAGATAAGGACTCAAATGGTTTTTCTTTCTTTCTATTGTTTCTAAAAATATTTATAAGATGATTTCTTCATTACTTTGTATGTCCCTCCCCCACGGTATAACCTCTGTTTTCACTGTATTTGATGTTGGTATACTTTGTGGAGGGGAAGGGAAAAAACAAGTTGTTTAAATAGGGATACAGGTGGGCCCATTGCAACAATGAGATGTACAAGACATTATGTCGAAAAACGAACTTTACAACTTGGGTGCCAGGGGAGAGGAGGTGGGGCGGGGGATGAGAAGGGATGGTAAGGGGAAACAAAGGAGAAGGCAAAAATGCTTGATAAGAAATGTCCTCATTATCTTGCCCATGTAATTGTAACCCCTCTGTACGGTATTTTCACAATTAAAAAAAAAAAAGAAATTTGTATTGGTAAGATAGGTCCCAGCTAGTAGTCCACACCTTTAGTCCTAGCTAATTAGGAGGTTGAAATTGGGAAGATCAAGCCCACCCCAGGTCAATAATGTTTATGAGAGCCCTTCTCCACCAATAACTACTGAGTTTAGTATCATATTCTTGACATCTCAGCTTCAGTGGGAAATATAAAATAGACAAGAAGCAAGACCCTATCTCAAAAGTAACCAAGGCAAACAAGGACTGGATGACTCATCAGGAAAGCACCTGTCTAACATGTATGAGGCCCCCATTCAACCCCCGGTACCATAAACAAATTCTATTTGTAATACCTTCAAGATGATATACTTATTAGACCAATGAATTGTAGTTGCTTCTTCATCCTGTAAAATATGGGTATGACCTGAAGTCAGTATATTTCATATTATATAAGGTGACTGAACCATGGGTCCATTTTTCCTTTCCACCCATCCTTCAGGGGACATCTTATTGATACCTACTATGTGCTAAGTGCCACGGATAGAAGAACAAATAATAAATTGTTAATTTCCCCAAGGATGTCAGATTCTTAGATAATTATACTCCATGGTTTTAGGGCAGTATGAGGAGGAGTCTCAGGGGGCAATGGAATCAGTAGTGGGCAAGGGTCTATGTTTGGGTCAGAGGCTTCCTGTAGGAGGGGGCTCTGAGATGGATCTGAAAGGCTGTGTAGGGTTTACAATGGGAAGAATACTCTGGAAAGGAGGCAGCCTGATCAAAAATAGGTGACATGAGTTTTTTCCCTCCAGATACATTTTGTCTTTTTCTGTATAATCACTGAGCTGTAGCATTATCATTTAATATGTGCGAGATCCAAGTTCCAGGCAGCTGACTGACCGGACCATCTGAGCCAATAGAGTCCCAGAGATTCTCTCTAGGAACTGGACTCTTCAGCATGGTTATTCCAAGGAAGGAAAATGATGGATACAATCTTTTCTGGAAAAGATTTCTCACAGATTCTGCCATCTGAATTCTAAATCTACTCTGTCTCAGCTATTCCATACCTGACTTGAATTTTTCCCTTTTGTATATATACAAAAGTAAACAGATATCTTAGTTCAATGCATCCTTTTTTACTTATGTTATTAAGAATCTACAACTTACAAATACTTTTTAAAAACTAAAGAAAAAAACCTTGAATGTCTAGGCAATCAGCTCTTTATCTACTGGATCTCCTTAAGGAAAATTTCTAAGGCCTTTATAAGTTCTAATGTAAGAGGAAGTAGAAGGGAAGGAGTGGGGAGAGATGAGGGAGAAAAAGAGGAAGAAAGGAAAGGAAAGAAAGATGAAGGAAGGAAAGAAAGGCTAGCACAAATCCTTAGATACACATAGAAGAATGATGGAAAGTACATTCCTTGGGGTTATGGTTTGTGAGGAAGAGTGGCCGATCCCACTGGCATGACCTTCCTTACATTGGCTGGCTTCTCTCTCTTCTACATCTGGAGTATAAAATAGAAAAGAAGGAGAAAAAGCCAGTATGATACCACTTCACACAGAACCCCACAGGTATCTGCTGGAGATCTGGAGACAATTAACATGGCTGGCCCTCAGAGCAGACATGTATATGATAGAGCGCCAGTGATGTCAGAGTTTGAACCTACTGCTGACTGAGATTGTAAGCTACGCAGTCCCTAAGCCCAAGGTCTATTATTGGAGCGGAAACAATGAAGAGCTCTGGCCTTTTCATTGTTGTAATTACAGCAACATCTCTGGTACAAATTATGACTCATTTACTCTTCAAGGCAATTAGCATCTGGATTGCCACCAAGGAAACCCATTTTTGTTGTTGTTGTTATTGTTGCAAAGAGGCATTACTTGATGCCCACAGAACAATGGAGACTCCACTTCTTGAGAAGTGCTCAATGCTTCCAAATAAGTGAAGTAAATCATGGGAAGTTACTTGCCCCCTCACATTCCCTGGGATGCATTGGTATTTTGGCTTTCATTACTGTGTGTGTGTTGTCGTTATCAGGATTTACCTGCAAAATGACTATTGTAGTTCAGCTCACAGAGAATTTATAAAATTACTCACAAAGCACATGCCCTATCCGTTTAATTGAAAATGTTTTGAATTCTCAGTTTCTCAGTTGGAAGCAACCAATGAGGTTTTCTTCGGTGGATGCTATGTTCTGAGTATTTGTGTCCCTCAAAAAAATTTGGAATTCTAAGCCTCATAGTGATGGTATTAGTTGATTGGGCTTTTGGTAGATACTTAGGTCATGATTGTGAAGCCCTCATGTCTAGGATTAATGCCCTTATCTATGAGACCACAGGGATCTAGGCCTTCTATTTTACTGTGTGAAGACACAGTAGGGGAAGGTTGTGTAGGAATCAGAAAGTGGGCCCTCACTGAACACCATATCTATGATTAGAGTCTTGATCTTGGACTTCCCAGTTATCAGAACTATGAGGAACAAATTCTGTTTTGGTTTTGGTTTTCTTAAGAGTACTGAAGTTTAAACTCAAGCTCTTCCACTTGCTGAGCAAGTGTGCTGCCACTTGAGCCATACTTCCAACTATTTTTTTTCTTTTTTTTTTTTAATTGTGAAAATGCCATACAGAGGGGTTATAATTATGTGACCAAGGTAATGAGTGCATTTATTTTTCAGATAGGTTCTTGAGCTTTTTACCCAGATCTGGTCTCAGAGAGCAATCCTTTGGCCTCTACCTCCTGACAAACTGGAATTATAGACATGTCCCACTACATGTAACCCAAATTTCTGATGTTTATAATCTACTTGGTTTGTGATATTTTGTTGAAGGATCTGGATGGACTAAGGCAGTAGATATATACAATGCAGTTGCTGAAAGAATGCTGTCAGTCATAAATTCTGTAGCAGCTCAAGGAAAATCAGGATATTAGCTCTCCTGGTGAGTATTGATTTGAATATTGTCCAGGGCTTCCCTTAGTATTCATTGCATTTCATGCTATTATAAATAATACAAATCTAGTCTTGAGCTGACTTGAGAACAATTAGGAAATTATTATCTCTGGTCATTGAAAATTCATTTGACTTCGACTAAATTTAGAGTTCAATTTTTTTCCTCCTGTGTCTGCTCTCTCTATATTAAATTTATTTCTAGGATCCATACAGTATCTTCCGAAGTTCCAGGTTTATCCTATTACAAGACAAATTCCTCAAAAAAGAATAAATATGTTTGCTGAGATTTTTTTTTTCTGTCAAGTCCCTGAAATACATCATAGTTGAACCAGCTTAGGTCACATGTAAACACCTGATTGTGTAGTCATGATGAGGGAATATTGATGGTGATCCTATTGGCTTATGCACAAGGGTCTATTCTTATGTCCTATGGGAGGAGAGTCAGGGAAGATGGGTGGTCACATACAAATAACCCCGAGTATTGTACTCCTGTGGAGCTGAGGGGAGGAGTTGCTGTAGAGGAAAATCTCAAATGCCTATCTAGCACATCTCTCTGCAGAATGGGATATGGTCTGAGGCAGAAGGAATGAGCCTCCATCATGAAATGTTTGCTTGCATTTCCTCCTATTAGCTTCAAAGATGCCTAAGTTCTTCCAAATCCAGACCCCCTCCCCCACCCCCCCCAGCTCCAGAGCAGTCACAGCTTTGGTGGTGGGCATGGGAGGAAGAAATAAACTAACATGTAATCAGCAGATCTGCCCAGATTGGAAAAAAAACATCTTACAATCATTTGGATCCCCTAGAACATATGAAACAGAGTTTAAATAGTTATTTTCTCTGCAGGAATTTTGGCAAATAGAATTATGCAACCTAATGATTTTATAAATAGGTCTTTGAAAACAACTAACAAGAACTCCCACTGACCAGTAGAGCTGGCCTACATACAAGGATAGTTACTGGATGCTTTGTTAATGTACTCCTCACAACAGACTCTCCTGGGGAAGATACAGCCATTACTATCATCCAGGTGAAGAAACTGCAGATCAGAGAGGTTAGGTAAGTTTCTGGGTTCACAATAAGTGACTGAGATAGACAGGATTCAAGACTTTCTCTGCCAGAACTCTAGGCATGGACCAACAAGCCATAGCCTTCTTCCTTTCTTCTGAGATTACACACAACTAGCAGGATCTGTCCTCCTTTCCATGAGGAACAATGGGATGAGAAAATTTCAGGTTTTTCTTTTGTGTCTTTTGTAGTAGGACAAGGAAAATAATCTTAGACATTTCTGGGGCATCAACTGGGTTTGGGTCACTGGGAACACTCTATTGTAGCTTAGCTGGAAATGCGTCTTATGGCTCAAATGTTTTGGAGGAGAGTGTGATTTCTCAGGTTTTCTTAGCTTCAGTTTCTGCACCAACCAGAGGTCTGGAGGTTGATAGGAGCAGACACCATCTAGCTCTCTGCCTGCCTAATAGCAACTCCCCAGCATTCATGAAATGATGCGTCAGGATGCTTCCCTGACTCACTCCTAGAGTCTGTCCACACCAGCCTCTGCCACCCCCGCTCCTCAGAGACCACACTTACTAAGATCACTGACGATCCTCTGATTCCTAAACCCACATGGAAATTTCTTTGTGCTTCTTTCTGGTCTCCAGGGTGCTTGGATCACACCCCCGTCTTTGATACTCAGTATCCTCTAACAAGCACTAGTCTCACCGCTGGGATGTCTTCCCTTCCAGGCATGTCTGGATGTGTCCCATAACAGCAAGGAGTTCTATGTGCTCACCTGGGGTTGTTGATGTTGTGAAGGACAGGTCAGGATACCAAGCACTGCTGCTTGTCTTTTGTGTGTGCCATATACAGAAATCCTATTAGATGGGTGCTGAGAGTTAGATATGGTTTGTTCCCTAAAGATCAGGTGCTGGAGGTTTAGTCCAATTGTATCAGTGTTGAGATGGTGGGAACTTTAAGAGGTGGAGTCCAGAGGAAGATTAGGTTATGGGGGCTCCACCCTCCTGAATGGATTAACGTCTCTAGCTCCTCCTGGGTCTCTTCCTTCCTTTCTTACACATTGTAAACCTACTAAAGAATTTTGTTTATCATGAGTTTTGAACACCACTGTATTCATGATTTTGTACCATTAATTTAAGGCATACACAGTCTATCATTCCTCATTTTCACTCTAAGAAGCTGCTAGAGTCACACACAGTCTTTTGGTTGTGGTGGAAATATTATGTCTTATCTTGGCTGTACTTTCTTGTTCTCCCATCTTTATCTATATGCTAGTTAAATCTTCACTTACTCAGGTCTCATGTCTTGATGGTGTCATTTGATATCCAGTCAGGAAATCATCCTGGATTTTTCAACAGGGAAAAGTTGAACAGGTATCAGTGGTGAAGATATACCTAAGAAAGGGACCAAGAAATCGTGACAGTAGGGAGCATATAGAGGAACAGAGGGAAGAGACTGAAGTAACCAGGAGCTTGGAGAAGGGAATGCACAGAGCTAAGACCCTGGTCATTGAGGAGAGGCAAGGCCAGCTAGTGAAGAATAAGGAAAAACTCTGTAGATGAGAGCCAACAGCTACAGCTATAGTAAAGGTCACAGACTAAAAATTGATAGAAACAAAAAGAAAATCCTTTCTCATGAACAGCACCCTAAAGGACCACGCTAATGAAGCTTTCTGATTACTGTTGTAGCATCCCAAAGAACATAGAAGTAGGTGTGTTATAGTTTGAATCTTAAGTGTCTCCCAAAGGCACATGAGGTAAAAGATTGGCTGGGAAGGGACTGGAGAGAGGATGGTTAAAGGGTAGATGGGCGCAGTTGGATAAAAGGAAGTCTTTCTAAAATTCAGTAGTATAGTCAGGTAAATATAGTTGATAGATAGTTACATGTTTCAAAATAAATAGTAGAGAAGATTTTTCATGTTGTCAGCATAAAGCGATGACAAATGTCTGAAGTGATGAATATAGCAATATACTCTGATTTTTGTTGTTGCTGTTGTCAGTTGTACAGCTTGAACTTGGGACCTGGGCTTTGTCTCTGAGCTCTTTTTGCTCAAGGCTAGCACTCTCCCACTACAGCCACTGTGCCACTTCCAGTTTTCTGGTGGTTAATTGGAGATAAAAGTCTCAAGACTTCGGCTAGGGGGTGGGGGATGGGGTCAGGGAGGGAAGGGATAGTAGGAAAAAGACAAAGGAGGGGGAACAATGTTTACAGAAAGGTACTCATTACCTTACTCATGTATCTGTAACCCTCCTGTATAGCATCTTTGTCATAAAATAAAATCTCACGGACTTTCCTGCTCAGGCTAGCTTTGAACCACAATCCTCAGACCTCAACCTCCTCAGCAGCTAGGATTACAGGTATGAACTAAAATATATGTTATATATACATACATATAATAACATACATATAATGAAATAATAAGATTAGAAGAGCCAGGCAGTAGTTCATACCTGTAATATATACACACATATATATGTTATGTAGTCACACCCCCCAAATATGTACAACTATGCATCAATAAAAGTAATTTGTAAAATAATACCAGAAGGTCTACAAATACTTTTCTTAATCTTTCTTCTGCCTTTCAAGCCAGTTTTGATCCTTTTGCACTTTGTGAGAATTAGGTGGCTGTGCCCCAGGGATCCCCATCTTGTGTAGCTATGATTTTCTTCAGACGATAAGGTCAGAAGGTAAGGCCAGAAGATAAGGGTCAAAAGGTGAATCAGATGACCAGGAGGAGAAAGCTGGAGCCTCAAAGAATATTCCATATTCTATGTGAGATACACATTTGTGTAAGGCCTTCTAGAACCCAACTTTATAGAGAGATGCTCCTAGAAAAAATGTAGGTAAATGTCATCATGCAAATGTGATGGGTCAAACTGAAAAGAATTTCAAGGAGGAATCTTGTATGGGCAAAAGACATTGCCAAATGGGAATTTGCTTTCTTGCAGAAACATGGGCTTGCAGAAAGGAAGAAGAAAACCCCTTTTCTTTACACTAGCAACCCAAAAAACACTGTGAACATTCATCCATTTTTCTCACTTTTCTTAAACCATCATCACTTAATATATGCTTTGTCCTTTTTTAAAAAAATAGCTCAAATGGTAGAGCACCTGCCTAACAAGTTACAAGGCCCTGAGTTCAAACCTTGGGATTTTGAAAACAAAACAAAACAGAAGAAGCATTGCTCCCTGGAGCCTTCAAATACTAATGATTCAAATGAAATCCAACCAACCAAAAAACAAACATTCATTATAATTCTGTACATTCGGTTAGGTACCATGGATTAAAACTGGGACACACTCATCTTATGCAAAATTTATATAATCCCTTCAGTTTTATTTTTATTGTTTGAAATTTCCCAATTCAATGCCATCTTTTTCCCTGGGATCATCATTTCTCAGGGTTAGATTGAGATCAATAATTATAGTGAAATTGGCAGTTTTGGAGGAAAATCATGTTTTTAGCTGTACATAGATTGGATAGCTGTACATAGATTGGTGTGCTCTTTTGTGACCATGTTCATCGACAATACCATAAGCATGTTTCACTTTGTTGTTCAAATTCTGCCAGTCTTACTGTACCAGTTTACCTATTAATGAATTTTCTTTCCTATCCTTTCATACTTGGTTTCTAGAGTGAAATTTTACTGAAGGAACCTTGACATGAGAAAGAATAGTCATGACCAGACCATTCTCCTTTGAGTACCAAGAGTTGTTAAATGTTAAAAAAAAAAAAAAAAGTTGTTCAGTGTAGAACACTCAAGTCAAAGACTCGGTCTACTGCCTATTCATCCAGAGAGAGGCTTCCAAGGTAATCCTGTTCATTTTTGGAATTTTATTGTCATAGATGTGTGTGTGTGTGTGTGTGTGTGTGTGTGTGTGTGTGTGTGTGTGTGTGTGTATGTGTGTGGTGCTGGGAATCAAACCCAGGAATTTATATGTTCAGGACAAGCACTCTACTAGAGCTACATCTCCACTACTGTGCATGGTCACCAACTGACTTGGAAGAAGTCAAACTTCCTGGGCATGACTGAGAAATTCATTGTAATCATTTATCCTTTGAATACATATTTGTTGAATATCATTAATATGTTTGGCACTATTCTCTATATATTATTAATGTATGTGGTGATGATTGGATTTAGTTTTTGAGTATCTTATGAAATGACGTGTCTATTCAGGTGGAAAAATCATATAGGCAATTAGAGATATAAGCTTGGAAGATGAGGGGAGACCAAACTAAAATTAAAGTTGGAAACTGTTGTAGGACCATGTTGAGACCACCATCCTGGAAAGTGGTCCACATGACTAAAAGATGAGTTTTGGTGGCTGTGTCCTAGAGCAACCTAAAACTAGAACTTGGAAGGAGGAGGAGGAAACTGCCCAGGAAGTAGTGAGTGAGGAGAAAACTCAGGATGATTTGAAGTGTCAGATGTATCAGAAGGCATTCCAACCAAGAGTGATGACCATGTATTGTAGGCAGCTGATAGATCATATAGAATGAAGCCTTAGACTTGTCATGGATTTAGCAGCTTGGATGTCACTGGTAACCTAGAAGAGTATTCTTGGAATAGGTTCCACTATGAAAAAGGAGGAGCAATTGGAGACTCTGGGAATAAGGAAGTTTCAGAAAATTTCCTCAAGTAAAAATTCTAGAAAATTTACTTATAGCTAGAGAGAGAGATAAAGAGATCAAAATATTTTTAAGTTGGAAGAGCACTCAGACATCTTGTATGCTGACAGAGGTGATGTTTTAAACAAAGGAAGCACAGAAGATACAGATGAGTTTGAGGCCAATGTTGAAGTCATGTCTTTCAGCTGGTGAGAGGTGGGCCTGGTAAGGGGTTGACCTCAAACAGGGATCTAACACATCCACCCACTGCAATAAGCAGAAAGGGAGGGGAACAGGGTTGTGAGTAGAGGAGGTAGTAAAACTTGTAGAAATTCTCTTTTAGTTGCTTCTATCTTCTCAAGAGTATGAAGAAGAGATTTGAGAGGGGAGGAAAAGTTGTCCAATGGTTGTCTGGGAATGTGGAGTGAATGGAATCACAAAATGCAATGCAATTGTCAAGGCAGCATTTGTGGCCTAAGTTGTACTTTAAATGAATTTATTCTGAAGGTCATATTTTCTCCAGTCATATTCAACTCTAAGTATAGTCCTGAAGAAGGTGGAGAATTAGATTCCATAAGGACTGGATTTGTCATGTGAACCAAGTGAAGGGGAGCAAAGAAAAGCTCTTAAGTTGACCCAAAGGAATAAATGACTAGCTAAAGAGTTTTAGTACAGTGAGAGAAATAAAGCCATGAAGGTACTGTAGATAATTCAATGTGGCAAAAACCAATGCACTGCAGGTCCTAGAGCAGTAAAACAATTTCCAGAATCAAGGGGGAAAAGCAAGATGGCTAACATAAGAGACTAGAAGGCACGTGGCTGTTTGCCAGAACTAGGTTTTCTGGCCCATAAAAGTGGGCATCAGAGATAGATGCTGAGATGGTAGAGAGAATGAAGTCCCTGGAGGATAGGAAAGGGGCCCAAGGGCCCAAGAGCCCAGCTTCTTGGAAGATTATCTACTTAAATATTAGGATTGCTAAAGATAGGTTAGAAGTAATGTTGAGAACAATGATAATACAGCTGGAAATCAAATCTTCAAGAAATGGGAGTAAGGCTGACCATGGTAGTTGAGGTATTGGCAATAAGTAGGAGAATGTGAGGGACAGTCTCAGGGTGTAGGATTTAAGCTGGGGTTAGAGTGAGGAGTAAGTTTTTGTCTAGTCAAGACAATGACCATGATGACAATGACAATTATCTTTTGTTGTGGTTGTTGATCGTGGGGCTTGAACTCTGGGCCTGGATGCTGTCCCTCAGCTCTTCAGCTCCAGGCTAGCACTGTACCACTTGAGCCATAGCACTACTTCTGACAATTATCTTCTTAACCTATCTTCCCCTCAACTTTGTTTCTGAGAGATTCCTTCATTAAGTAAATTGAGGGAGAAAACACATACTTACTAACTCTTGTTTTCTTTGTGGTTGTTGTTGTGTTTACTTTACCTTTCCCTTGACCAACACTCTTGTAAATGTTAATGAGAGTTGATCTATTGGCCACAATTCTCTTCTGCCTAGATACCTTGTAGCTAGCAGTGGGTATGTGACACTGTTTTACCCAATGAAATATAAGCAGAAGTAATCTGCAAGGTTTCTGGGAAAGTTTTTCCTTTCCTGAGAAAAAGAGACAGACTCAGTAGTCATTTCCTTTTAACTCCTTGTCCTTTCTATTTTCCCCCCTTGTTTCCATTCTGAAAAGCAGATAGGCAGCCTCAAGGGTCAGCAATCATTTTGGAGCCATGAGTACAAATGTGAAG
The DNA here is from genome assembly GCF_024711535.1 of Dipodomys merriami. NCBI lineage: Eukaryota > Metazoa > Chordata > Mammalia > Rodentia > Heteromyidae > Dipodomys > Dipodomys merriami. Next base: position 24,180,005 of record NW_027202715.1, read on the forward strand.
AATCAAGTATTTCTCCATATTAAGGGTGACAGACAAGTAAGACAGAAAATCTGGGCCCCTGAGAGCAATGTTCAGCCATTTTCCCAGTCCCCAACTTCTACCTATGGAATTCTTCTCATATGAGACAATTACATTCTTCTTCTTTGGAGCCAGCATATTAGTTTGGTTTTCTACTGTATTTAAACTTTCTGCATCCTGAACAGACAAAGCTACTTTCCAGTGAAGACAGAAATGGTAGACTAGTTACTATAGGCACTTTTAGTCACAATGTTGTACAGAAAATCTCTAGACCTTATCTAGCATAACTGAAAGTTTATACCTCGTGAGTTATATATTTTTTTCTGGCTTCTGGCAACCGCTTATTACATTCTCTTTTTCTATAACTATGGCTTATTTGGGACTGGCTTTGTCCACTTGTCAGATACTAGTAAGAACGTATTCACACATACTTCCTCTATTTCTTAGCCTTATGATTATATCAGGCCACTGGAGCTGATCTCTGGATGATTTCTATGGAATCCAGCATGACTAAGATTTCAGATGGCCTTGTTGCATCTCTTTGGTCTTCATCCCCCTTGAAACTTCTTAAAGGATGCTTGAACTGACCCTTTCCTCCATTTCTTTCTTTCCTGGGATTTTTCTTATCAGCTTCTGAATAGTTTTTTTTTTTTTCCCATAACTTGTTGTCTACCTGACTTTCACTGTCTGGACTCCTCTTAGTCTTCTCCCTTCTTTACCGCTCTTGTCTTCTTTTCCTTCATTAGGTTTTTCCCTAGACAATTTCATCCATTACTTGATTTTCATCTGATTCCCAGAGGGCACTAGTCTAAGCTTTTCTAATTTTAATCCAGATCTCCACCTGAACCTTACATTCTTAATGTAATTGTATCTGGAACACCTTACTTTAAATATTACAGTATCCAAACTAGATGTAATAATTTTTTCCATATACATATCCCTATTTTGATTTATTTTGTTTCTCCTCTTCCTGTCAATATCCAAATGCCCAAATGAGGGAACTCTGAATACAATTTCAGCTCTGATTATTTTTCCCCCCGCTTTTCATTAGTAAGCAACCTCATGCATTGTGATTTTTTTCCTTTTCTTTTTCTTTTTTCTTTTTTGTTAGTTGTGGGTCTTGAACTCAGTGTCTGGGCACTGTCACGAAGCTATTTCACTCAAGGCTAGGGTTCTACCACTTTGAGCTACAAACCACTTTGATTTGCAATACCACTCTGGTTTTCTGGTGGTTAATTAGAGATAAAAGTCTCACAGAGTTTCCTGCCTGGGCTGGCTTTGAACCATGATCCTCAGTTTTCAACCTCCTGAGTAGCTAGGGTTACAGGTGTGAGCCAGTGGTGCCCGGCTTATTGTGAATTAAACATGTGTCTCAAATACCTTCTCTAGTCTTGTCCATTCTGCTTGGGGCCTTTCCTACCTGTCTATCCTCTCTTGGGTCACTCTAGTAGAGAAAGATATTCTCTTTAGGTTCCCATCCTTTGCAAATCATTCTTAACTCCTTTTTTTTTTTTTTTTTGTCAGTCATGGGGCTTGAACTCTGGGCTTGGGCGCTGTCCCTCAGCTCTTCAGCTCAAGGCGAGCACTCTACCACTTGAGCCACAGCACCACTTCTGGTTTTCTAGTGGTTTATTGGAGATAAGAGCCTCACGGACTTTCCTGCCCGGGCTGGCTTTGAACCGTGATCCTCAGATCTCAGCCTCGTGAATAGCTAGGATTACAGGTGTGAGCCACTGGTGCCCAGCCATTCTTAACTCTTATGAGGGACACTCGTCCTAGTTCCAACCTGATCTGTGATCAACGTTAGCATAGTCCCTGCAGCTCCCTGTTAGCTGAGGCCCTATCTAGCTTTAGACCATCTCACTTTTATTAAGAACTTGGTCCAGAAAAGCAGCATGCAGGTTGAAGGGCCCTTCAAGGTCAGATCCAGCCCTATATTAAGTCATATCTACAGAACACTAGCTGAAAGAGATTTGTATTTTGGGGGGTGTTATTCATGATCTCACAGAGCTCCATCTTTCCCTTCGCAGTTCCTGTCTGGAGACAATACCAAGAAGAATGAGTTACGCTTCTCTTGTGCAATCAAAACCAATATGCACAACACTTATTTTTAACTCTACAAAGTGGACCCATGTCAAATGGAGCTTGTGCGTGAGCTAGTACTGAGCTTAAACTTAGGGCCCTGGAACTCTAGCTTGGCATTTTTGCTGATGCACTATGTTTTGAGCCACACCCACATTTCTGGCTTTTAGGTGCTTAATTGGAGATAACAGTCTTTCAGATTTATCTGCCCAGGCTGGCTTTCAAGCTTAACCCTCAGATCTCAGCTTCCTTAATAGCTAGGATTACAGCTGTGAAACACTACTGCTCAGCTCAAATGGAGCCTTATTTTTATTATAGTTTGGTTCCACATTTATCTGAATGCCTTTCCATATTTTATATGCCTTTGGATATGATCTTCAGTTTTCTCTGAAACAAGATGGAAAAAAAATCCAAAGCAACGCACAAATAATTCCAGTTCTAGTTACTTCTTTTCTTGACAGATACTGGTTTTCTTTTCCCACCTCCTAGCTCTTCCTTATATCCTGTATTTATGGATTGTTTCATTCTTCTACATGGGAACATTTAGGAGTTTCTTCTCTTGCTCTTTAGCAGAGTTATTAGGTTCTTTACAGTCTCGCCAGGATCTCGCTAACCTCAGCAACCCCAGCAGCCTGTTCTCCTTTTCCCAGCCATTTACTTTCCCAGCCACTCTTCCTTTTGGAAGTGTTGTATGTTTTCATTCTTACCCACCCATGTTATTTAAAAATGTAGTTAGATTTTTTTGTGTGCATACTCTGTGTTGCTGCTTCTCTACATATACTGTTATTCATAACTCAAGACTCACCAAATTTTCTGTGAATTGCCTTCTCTGATTTCTTATAATATTGCTACATGTGTTCATAGTATTTTCAAGATCCTTTGGTTAATAGCAATTATAATGTTGTATTTTTATTGATTTGTTTATTGTATATTTCTTAACCATTTGTTTTCATTTATTTTGGATATTTTCGGTTTGATATAGTATGGGTGCTTGGTACAAATTTGTTTTGATTATACAAATAAATAACATTTTGTATGTATGTTTATAGGTGACATTTTACTACTTCATTTAGTATTGTAGTCATATGACCTTTCCAGTTTGTGTGGTTTGCTTCATGTCACCCATAAATCTCTTCTTTAATAAAATTTTTTTTAAATTTAATTTTATTTTATTTGTGAACATACTGTACAGAGGGGTTACAATTGCATGGGCAGGATAATGCGTACATTTCTTACCAAGCACTGCAGCCTCCTCCTTTGTTTACCCTTCACATCACTTCCCAGCCTCCCCCCTCCCCCCCAATCCCCATCCTTCTCCTTCCCCCTTCCCTCTTCCCCCCCCCCCCCCCCGCACCGACATTGTAAAGCTCATTTTGGACATGACAACTTGTACTTCTCATTGTTGCAACAAGTCCACCTGTATCCTTAAACAACTGGTTTTTCCCCATCTCCTCCACAAGTTATACTGACATCAAATATAGTGAAAGCAGGGGTTATACTGTGGGGGAGGGACATACAAAGCAACGAAGAGATAATCTTATAGATGCATTAGAAACACATGCATGAAAGAAAAAAACATTAAAATACATATCTAAGGGTTCATTTTCCTGACATCACATTATCTGACCTTTTCTGCTTGACTCATACATATACTAGATATTGCAAATAAGGGAAACCATGGGACCTATGTTTCTTTGGGCCTGGCTTACTTCACTTAATATAATTTTTTCCAAGTTTTTCCATTTCCTAACAAATGGGGCAATGTCATTCTTTCTGATGGAGGCATAGAATTCCATTGTGTATATAAACCACATTTTCTTGATCCATTCATCTACTGAGGGGCATCTGGGTTGGTTCCATAGCTTAGCTATGGTAAATAATGCTGCAACAAACATAGTTGTGCTGGTAGCTTTAGTGTGGTCTTGTTTGTAAACATTTGGGTAAATGCCCAAAAGTGGGATTGCTGGGTCATAGGGGAGTTCTATGTGAAGTCTTTTGAGGAACCTCCATACTGCTTTCCAAAGTGGTTGAACAAGTTTACATTCTCACCAACAATGAAGTAAGGTTCCTTTCTGTCCACATCCCCTCCAGCATCTGTTGTTGTTAGAGTTCTTGATTTTTGCCGTTCTAACTGGAGTGAGGTGATATCTCAATGTTGTTTTGATTTGCATTTCTTTTATGGCTAGAGATGTTGAACATTTCTTCATGTGTCTATTGGCCATCCTTCTTTCTTCTTCAGAGAAGTTTCTCTTTAAGTCTTTCGCCCACTTATTTATTGGGCAGTTGTTTCTTCGTGGATTTGTTGTTGGGGGGTTTAATTTTTTGAGTTCCAAGTATATTTTAGATATGAGACCCTTGTCCGTTGTATGGCTAATAAAGATCTTCTCCCAATCCGTAGGCTTTCTATTGAGCTTGCTAGCTATGTCATTTGCCCTGCAGAAGCTCTGCAACTTTATGCAATCCCATTTGTCCAACCTTTCTTTGATTTGTTGTGTTTCCGGGTCTCTATTCAGAAAATTAATAAAAAATTTTTTATCTTGCTGGCATCTGTAGCTTCTGTAATCTTAGCTACTCAAGAAGCTGAGATATGAGAATCTCAGTTCAGAGCCAGATAGGGCAGACAAACCTGAGCGCCTCTTATCTCCAAATAACCAGCAACAAGCTGCAATTGGAGGCTTGTCTAATGTGCTAGAGCACCAATCATGAGTGTGAGGCCCAGAGTTTGAGCCCCAGTACCCATAGATACATACATATAGGTACACATACACAAATCTTTTATTGTAATAATTATCTTCAGTCATAATGGTCACGTCTAGGGCAAAATAATAAGACACAGTATATCTTTTGGGGTCCCACTAGTTTATCTTCAAAAAATGTTCAGTCTATCTGTAATAGAATCTTATTGATTGGGAACTCAATCGGAAATTTGTCATAACTAGTCTTGTTGTGTTAAAATTGGAAGCAACAGTAGTATTAGGGATGCCTAATAAACCGTTCGGACTCTAGGAGATTTGAGCAGACAGATTTGGTGCATTTTATTAAGTAGTTCTCAGAAATATATCTTTACCTCTTGGCTTATGATTTAATAGTCATTTTATGCATTTTATTCTCTCAAATGGATCTAAGCCAATCTGAGATCAGAAAATTTTCTTTAATACTTTCCAGGAGCTAAACATGGTGATGTCAGAATACCACCTGACATCGCCCTTTTCAACATGACCATGATATAGGGCTGTTGGTCTTGGGGTGTTTCATTTTGATTTCTTTATATTTAGCTCCAAAGTCATCTGACCTTTGGCCCTAGATAGGATAATGAGCACATGAAATCATGAAAGTACTGTACAAATATAATAGAAATAAAAAACTAAACAAATGATAGGCTTTGTGTCACAGAAGGCCAGAGCTAGTCTCCTCCGAAATATACACAAAAAATTCACAATAAGAATGTTCCTGACCTTGGCTTGAAATGATTTACTGCATACAGATGAAAGTTTCTCTTGGAAATAAGCACCAGGAAGCATAAATTCTCTGCAAGGAGTTGGCGCTCACTTTTAAGGAGTAGAGCTGACCAGGAAAGTGAGACTGTGCTTTCTAGAAGAGCTTTCCTGGCATTGCAACGTGTGGCAGAGCTTGAGCACATTCTATATACCTGTGACACCAGGACAAATGGGATCAGAATACCCAAATACATGACATCCATCTACTCTCTAGTGTAGCAAGAGACACGGGTCAATCATAACTACAGAAATGGCTTCTTTGTGCTTTCCAAAAGCAAAAACTTTAATAATACATGCTTATTTCTATCCCCAAAAGATCAAATGGTGTTTGAATAGTTGCAGTGATGAAGTCAAGTATTTAGAAAATGCATTTTCTTGACTGGTACCCAACTGAAGGCATCTATAGAAGAAGCTAGGTTGTCTATAGTCTCCGTCTGTTTTCTTTACTTTCTTTCTTTTCTTTCTTTTTTTTTGAAACAATACCGTAGGAGTAGGTGGGATGGGATGTGTCTCACACTAATTTTAGATAAGTTGCATAGCATTCTTAGAACATGGTCTCTCTATGACCTTAATGAAAGATGAACGTCTAAGCTGAAGTAGAATAGGACACAAAATGAGCATTTTCTGGAGATCTTTTAGTTTTGCTGATATAATACATTTACCCATAAGGCATTCTTGAAGAGCGCATTTAAAGGATTCTTAGTACATGTGCCAAACAGTTGCTTCTCTGGCGAATATTTTTTTTTCTTTATGAGTTTTCAATGCTTTCCTGTGAGGAGACAGTCACTGTTCACATGCAGGATGGAACTCGGGATAACAGAGTGATGGAATCTCTACATGCAGTGCTATTTCATATTAAATATTGATGGGACTGGTATGGTGTAGATTTGTAGAAGGAGATGACAACATGTACCAAATGGGTTTTTTATATAGTTTAAGGTGCTCTGTTCTTTTTCTGTTTTTCTTTGTGTGTGTGTGTGGGGGGGTGCGCGCACACACGCGACCATACTGGGACTTGATCTTAGGGCCATGTGTTATATTGCTTGGCTAGTGCTATACCACTTGAGTCAGCTCCATCTCTGCTTTGTACTGGTTTATTAGAGACAAGAGTCTTCCAGATTAACCTTCCCAGGCTGGCTTTGAACTGTGATTCTCAGTTCTTAGTCTCCTGAGTAGTTAGGATTATAGACATGAGCCCAAAATGCCCATCTTTTTCTGTGTTTTTGAATAGAGGACAGCCACCTGGCATGTCTTATGATTGGCACAGAGGTGTATGGCCCACTTATATACAGAAGTAAGGCAACTATCTTTGCTTCAAATCCCAAATATCTTAGAGGTTAAATACTACATAATTAGCATTTAAAAGGAAAGGCACTTCTATTTCTTTTTAAACAATGCAATTATTTTACCATTTTAAAACCAAACTCTATTAAATACCTCACTAGAATAAAAAAAAAATTGAGCCGTGGTGGCATACCCCTGTAGGTCCTGCATTCTGGAGGCTGAGATAGGGAGGGTTTGTATTTGAGGCTAACCTGAGAAACCTGTCTCAAAACAAAACACTGTTTTGAATATCGTTTGACTTTTACTTTTAAAGTTTTTTATCTGTTTTGCCACTGGCACAGAGCAATGCTGAAATACCTGAACTCCATCCACCCTTAGCACCCTTTAACTGCATAAATAGTGCCTAGGAAAACTCAATCCCCTGTGTGAGATTCTTAGATCCAGGATACCAGTAGTTGAACAAAATGCCAACAGGCCAAGAGTAGCATTCTGCAGCAGAGGTTTGGCCCTCTCCAAACACCTCTCTAAATCTATAGATAAACTTTTCTCCAACTCAAATCCCTCAATGCCAATCAGAGTTTTATTAAATTTTATTAACATTTGTTAAAGCTGTTCTTGGACTGGAAACTTGCCTGCTGAGTTTTAGCCCAAGGCAGATTTTAATGGCCAACTTCTGCAGGCATCAAAGGGCTTAGGAGCTAGTAAGAAGATACTGGCTCTTCCCAATCAGTGACAGCCTGCTCTTCTGCAAAAACTCCACAGGAGGATCACACGTGAGGAGAGATTGGAACATCTCTGACAGGCAGCCCTGAGTTGAATCACTTCTTCGGCTTCCATCACGTCAGTTTGGCACAGGTATTTCATGCCCTTAGAAGTTTCTGAGTCTGCAGACTGATCAAAGCGTTGGGACAACAGAGCTAATTTCACCTACACACATTCCTTCATCACGAGTTGAGCCTTTTATGTATTAATTTACTTGAAAAACACTTGTGTTTAGCTTTGATTATTCACTCATCATTCATTCTCTTCTCCCTGAATGAGATACATGAAGACAAAGGAAAGGGTATAGAGATGTCTAAATTGAATTATTGTGAAGTCATTTGCACTTTATGCTAGGAAGTTTTTTTTTTTAATGAGAAAATAATGTTTGGACAAGCTATGTTTCTTCTCCCTGTCCTTATCTTGCAATAGCATAGTTTTGATTATTGGAAGTTAAAAAAAGAAAGGTAGAGGACAGATTTTATTATATCTTCTGAGTAGAGGATCCTAAGAGATGCAGCTTGATCAATTATGCTAATAGGCACTTCCTTAGGAGTTGTGTAGTCTAGAAGACGGTTATTTAGAATCAGAAAAGATGAATTAAAACCCACATGTTGGCAGTGTTCAAGAGCATCCACATAAGACACACGTAAGATGGTTGGCAACTATGTTCTGTTCAACCTCAAAGAAGTCAACAAAGTAAAAAATAAAAAGGAAATGCACTAGATTCTGTGAGTACCCAGATTCTACATGACAATGTTTGGTCTCTATATATGTATGCATGAGGAGAGGTGGTTAAGGAAGGGAGAAAGTAACTAAAGTAGAAACATAGACCTGAAGGGACCATGACTCAGGCACCAGCTTAATACATTTTGATTGATTTTATTACTAAATTTGAACTCAGAGTCTGGAGCTCTTTTTTGTTTGTTTGTTTGTTTGTTTGCTCACAGTTGGTGCTCTACAGTTTGAGCCATGCCTCCAGTCCAGGTTAATGTATTTGAAGAAAGATCAAACAATGTGAAACATTACAGGCAAGTCAGTTCCGTCCTTCAAATATCTCCACCAACTAGCCATGACTACCTATATTCTTGGGCATCTATGAAAAAAATTAAATGGTAAAATAAGTTGGAAACAAAATAGTCACTTCCTATAAGACACTGCCTCCTGACACTTTACTGGTATTGTCCTCAGGCATAGGCATAGGCTTAATGGCAGATCCCTGGGTCATCATGGAAGTCGTAATACTAGGCACAAATTCTCTTTCAAAAGTAGTCTGTGGGGGCTGGGAAGGTGGCTCAGTGGTAGAGTGCTTGCCTTGCCTGCATGAGGCCTTGGGTTCTAGTCCTCAGTACCACATAGGCAGAAAAACCTGGAAGTGGTGCTGTGGCTCAAGTGGTAGAGTGCTATCCTTGAGCTGAAGACCTGAGGGACAGCACCCAGTCCCAGAGTTCAGGCCCCACAACCGGAAAAAAAAAAATGTAGTTTGTGGCTACCTCTTGAGATTAGGCTCCACCTCAGAACTGAATTTGAGTCTCTGGAGATAGAATCTGTTCACCATTGCTGGCAACACTGCAGGTAAGCTAACACACTGCTAAGGGTACAAACAAAAGAACAACACCCCTAAACAATTTTACACAGCTGGGCATGCAGATTGTGTCAGATAAGTTTTTGCTGTCTTTTGGTTTTGGGAATTGAACCCAGATCCCCAGATCCTTGCAAATACTCTATCACTGAGCTACATCTCTAGCCCCAACTCCCCCTTTTTTTGTTCATTTAGCCATTTGGATATGGTGTGAATTTCTTTGTTGTTATAGCTTCTAGAGTTTGCTGATCTTGTATATATGGGCTGATACCTTTCAAGATTTTTAAAAACATTTCTCAGTCAGTATTTCTTCAAATGTTTCTCTTGTCTCATTCTATTATTCTTTTGGAATCCCAGTTTTATGGATGTTGTCTATTATATGGGTTGTGACAATTTCCCTCCAGACTACTTTATTTGTCTTTCAAGCATACTTGTATTGTATTTTTCCATTGTGTGTACAAATTTTAATGTCTTGCATAGATACCTCTGGATAAGAATATTTTAACTTTATACTAGTCATTTCTGCAATTCGAATGTATTCCCGATATGCAAAAGTTGATAGCATGTGTGTGCCACTGTTAATTTTTAAATAGTTTAATAGCTGAGATGTGAAAGCATACATGTTTTTCTGCATTTAAGGTAATAATATTGAAAATACTCATTGACGTTCTAGAACTTAATTGTATGGGTTGTTTGTAAATATTCTTTTCAAAGAAATGTTGAATAAACTATGGATCTAACCATCGATCTCAACGATGCTTTTGGGGATCAGATTTTGATTGGTATTAGTGATGTGAAATTCTGTCTCATTTGTTGTCTAGATTTTTGGGGTTGGTCATGTTTTAACTGAAGGGTATTCTTCTGCTGCCTCATTCATTCCTCTACTAGTTCATTTAGCTCTACATTTTAGGCTAGTTCTGCAGTCTGAGAAGCTACTGAGGACTCCTGGGAGACATTTTCTTTGTTGTCTAACCGTCTTCAGTGAATAATCCTAGACATGACAGAGGATCTGAGTTTTACACTTTTTTTAGAATTGACAAAATTTTTTAAAAGTTGAATTAATGTCAAATGCAAAATGCTCTCTCTAGGTAGAATGGGAAACCTCCTAAATTTTGATTAGTATGTGAATGATTATTTACTAAATGCCCTTGACTGTTGGATCTAGAACCACATCATCTATATACATTTATCTGTGAAGTATCATTTGGTTCTGAATTTGTACAATTTTTCTTCTCCCCTAAAATCAGAGCCAGATTTATTGTGACACCAAATGAAGCTTAAGCTTTTGGGGTCCTTCCCTTACCTGGACCTCCAAGAGAGCTACAAGCTGCTGGGAGGTGAGGAGCATTGGGGATTCAGTGTGTTACCAGGGATGTGTATTGATGGGATTGCAATCAGCAAGCACTTCCTAGAAACATTTCCGGTAGGTAAAGAAGAAGACTTTATTCATCAATAAGTCTCTAATAATATTTTTTGTCATTTATCTCCTTATTTTAAATTGAGACACATCTTTTTTCTTTTTTCCTTCCTTCTTTTCTTTTCTCTTCTCTTCTGTTTTTATTTGTTTTTTCTCTTTTCTTTTCTTTCCTTTGCTTTTGTTGGCACAAAGAAAAGTCCTGGAACTTAAAATTGGGAGTTAAGTGTTATCCTGGAGCTTTTATTTTGCTCCAGGATAACACTTTACCACTTGAGCCACAGATCCCTTTTTGATAGTTTATTAGAAAGAAGAGTCTCACAGACTTTCCTGCTCAGGCTGGCTTTGAAGCACAATCTCAGCTACCTGAGTAGCTAGGATTACAGGCGGGAGCTGCTGGTGTTCAAGCTCATCTTCTCTTTTATAATTAAAACTTCAATTATTTTCAAAAAAGGGCTCACTAAATTGTATAAGCTTCTGGCACTATGTACACCTTTATGTCCCAAGCATGTATAGTTATTTATATTTTTATTTAGTGATGTTTTTATTATAAAAATACAACAGGGCACCAATAAACTGTATAGTGCTTTTGTATAAATTGGAGAAAACATTCTCTCTGGATAGATGGTAGGTCAGGGTACATGACTCAACATGTCTCATTGGTTTGACGCTCTTCTGTAAGCATAAAATGTACAGCTGCATGTAGCAACCATCGGCCATTGTAATGATTTAGAAAATGCAGTGGGGTTTTATAAGTGATGGTAAAGATTACTTATGATCCCAACCCAAAATAACTAGCTTGCATTTGGTTGTGCAGTATTTTCAAACACACATATACTCATACTTACTATCATGATCCTGTTAGACTCTGTTCCTCCATGAAATAGATCTCATATAGCCATAGGGCAATTATTTAGGTTGTGTTTTTGGTTTCTGTGCTGATTTGGTTATGTGGCTCTAGACCACAATAACAACTCACCCAACACAATTTAATGTCTGACCTAAATTTTGCAAAACTATCTCATTTATCCATGTTGGAGTGAAACAGGCACTCATGTCTGACAGCATTATAAGTAACTCAGATCAAAGTATTGATCAGGAGTGGATATGTTGTTTTCCAGTGGGAGGATAAGGATGGGGAAGCCAATCTATTACTGCCCATATAAACCATCTCACTAAAAAGAGATTGCAGTTATATACCAACTATTATTACCGCAAATTATTTTAGCTAGAATGTGAACAATAACTCACTGTCTTGTCATGGCATCTGTTAAGATGATACTGTTGAGGATGGCAGGTTCAAAATTTGGTGCTCTTGTCATCTTTCTTTAACAAGAACAAACAAAGGCTAATCTTTCCTTAAGCAGAAAGCAGAGTTGGCTCCTAACCTTTTCTTTCTGACTTCCCAAAACATTTGTCTTGGCATTTGATTAGAATTATGTACTACCTAATCTTGGCTAGCATCCGAGTCCTATCTCTTCAACCACATTGTATAAATTGGTCAGAGGCTAATATTATTGTTCTGGATTTCATAAAATAGAAACATGAAATCTTAGGGAACTTGAACATATTCTTGAAACCTTGTTATCCAGAGCTTTCAACCTTTACAATCTAGGCTAAACCTAGGTAAGATAGACTTAGAGCTCACCTTTGTAATTATAGCAAGTAATGACTTGCCAATATGTTTTTCAAAGCTAAGAGATTTCACATCATCATGAAATTCCTGCCCTCTGTTGAGTAAGTGTCAGATATGGTGAGAGTCCATGGGGCATGAGTGTACCCTTTCTAGTGATAGAATACTTGTTCTTGAACTGGTCTGGCTTTTATATGTATATAAAAGTCTCATTTGTATTACAGCTTAATCGTTAAAGGCATTTAAGAGTCCCCATCTAATTCAGTCTGTGATCCTCAACTGAGGTGCTTTTTACCTTGCAAGGGATATTTTGCAATGCCTAGAAACATATTCAATGTGCACATCTGGGAGTTATAGTCTGAATAGGAAATGCCCCTCACATATTCACATGTTGTACACTCAGTCCCCAGGTGGTGGTTCTATTTGGGGAGGTTCTGGAAACTTAGGAGAAGGGACCTAGTTGGAGGAAGTAGGTCACAGTATAGGTGACTTTGGAGGTTATACTGGATTCCTTATGCCTTCCTTGCTGTCTTGTTTCTTGTGTGCTTTTAGGTAAACAGCTTCCTCTACTTACTACCAACATGCTCTGTCCAGTGTGTGGAGAGGTCACATCACCATGGGCTGAACCCTGGAAACCATAAGACAAAATACATCTTCCCTCCTTTAACTTATTCACTAAAGTATCTCTGCCACAGATATGAAAAAAGTGACTTATACAGGATGCTACTAGTATTTAGAAGGGAGAGCTACCTGATCTTGGCTAGTGAAGGAATGGTGCTAAACAGTTAAAGAATGGTCTGGTCCAAAGTATCTGTAGTGCTCAAGATGAAAAAAAAAAAGGCACCTCTATTATAATGCTACTTGTCTATTTCATAGATAAGAAAACTAAAACTTCAACAGACATGGTTTACTCCAGATTCCAAAGAAAGTTGGTGTCAGGTAGGGTGAGAATCTACAAATCTTAATTCTTCCTCACCATCTCCTTTTGTGAGCTTTTCGTAGGCTGCTTTAAAGAAAAAAGTTTTAGCAGGGATTAATTTAGCATAACAGGAATATCTTAGCAAAAAGGCCTTTAATAGGATTTTAAAAAATATTCTTAAGTATTTTTCTATTTTGTTTTGTTAAGATGAGATAAAGAGAAGTAAATATTATAGAGGTTGTGAAAAATCTTCATTGTCTAATCAATTGGATGGGATATTTGCTAATTAAGAAACTTCTAATTAGCCTTCTGAAAAATTGTATGGCTTCAAAGCATCTGCCAGGATCCCACTATAAAGAATCGATAGTAGTGTATGTATTATATAACATGCGTGTGTTGGGTGGGAATAGTGTGGCTTTTTCTTTTGAAACTGTATGATTTAGAAGGATGTAGAGAGACACTGTTTTTTAAATTTAATTCACTTAATAAACAAGGCCAGGAAATTCAGAAAATCTCCCAACTGTGCCCTTTATTGTGGGTTTTCATGATTCATATTCTGAGATAAGGCAGTAGTTTTAGCTCAGATCTCTGAATTTTGGTTTACTTAGATGTCTCTTGGACTATTGGCACAGTTCACACAAGTCCTGAGACTAAGTATTTCTGTAACATTTTCAAGACCCGAAATGGGTCACAAGGGCCTATGACGTAACTTCATTATTAGGTTTTTTTTTTTCAAGAGGCAGCATAGAAGAGACTGAGCTCATAGTTTGGATGCATATGATGAATGTAATAATAGCCAAAGAGTCCTCTGTGGTAGACGTTCCTGAAACTGCTCTGTGTGGAGTTATCATATTTCATTCCATATAACGGTATTTTCTGCCACCAAACTCTGTTAATAAATGAAGAAAATCCATTATCTTATATAAGCCAATGACTTAAGTAGCACAGCTTCAAGGCTGGTCAATTTGGTGACATCTATGCCTTCAAAGATTCAGGTTCTTTCCATCATTGTTGCCTACTTTTCTCAGGATGGTTGGATTGTTCTTCTGGGGAGACAACCCCACATGGCTGCTGTAGATCAATCCATCACATCTTGGGAGTGGAGAAAGCAAGATCATTTTTCTCTTTGTGTGTATTTTTTGTTTGGCTTCTAATTCTGGAAACTCTCTAAGCCTCTGTTTTATTGCTTGAAATAATGTCCTCTGAAGGTAAAAAGCAACTTTTGGGAGAATTAAATAACATACTGTGTCTGAGGCTTAATGAAATTCAATCACTATAAAGAGCACTGCCAATTTTCAATGACAAGACTACCTGTGTGCCTGGTACTTAGCATATCCCCTATTGGCCAGCACTAGGTTTAGGTGCTTCCTCTCCACATCACTGGAAGGAATGCTCTCCAGGCCTCCAGTGATTGTGGAAATTTGTTTAAACTTCTCATTTACATACTGGCTGTCAGCTCCCCTCCCTTCTCACTCTTCAAAACCCTGGGCTTAATTGGGATGCAAATATCTCCCCTGGTAGCCTAGCTTCGCTTTGGTCACCTGGGGGAAAGCCCTTGGCCATCCAGGCAGGAACAGTGGGCAAAGAAGGGGGGCCCCACCCTGGGGTTCTCCATCTTTGTGGAGAGAAAATGATGATGATGTATGAGACAGCAGTGCTTTTGGAGCCCAAGGAGGACATGACAGATGGGATAATATGGGAGGAAAATCCTGTCTCCCTAATGGAGACTGATGGCCTACGCTTGTCTTTTTTGGCATTGTTGGGGCAGGAGCCGAGCAGCCTTCCCCAGAGGAGTTTCACCCAGTGGCAGGTTCAGTATGTCAACCGCACTGTCCTCAGTGGTAGCTTTCAACCACAGCGGAGTGATGGGAGAAACACATGGAGGGGGCCTCGTGTGGGGGGTGGGGGGGGGAGTCCCTGTCCCTTGGCTTTGACATGCCCGTGTCAGGAATGACATGACTTGCTTGATTTATTTTTTGGCCTCCTTTTCCCACCTTTAGCTTCTCCCTCCCCCAAACCATCGAAGCTAAACTAAAACTCTAAAACTTAAAAAAAAAAAAAAAAAAAAAGATATGGGCCCAGAATCCTTACTAATCACCCCCATCCTCAGTCTCTTCCCCTTCAGATCTCTCATGGGCCACAGGAAAGCAAAGCTTAAAACTAGAGTAGGAATGTCATCTTTTGCATTCACCTACCTTCGGGAGCAGTTTTATTAATGTCGCTTCTCTGTGCTTACCTCCTGTTTGGGGAAGACGATTGCTTCCACAGATCTGTGTGGGAGGCTGAAGATTTGGTTCTGAAGCAACAGAAAACCTACGGGTGAGAACAACCTCCCTAATTGACAAACAGCAAAGGTGTTCTTCAAGGAAACTTTTCTCTTGGCGCTAGCTGTTTAGAATTTTTTTCTACTTGAATTGTATTTTCTTTCTGTCTTTTTCTTAAAGAGAAACTCTGATTTTCTTCCCCTGCCACTCACCTATGGCAATTTTCCTCCAACCTCTCCCACAAGATTTCTACTTAGGAAACGAAAAGATAACCCAGACAAAGAGTGAAGTCGTGGTTTCAGAGGCAATGGCCATGGTTCCTAGAGAGTGCAAGGCAAAGGGTCCAACAGAAATGAGCCTTGCTGCCTGCAAAGAAGCCATGTTTCCTTCTGTGCCTGCCACTTCTGTGACGGTTTCAGGTCCCAGCAAAGATTCAACAGGTGGGGAGTAGCCTGGGATTTTGTGTTGTGGATTTGTGCAGCTCTGCCTGGAGTTGTGGAGGGTATTTTCTATATTATTCTTTTTAAGGAGGAGGAAACTTCACTGTTGCATGCTCTGAGATACCAGCTTGAAAGACTACATCATTGAGAAAGAAATCAGTTCTTATTCTAAATAAATAATAGGCCAAGTTTGGGGAGGGGGGAAATTGCTAGATCTGTGGGTGGTGGTGGGTGCATTCTTGCTCTTTTAGAACTTTAAATGTGGGTTCCTTGGCATTAGCTTTATTTAACACAGAGTGGTAGCTCTTTACGCCCTCTGAAAAGTTAATAGCCCACCTGAAAGGAGATGGTGGCCCACAGTGTCTTTGTTACTAATTATACTGCCCCTGTGGGAGGAGTGCTTGCTGTTTTAGAAAGCTCAGGAAGACAGGAGTTCCTCCCCCCAAAATGCTTCCAGGATGAAGATGACAGGACAAAATCAGACAAGGCTGATTTGCAGAGGTGTTGCCTGATGGGAAATGGGCAGCAGAGAGCAGGGCTTATGGCCTTGCTTAGTTGTTCAAGAAATCCTTGCAGTGGTAACTCTGACATAGTGGGAATGCAGCCATGGTCCCCTTGCTCCTCCCTCCCCTTTGACTTTTCATGTGCTTTGTCCTCTGCTTCGTTGGTCAGGGCAGTGGCATCCAAATCAAACTCATGGTGCATGGGAGGGAAGGTTTTCCCCATTACCATGGTTCTGCCTCCAAACTTTCCCTGTGTAGCACGTATGTTAAAGAGGTTCAGGACACATGGCTGAGCTGGTTACAGATGTGGTGAATGAGTGTCTGTGGAGTTAGGGGAGGGGAAGAGGTTCCAGAGATGCCTGAATGTGGGTGGGAGATTGTTTCTAGTTTGACCATGGTCAAAAACACCCCCAAATGACAACAAAAAACAACACACACACACACACACACACACACACACACACACACACACACACTAAACAACAACAACAAAAACAACAACACAAAACAAAACAAATCAAAAAATCCGCCACCGCGGTGGGGCTCATCCTGGGGTTCTTAAGGCCAGCTCTGGAATTCAGCTCTGTTCTTTCTGACCCTCTCAGAGACCTTAGCAAAGGTCAATTCTCTACATGGCAAAATGGACTCTCCCTCTCCACCTCCGTAGAAAAATGGAAGTTATATTATGTAGGTCTGCCAAAAAGGGATATTATTTCAAACACTGAAGCATTTACATTAAAGAGAAAGTGACACCCAGGGGAAGGAGGCTCTGAGTTGGAGAGGAAGTGACATTGAAATCGGAACTTTTTAAGGTTGTTTTGGGCACTGTTTCAAGAGGAAGTTCTGGTTCTTAAGACAAACAATCACTAATCTAATCTCTATCAGGAGACATAAGTATAAGTACACTTTTTTTTTTACTCCTCTAGATTTTGGATTTCTGAACTGAACTCTTGAAGATGAATGTAAGCTCCATTGAAGAAAAACAACTTAAGGAAGAATTGTTTTTTAATTTCTATACCATGTAATGAAGGTGGAGAAAAATGATCAGCAATCAAGAACAGCCTCTCCTAATGCTGTCTCTTAGTTATGGAGCTAATCACCCTTGAGCTAAGATCTATGACAGGCTTCCTTATCCCCATTCTGGCTGGGCTGTTCATTCCAGATTCCTGCCGCCCCCAACCTATGTGTGTGTGGAGTCATGCGGTGACCTATATCCTGAACATATCCCACTACACTGGAATGCCCAATTTACTTCTGTTTCCCCCCCCCCCCCCCCCCCCGTTAATCTGGCTTCTTGAACACTAGAAATACCTGGATCATGTTAAATGCTCAATAAGAGGTCAATATTGACAATGGATGGGAAACAGAGAAATAAGAATCATCCCAGGGCCAATTTACTGCTATGTGAGACTAATCACTAGAAACTTGGACAATATATATCTATCATGTTGCAGTTTCTGTGGGTCAGAAGTCTGGACACAGCCTGGCCTAGTTTTCTGCTCAGAATCTCAGAAAGCTGCAATCAGGTTTGGAATTTGGCTTGTGGTCTTATTTGGAGATTCTGAGGAATGATTTACTTCCAAGCTTATTCAAGAGCTGGGTTCCCTCTCCTTCTCTCCTCTTCTTTTCCTTCCTCTCCTTTTTTTTTCATTTTCATTTCCCTTTCCCTTCCCTCCTTCCTTCCCTCCTCTTCCTTCTCTCCTCCCCTCCCCTTTTCTGAACTAGAGATTTAAGTCAGGGTCTCTCCCATGTTAGGTAAGTATACTACTTTCAGAGCCATGCCTCTGATTTTTCTTTGGTTGAAAACAGAGGTCTCCTGATATTTACTAGCTCCTGAAAGGAAGTCACATTCAGGTCTCAGATGTCACTGGAAACTTCTCAATATGGATATTTTCATTTTCAAGGCTGAATCTCTCATTCCAGTCAACTAGGCCTGAGTTGGAATTATATCATCAAGAAAGGGACACCTCCAATTTCCTTTTATGTATTGTATCTGGTAAAAGCAGTTTCCATGTCTTAGCCAAGGGGCTGGGACCATCCAGAGGCAAAACTCAAAGGGTGGTCCCTGGAGAGTATGTTGATCTCAATCTGTTTACTTATCACAGGCACTTTTACCCTCAAAGTCCTTTTGTTTCTTTTCTTTGGGCCTTGAAGGAAAGTAGCTTAATATTTCTAGTCAAGTCTTATTATCTGAATCAGTTTCTGTAGTTTTAATGGCTGGTTGTTAAAAAAATAAAGATAGCAATCTGATATCTTTCAAAGCATGTGCTATGTAAAGATCCTTCCTTCAGTTATTAAGCTGTCGGTTTTGACCTCTAAATGTCCTGCTTCTCTACTCTGTGAGTGGTGCTAGGACCTTCATTCCTTGTGAGCTGGCTACTTGCCAGGTTCTTATATTGGGGAAGAGGACAAGGGACTTGTTTCTTCCGCCTATCAGCATCACCCCAGCAATGATCCTTCCCTTAGCACTGGCTGAATGGTTCCAGTTCAGCTTTTCCTAATACCTCTAGACCTAGCCTCATGACAGCCCAGCAGAAAAGAACATTAGCTGGGCAGGACTCTTTCCATGGAAGTCTGTCCTGGCTCTATGAGATTTTCTACTGAACTGGAAAGTTCTGATAACTCTAATGTGTTTTCTTCTCTTTAGTAGTAGCAGCCCTTCCCAGCAGCTATCTTGGAGTTTGCTCAATGTTCTCATTCAAATCCTCATATTTCTCAGTTAAAATAACCAGTTAAAATAGCTATCTTCCTTAAAATAAAGGACTGTATTGTTCCTTCATAGAATGCCTTGCAGAAACCAAAATCTGCGCATGCACATGTCCCTTACAGTATTTGTATGTATCCTACACCCATGCTTCCATATGCTTTAAATCAATGTGTAACTTATAAAACCTAATACAGTGCAAGTGCTAGGTAAATTGTAATTATTCAGGGAATGAAAAGATCTGGATACAGTTATTACTCACACATTTCTTTCAAATATTTTTCTTATCTGTGGTTTGTTGAATTCACAAATGTAGAACCCTTAGATATGAATGGCAAACTATATTATACTATTGATCCAGGCCGTCAACATTGTAGGGTCTCTGTAATACGTATTGGAACTTTATATGCCACAGTAACAGACATTCAGCAAACAAATGAAATCTGTCCTCTGGTTTAGAGTATGAGAACATGGAGCCCTGGCTAAGTAGTAATAAATATACACAGACACACAGGGACTTACCCACACAATTATTCCTTGAATTATAGTGAATTGTGAGTAAAATGACTCTAGACCCTGAGAAGACCAAACTTAGAAATCAGTAAAGCTATTTGTGGAAGTTGTGGAATAGACTCAAGTATTCCTATTTCACAGATAAGGAATAGAAAAACTAATCTCTACTTCAGATCTTTTTGCTAGTAGACTCCTGAGAGACGGGCAATGTCCTTGCTGATATCTTCTCTGTCATACCCTGAACTAACGCCACTGAACTTCATTTTCTGTTTTAAATGGCATCTGTATCCAAGTTCAAAATCTTTGAGCTCCCCCAACCACCACCTTTCCCCCCCTAAAGTAGGCCTGATAACCTTTCTCTAAAATGTCTCTCTAGAGCCTTTAATTCCCATTTCCTGAACAGAGAGCAGGAAATGCTTATTTTTCTATTTCTCCTTACTTCAACCTGGTTATAATAAAATAAGTCCTTAAAATGTCTTTGTAGTCTGCCCCTTCATGAACTTTCTATTGTCTCTGGGAGTGTTTATGTCATCAAGATCTCTTGCTGAGGCTGTTTGCCTAGCTTTCATGATTGTTTCCTCTACTGTTACCTATTTGGTATATTATTTATTAGAAGATTATGTCTAAAATATAGCTCAGAGAATATTATTCCTCACAAACTCCTCAGCACTTCCCAATAGAATAACATTTGAATACCTTACTTAGCTGGGAGGCTAAAATGTCATTCACAATTTGGTCTCAACCTCTATTGCTAGCCTTATCTCCTGTTCCTCATTGGTAGATCTTTCTCATGCCAACCAAACCTGTCCATGGTCTCTAAAGCCTGTTTTTCCTCGTAGACACACTTCATGACAATAGGCTTCCTTCCCCATCCTATCTCCCTCCCTGAAATCCACCCCTTCTCAAAGACTCAATCAAATTCTACCTCTTTATGGCTTGATCATGTACATAGAATAGTCTCTTCTTTTCACTTTTTGTAATGCCTGTGTAAGATGATGGTACAATTACCAGAGCTGTAGAGCTAACAAGTAATGATGGCCTAGTTTATGCTCAACAGTGCACCTTGACTCTGCATCATTGAACTTAATCCTCCAGATAGGATCCTCTCTGTTCTGAAGATGAGGAAGCCAGCTTAGTGAGCTGACATGATTTGCACAATCACACAGTTCATTTTCTGTCTTATGTGAATTATTCATAGTCTTACTTACCACTCTTCTAAGAGGATAGCATGTTGAGAACAGGGAGCTTTCTTTGTTCAGCTAAAATCCCCTTTGTGTAATAAATGGTCAGTTTGCTGAACAGAATTCATATGATTGTTTTGTTATATATATATACATTTTTTTGTTGTTGGTTGTGGGGCTTGAACTCTGGGCCTGGGTGCTGTCCCTCAGCTCCTCAGCTCAAGGCGAGCACTCTATCACTGGAGCCACAGCACCACTTCCAATTTTCTGGTGGTTAATTGGAGAGATAATAGTCTCACGGACTTTCCTGCCCAGGCTGGCTTTGAACAGTGATCTTCAGAGCTCAGTCTCCTGAGTAGCTAGAGTTATAGGCATGAGCCACTGGCTCCTGGCTTTGCTAGGTTTTTGATGCTAGGTTTTCATTAATTAAGTTTATGTATCAAGTATATGTCTGTGTCCATGTAATGTAAGTCAAAGGGAAGGAGAGTCCATCTGAAAGCTATGAAATAAACGGATTGCTGTTTTCTGCCTCTCATAGTTTGAGAGATGATCTTTATCTAACAATGATTCCTGTAGCCATTCAAATTCAGTTCCACTTTAAATTTGTAAAAAACAAACAAAATACATTTTCATCATATGAAGATTATTTCTCAGAAGCTCCTTTGTGCCCTAAATTTTCATTTTTTGGTGTATTTTGAAAGCAGAGTTTTGGCTGATATATAATATGAGAGGCATGCCTATTTGGGAGAATTGAATGCAGCTGAGGTTGGGAATTATTCAAAAGCTACTCAAAAGATATTAAAGAAAAAGTCAAGAGCATAGATTCGAGGTCACGAGTTAGAACTCTGGGGTCAGAGGAACTTCATTCTCTTGGAAATAATAAGTCTGACCCAGGAGGGTGGTTTTGAGGAGATGGCCATACAGATAACACTCTGGACTTGAATGCACAGGGAGACATTTTTGGCAAATGCATTCATTTGCCTTTTGCTCCAACTTCTGAGCTCTGAGAATTATGAGTAACACTCCCAGATTTGGAGTTGCTTTCAAAGAACTGAAGTCTCTCTCTACAGCTTACTTCCTGGTGGCCATTTTATATTCTTGCGAGGCACCAGGGAACAGAGATGTAAGTGTGTGAAATGCAGAAGGAGGCAGAAGGAAGTTCAAGAAAGAGGCTGGACAAGCACGCTACTTGTCAAACAAATGGAGGAGTTGTAGGGGAAAGGGATATTCAGTGTTCCTCTTTCTCTTTCCTGAGCATCGTGTCCAGGAGCCCTTGAAGACATTTGGGCATTTTAATAGGGAAGTCCCACTTTGTGTATATAGACTTGACCCCACAAATGGCCTGCTTCTGGTGAGCACTAGGCTTGGAAGATTTCCTGTGCTGAGCATGGAGTCTTGTTGCTCCAGGTTCTTATCTTTCTCTTATCTGGTTTGTAATTGTCATAGGGTGGGGAGGTAGGGATGGGGTAAGGTGAGTGTCTACATCGCTTCATTCCCACCCAGTCACTGATAAAGGTTGGTTATCACTTTCAGTCTCTCCTCCTACCTGTGAGATCTTTCTAAATCAGAGCTATGGCATTATTACTTAAAGCCCTTCAGTAATTTCATCAAGGTTCTTGGCCAGGGGTTACCAAACTTTCTCTGTAAAGAAACAGATAGCAGAGTCTACGGTCATACCACCCTGAACGCGCCCGATCTCTTCTGATCTCAGAAGCTAAGCAGGGTCGGGCCTGGTTAGTACTTGGATGGGAGAAACAGCAGAATTTTTTATTTTGTTGCCCATGTAGTTTCTGTTGCAACCACTCAACTTTGCTGCTCCAGTATGAAAGCAGCCATAGGTGATGAAATGAACGAACTTGGCTGTATTCCATTAAAACTTGATTTACAAAAATAGGAGGCAGGCTAGATTTGGCCACAGGGCCACAGTTTGTCAACCATGCTCTCAGCAAGCATGTCTGAGCTAGTTGGCAAAAGCCATGGGCTGCTCCTAACCTGGATTCTGGGTCCTTTTCTCCCCCCAACACTCCTGTCTCAAACTTCACCTTTTGCTTTCCATCATTCACCCACAATCCTCAACTGTGCTATGTGTTTTCAAGTATCAGCGACTTCACCATTCTTGTACTGTCTTTGTAGAATCCCTTCCCCCAGTTCTTTATGTATGATACACTTATTTTTCAAGACTATCTACCTTGAAGTCTTGGTATTTTTTGTACCCTTCCCACCCCTGCCCTGGAATAATTTCATGATCTTTTTGTTGCCTTTGCATCTACCTCCACTATTGCACTTGACCTTATCCTGTCATTACTTGTTGACAAGTGTTTATCCAGTTATAGAAGGCAACAATGCCTGGTACAGGTGCTTAAGAAATGTTTGCTAATTGAACTGAGAACAATCCTTCCCAGTAGGATTCCAAATTCACTTGGCACAGCCCTATTTTTTTTGTCTGTTGCCCAAATATAATTTATTCATGTTCTTTTTTACTCTCAGAAGTAACCCTATGTGAATGATAAACAGCATAGTTGTCCTGCATTTTTTGCATTCTTTCTATACATGACTCTTAGCTATGCTTGTATACGGGCCTAAAAACTGAAGGGCTTAGGGCTTCACTTCCAGTGTTCACTTCCATCACAATGCAGAACAGTATATAAGTAGCCTTGATTTCACCTGGGCCAGTTAAGTAAGGCTGCAGGTCATTTTCTTTGTGCTTACTCAACCCAGTTGGATAGGGCCAATCAGGACAGTGAATTCAGTTAGACTTGCAAGAAGGTTGCAATCCAGTGGTTCCAGTTAACCCTGCCCTAATCTGTGACTCCAGAACAACGCTGACTAAAGCCAGGACAGTAGAGAGGGAGTGGAAGACATGGAGAAATGAAGAGATGGATGAAAAAGAAGTTTAGAGATCTGGAGACTTCAGGGGTCCAGGTTTTAGAGTAGGAAGTAGATGGT
This sequence comes from Dipodomys merriami, assembly GCF_024711535.1. Taxonomy (NCBI): domain Eukaryota; kingdom Metazoa; phylum Chordata; class Mammalia; order Rodentia; family Heteromyidae; genus Dipodomys; species Dipodomys merriami. The sequence continues at coordinate 24,203,744 of NW_027202715.1, forward strand.
TTATCTCCTTCAAACTCACTCCATTTTTCCTATTTGATAAAATTCTTAAGAGCTTTCTAGAGCTGTAGCTGTTTTGACTAGATTTACCTGAAATTGATCCCTATAATAATAAACAAAATATGTAGCATCACTTAAAAAGGGAGCCAGATCCTGACCCTATTTGAAGGAAAAGATCCAGCACTGAGCCATGGAAAATCTATGTGATGGCTACTCACCTAAACTAGCGTGTGCAAGGGACTGGCTTCTTACTGTTGGTCACCCCAATAGGTGCTCAGCACATGCACATTGGTGAAACATTTGGAGCTGAATCATTTAGGGTTCTGGTGAAAAATAGTTCACCCAAGAACCTTGGTGGAAGACTGCTTAGTGAAAAGAGCGGAATGTAGAATGCTGGGCACTAGTGGCTCATGTCTATAATCTTAGCTATTCAGGAGGCTGAGATCTGAGGATCACAGTTTAAAGCCAGCCCAGGCAGGAAAGTCTTACCTCCAATTAACCACTAGGGGAAGTGGAGCTAGGGCCCAAAGTGGTAGAGTGCTAGCCTTGAGCAGAAAAGTTTGAGGACCATGCCCAGCCCCTAAGTTTAAGCCTTATTATAACCATCATCAGCACTACTACCACCACCAACACCAACAAAAGGCTATGTAGAGAGTTAGGGCAAGTGAGTAAGGCAATGGGCTTATGAGACTAAAAGATTCCCCTTTTCTAAACTCAAGGAGGAAGGAATAGTATCTTTAAGCCCTGTTTATCACGGCCCTGACAGAACTCATCCAGAAAGAGCTGTGTTTCTCTCTGTAGTTTTAGCCACTGCTAATACCAAGACCTGGAGGAAAGTGATGGAGATTGCAGGAAAAGTACTCCAGGTCTCACTCTTATCCCTGCTCTGACAGGGTCTCTCATTGGCCGACATCAGTCAGAAGCCCCTAAGCAGTGAAGTGGGATTACACAGTAGGTGATGGCCAATCCCCAACACTCAAGACAGGGAAGACTAGAGCTCCTTTCTAATTTCTTTTACTTTTGCAGAATGTGGGTCTTCTCATGCTGGTATGACTGAATTACTAGTAGCAAATTGAAACAAAATTAGTAATTATTTAGCTATATTGTTAGTGCATTCCTATGAGAATAGTTCTGTAGTTCCCAGTACATGCTGGTGTCTCATGGAAGGTCTGGCACACACAATGTCCCAGCTCTAGTCCCATCATCCATACCCTTTATTGATGTCCAGTTTGGGTCAAGAGTTGCCCACCATGTCAGTGCCAATCCTTACAGTGATGCAACAAGGAAGATATTATTAGCCAATTTTATGGATGTGGAAGTCAAATTCCGAAAGCTTAATTTTGCCATGACCAAATTACTGAAGCATCCTTGTCCATAAAACTCTTCAGATACTCCAGCAGTAGAATCCTGGGCTATGAAGAACACACAGCTTACACTTGATAGATATTGAAATGATTTTCTAGAAAGGCCAATGTATACTCTACTGGTCATCAAGCACGTCTGTTTTGTGACACCATCTTCTGGTCATCGGTGATGCTAAGCCTTTCTTCATATTAACCAGCTCTTTGTAATATTTCTTTTACAAAACACAGTGGCCTAGGGTTTGGAGTCAGAGGACAATCTAGTAGGGGAATTCAAAGACTGCCTTTGCTTCTGTGTGACCTTACACAAATTATTTAACACCTTGGCTTTCTGATTCCTTTGGGGGCTTTTTGATTGGCAGGTGCAGACAGCAACAGGTACTTAGTGAGCTTAATGTATGTATTTTCTCTGGTAATATTTGCCCACATTTTTTTTATTTTGCTCATTTTTCTCTCATGGTGATATGGTAATGTAACTAGGATGAGGACCACTAGGCAATATCTCTTCTGTTCTGTGTTTGTGTCTGGCTTTTTTTTGGGAGAGGAGCCTCTGAGTCCTGTATCACATATGAGGTGGCAACACTAATTTTTCTACCTGGGCCACAGATCAGAGTGCAATTGATAGGGTCATTTAAGTTCCCTGGTTTTCTTGCTATCTTTAGAGTCCTCAGCTGTTAGGATTTGACCCAAGTTTCTCCCAGAGTCAGCTTGCTTCAGGGAGGAACAGCCCAGCACTACATATTCATTTAGTACTTTGGACAAACCTGGGGCCCTTGTGCCTGGCCAGCTTTTTGCTCAGGCAGCCACCAGATGGAACTGTGCTGGAGCTCGGGGCCTGCAAGAGGCCAGGTGCAGTGCACATCTCTGTGCTCACTTGCAGCGGGCTGAGGGCTGTGGTTGTGGCAACCTGAGTTATTGCCTCCATGGCGAGATCACACGCCCACAAGGGGAATGCCTCAAGTTGATTTTAAAAAAAATTAAAGGAGGAAAAAAAAAACACAACCTACTTCCTTTATAGGCCCTGCCCCACAGTTACACAACTCTGACTGCACATTTTCAGACTTTCCGTACTACTGAAGGTCACCTTAAGATAGAACGAAAACCATGTTTCACAGTCACAGGAAAGTTCAAGCGTGTAAGTGTGACTTAGATAGTGCTTGGTGATGGATGTGTGTGCAGAGTTTCTCTGGTGAGACTGAGGTTTGTGCAGGCAACGGAAGGAAGTTGTCTGAGTCCTGCCACCTCATCCTTTACTGAACATCCTTGAACAGGACAGGACTGGAGCTGTCAAAGTGACAATGGGAGTTCTCATAGCAGGGTAGTAAGGAACACCACTTCACCACTTCTACTGATGAGGAAATTCAAAATGTTTAGCTATCATGACTCAGATCTACCAGCCTAGAAAGTAACATTTTAGAAGTAGATCTTTCTTGAAGTAAATACGCTTCCATTGCCTGGTAGGTAGAGATCCAGAATTTAGAACCTGAACACACCTTAGAACTCATGTCTTCCCTGTTTGTAATTCCAAAGTTAGTTAATGGCAATTTTAGATATTTAGCTATTTCTTATTCAAGTACTTTTTCCAACAGACAAATTTTTTAAAATTTTTTATTTATTCTTTATTGTGAAAATACTATACAAAAGGGTTACAATTACATGGGCAAGATAATGAGTACATTTCTTATCAAGCATTGTAGCCTCCTCCTTTGTTTCCCCTTCCCATTCCTTCCCAGCCTCCCCCTGCCCCCCTACCCAATCCCCCCCCCAACCAAAGTTGTAAAGTTCGTTTTCTACATGACAACTTGTACTTCTCATTGTTGCAACGGGTCCACCTGTATCCTTATTTAAACGACTTGTTTTTCCCCTTCCCCTCCACAAATTATACCGACATCAAATACAGTGAAAGCAGGGGTTATACTGTGGGGGAGGGACATACAAAGTAACAAAGAAATAATCTTATAAATGCATTAGAAACAAATGCATGAAAGAAAAAAATTAAATACATATCTTAGGGTTCATTTTCCTAACAACAACTTATCTGACCTATTCTGCTTGACTCAGACATATACTAGATATTGCAAATAAGGGAAACCATGGGATCTATGTTTCTTTGGGCCTGGCTTACTTCACTTAATATAATTTTTTCCAAGTCTTTCCATTTCCTAAGAAATGGGGCAATGTCATTCTTTCTGATGGAGGCATAGAATTCCATTGTGTATCTATACCACATTTTCTTGATCCATTCATCTACTGAGGGACATCTGGGTTGGTTCCATATCTTAGCTATAGTAAATAATGCTGCAATAAACAGTTGTGCTGGTAGCTTTAGTGTGGTCTTGTTTGTGAACATTTGGGTAAATGCCCAAAAGTGGGACTGCTGGGTCATAGAGGAGCTTTATGTGGAGTCTTTTGAGGAACCTCCATACTGCTTTCCAAAGTGGTTGAACAAGTTTACACTCCCACCAACAATGAAGTAAGGTTCCCTTCTGTCCACATCCCCTCCAGCATCTTCCAACAGACAAGTTTATCTCAAAAACTTTGGCTGGCTAAAAAACTTAGCCAATGAATAAACAACATGCAATAAACTGGGGCTCAGCTGGAGAAGGGGACGAAGAGTTGTAGGTTGTAGATTCAAACTCTAGCTTCTGCCACTTGGCTGTGTGGTCAAGTTGCATATCTTATGTGAGCTTCAGTTTGTCCTTTGAACAAAGTGATACTGAAATAAAGATATTGCAAACAAAATGCAAGGCATGTAATAGATACTTACATTCGCTATTGTGAAAAGAACCATTTGGAAACAGAGCTGGGTGTCTTTTCAAGGAAGCTTGAAAATGGGGTTGATAAACCAGAGGCTACCTGTTTCAAATGCTATACAATGCTTCTTTGGGAGAATAGAGGCTAGAATCAGGACTGTTCAAAGATTATCCCCATTCCTGATAAGCTGTGTGATCTCAAGGAAGTCATCTAGCTTTTCTGGGCCTCATTTACATGAGGGGAATCATGGAATCTATCTCATTAGGGTTGTGCTTAGATCAAATGAGCTAAGGCAAGAAATGTATGAGCATGGACTATCAGCATAGTAGACCTTCAGTAAACAAAGTGTAGGTTTAAAAAAATGATAGGGGCTGGGAGTGGCTCAGTGGTAGAGTGCTTGCCTTGCACGCATGATGCCCTGGGTTTGATTCCTCAGCACTACATAAACAGAAAAAGCCAGAAGTGGTGCTGTGGCTCAAGTGGTAGAGTGCTAGCCTTGAGCTGAATTGCTGAGGGATAGTGCCCAGGCCCAAAGTTTAGGCTCCACGACTCACAAAAAAAAAAAAAAAAGGCAGTCATCACCATAATAATAGAAACTTAGGGTACATGAGTAGAACTAGTCTCTTGAATGTGCCACAACAAGCTCACACCCCCGAAGGCTCTGCTCTGTAGATTCAGAGTGTATTTCGTGAGATGGTGGTTCACACTCCTACCTATATCCAACTAGTCTTTGGAAGGAAGTTCCAATGCTGACTGGTGCAATCTGGTCAATTGTTTTAAAGTTGTGTTTTCAAATATAAGCAATGGTTTGGTTGAATGCACATGAAAGAGACCCATCCCCTAAACTAGGAGTGGGAATGGATATTATTATATCCATTTCTGGAGTGCACTGGGACCATCTATGGAAAGTCTGAAAATGTGCAAGTTTATTGGCTTAGCAACCACTTCTAAAGCTGTGCCTGAGAAAAGAGTCAGGGGTATCTTCACCCTTGGATTTATGTAATAAAATTATTCATCTATTTATTTAAAAACACTAAGCAAGTATCCACCACATGTTCTCACTGGGTAGCAGGAATATTAGTGAGTTGTGGAGCTACAGACACTGCCCATGTGAAGTTGATAGTCTATTAGAAAATTAAAGTCTGTTAGGAAAAATCATTATTAGACCATAATTCCATAGCCAATTAATTCGTGATAATCATATTAAAAGCAATGAAGGAGCCATTGGGTCACACAGGAAAACAACTGAGGAGCCTGATTTAGTTTGGGAAATCTCCAAGGGTTCCTGGAAGACGTCACATTTGGCTGAGACCTCAGAAATAGCACAAGCTGCCTACTGACTGCACGGTGGGGAGGAGACTCAAGCAGAGGAAGTGCCATCCACGAAAGCCGTGATCTTCCTGGCTGCAAGACAGAAAAGGATTTGGAGGAGTTTGTGAGAGGGTGTGAGGAGTCTACACAGAAACCTTCAACCTCAAAAACGTCCATCGCATAACTTTTTTTTACAAGGGTGAAAAACTGAACAACAAAATGAAATCCACAAACCAATGCCTAAGACTATATGGTTAGTTTACTAATTTATGCCTTATCTGCTTCAAGGAAGGAGTCTTGCAAAGCCTCTTGTATCATTGGAGACACTTTAATACCAAAGACATAAATGCCTACTACTTTGTTTAGTGAAGAAATGTTACAAAAGTGTATGTACTGTATCTCCCACTATTTTGCTGACTGCAGTATGCATGGGCATAGAAACATCTGGGAAAGTATATGCCAACATGTTACCAGTGCTTTTTCTCATTAGTAAGACAATATAGTATTTTTCACTACCCAAACTTTTATAATGAACTCCCGTGAATCTTTTCTCTCTTTTTCTTTCTTAAGGCTGTATGAGGTTGGCAATTTACAGGCAGTAGTGAAGGTTGCGCCAGGGACCCTAGGCAAGTTTCTGTGAACCCAAATTGCCTTCGTAAGAAGTACCGTGGTGCTTTGTAATGACTAAATAGTAAGTACATCCTTAGAAGTGCTGGCCCACTGATAAGAGCTCACATTAGCCAGAAATATTGGAAAGGATTAAAAACCAATACGCACAAGCACTTACCTAGAAGTGACTCTTTAGGACTGTGTTAGGAGAAGATGGTCTCATGTGTGTAGTTGTAGAGATCCACACTACCTGCATGAATGGTAGACTAGTCTCACTAGTCCTGTGCTTAGAACTTTGCCATGGCTGAGCAAACAAATGGCTGCCACGGAAAACCATGGGACTGGTGGGTTCCCTACACAGCCCCCACATCTCTTCCCCCTGCTCCTGCCTCCTACTCTTTTCTCTCATTTTCCCCCACCATCTTCCTGCTACTTTCTACACTGAACTGTGCATTCTCCTGAGCCCAGAAGCCATGCATTATGCCTGTTTCTTCACTTACAAATGGATTCAATGTTGTCTACCTCCCAGCTTGGGGTGAGGATTGAAAGAGGTAAAATAGATACTCAGCAGGTACCTGGTGTTCTGTTTATGACAACAGTTTTGGTCTTCCTCTTTCCCTTCAGACTTTCAGAACTTGATTGGTGCTGGGGTCATGGTGCTGGGAAAGAACTAAAGAAGCAGCAAGCGAAGATAACGTTGTGGGTTAAGAAGAGTTCAGTGTGGCCGTGTTGGCTGGAAGTGCTGTTGAGACAGTCAGTTAAAAATACCCATCTAGAAAGTGAGCCAAGAGATGGACACTCATGTCAGAACCTCCTTTGGTTGTTATGGGAGAAGTGGTAGCTTACCAGGACAGGTACAGAGGAAAGAACTAAGTTCAAAGTTGTGAAAAGGGCAATTTCAGAGTCTAATAGACTTTGATGGATGTAAAAGACTAAAATTAAGGCAGTCAAGGAACTAAAACTCACCCTTGTTTATTGTTAGGAGGGAACATTTTTACAGGCCCCTCAACACAATCCCTTTCTAGAGCCAATGAAAACTTCGCTGTGGCTCAGTGCCTGGACTTGCTTGTTGAGCACTAGGCATGGCCCTCTCTTTACCTGTTACCACCACACTGCAGAATACTGTCAGGAGCCTGGCTTTCCTTCAAAGTCCACTGCAGTCATGCTACCATGCATGCATCTTCCCCTCTCCAGCTCACAGCATTCTAACTCTCCTGTCTCCAAACTCTGAATTTCTTGGCTGCTGGTTTTGGTCATTATTGTTATTTTGGGAATGGGTCCTTTAGCACATTGAAACAGATTATACGAGGCTAATTTCACTTGTTTCCATACTATGTATTCAAAGTGTACATCACCAGAGTGCAGGACCTACAAATTCTTGACAGCGTATGTTCTGTGTTCACACGATTGCTTATTAGAGACGGAGTTCAGAGGCTTAAGAGGAGACACAGAGGCAAAAGCTTGAGTGCAGGTAATTTATTTGGGAAGTGATTCTTATAACCACAACTGACAAAGAGGGGATGGTGATACAGGGAATGGAGTAAAGGCAATTGAGCATATGCTGAAATCTTAATTTCATGTATGGGTCATCACTGGTGCACAATTCTTCCTAAGACACTAGGAACTGAGAAACACACCTCAGACTCCTGTACCTGAGGGAATTTATTCACCCTCTAACCCTCTTCATTGGCTGTGGTAGCCTTTAATGTTGCCTGAGATACCCTCAGGCAGAGGAGAATGGTGCAGACACCTGTGTGGGACATTGGCAGCATGCAGTGAAGGTTTCATAAAGTTGAACTCAGTAGAACATAAATCAGGGAAGCTACAATTCTCCCACAATGGTCTTATCGTGTCATTTTCCTTCTTAGTGCTTTTAGCTGCTAGAAGGCCAAGCCCCATGAAAAACATTAAGCCAATGCTTTAAATTTGTTCGATCAACATAAAATATATGGCTGTCTATGTGCTTTGTAAGGAAAAAGAAAAGGGAGAAAAATTTGATTCATTAATTGGACTTCCTCATTTAAAGTTCAAGGTTGGGCTCTTTGCAATGGCAGGCATAAAAACCCAGCTATTTGGTCAAAAGTTTTAGCTAGAAGGTTAGAGAATAAGAGAAACAGCTTCTTCCCCCCTCAGGAAAACAACTCTGGGTTTGGAAAGGAAGCGAGAGATGATTTAAGGAAGGTGTTTTGATTCGAGGTTGAATCCTCCTCCCAGTCGGGAACCATGAATACCAAGTCTGGCTGTGTGCAGACGGATCTGGAGAGACAGACAAAGGAGCGTCAGCTGTTTGAATTGTTCCAGGCATTGCCACTTAATAATGGTACCCCTAGAGACCTTCTGAGCTCAATCGGTCCAATTATGCTCAACCAAAATTCCTGATCCACAGAAACCATAAGAGATGATAAATAATTACTGTTATTTTAAGACACTAAGTTTTGAGATGACTTCTTATGTAGTCATAGTAACTGGTACAATGCTTAATAAATTAAAAGTACAATATCATCAACCTCTTCTAAAATATGAAAAGAAGCATTCATATTCTAGACTCCACATTCTAGGAAATGATTATAGCCCAAACTGATGTTTAACTAACGATCAAATGCCCACACTGTTGAACTTTAACATAGGCCAATGGCCACTGTTTTGCTTGGTTTTGGACTTGGCACTGTATGTGTCCAGACCATCCATTTGGTTCTTCTTCTATTCAGAAGGAGACTGGTTTTCTGTCATTCATCTGGAGTTCTGACAGAGGTTCTGAATAGTCTAGTCATGAGAGAATACCAAGACATTGTCACTACAACTGATCCATTCCTATTCTGCAAAGATAGAAAAGAGGAGCAATGTATATCTAATCTATAGAGCCTTTCCCACAACTTTCTTTGGACATTATCTGTGTGGTCTTGAACTTGAAGCCTCATGCTTGTCTCTTTCATTCATGGCTATCACTCTACTACTTGAGCCACTTTTACTGTTGGCTTTTTGTTAGTTAAGTTAAGAGTCTTTTGAATTTGTTTGCCCAGCCAGGCTTTTAACCTTGATTCTCAGATCTTGGCTTCCTGAGAGCTAGGATTATAGATATAAGCTACTGGTTCCTAGTGGACTTCTCCTTCTCCCCACCTTTCCCCTTCTCTTATTCTTCTTCCTCCTCCTTCTCCTCTTTTTTCTCTTCCTCCTCTTCCTTCTTTTTCCTCCTCCCCGTTCCTCCTCCTCCAAGAAGATAATTACTATTTTCCTGGCTACATCTTGAATATATCACTTAGTGAATATATTATTTCTCTAGAAATTATTTGCTATTAGTAAATACTACAATTTTGGTGGCTTAGAAGTAAAACCTACTGTTCATTGCTTTGGAGGCAAGAAATCCAATTTTAGGGACCTTGCTTCCTCTGAAAGCATCTGGAAGGATCTGTTCCATGTTTCTCTCCTAGCCTCTTAAAGCCTCAAGATTCCTTGGTTGGTAGATGGTAAACTATTCTTTCCTGTATCTCAATGCTTGTCTGCCCTCTGTGTGTATCTTTCCCTGTGTCTCAAATTTCCTCTTTATGAGAACATGAACCATATTGGATTAGGGTCTAGCTTAATAACCTCATTTTAACTTGATCACCTTTGTATAAGTTTCTTTATTTCCAAATAAGGAGGTGCTGGGAGCTAGGACTTCATCTTTTTTTATTTTTGGAGAGTGGGTGGGTCACAGTTCAACACATAACAAAGGGATAGAAAAGTGGCTTAGGAGTGTATATTTCAACATAAAAAAAAAACAACAAATAGAGAAGAGTTTAAAAAGTACCTTATAATGTATTCAGTTTTGGAGTTGTCCAAGGGCAAGAAGCCTACTTTGATTTGTGAAAGAACAAAAAGCCCGGGTCCCTGATGGAAGATACTTTCTTTGCAGAGTCACAGAGCTGGGCATACAAATCAGAGCCAGGTTTGTGAAACACAGAGCCTGTGTTGCCTCTATTTTCCAGCCTAGATGTTTCCATTACAACAATCTCTGTTTTGTTGAACATTTTTTTTGAAGGAATACATACAAAGCTCTGACTTATATTATTCTCATTGCAACCCAACTGAATGAAATTTATGAAGCCTCTTTCACAGTATGTTCATTGTTTGCATTGGGATAATTGAAGTGTCAGGAATATTTGCTTATTGAAAACAACTCAGGAAGTCCCGTGGCCACCCAACCAGGCCAGGGGTGGATAGCTGTGATTTCATACTTTTTACATCAGAGGCACCCTGCCCTGGTAAATTACCTTCATCCTTAGAAGGAACACTGGGTTGGAGCTCAGAAGTCCCAGTTTCTCACCTGGACTTCACAATTCTCTCAGTGTGACTGTGAATAAATGGTTAACTTCTGTGGGTTTCAGAGTTCAACAGACATTAATAACACGGTTTTATCTACCACCTCGGGACACTGGGCAATTCACAAAGGAGAAACTGTGTGACACCAAACTTCTTTAAAAATCATAAAGTGCTAGACAAGTGTGCATCATCACTAAGAGTAAAAATTAATCACATCTAGTTCAGCTGGAAGGATGATGTTATCACAAAACAATGTTCTTATTTTTCCATTACCTAGTCAGGATCCCATTCTTCATTCTTGTCCATCCTGCTCTATTAGGCCTTGGGACACTGAGGACTAGAAAGATCATCAGCTGGGCTCCTCAGCTATGGCTTATAGTTGACTTTGGCCAATGACAATGCTTGTAGGAAATGGAGAGGTGAAAGGAGAGAAAAGCTGAGATTTTTGGTTCTTTCATTCTCTCCCTGACCAAAAAATTCAGGAAGTATTTGCCATTAGCTGTACCATAGCTTTGATTGAACAGCCTCTTCTGCTTGGTTCACCTTCACTAGGCTTCAGGTTGAAGAGGATACATTTACCTTTGTTGTGAGTAATCCTTGGTCCTGTCTCTGAAAATGGTCCCTTTGTGGTGGCCCTTCAATCTTCTAAAGGGACATCTGATTCCTGAGGAACCCTGTCTGATGCAATGTTAAGACCACAGTATGGGCAGTAAATAGCTCAGCTCTTTTGGAGCAAATCATGATCTCGCTTTGAGGGCTAGTCTGAGATTTCTCTTCTCTAGCCATTGGGCAAAATGACTCTTTTGTAAGAGAGGAGAACATCTGAATCTCAAAGACATTGATGTCTTTGCTGCTCCTCATTATCTAGGGGGATGGTTTCTTTAGGTTTATGTGGGAAATAGATCCTGCTTGCTTCCTCTCTGGGACTTCCTGTCTCTCTGTATGTCAGGGTGTGTCCTGGGTCCAGTCTGGCTCCAAATCTTGTCTCTGGCCTCATATCCTAACTCATGTTTTCAGTGGTCCTCGCTGACTCCTCACATGGATCAGAGGTTCTTGACTTCTTTCTATTCCATAGCTCCAGCATCCCTCCTTTTGTTGAAATCTTGGTTCATTTTTTACATCTGTAGCTACTCTCTATGGGCAAGCAGACACTAAAAACTGTTGCATCTTTCCTTGACCAGTTTTTCTTGCATTGTCTGTGGCCTCTTTGCATCTTAGTTCATCATTTCTGTACCTCCCAAATTTCTGCAGCACAGTTTCTAGGCAACCTTCATTTGTAAAATCTCTCTCCAAACCCGTGCAGGCCATTGGAGTTGCCCTGAGCTTGATTTTCTTTTCTTTTCTTTTCTTTTCTTTTCTGTCGGTTGTGGGGCTTGAACTCTGTGGGCCTGGGTGCTGTCCCTTAGATCTTCAGCTCAAGGTAAGCGCTCTACCACGTGAACCACAGCACAACTTCCAGTTTTCTGGTTGTTAACTGGAGATAAGAATCTCACAGACTTTCCTGACAGGGCTGGCTTTGAACTGCTATCCTCAGATCTCAACCATCTGAGAGGATAGGCGCCTGGCCTGAGCTTGGTTTTCAAGCCCTTCTGCTGTCTTTCAGTGGCTCAATGAGACAAAGTCTGCAGCTTTGGTCTTGTCAATAAAAGTACTACATAATATGCTTCATGATCTATTTATTATTCAACAACCCCACTCAGCCTATCTCCCTTCCTCTTGACCCTAAGACTATGGACACTTCATTGATCATCCAGAAGTGTTCCATTCTTGCCTCATTGTGTCATTGTGTCATTCTTCAATGACATGTTCACTCAATTGAACCTCAGATCCTAATTATACCCTTTATGCTACTCATTTGTGGCTTATTCCCTATCTCAAGTTGCTTATATCTCTAGAACATGGTTTGCCCCCATGTATGTTACAGAGTCATAGCCTCTTAGTATTTACTGAATGAATAAACATATGAAATACAACCAGCTCACTACTGAAGGGATTGCATATTCATGTGAATTTGCATACTAAGTAGGCCCATGGCACTAAAGCCACACATTCACTTTACAGGCTTTAGATCTAAGAAGGAACAAAGAGGAAGAGGAAGAGGGCAAATATTTCTTGAATAACACAACAAATTTGAATACTACTTGTGGAATCCCTATTATGTAGCTGGTGCTTCCTGTACATAATCTCTTTGATCTTTTTAGATTGTTATTATAAAGGTGATGTACAGGGAAGTTATAGTCACATAGGCCAGGTAAAGAGTTCAATTTTTTTGACAATGTCACGCCTTCCCTCCCTCTCTCCCAGTTTTTTCCCTTCCATCCCCACCTACAAGTTCTTAAGTTCATTTTCAACAGAATATCCAATGAGTACCATTGCTGAATTTATTTACCCTATGTTCCTCCATTTCTATGTCTCCCCTTATACTATCTCTTTGATCTTGATAGTCTACTGAGACTAGTTCTGTAACTCTGTGCCTGTATAATTCACATAAAAAAGCTCACAGTGATTAATTAATTTGTAAGACAACACATCAAGGGAGGAGTAAGGCTGTGCTTGAACCTTTTGATAAAGCTAAAGTTTAGGCTGTCAACTGGATACCAGGCAGCTTTTGGAAGAATCTTGCAGGTGAGCATGGGGGTGCAATGTATTTAGAGTGGTAGATTCATATATGGGCCATGTATATCTTCTCTTCTTTCCAGGGAAGGCAGCAGTCCTGCATTGCAGCTCTTGGATGATGTCTGGACATAGTCTTGCATATTGTCATCAGTTGTGAATAGTTTAGTAATTAGTTGCTGAATCTAACCACTTCATGTCTGAATTTCAAGTGCTTCTTACAGAAAAATGTAGCCACAGTTTCACTATGGATCTGAATAGGGATTCTCTTTCCACCTTACCATGCAATTAAACCTTTAGGTTGTGTAATTCCTGGTCTCTGGAGCTCTCCCTTTGAAGCGACTTTGTTTTGTGTCAGTTTAGCTAAGCTGGGAGGATTTCCTAGAATTTTCCTCCCTCCATGGTTCCAGATGAGGGTTAGTTGCAAGCTCACTGTATGTGCCATTCCTTAGAGAAGATGTCAGCTCTCACAGGTTAACATTGGAGGCAATGAGACACAGGTATGGCTTCTACTCAGTCCTTATTGTTGTCAGCCTTTCTCATCCTTCCAGCTTCTCTCATTCTCTCCAACCTCAGGTCCATACTTTTTTGTGTGTGACTTACTGAGTAACTAACCTAAAGTGACTTTAGCCTCTGACTGGGTATAGGGGCAACTGCCTGCTGTAACTTCTACGGCGGCATCTGTAACTGTGGAGATCCTGTATCCTATATCACTCAGAGGTTCTTCTTCTCTGACCCTTGTGGAAGCATCCCTGTTCCATGGTCCTTGGTCATACATGACCTCCAACAAAAAGTTTGGTTTTGGTAATAGAGCAGGAAGAAATGTAAAGATTGGTGATCCTTTTGTACTCTCTTCCTTTTCCTCCCCACAAGACTAACTGCTGTTGGAGGGCAGAACCAGATCCTTAATGAAACCAACTTAAGACACTTCAGTTCGGGTGTGGTGGTACACCACAATGACTCTGGACTACTATTGTGGTAAAAGTTCCAATTACTCACAAGGCAGAGGCAGGAGAACTGAAGATGGCCTAGGCAAAGGTAGCAGTGAGACCTGCCTTAAGAAATAAATAAAAACAAAAATGGCTGAGAGTATCTAGCTCTCAGCTAGACCACTTGCCTAGCATATAGGAAGCCCTGGTTTCAATTGCAAAACAAATGAACAAAACCCTCTATTTTGTTGAGATTCTTGAGTCATAGACACATTTCCAAGATACTTTTTCTCCCATGATCCTAAGACGATTGCTCTGGTGGTCTTTATAACATGCTATAGCTCTGATCTATATTATCAGGAGTAATATTCAATGCTGCTTCTGTCTTGGTCACAGAAGGCTTTGAATTAAGACTTTAGTTGAAGAAGGCTTTGAACTAAATTTTTCTACATGAAGCAGTTATAGTATTATCATCTCCAACTGAAACATTTGGAAATAGAGACTCAAAAAGGCTAAATATCACAGAGATTTTAGCTGGAAAAATTGGGATTTGAACTCAAACAGCCCAAACACAATCTTTTAAAAAATTTTCTGGGGAAGAACAAGTTCCAAGGCAGGGGACATCCTCCTATCTGTCACACCATCTTTGTAATTCGCACCTGAAAATACCAAACAAGTTTACCTTTACTGCAGAAAGGACAGGAAGAAACAAATAAATAAGGGGGAGGAGGAAATGGAAAATAAAACTCCCACTGGGGGCTGCTATTATTGGAGCTACCCTGTTCTTACATTTGAATAGGTCTGGTTCTGAGTCTGCTACAGAAAGGAACCAAAAATGACCTTGAATTGAAACTCCTACATAGGAAGGTGCCATGATGAGCTGAGAGACCACAGAGCTTTTCCAAATCCTTTAGCACACCCTCATGGCAGCAACTAAGTGGCTGTTGGGGGCAGGGGTAATAGGTGGGTGGTTTTTTGTTCCAGTGAAAAAGGTCAAAGTCCAAGGTCAAGCTTGGGATTTCTTGTCTATAGGATGGACTTGGCTTTCCCAAGGGAGAGACTCCTCTATCAATGGCTTCTTTAGGTGTGGTGACTGTGGAATCCTCATTAACAGGCATGGATGGTAAGCATTTCTTCAATAAATTCCAATTCAGCAAAAGCCTGACCTCTCTGACTTCGTCTTCTATTGTTCTCTCCTTTTGTCCCCCTTGCTTTAGCCACACTGGCTTTTTTGTTCTATCTGAAACACGCGAGGCATGCTACCACCTCAGGGCTACTGCACATGATCTTTCCTGTGCTTGGAATTTTCTCCATTAGATGACTTACCTGTCTCCTCTCATGTGTCTTGCCAATGTTCTTTCTCAGCATGACCCTTTCTAGTGATCTGTTCTAGTGACAGATTCATTCTCTGACTCTACCCGTGCGTGTGTGTGTGTGTGTGTGTGTGTGTGTGTGTGTGTGCGCACATGTGCCCTTCCCACCACATTCCCTCTCCACTTCCCTGTCTAGTTTTCTTAGCACACCCACCTTATAATATGCTACATACTTTACTGACTTGTCTTGGTTTTGGCTGTCCCTCATCTAGGATAATCTCTGGAGGGCAAGGGTTGTTATTTGTTTTGTCCTGTCAAATTCTACCACCCAGAACAGCAGGTAACCAACAAGTATTCACTATGCACGTGCTGACTGAATATATGACTGAATTAATGAATCCTAGCTCTGCCATTTAGTAGCCAGGTAGCCTTTAGAAAATTAGCTAGCTTTTGTTTAGCGTCATTTCTGCACCTATGAAATTGGGATGATCATTTCTACTCTCTGTTGATTTTCAACAGTATCATAGGAGTATGCACCTAGAACAATGCTTGATACACTCAATAAGAGATAGCTTTGTGAGTTTCATTGGTGAGGCCAATGAAAGACATGAAATAATAGTACAAACATGTATAGCCAGTTCCTTCCTCTATTAGCCCCCAAGTGAGTCAGGCACCTTTAGGGGACAACTTCTATATTCACAAACCTTCAAAAGTCTTTGCCTTTTGTTTCAGCTAAATTTATTGCTTTGCACTCACTCAGCTTGCTTGATCACCTGGTGTTCCACCACTTGAACCACACTGTTAGCCCAGAATTTTGCTGGTTAACTGGAGACAATCTCATAGACCATTTTTTTCCCTCCAGGCTGACCTTGAACAATGATCTTCTAGACTCAGTATCCTGAATAGCTAGGATAATAGATGCAGGCCACTGATACTTGCTTTTCTTGTGAATTGGCTTTGATTACTCTTGTTTTCTGTGCATCTAGAATACCTCATAAGCAGCAGTTATTCATAGCCTATTTTAAGATTGATCGTTAAAGCACGAGGTTTCATTGATGAGAGACTACCCAATGAAGCCAAACATTCTCTGGTTGTGATGTTGGTCACACAGGTCCCACTGCATACTTAAGGATGTGCACAAACTTTCCAAATCATCTTGAAAGGTTTTCAGTTCCCTTTTTTCTTTTTTGGGTACTATTGCCTTCCCAATAATGGTGACACAGTGCCAGTTTGTCTCGCTTCTTTTGCTTTCTTGAGAAGACTTATGGCCCAGAATTCAGCTGGGACTAGGTTTTAATATCCCATCATTTAATTTGGCTCTTTTTCTTGCAAAGACTGAAGTGGTATTCAAGCCAACCCAAGATAAAAGGCTTTAGCATAGTAGGTTATCTTTTTTTTTTTTTTTTTAAATGATGAAGGTATGTTCAAGGAAATCCAAGAACAGGAACCATATTAAGTCTTGGCCTCTAGGAACCAGAACTTATACATGCTTCTAGCTTCATTCTAGCTTCAAGGATACCACTCACCCCCCCATCCCCCTCCAGGACCTCAGAAGAATAGAAATCCTTGATTTCTTTTTTAAAAAAATTATTATTAATAAGTTTTTTTATTGTGAAAATATTTTACAGAGATGTTACAATTACATGAGCAAGGTAATGAGTACATTTCTTATCAAGCATTGTTGCCTCCTCCTTTGTTTCCCCTTCCCATCCCTTTCCCCCTCCCCCTGCCAAAGTTGTAAAGTTCGTTGTTCGACATAACGACTTGTACATCTCCTTGTTGCAATGGATCCACCCGTATCCCTATTTAAACAATTTTTCCCTTCCACAAATTATACTAACATCAAATACAGTGAAAACAGGGGTTATACTGTGGGGGAGGGACATACAAAGCAACAAAGAAATCATCTTATAAATACGTTAGAAACAATAGCAAGAAAGAAAAAAACCACTTGTTTCCTTATTGTAGGGTTCATTTCACCTAACATCATCTTTTCTGACCTTTTCTGCTTGTCTCAGACATACACTAATTATTGCAAATAAGGGAAAACATGGGACCTATGTTTCTTTGGGCCTGGCTTACTTCACTTAATATAATCTTTTCCAAGCCTTTCGATTTCCTAACAACTGGGGCAATGTCATTCTTTCTGATGGAGGCATAGCATTCCATTGTGTATATATACACCACATTTTCTGGAACCAACCCAGATGCCCCTCAGTAGATGAATAGAAATCCTTGATTTCTATGACTAAGCAACATCTACATATCTTCTGATCCTGGGATTAACCAATGGCTATCTGTTTGCTACAAGTTCAGACCCCTACAGGGAAATCTAGTTCAGCCTGTTTTCCAGGAGAGACTATACCTCTTTGACTAGCTGATGGATGGTCTGCCATTGACCCAAGTGTCTGTGCCAGGGCCAATCATTAATAGACAGAGGAGATGGAACACTAGGTACCACATGTGGGTTTCTCGGCTTGCCCCTTCAGTACAAAATGTGGGCAAAATGTGGGCAACCTCAGAAGAGGTTGTGGGTGGGTTGTCACAGAGCTGACCTTTTCAGAATACCATCTTGTGATGTATACGTCAAGTCATGTAGTAGTGCATCGATGAAGATGTTATATTTGGAAAAACAATGACACAACTTAGGAAGATGTCTGCAAAGACACATGCACGCATCATTGCAGTTGGCATGCTAAAAACATGAAAAACTGGGCATTGTGGCTCACATCTGTAATTCTCAATACTCAAGAGACTGAGATGGGGAAGACAGTGATTTAAGACTAGCCTGGGTAAAAAGTTTGTGAGACCCCCCCCCCGCCCCATCGCTATCAACGAAAAGCTAGACATAGTGCTGTGAATCTATTATTCCAGCTACATGGGAAATAGAAATAGGAAGAATGAAGTCTAGGACTGCTCAGGCAAATATCTGAAAAATAAAGCAAAAAAGAAAGGCCTGAGAGCATAACTCAAGTGTTAGCGAACTTGCCTAGCAAGTTCAAACTCCAGTGCTAGTAGAATAGAAACAATTGTTGTTATTATCCATTTAACTGATGAATCCATTCTGCAAAGCCCCACAACATTTTCAATACGGGTTAGCAGATTGCAGTCAGCACAATTCTAGCTGACACCATTTGTAGAGGTGTCAACGCAGTACCAACTGAAGTTGGTATCAGCCTCTGCTATTTCAACCAGCCGTGGTGTGGTTGTGATTTAGCTGGTTAAAACCTACTGCCTTGTTATTACTGTTAACTAAGAGTCTATAGTGCTGTGACCTGCAGCTTTGTTTAGAATTTGTCTAGAATAGATATCTTCATGGTTTGTGAAGTCCCTTGGGTCAAACATTCAATGTGTGATACCCATGATGCTTGGTGCTTTCTCTTCAGAGGACCCTCTGGGTCCTGAAGACCAGCAATATGCAATGGAGATGTTCTGAACAGGGTGAGAATGTTAAAGAACAAGGACTGAGCTCCAGATCTGGGCATATATTGCTGCCCATAGTGGGAAGTTGGGGTGATATATATGTTGGGAAAGCATGACAACCTAGATCTGCATTACAATTCTTATGATCAGAATCCCCTAGAAAAAATTCAGTCTTTGAGTTCAAGGTAACTGTCATCTTATTTTATTTATTTTATATTATTTTATTTTACAATTTCTTGTTTTATTTTATATTTTTGGTGCGGGGGTCTTGTTAAGTAGCCTAAGCTGGCCTTGAACCCTTGATCTTCCTGTTTCAGCCTTCCAAGTGTTAGAATTACAGGTGTATATCACCATGCTGGCCAGAGGTGAGTCTTATTCATTACATATGGTAGCCATAACAACTTTATTTGTATGAGATGTGATGTCTTTTGTTGCTATGGCTTCACAGCACCCAACCATGTTACTTTCTACCTATGTTACAAAATCCATATTATAAAACAAAACAAAACATAAAATAAACAAGCTGTTAAAATGGAGTGGGGAAATTTTCTACCTGGTTCTCCTCTACCCTCGCATGGAAATTTCTGTTATGGCAAGATCAATGTCTGATTCATCCTAATATTTCTGTCATACTGAGGACATACAAGGCATCTCACAAATATTTGTTGGATGAATGAGAGTAAGAACCAAAATTACTTTTTGAGACACAAAATTGATCATACTCCACATTGTCCTCTGCTAGTATCTGACTCAGGAGGAACTTCCAAGATGGATCATTGCTGACTGAAGCTAATTTCAGTGTCAAGTTCACTTAAAATTTCCACAGGTCTCTAATAGAGATACTGTAAAATCACCATTGGTAGATCTTGCAATATGTGGAAGGGGGGGCAGGTGGCACTGATTACCAGACAAAGATGAAATTTGTAGAGACAGATCAGGAACAATCTTTGAGTGTAGTGGAGGAGGGGAAAAAAAGGAGGGAAGGGACAGACAATCTGGCATTTATGTGGCAGACTCAGTTGTGAACACTCTACATATATTAACTTGTTTCATGCCCCAGGCCTGGAGAAAGGGCTCTCATCCCATTTTATAGACTTGTCTGCTCATAACACAACAATCTGCTCTTCCATCCAGGGTCTGCCTCTGTGGCCCCGGGACTCTCTTCTTCTCTGGTCTTTTATTCCTACATTTCTGTTCTTTTGACAGTTTAGGAAGTCTTGGATGCTAGGGCAATGATTGTTTCTGATGTCATCCTGGGGGTGGGAGAGGAATGCTGGCTCTGTCCTGGCTGCTCTGTCAGTCTGTCCAGTTGTTAGTGTTCTCCAAATCAACAAGATGGGAAGATCCATTTCTTGCTGATAGTCCATATTTCTAAGAACAGAAGACTGGTGCAATATTTTTGAAAACAAACAAAAACTCCTTCCCAGGTGTACCGATGAGGAGAGGCAAGGTGACACAAAGGATCAGAAATCCGCATCCTGCCACGGCTGTCTTTGCAACCACTCCAGCAACTACTGTGATTGCTTGGGCTGATTCATTATACCAATCATAGCAGATGAGGTTTGTTGCCAGTTCCAAGACCTCAAGTAATATTTAGCTAAACAGTTCCCACTTCCCAGGTCCATTCATTCCTCATCTGTTTTTTTTTTTTTTTTTTTTGGTGACATTTTAGATGGGCAACAGAGAACAACACTTAGTAGAAGCTGGAGGCAGCGTCTAAGATACAGGAGCAATTTCAATGGCAAGAAGGTCTTCTGATTTGCTCTTCTTAAGCTGAAAAAGTCACTCTCCCAGGGGTTTAGATATTCAGTGTCTGAACCACCCACGAAAGAAAAGAGATTGTCATTCAGCTATTTTAAACACATTTGAATATTAATTGAAATGGTATCAATTAATTCTGGTTAAATATTTTACAACATTGCAATTTTATCCAACCTCTGTCTATCTATGCCTGGGGAGGCCTGGTCTACATTGACATTCAGTAAATATTTTTGGAATGAATGAATGAATGAATAGAAAAAGTCTAGAGTGTTGAAGGTAATTCTCTTTAATAGTGGCATCTTCTCATTTATCTGTTATGAATATGTATTCATTTTATAATAATACTTTAAAAATGTAACCTCAACTTGCCAAGAAATTCTTTTTTTGGGGGGGGAGGGGGTCCGGTTGTGAGGCCTGAACTCTGGGCCTGGGCACTGTCCCTCAGCTCTTCAGCTCAAGGCTAGCGCTCTACCACTTGAGCCGCAGCGCCACGTCCAGCTTTTTTCTTTTTGCTTATGTGTTGCTGAGGAATCGAACCCAGGGCCTCATGCATGCAAGGCAAGCGCTCTACCACTGAGCCACCTTCCCAGTCCCGCCAAGAAATTCTTGATTTGAAACTGACATGAGGGCAGAGAAAAGACAGTTTTACCAGTGTCACTATTGCCCATCTCAGCTGTGTTGTGTGTCATGTATCTGTAGCTCGGGGATAAGTTCCTGGAAGACAGAGATTTTCAGAATCTGGATCAAGTCAATACTTTCTAGCTAACTGTGGATGTAACTTCTTTTTGATCTCTAAGTAAAGGGCTTTTTAATATTACAAAATGTTAACGGTTGCCTTGCTCAATTTTCTTAGTTTTCAGATGAAGAAACAGTTTAGCAGAAAGCTTGCTTTTGAGTAAGTCTGTGATGAAACCATCTGCTGTCAGAGACCCAGAAAGAAACTGTTGATGTGCTCAATTCGGTAATTGAGGAACATTTAATAAGGGATGGACAGACTTAGGAGCACCAGTAAAGGTAGCAGAAGCATCACTAGAGGAAACCCAGCTGATCTACAGTGATCCAGCAGCCAAAGGCCAGTGGGGAAAGAGGTAGTACAGTGCCGTTCTTTGCCCATCTGGAAACCAAGGTCTAAGGAAGTGTGTCGATACAATTCATGGAGGGCAAGTTCCAGGCCCAGAGCAGGGGGAGGAAGGCTAGGGAGCATTTAGAGAGGACCATGGAGGATGCCAGCACTCTGGAACAGAAATCCTGCCCTGCCTTTGTTCTCACTTTAGCTTCCAGTCAGTAATGACCTGGACAATTGAGGTTACCATTTATAAAAAAAAATTATAACACATATGATACAGTATTACAAGAGAAAGACAAAAATAGCCATTTATTTAAAGATAGAATTACATTTCCACAGTTTTGAACAACACCTTTCTTAAACTTTGAAAAATCATTTTATTCATTCCTGCTCATGATGTCAGATGGTTGAGACACCTGAACACAGGAGGGAAAGAAAAGGAACCACAACTCCTTCCTTGAAGGAGCTAATGGACCAGTGGAGAAGGAAGTCACAGTAAACAAAACAAATACCACACTGAGCAAAGGAACTCCAAGACATGGACAGAAGAGGTTTTTCTTTGTTGTTGCTGTTTTTAATGTACTATGTGATTTTTTGTTTCCTTTGTATGTTCTTCTCCCTATGGTATATCCCCATTGTCACTGTATTTGATTTTGGTACCCTACTATTGTATATATGTTTATTTGAATTAGGGAAGGGAAGGGGAACAACAGAATGGTGGAGACAAAGGACAAGGGGGAACCTACGCAACAGTGGTATACACAAGACAGTATGTTGGAAATGATCTGTACAACTTTGGGGTGGGGAGTGGGGGGAGGGATAGTAGGGAAAAATGAGGGAAGGGGTGACAAGTTTGACAAGGAATGCACTTATTACCTTACTTATGTAACTGTAACTCTTCTGTACATCACCTTGACAATAAAAAAAAACATAAAAAATAAATACCAGAAATGACACAAACTGAGACAGTGATTAACTTCTAAGATAAAAAAGAAATCAAGGGAAATAAGACCTCCATTGAGGAGAGAGAGACAAAAAGGAAGGGACTGGAAAGGGAAAAGAAGGGCAGGGAATGGAAGGGAAGAGAATATGGCTGCCTTCTGCAGGGCATTTCCTTGGGCTACTTGCTGAAGGTTCAGGTAACGGAGACTGTAGGTGGTGTGACTTCCCCCCTCCCTCGCAGTTTCAAAATGTCTCTGTTTAGATTTTTTTTAAAGGGCAAAGCTTTCTTCATTCTCCATTCTCCATTAACCATTAACCATGGGGAATCCTCAGTGCAAGTTTAGTAGTCAAATGCTTCATGTGCATCTCTCTCTTGTTAGCTGTATGGCTTAGAGGAGTCATAGGACCTCCTAAGCCTCAGGTCCTTCCTGCATGGAATTTAAAGCTTTAGGGATGATGAAAAGAAGCAAGCTTAGATCTAGGTGGAAGCTGGTGCCTACCACGTGATTTGGTATTCAATTGATGGCAGCTCTTTTCCTTCTCTGGGCAGGCTCCAGTCCAACTACACACCCAAGATCCACAGCATATGGGAGATGGCTAAACAGTCCATCAATGGTAATTGCTGACATCAACTATCCATCCAGATGCCATGCAGACCCTTCACATGTATCATCTCATTCCATGCCTCATGTTTTAAGATAAAGAAATGGAAGCAAAGAGCCCTTTGCATGGTGGTGGGTGGCAGAGATCAGGGGAAAGCTTGTTGACACCAAGCCCTGTTATTTTTATTGTCTCCATGCTCCCCCTGTCTTCTGCCCTGCTACCACAAAGAAGCGTTATGGTTGGATCTAGCCAGAGCATAGGTAGGGAAATGTTTTATCCTAATCTGAAAGCCATGAAGATATCTGGAGGACAGGTAAGAGCTATTATTCTGTGGAAAAGAAAATCTTCATTTGCTAAATTCTAGTAAACCACGGTTCTACATGTAGAGTTTTGGTCTGATCACCTGTGGTTTACCAGGGCAGTGTAAAGGCCATAGCTTTACCTCTAGTATTTCTAGTTGACTAGATCTGGGCTATGCCTTTGTGTCTGTGTGGCCCCAGGTGTTCCTGATGTACAGTTAGGACTGGAGAGCAACACTCTGGTGTTTGAATCACTAATGCATCTTGAGGAATCTGTTCACATCTCTTGATGGCAACTAAAGTCATAAATTATAATGAATACTTCCCAATGGTAGTAAGTATGCTGGGTAATCAAATCCAAGCTTTACCTGAATCTTCAATAAAACTATTGGAGAAGAACAAGATCAAGTTGCCTTGAAACATTAATATGCTAGGCTCCTTTGAGGGCATCCCTCAGCCATTCAAAGAAGCATCCATCCATTGCACTGTCTTCTAGCTCAGTTTCTTAAAGAATGTACTCCCTTCTCTTAAGAATATGGCCTAATCAATATGACCCAATATACCTGAATCTATGTTGATACTCATGTTTCTACACTGCATCATTTGGCTTATTTATTCAACCTTGCATGAGACCCTAATATAAAAATCGGCATATTAGGACTATAATGATATTCAGATAGAATATTGCTATTACTCTTATGAATTATCTTTTTTTAAGGAATGAATTTTTTGGTTAAAGGATCATTTACTACATGATCCTTTAAGTAATAACATAGCCAAGAGAATACATTTAAATCCATGCTTGATTTCATGACACTGTGTGTCACATGTGTTATTCTAGATGGAAAGATTTAGTCTTGCCGTCACCCATTATTGACTTTCTTTTGTCATAAATTGACAAACATATATTCTTTTGTCTTGTTATACATTATAACTTTAAATTGTTTTTCTGAGCATTACTTTATAACTATTGAACAATATATAACTATATGTTGAAGAACAGTAATGATCTTTTTAGAGGGAACTACATTATAAATACTATATATACAATAAATTATTAAACCTGCATATTAAATAATAACATTAAGTTATGGTTAGTCTATATTTACCTTTAACCACTTTGATTTTCTTTATCAAATACCATCCTAAATTTTACAACTCAGAAAAGACCAGATTTTTCCTCTCAAGAATTTCTGATACATTAATAATCAAATATTTCTTCATGGCTCTTTTGGTTTTATAAGTTACACTTGAGTTGTATCAAATAACCTTCCAAAATTGGAAACTGTAAGGAATGATATTGGATCTAGGGAACCAGGCCCATAGTGGACTTTAAAGATAACATAAAACCATTAAAGACATCCATTCATTCTCATAGCAGAAATTCATCATGGATTTTGTGTCAAGTACTGTTATAGGCATTACGACTACCAAAATAAATAACCTCTATGCATCACCCCTTCAACATCTACTGAGATAACTTTCTTAGGTACAAGTTCCTCTCAAGTCCTGGGGAAAATATCGACGTGTATTTTGGAGACAGTTTCCCTTGGCTCAGTGCCAGCACCTTCTTCCTGATTTTCCTGTATTCTTACCTGAATACTACTCTTGAGGTCTACCCAAGTTTTCATTGGGGTACCACTCTGTCTAGATTCAAGGCTTTTGGTGGCACAAAATCCATGGCAACATTCTAATCTACTGACTCCTCTCAGATGACTCCTTACACTAAGAGGATGCTTTGTAACTCATGTTCTTCAACTACCCAGTCTTACAGAAGCACAGGGGATTTACCTAGAAACAATGATGGTTATCTGACCCAGTGCAGACTTTAAGCAAATGCCAATGGTAATGCTGTCATCTAGTCCAAGGGTCATGACCCTTGTTTGAATGTTCTTTCTTTCAAACTGGGCACAAGTTTCAACCTTGTGATTTCTCTGAAAAAACAAAAAACACGTTTAAATACTATGTCTCCTCCATTTCCTTCTACTTCCTCTTCAACCTAGTCTTTGCAACTTGAGTTGTAGGGGGCAATTCCTGTAAACCAATGTCCTACTTAGGCTCTGATCTAGATGTAGGTTAGATTTCCAGCAACCATGGAAATAGTTGAGTGGTGGAAGAAACAAACCCTCAGAACAGCCAGAATAGTAATAATCAAGGACATACACTGACTGCAACCTCTGTGATGAGAATTTGTCTAGAACCAATGCTCATTGCTTATGGCTGCCGGAACAAATCAACATAAGCTCAGTTGTAAAACATGACATAGATTTGTTGTCTTACAATTTTGGAGGCCAGACATTTGAAATGGGTCTCTGAGGATTAAAGCTGAAGTGTCACCAGCTCTGTGAATTTTGGTTGGGGAGAGTCTGGATTTGGTCTCTTCCAGCTTCTAGCTTGTAACAGTCTAATTCCTTCACTTGTGACCCCTGTCCATCTTTGAAGCCTCCCTCCATGGCAAGCAAGTCTTTTTCCTATCAAAGTATTTTTTGCCTTGATTCTCCTGTGTTCCTCTTTCACCTGTAAGGACCTTGTGATGGCATTTGGCCCACCTGACAGTCTAGGATAATCAACATATCTCAAGATTAGATGAAAGCAACTTTAATTTCACCCACACTTTTAATCTGAACTTTCCATATAACATGAGGTATTCGAAGACTCTGAAGGTCAGGACATGAACATTTTTGGATGGGAATTCTTTGGTCTCCCCAACCCAGGCTCTACCATGCATATCATTTTTGTACAGTAACACAAATTTGGCTACTTAATGTTTGAGCCACTAAAAGTAGGAAGTGCTGTAAGTGGAAGGCCCTGGTTACAATGGGAAATAAGAGCTAGGCATATATAATACTAGGAGAAGGGATGAAAACTGAAAATCAACCACCGAATTGACAAACCACAGGAGTGTGAGGTTCATCTGGAATGGAGATAACTGGCCCCTGCCCACTTTAGTCCCTCCTCATAGTGTTTTGTCTTATGGCCCTAAACTTTAAGTGCCCTTCCAAATTGTGACCCCCAAGTCATTAACAAAAGCACGTAACACAGCATAGTTTTTTCAAAAGGGTTTCAAAAACAGAATCATAAAACATAAAATTTGGTGAATCTGACCTCTGAAGAAGAAAAAAAATCATTCTCTGCATAAAAGCAAAAGTAGAAAATTTTAACCAAAGAACTGTGGTGCTGTATAAAAGATGCTAAGATTTATCTTAAAAACCATAAGCCATATTAACAACAAACAGCAAGTGGTGAAAATTATTTGATGCAAATAAGACATTCAGTAACCTTAACAAAGCTCACATAGATCAATTAGAAAACTAATAAGGCCACATTGGAACAATGTAGATATTATATGTAGACTATACACAGGACAAATCTTTAAATTCAGGAGGTGTTTGGTTTAAGACAGCATTTCCCAAAGTGTATTTCAGGAAACAGGAGTACATTAAGTTGTCTAGTGAAAATAAGTGTTAGGAGTTCAAATAAAATTAGGAAACACTATATCCTTTATTTCTTTCTTAGAGTTAGAATTCTCATTAATATTTTCAAGCCTCTGAAAAATCCTGCAGTAATAAAATCAATTTCATTTTTTTCCAAACCAGAGTTTCTCAAAGTATTGGTCTTTAGAATTCCACAGAGTAGCATCTACGAATCCCTAAAACACTGGGCATATGGCACAAAGCCATGGGTTTAATCTGGGCACCAATGACTCAAGCCTGTAATCCTAGCTACTCAGGAGGCTGAGATGTGAGAATTGCAGGTTGATGTCATCTTGGGCAGAAAAATCTGTGAGACTTTCTTATCTCCAATTAATCACCAAAAAGCTGGAAGTGATGCTATCTATAGCTCAACTAGTAGAGGGCTAGCCTTGATCCAAAAGGCTCAAGGACAAAGCCCTGAGTCCAAACTCCAGGGCCAACACACACACACACACACACACACACACACACACACACACACACACACACACACACTAACCCCCTCCCCCCTAAACCATAAATTTAAATAAGTTCAGTTGACTTAGCCACTTAAACTCACACTGTATGCATGGTGGAGCTAGAAATCATTAGCCTTGTTTTGATTCACTTTTCAGGAACCATAGAGAAAATTGTAGCTTGGAGGATGTCAAAGTGGTGACAAACTTGAGGATGCATAGGTTACTGTATGCTTAAGGGGACCTCAAGCTCTTTGTAAATTTTTCACATTCTTCTTTCCCACATTCCATCACCAATCCCAAGCCAGTGAATGGCTGTTCCCCGCTCCTCCCTACTGGCTCTGTGGTGCTGAAGACTTCCCTTTCCAAGCACACTGTCTGTGAGGATGGATTTGCCAAGTACAGCATCTCAAGAGGGGCCACTCTCTCAACTTCCTGCTCCAGACTGGAAAATGATGTGCAGCCTCTTAGTTGTACCTCTTGTATCAGAGAAGGTGTAAAGAGAGAGCATATTGCTAGAAAACAAACTTTATAAAAGAAGGCACTGAATGTAGATGAGAACGTAGCTCAGTGGTAGAGCACTTTATTGCTAAATAAATTCAGAAATACTGCACCTTCTACTTCATCCTTGGAGAGTCAGTCATAAAAGGATATTTTTCCCCACATTCTTACAAACCCAAAATGCTACCATGTAAAAACTTCCGGATTCATTTGGTAAGTGAGAAAAGATATCTCACAACTGTGTACACTTGATTACCAGTGAATTTAAACATTTGTAATGCTGTTTTACTACCAATGCTTTGTCATTCTGTAAACAGTCTAGTGGTAGAAAATTTACCTTGGTGGTAAAGCATGTGTGATTCCTTTGGGTCAATCTTCAGTGCTGAAAAAAAAAAAAGATACAAAAACAGTCTTAGAGTTTACAGAGAGTGGTAAAAACGAGTGCTTATTTGACTAGATGTGATGTCTATAATTTTATTCTCTCTGGAGACTTTTATCTTCTTTTTCCAAGGTCCAGAATCCCAGGAAATGGCTCTTATTTGGAGATGAGGAACCATGATATGATTGTTAGGTCCACCCAAAGTGAAGCAGTGTCTTTGGCTCATATGGCCATTTTCACATAGCATTTGTTAAATGTCCTATTATATCCCAGAACCTCTCTCCTTTTCCCCCAGCCTGGCTTCACCAGACTCTCCCCTGGGAAAAGGTAGAAGTCAGAGAGAGAGAGAGAGAGAGAGAGAGAGAGAGAGAGAGAGAGAGAGAGAGAGAGAGAGAGAGAGAGAGAGAGAGAGAGAGAGAGAGAGAGAGAGAGAGAAACTTGGTGAGAAATCTCAACATCCTAGTTAGATTCACAGCTCCCTACCACACTGGCATGGGCTGGGAACTTTGAGATCATCTCATCCGGTGGCTTATGCATAGCTAGGGTTTGGTGAACAGAGATGATAATGTCATGGGGCAATCTCCTGCTCAACTCATATTTGGGGGCTGCAGGTATGATTTTTGTCTGAAAATGCTTTCCTGTTTCTGAGAGTCATAATTAAAAGCAACAGATCGCAACCAGCTCTGAGCATGAATCTTTCTGCAAGAAGCAGCCTCATGGTGTTTTCTCAGATCTCTCTTGCCACAGGATGTCTAGTACCATGCCATATTTGGCTGTGTCTGATATGGAGTAAAAACCTGCTTTCCTGGGTAGCTCCTACTCATTTGTCCCAGTTCTGCTTTCTGAACACACACACACTCACACACACACACACACACACACACACACACACACACACACACACACACACACACACACACACGCACACACACACACAGAGTCTAAATAAATTTTCACCATAGCAATGAATTGATCAGTTTGATTCTTTGGTGCATTTTTGGAGCAACTCCAACTCCTATGGGAGCTGAATTGTGATTAATGACTAAATGCATAGATGAAGACCTTGTATGTCTGTTTTAAGATTACCACATGACTTCAGTTTTAAAACTTGGCACATCCAAAAAACTCATATAATACTCTCCCACCCCTCCTCTATCTGGACCCTTTCTTTCAGCAAAACATTGGATGGAATGAGAGGTTACTAAGAAGTTTTAATTCTGGAGCAAGGATCTAACTTAATTTATTGTACCTAGTATTTTTTAAAGCTTCTAAAGAGGCACTGAATGAAAGTAACTTGCTAACCATGATACAAACTGCCAACTATTTGCAGAGACCACACTATGACCCAGGCCTGAGGATCACGCTCACACATCAGCATTTTCGGAGATCATCAAGATGATAGGACTTGAGCAATACTACCAAGTCCCACAGATTCCAGGCTAAGGCCATTCTTTGGGATAAAGTTTCTTAAATCTCTCTGTTAGATATAAACAGTGGTCATATTCAGACTCCAATACCTTGTGAACTTGTGAATAGCTGATCTGATTTGTTTCTTTAAAAATAAGAGGTCATGAAGATATTCCATTTTGGGGAAGAACTGGGCTTCAGAGAGAGAGAGAGAGACAGAGACAGAGACAGAGACAGAGACAGAGAAAGAGAGAGAAGAGGCAATGTTAAGTGAGCTGTCTAATTGTAGAAAGAAATTACACTGTACTTAACAGGATACACATTCAAGGCCCTGAAAGTTGCTTCAATCTGGGAAAGGTCTTTGGGGGTGATGGACATTATTCTGACTTTCCATCATTTCTTAGAAGCTGCAGATACCTCCCCTGCCATGCCACAGTGGGCCATTCTCATGAATGAGGCACAATGAGAGCATAGATGGAAGATGGGTCGACTCTGAGGCCCAAGCCTTCAGAGAGCCATCTACTCACCACAGAAGGGAAAACCCAATCCCTGACAAGCTCGCAGCTGATTATTGGCCGCGTGATGAAGTGTTACTTCCTGTGTGGGACATTCACATTTCTTGAGAAATTCTTTCCCAATCCGAGTGAGTGACAGCTTTAGAAAACGAAGGCCTTTTGTTTTCTTCCTCTATGTGTGAGCCCCCAGGTTCCCTTCACTTCCCCCAATTCACTCACCCCACCTCACAGTGGCAGTGCTATCTTAGGTGGGGGGTGGGAGGAGGGAGGAGGCAGATAATCCCCTCAAAATGCAATTTATCTGCCCTTGCACCACTTGAATTATGGTACAGACATCTTTTCACAGTTCTTGCCGCCAAATGTTGTCTTGCTTGCTTGATTTCCAGATAATACAGCTAATATCTTTATCCGTGTGTGTGTGTGTGTGTGTGTGTGTGTGTGTGTGTGTGTGTGTGTGTGTGTGTGTGTGTCTCCTGGGCTGGGGCTGCAGGGTGGTGGTGGTGGGGTGTATATTTACTATTCTGAGATCACATTAACATTACTCATTGAACAATCTGCAATGTGTTGAAACTGACTAGGTTCCCTATATCCAAGTGGGATGTTTTTTCTCTGTCTGAGGCTTCAATTGATAAGAACTGTCTATAATCTTGACCCTTAAGGTGTACAGAATGGAGGGTAAGTGGGGTTTGAGCAGGAAGGTAGCAAAGGCTACCCTATCAGAGGATCACCATTACCTCCTGCTCAGCAAATGATCACACTGTATCACTTTCTAAAGTTTTAGGCCACTCAGTGGCTAACAGAGTCCATCCAAAATAACAAACCTATCTTGGACTTTCTGTTTTCGTTGATTTGATAGGTACTGGGGTTCTGTCTTCTCAGCCTGTTTTACCACAAATCCCTGCACAGGGTAAAGGCTGGTTAAGGATGGATTGGAGACCAAACCCATTTTCCAGTCTAACAGAGAGTCACACATGTCAATAACTGTGATGGAACCTTACAAAGAGATACAGTGGCAGATCAGAGACAGAAGGAAGCTCTCTAAGAAATGGAGTAGATGGAGGTAGGAAAATAGAAACTAGAACGAATGCTTGAACTGGGCCTTAAGGATAACTTGGTACAGTCTATGTGGAAATGTAATACAAATACAAATGCTCTTTCTTTCTTTCTTTCTTTCTTTCTTTCTTTCTTTCTTTCTTTCTTTCTTTCTTTCTTTCTTTCTTTCTTTCTTTCTTTCCTTCCTTCCTTCTTTCTTTCTTCCTTCCTTCTTTCTTTCTTTCTTTCTTTCTTTCTTTTTTCTTTCTTCTTTCTTTCTTTCCTTCTTCCTTCCTTCCTTCCTTCCTTCCTTCCTTCCTTCCTTCCTTCTTTCTTTCTTTCTTTCTTTTTCTTTCTTTCTTTCCTTTGTAAATATGCAGAATAGTATGGAATAGCATGATGCTCAGGAAACTTCTAGAAGACCGGTGTAAATTGAAGGGAGGGCAGATGAAACGATGGAGATGAGACATAGGAGCCAGATCACAGTCTTTTCAGGTTCTATAAAGTGTTGTTCTATGACATAGACAAAAGTGGTAGGGAGGGGCTGCCTGGGCTATGAGTAAAGCGGGGACTTACTAGACTTTCATTACAGAAAGGTTCCTCGCATATCTGTGGGAACAACAGGCCTGAAGATGGTAAGACAGAAGGCAGATAAAGCATTTGAATGACTGTTATAAAATAATTCCTAAAAGATGGGATGGTAACAACTCAGAGAGTGGGAATGTAGAAGGCTCAAAGACAGAATGCTCAGAAGATGGTCAGGGCATAGAGGGAAGACAAACACACAGAGGAGGAGGAGCAGTGTTCCTGTTTGTAAGTTGATCAGCACTAACTCTAAAGTTTCTGCAGTGTGTATGTCTCAACTTTTGCTTTAAAATGCACAGATTAAATTAACCTGAAAAGAAAAAATTAAAGAATTTAAAGTATTAGAAAAAAAAGAAAAAAAAAACTCACAAGGCACATTGCTCTGTGGTTTGTACTCCAAAATGCACAGATTAAAATAAAAATGTGTTTTTAAAGCATAAAAAAACACCAAAATGAAAACACCCAGTGCAGATGGGGAATTCCTCAGAAGAAACATCTTCCTGAGGCAGAGGGTGAAGTGAAACATGTTTTGAGTGGAAGAGTTGTCAGGGTTTCCAATTTCTGTAACTTGGAAGGGCTTATTAGGTGAATATCAATAGCACACTCCCACTCAAACCAACAGAAGCCAGAATGACCCAGTGGGTAGAGTTTGAGTAGTAATAGAAGTTGTAAATGTTTCCTACTAAGTGTTTAATAGAGTTCAGGATCAGGTAGGGACTAGACTCTCTGTAAAGCAGGCCAAATTAAGTCCCTCCCAGCTCTTCTTCCAACATCCTTCTAAGTCCTTCCTAGAAAACAAGCTTCTGTATTATATCAGCTCTGAGTAAACACCAGACACAAGATGAACCCTATTAAATAAATTCACTTGTTTTCACTTTTGTGGCCATTCTAGAGCTAGCAGGTAGTGCTATTATTATCTTCATTTTACAGAAGGAACTGAGGTTTGGAGCATTCGTTAACTTCACCAACTTGATGTCAAAGTCAGGATTCTTCACCAGCCATGCCTGACACTTACATCTGCACTTTCAGTCACTTAACAATAGGCTATGGCCAAAATGTAGCCGGTGAGTTTTGTTCTCAAACAGCTGCTATTTCTTCTTCAAGTGTTAACTCCTCTCACAGGATTTTAGAGCTGAAAAATGCCTTAAGGTTTTCAAATACATCATATATTGCTTTAGGTTTTAACATCTCCATATATCAGAATAGTATAGTCTTGAAAAATACATTAAACCATTTTATGTTACTGTAACAGAATACTTGATGCAAAGTCCTTTACATAGAAAAGGGGTTTAGTTCATATTTTGGGGGTTGAAAGTTCAAGTTCCTATGTTTCACCTCTGGTGAACTACCGCCCTCCTCCTGCCACCCACTGCTCTACATCATAACATGCTAGAGACGTAGAGACACAGAAAGGGAAACAGCTGTATGTGGAAAGAAGTGTGTGTGTGTGTGTGTGTGTGTGTGTGTGTGTGTGTGAGAGAGAGAGAGAGAGAGAGAGAGAGAGAGAGAGAGCCTTGCTTTATATCAATCTGCTCTGGTAACTAACTTGCCCTTCAAAATCAGCCTTAATGCTTTCCAAGGGCAATGCTTCCATGACATAATTACCTTCCCCTAGACTTCACTTCTTGTAGATTCTACCTCCTCAACACTTGCATGACTGCTGACAAAGCCTTCAGCACAGGAAACTTTGGGAGACATACTCCAATATCCAAACCACAGCACGTATGAACATCAAAGGTATCCACTTATCTCCTCTCATCCTATTTGGTTAAAGCTTGGGAAGACTTCCAAGGATTTAAAAAGTAATTATAAAAACACAAATTATATGCTAGGCTCTAGTGGCTCATGACTATAATCCTAGCTATTCAGGAAGCTGAGATCTGAGGATCATGGTTTAAAGCTAGCCCAGGCAGGAAAGCCCACAAGACTATTACCTTCAATTAACCACCAAAAAGCTGGAAGTGGAGCTATGGCTCAAGTGGTAGTGCACAAGCAAAAGAAAATGCTCAGGCCCTGAGTTCAAGCCCCATGACTGTTACCAGCCCCAGCCCCGACCATACAATGCACATAGATACACTTAAATGCTAACTGTACTTTGCCTTTTGGATACATTTGATAATAGATCCTCTGAATCTTTAATTTGTTCTTTTTCTTCATAATTGAACAGTTAGTCCATCCTCCACTGAAAGTCCAATTGAGGCTAAAAACTTGTCACTTTTAGCACACTTAATGATTTTTATTTTTGTCTTATTTTTATTAAATTGATGAGACCTCTTTGTTTATTTTCACTCATATGAGCACTTTCTTTTTCTATTTTCTACTTGCTTTTATAAAATGCCATCAAATATTTGGGCAACTGCACGAATCTTCCATTAACACGGTGGCATAACGTTAAAGCCGAATGACTGTTCATTAAACAAAGTACTCAGTGTTCTTTTGTCAATTAATGAATGAACATCTGAATTCAGTGTGTGAAAAGAAATTTAGAGATAGTGCAGCCAGTGAGACAGTTAAGCACATAAAAGTCAAAGACTACAAATAGCTCCATTAAGCAAATATTTAAGAAGGGCCTACCAGGTATTGAGTCTTGAGTACAGGAAGAAGAACCTGCCATTCCCTAATTCTTAATGAGCCAGTTCTTTCAACTGAGAGTTGAGATGAAAA
Source organism: Dipodomys merriami (assembly GCF_024711535.1). Taxonomy (NCBI): domain Eukaryota; kingdom Metazoa; phylum Chordata; class Mammalia; order Rodentia; family Heteromyidae; genus Dipodomys; species Dipodomys merriami. Next base: position 24,238,035 of record NW_027202715.1, read on the forward strand.
GAGATGGCATTGAATTTTCTTGACCTAGCTTTCTTGGTGGCCTTGCATAACTTTTTCACATGAAGAGTTCAGGTCACATTTAGTAAGAATGCATTAGAAGCTAGAAACTAAGTCAGGAATTGGTCTGGTGACATGATGATAAGCCCTCAGGAGCTTTCTAGTCAGTACAGATATAGGCTGATAGATTATTCCATTACAACACAGTAAAATGTATGGCTGGGATATAACCAAGATGCTAAGGGTCTATTGAGAAGGACTCTCAAACCATCCTGAGGCATCTTAGAAGTCTTCCTGGAAGAATTACAAAGAAGGATAGAAACTCTTCGTTTCTGGATGACAAAAGATGTTTTGAACAGAGGTGACAATAAGCCAAGGTGTAGAGATGCATCTTGCACTGCAGTTCTGAATCTCTATAAAGTCAGAAAGTGAGACATGCGCATTGTAAATGTCTGGGTCACGCTAAGTATTGAAGTCTCAAACCACTATGTCTAGAGTTGTTTCTTGTACAATGGTTCCTCCTTCATTTTTCTTTTCTTTCTGGTAGTACTGGGGTTTGAACTCAGGCTTTTCTGCCTGCGAGGCTGAGGTTCAACCACTAAGCCCCACTTCCAGTCTTTCATTCATTGTTGATTGCATAAGCACAGAAGCCTTTTTGTTTTGTTTTGTTTTCCTTGAACTATAACTAAAACTACCTTCCTGTTTGAGTATTTGGCAAACTCTGGAGGACCTTTGAGTGGACCCTGATCAAATGCAAATATGGGAAAATACTGGCACCTGGGAGAGCAATTGATCCCCAAAGATCCATGGAGCACAAACTAAACTTCTAACCTAGGCTTTAAGAAATAAAACAGCCAGTTTTCCTATAGCTGTCATCTATCACAGGAGTGCGATTTACCAATCTTTAGACAGACTGAATCTGTCTGAATCTAAAGATTTACCAGTCTTTAGACAGACATAGCTAATGATTACTGTGTGGAGATATTCAGTGGGCTTTTATGTGAGAGGACTCAGATTTTAAAAACCAAACAAACATGATCTCTAGGTACAGTTACAGACAACTTCACGGTAGTAGCTTGATCTTCACTCAAGATCACCTAGAAAACCACCTTCTGCTCATCTTTTCTGGCTTTCCACAGATTATAGTCTCCAAAGATTTTACTGAGATCCTACTGAGATATAATTCCCATACCATGTAATGAACTTAATTAACATGTTCAATGGAAGAGCTTTCAATAGAGTCACAGAGTTTTATATCCATCACCACAATCAATTTTAAAACAACTTCATTACTCTGAATGAATCCAATACTCCCTTGCCATCTCTTTCCTATTTCCCATGTCCCCTAAGCCTATAAGTACTAATCTTCTTTTTGTCTTTATAGATTTTCCTTGTTTTAGATTTTTCATCCAAATGGAAGCAACTAATACGTGCGGTTCTGTGTGTGTGTGTGTGTGTGTGTGTGTGTATGTATATATGTATGTGTGTGCATATGTGTGTGTGTCTGTGTCTGGGTGTGTGTCTATATGTGTTTGTGTGTGTATGTGTGTGTGTATGTGTGTATGTAAGGCTTTTTGCACTCCTTGCCTTTTGCTTAATGACCCTGTTCTTGGATGTGAATTTTGTTCTTGACTTCATGTACCATGTTGTCTCCATCTTCTAAACAATCTGGACAGCTCCTCCTTAAACTGTCATCTGGGAAGAAGAACTAGATAATGGAAGCAAAGGTTAGGGATGGGAGATGGGACTGGATAGATCCTGCTTCTCCCTCAGACACCCTCAGATTCTTTCCTCCTAGTTAACTTGCTGTTACTACTGCCAAAAGTCATGGATGGGCTGAGGCTGAAGAGGGAGAAAACTATCCTCCAAAATATGTACCGCAAGGTGACAGCATCCCCCTTCCCGCCACCCGCCACCTTGACTTCTCAGCTATTTCTGTTCCATCAGTGTCTCTGGCACAGTCCAAGCTCAACAGACAGGAGCAGTCACATGGATTGTTCTCATAGCTGTATGATCAGCTTAGGGAAGTTTTCTATGGGCTGTGACCACCCACAAGAGAAAAGACACAGAAGAGTCTCCAGAGGAAAGCAGGAAAAGGTGGCCTTGCATTGCTGGTGAAAGACGGCGTGTAACTTTGGCGTGCCAAAAGAGAAGGTAGCTCGTTTCCATCACAGATGGCAGCAATACACGGAGTTCTTCTCATTCTACTGGGTTCCCTCAGCAGTTATTGTTTCAAGGAGGGCCATGCATCCTCTCTACACAGACCCAGGACACAAGGGGGAAAATCTTGCTTGTACCCCCTACAGGTAGGAGGGAAGGCAGCTTTCTTTTGATATCACATCGTAGTATTTGAATGAAGGCATAGACTACAACCGATGTTGCTCAATGGAATATGTGACTCCTTTCCACCCTTCTGGGCACTTCCATCTGGCTAGGCAGTACAGCAATGATGGCTTGTGAGTTGAAACATCCTCAGGGCTAGGCTTGTGCAAAGAGGGAAGCAGGAGGAGGAACTGTCTATCAGTACCCATCCTCACCCACGCATCTATAATTACCAACAATGGTTGCAGTGCAACTCAAAAATATAAACACACTGAGCTGGCTTCAGCCAAAAGTTCTATTTATAGCCTCCATGAACCTACTCATAATCTATTTTTTTTGTGTGTGTGTGCCAATCCTGAGGCTTGAACTCAGGGCCTGGGCACCATCCCTGAACTTCTTTTGCTCAAGGCTAGCATAACTCTACCACTTGAGCCACAGCGCCACTTCTGGCTCTCTCTGTTTATGTGGTGTTGAGGAATCAAACCCAGGGCTTCATGCGTGTTGGCAAGCACTCTACCATTAAGCCACATTCCCAGCTCCCCTACTCGTAATCTTATCATCCTCCTTTGAGAGCACCCCCCAATTGGGAGCCATGTGACGGCCATTCTCAGTGTGATGTGAAGCACATGAGTCTCCACCTTCAGTTTCAATATGGTCCATGAAAACATGCAGCCTCTCTGACAGAAGTGCATCTCAAAAATAAACACTTTTCCTGGGTAGACCAGACAGGAACACAGAGCCAAAGGCCTTCCATTCCAGACTTTGAAATTATAGGGTTTAGTTGGGAGGTGTGACAGTGGCACTCATTGTTGCCGAACGGTTTGTTCAGGCAAGACAGGAAGTGGTAAGAACTGTGACACGGTGGAAAGAGCAGAGGCCATGGAGTCAAGCAGCTCTACATTTCAGCTTGGACAACTTTCCTGACCTCTCTGAACCTCGTTTTCTCTCTGTAAATGAGAGTGCTAAAAAATAAAAATAAACACACAAATCTATCTCACATGCAGAGCTTCAAATCTGAGTTCTATAGTATTATTAATGATTCATTATTATACATTTGGATTTCTGAAAGATTTGGCTCATACAACTTATAGTGGATACTATCTGTGAGATGTTCCTTAGTGTTAAAAGAATCCTAAAGAAAATAAGATTCTTTTTCTATACAGTTAATGTTATATTTATTGAAGAAATGGGAGCTCATATTTGTAATCTTAGCACTTAAGAGGCTGAGATATAAGGATTGAGGTTCAAAGCCAGCCCAGTCAGAAAAGTCTATGAGACTCTAATCTTCAATTAATCACCAAAAAGCTGGGAGTGAATGTCGAGCAACAAAGCTCAGGGACAACACTCGGCCCTGATTTCAAGACCTGAGTTCAAGCCCAGTACTGGTATGTATACACACACACACACACACACACACACACACACACACACACGCACACACACACACACACACACACACACACACACACACACAGTTGAGAATATATCAATTTGCGTCATATTTCTGTTTGTAATGTTCAAAGGTAGTATTTATTGACTTATTTATTTATCATAATTGCAAATTCCATTTCTTGTACATTAAAAAATAAGGAGTGGCTCACTGCACAGGAAAATAAACTCCTCCCTCCATATGATAGTTCTTCATACTTCTCAAGAATGAGATCATTGTTTTCCAAGTCTTGTCCTCTCTAGGTAACATTTTTGGCTCTCTTCAGAGCCACTGGAAAGCTCCTGATCTCTTAGTCAGATAAATTCCTTTTGAAAATTTGTTTATTTTTTAAATGTGAGCATTTCTAGTAGTTCCTCATCTTTCCTTCTCTTTCTAGCTGCTTTTGATTCTCCATTATGAGCATTGTCAAGTGTGTAAACTATATGCGTTCCTTTTCTCTCTGTCTCTCAACTACTTTGGGTCTATTTTCTTCCTCTGAGAAAGCTGATATATATTTAGGGAATTTAGGGAATTTAGACTACGTTAAGCTAAAAGCGGTTTGAAGGTAAATCTATGGTAAACATAAAAATGATATATAATATTCCAAAGCCCAAAGTCCTAAAATAAGGTTTAATTTTCCATGAACTTTCTATGTGAATAAAGATTATCAATGTGTTCTTCCCTCTGCCCCCTACCACACTGATACCAGGGTTTGAACTCAGTGCCTAACAGTATTGTTCTGCTTGTTTATTCATAGCTGAACCACACCTCCAGCCTGGATTTTTGCTAGTTGCTTGAGAGATGGAATCAGGAGAACTTTTCTACCTTCTCTGTCTTTGAACTATAATCCTTAGAGCTCAGTCTGCTAAATAGCTAGGTCTATTGGCTGGTTTATAAGCATCACACTTCTATGTGAACATATAATCCTTTAGCCATCAAGCCTTGGTGTAGTGCAGTTTTTGCATCAGAACCAAACTGATATTTACTTGATGGTAGTTCTCCTGAGTTAATCCTATAAATAACGATAACAACAAGAGCAATAGTAATAGCCACAGCAATGACATTCATTTCCTGAGGACTTGCTACTTCTTAAACATTACGTTCAATGGCTTATCCTTTTAAAATAGAATTCTGGGTAAGATTTTATTATAAGCACTTAGATAGAAGAAAGATCAAGGTGGAAAAGAATGAAGTAATCTTGTCCAGGGTCTCTGGGTACTGGCTAGTGGCAGCAACCTGAGCTGTGGTTGTCAAATACCAAAGTCTCAGCTGGCTTCCAAGAAGTTGTTGTTTTAGTGTTCTGTAGTAAGGATGGTTCTGATAGGAATAGAAGGAGGAACACTACAAGGATTCACTCAAGTATGAAGACAAAAGTCTTTGCTAAATAGCATGTCCATCTGGGACCAAGACAAAGGTATCAGAGGTAGGAGCTTGTAAGTCTTCAAAGGTTTTCTAATGAAGATAGGGGGTACACAATCCAGAGAACAAATCCAGAAAGGATCAAATGAAGGGCTGTGTCTGTTTCCCAGAGCATAGTGTCACACCCTCATGACTGGCCTCTGCTATCAACTTCAGCATTTGCTGCCTAGAGACATGACCATAGGGGGAACCAATCGCAATTCTTTCTTACTTGATCTTGAAAGCTGCCATCACCACTGTACCCTGAAACCTTAGTATGGATCTGAGTTGCAGCAATAATCCTGCCAAAATAACATTTTATGAATTGTCACATTGAAAATGAACTAGGATAGCTGTGTCCTTAGTACTGTTTGTGTCAATAATACATCATACTGCACAGTAATACAATAAGCCACTGCGAATTATTTTGTGAAAGCTTCTCTAGAAATACAAATCAAATTCCTTTTTTACAAACCGAAGTACAATTTTGAAATGCAAGATCACCTCTTGTTTGCCATCCACAGATTTTGGCATCTACCTCAAACTTCATCAAAATAACTTACAAACTAAGAAGGGTTGGAACATGTTTTCCCTTTCCAATCTCTTCACCTATGTTCTTATGACTGATGCTAATTAAGTGGTTCAAACTATAGGAGTGTTTCACACATCTTGAAGTTGACCCTGTTCATCAGTCCCTTTCAACAGAAAAGGAAAGGGAAAGATACGGCCAACGTGGACACCCCTTTGGGAAATGGTGAAGCCAGGAATTTGAATTTGTCTTTTTAAAATTAGCTTATCTTGAAATCAGGTTTAATCCATGCTTTCAAAATCTAGCATATCATGAAACTTAGAAAGCTCCAGCCCTGGATGATTTTTGAGCTATTTTGAGGGAAATGGTAATTGACATTTAAAGATATCATGTCTCTTAGCAACCACAGGAGTTTCATGGAGTTCATTTGATCTTCAACAAGATTCACATCCTGAACCAGCCTAGCTCATATCAAACTGTTCCCCTTGCCCAACTTCTCAGGGGCCACTGTAGAGCTGTGAAGCACAGTATATATTGCTGTTTTGGGAAGGGGCACAGGGAGAGGAGAGAGGGAGAGAGAGATGACTAATGTGCATGTCATCAGCCAGAAATGCATAAGAATTCTTGCCCTTTCTCTGGCATTGCACTGACCAGCGTACAGAAAACTGCTGGAGGAGAAAGAACAAGCCCTAGTTGATACCCACACCCCATAGGGGAGGGTAAGGTGAATTGCAGATGGTCTCTTTCCAACACTCTCATGTCCAGGCCCTTTGCCAGTCTCAATATTCTGTTCTTCTCTGTGCAACCTCAAAGATGCATTGTTCTTTCAGTAACAGAAGTTGGGGGATTTAAGCTGGTTTTTGTTTTCCTTTATCTCCTGACATATTTATTGCATATCTGTACCCATATCTACTTGCCTTTGCACAAATATAATAAACAAAATCAAGGCATTTTTTCTCTAAAAAGCAAAAAAGCACCACCATCTTAATTTATGGAAGGTCCAGAAGGTGTGCAAAGGATGCTTGTGTAAGTTCAGTGTGGCTCCCGTGTTGGGGCTTCACTTAGGATTTGGGTGCAAGCAATTGTCCTTTTGTGAGCACATTTTCTAACATATTTTCATTGATCTTGAAAATGCAAAAATGATGTGGGATAATTCCAACAAATGCTAATATGGAAGTTAAAGTTAGAAAGATGAGAACTTTGAGGAATATATATATATATATACCTGGATACCTGGATACAATTGTTCCCTTCCCTAAGAGAGGTAAGCCTGCCAAGGCTACATCAACAGGTTTTAATACTGGCATGGGGCAATTGACACACAGAAATGCCACTACAAGATAACAGCACATTTATTCAACAATCAATTCACAGGTTCTCCTTAGTGTTAATCACAGTGATACACAGGCACAGGTGATACCAATATGGGGAAGAGATGTTTACCTACCCTTGGGAAAGTCAGAATTCAAAATGAGGACAGATGTTGAAATTAATGATTTCAATGCAACAGAAAACAGGGACTTATAGAAGAGGCTGCCATCTTTAGAGAGGGGAGCGATGATCTCAGGGAATTTAGGAAAATGTTTGGCAAGGGGGACATTGGGAGTTCATTTGAATACAGATATGCTTGCTATTCTACAAAAATTTCCCTAAATGATACTTGCCATCTTTTTTTCTGCTTAATGTCCCAGTTTACACACACACTCTCTCTCTCTCTCTCTCTCTCTCTCTCTCTCTCTCTCTCTCTCTCTCTCTCTCTCTCTCTCTCTCTCTCTCTCTCTCTCTCTCTCTCTCTCTCTCTCCATTCACTCTCCAGGAAAGAAGTCTTTTACTTGGCAAACTGTTGGAAAAATACTAGGCTAAACATTATTATAACTTTCCTAAACTACTGTCTTTCCCCAATTTTTGCTCTCTCTGGGGGCCCATTAAGGTTTTATTACTGTTTCAGGCTTTCCCCCTTCAGTTTGTGGTGAGCTGTTTATAAAGCAAGCAGCCACAGGAAATGTCAACAAAATGCATCCAAGCAATAATCTTGTCCACGGAGCCACATGTGGGCGCTCACCAATGAGTCCACAATTGATTGTGTTTCCAAAGCTGTAACGGGTTTCTCTTTTCTATTTCCTTTGGTGGCCTTCCATCTCTAGAGCTCAGAGATGAGAAAGCTCGAAATACGTTTTTCTCTGACCGGAGCCTGGAGGATGTGACTGAAGATCCAGATCTCTGTTCTCCAACTGGGACGTAGATATCCCAAAAGGGACCCAGGAACTCCCTTCTTTTCCTATGGAGCAGGGCAGAGAATGTCACACAAAGGTCTGGGAAGGCAGCAAGGGTTTGGAAGCTGAGTTCAGAAATGTTTGTGTCAGCTGCTGGCTTTCTGTTTAGTCATGGTCAGGCTCCTCTCCATGTTCCTGTGCATGTAAGTCTGATTCCATGTACTCTCTGAAAGACAACAAAATTATGCAGGCAAATTCTGCATACTTACTGATTTACTTGAAATGATAGTTTTCCCTTAAAAAATCAATTTATATGTTTATTTATCTACGTGTGTGTGTGTGTGTGTGTGTAAACTGGGACAGGGCCTCACACTGTCATGTGGCTTCTTTGCTTGAAGCTGGTGCTACACCACTTGAGCCACATCTCCACACCTCCACTTTTGGTGGTTAATTGGAGATAAGAGTTGCTCAGACTTATCTGCCCCAGCTGGTTTCAAATCATGATCCTCAGATCTCAGCTTCCTCAGTAGCTAGGATTACAGGCATGAGCCATGTTTGCTGGCTCTTCTTTACATTTTTCACTAGTGATTCCTATTGCTATCTAGATGTCACTGAGTGCACCGCTCGGCCAATGGAAGAGAAAGACAAAGAGAGAGAAATAACCCTACCAGCTAGGCATAGATAGCCTGACGTGAAAGACAAAGGAACAGATGCTTGCAAACTTAAGCTAACTTGCAAAATGGTGGAGACTGAAAGCAGATAGACTTGGGGGATTTCCTGGTCCTATCACTTTCTAGTTATTTGTTATTGGTCAAGTTTCTTAGTTCCTCTCGGCTTGTTTCCTCATCTGTAATGCCTACACCACATAGCTGTATTGATTTAATAGCATAATACATGAAGGAAAACTGCATTATACATCACATGTCTTTGTGCTTAGTAAATATTATAGATCATTATTATCATGGGAGTTTTTGTGATGCACATGCAATAGACCCTGTGAATAAAATCCTAAAACTTGTGTTGATTTCACTCGTCAGGCAGCTTCTATGAAGCCACACAGGCAGCCATTCCTGTGCTTCCTCTCAGAGCTCAGTTCTAAGAAGCTGATGTGTCACTGCCTGCTGAATCACTCCCGACAGGGACTCAGCAGTGGACAGCATGTGCCTCCTTCTTTCCAGCTGCCCACAAGCTCAGGAGCAGTTCAGGAGGAAGTGCCTGGGCCTTGCCACTGGAATTGCACAAGAGATGCCCTGCCAGCTTACACTCTTGGGAGCGGGGATGGTGCAGTAGTGAGGGGCTTGGAGAAGAAAGGTGGGAAACCAACTGAATAGCTTCCTTCCTAAATCATACCACCATGCAAATCTTCTGACTGTTCACTCACAACTGCCTTCCTTGGAAAGCACACCAGCATTTCAAAGACTACAAAGAAAGGTGGTTAAATGATACAGGATACAGATGGAGGCTGTAATTGCGGATAAACTATATAATAAGAATCTCTCAGCCCACAAAGATGATGGTCTATGTGGCTAAAAATCAACTAACCACCCAGCCAATCAATCAACCAATCAATAACTACAAAGAATATTGAGTTAACAAGAGGTTTTGTTATTTTGCTTCTTGTTTCCCCCGCCCTTTGTTACTGTTTTTGCTTCCTGTATCTTTTGTCTTGTACATGTAAGTTTATCTGATCTGAGGAGGGTAATGGGAAACAGAGAAATGGCGGGACAGAGGGTGAACAAATGAAGCCGTGGCACTCACTAGACACTGTGTTGAAAATGAACTATTCAACCTGTGGGAGAGGGGCTTTGGGAGGGAAAAACTGGGAGAAAATGAAGGAAGAGGTGATACTGTTCAAAAAGAAATATACTTAATATATGACTTACATAACTGTAACCCCTCTGTCTATCACCATTATAATATCAGCAAAAAAAGAATACAAACACCAATAGTGATCATCACCTGACATCAGAATATGAAAACTAGATGGAAACCCCTTTAACCCACAGCACATAGTCAAAGAAAAGGAAAGGAAATGTTGAATCATGAATTGAGAAGGAAACAACCAAATCTATTGTTTTAAAAATATTGTTAAAATACTTTAAAAATATCTACACCCTGCTTATTTCTAATAAAGGAGTTGAGGCCATAATTCAAAATGAGAACTGCCTTGAGAAAAAAATGCAGTACTTCTTTTCAGGATATTCAGTTTTTGAAGATCTTTCCCTATGCTATACCATCGTACATGGATCCCTACCATGATGCCAAAATAACGCCTGGTTAGAACTTTTTTCAGTCTCATTAATGGATGAAGAAAATGAGGCCTGGGGTGGGGATGCCATTCTCTAAGGAACATAGAGTTCATCAGTATTAGGCAGGGAAACTGAGAAAACAGAATCCATATGGAACGTTTGCAACAGGAAAAACTGAATGTCGGCAATTGGATGTGCAGGTAATGAGGATGTGCTAAATGAAGTCAACAAGGACCAGGGAGGCAACCCAAGATTGACACAGCAAAAGCTGTACAACTCCCAGGTTGCAGAGGAAGGATGAGGAGGAAATAAGAGTTGTTATAGTCCTGGTCAAACTGGAAGCCCATGGGTCTGCTGTGAGATCTGGTCCTATGGAGGTATAGAAATCAGCCTGCAGAAGAGAAGAAGAAAAATCCCAGGCTTGTGACTTACCTCCACCACCAGTCATGTGCCTGTTGGGAGCCAGAAGACCAAATTGAAAGGAGGTAATATAACAAACTATATATATATATATATATATATATATATATATATATATATATATAGAGAGAGAGAGAGAGAGAGAGAGAGAGAGAGAGAGAGAGAGAGAGAGAGAGAGAGAGAGACAGACAGACAGACAGACAGACAGACAGACAGACAGAGACAGAGACAGAGACAGAGACAGAGAGACAGAGAGACAGAGACAGAGACAGAGAGACAGAGAGACAGAGACAGAGAGACAGAGACAGCAGAAGAAGAGCAAGGAGGGACCATCATTTTTAAAAACATCAGTCTTTGGAACATCTCTGTCCAGGATTCTTTCTGGTAGAATCTGTATTTTGGTCACAACACTCAGAACTGCTTTCTCATCTAAACTCATGCAAACTATGAGGCTGTGTCGTGTTGTGGCAACAAATACATTCCTGATAAGTTTCTCCTCCAGGGAAAGGCTTGTACACAATGGAACCCTGTTCTATTGTGTTCCAGCCCTTCTGAAGGGCAAGTATTATTTTCCTAGTTTATTTGTGTCAATTTTCTTATATTGGATTGCGTTTATTTTTTCCTTCATGAGGGGGTCTTTCTGGAAACATAATAATCCTACAGCTTCAAATTTAGAGCAGAAAGCATTGTTGACAAGTGATTTATGTAGGGGAAGATTTAAAATAGCCATTTAGTAGCCCTCTTAAAATCACCATTGGCTCCTCACAGCTACCTCAAATAGTTGAACTAAAACCCATGAACTTGCTAGGCATATGCAGCATAAGAGGTCTCTTACTGCTATCTTGCCAGTAAAGGCTAGCTCCTCAGACCTCTGTCTGGAAGAACTCGAGAGCTGTACCTCCTCTGTGATTCAGAAGGTCAACAAAGGGTCCTTATCACAGTTGGAGATGCAATCACAGACTAGGGTGGGATTAGACTGACAAGTTGTCCTGGAGACCTACTACTGTGTGTCTCAGGATAGTAGTGAGAGCAGAGGGTGGTCGAGGCCTGGGTAATACTGAAAAATACTTTAATTGCCATCATAGCGACACTGATGAATACTGTCTAAATAGCAACTTTGTCACCAGGGTTGTGAAACAGTGTATAGACAGACAGAATGGAAAGGTCATTCACATATCCCAGGAAGAAGGCTGCCCTGAGCACCTCTGTTTTCATCCCAGGACCATTAGCCTCTATTTTTTTTAACTTTTATTACAAAGGTGATGTTCAGAGGGGGTTACCCTTATGTAAGTCCGGTAATGAGTACATTTCTTTTTGAACAGCATCACTCCCTCCCTCATTTTTTCCCAGATTTTTCCCTCTAGACCCCTCCCACACAAGAGGTATTGTCCAATATAGTGTCTAGTGAGTATTACTGCTGAATTAGTTCACCCTTTGTCCCACTGTTTCTGTGCTTTCCCTACCCCTCCCCAAATCCGACAAACTTACATACATGACAAAGGGTACAGAAATAAAAAAATAAACAGTGACAAAAGTGAAGAAAAAGAAAAAAATAAGTAAAAAGAACCTCAGTTCAATAAAAATCCTCTTCCATTTCTTGGGGTTCATTTTGATAAGCATCATTCGATATGATCATTTGCTCATAGGGATTGAGCCCTTGTGATCCTCTCCTAAGAATATCCTCCTTTGGTCTCACTGTATGAATGTTTAGAGTGTTATTTAGTTTATCATGTCTGAATGTAATTTTTTTGTCTTTTATTGCCAATTAGATTTTCTTGTAGATTTATAGGCACATTCTAATTTTTGCAAATGACAGAAACCATGCAATCTATGTTTCTTTCCTCCAGGGCACTGATAGTTTTAAATTATGCTGAAGATTCAGTATAGCACAGTGCTGGGCATGCACTACAACTACCTGGCATATAGAAGAAGAAACTGATCACAGCTGTTGACTCAAGAGAAGGCTGAGAAGCTCTCCCTTCCTCGGGGCCAAGTGTTGTGGGTTCTTTTCTTTTTTCCAAGATCTTCCAGAAAAAAAAAAAAGCAGAACCTTTGCCCAGACAGGGCAAGCATGTCATAAAGTTCTGCTTTCACTGTGTGTTAAGTGGAAATGATTAGGCAAGCGAATAGTAAGAGATTCCTCTCTGCATTTCCTCTGTGTGGCGGGGGGGGGGGATCTTTCCATGGACCTCTGCACACTCAGACTGACAGTGCAAACTGTGATGGCTTGTGCTGATAACCCCAGGATGCTCTGCTAATTTGTCATCATGGCTGAAGGGACCACTTCCTGGATGCATACATACATGTGAAGAGGCTGGAGTGTGTGTGTGTGTGTGTGTGTGTGTGTGTGTGTGTGTGTGCTCAGCGCTGACTTGAAGGAGGTGCTGTCTGACAGAATTTGTTCTGAATGCCCACAGCCAGTGAGTTTCTGTCATTAGGCTATGATGTCTGGACCAGGTCCAGTCCTGAACACTTCTGCTCCTATGACTCTGATAAGTGTTCCCCTACCACTACTACTTCCAGAACACTTTGGGCTAGCTAAGTATTGCACATCCCCAGGTGGAAGCAGCAGTCCCAGGAAATCATGTTCTTCCCATTTTACAGGCGAGCACACTTCTCAGTTCTACTCAGGATGTGATGGAATGTCTCAACTACCTAGCCTGACACTTTCTAGTGGAACTTGCTGGAGCATGAGATAATAGGAAACCCTTTGCTTAGTGAAGCTTTTGTCTGTGGATTGTTAGATCTGTCATGAGCTTCAAATCTGGCTGCATCTTTAGAATCCCTCAGGAAGCTTTCTAAAAATATGTATATTTGGGTCTCTCAAGATCAATTAAATCAGAATCATTAAGGATGCTGCTGCAGAGTGGGTTTGGGTTTTAATACTCTGGGTAATTCTAATAGGCATCCAGGACTGAGGATTACTTACTGCCTTGGACTCTAGTTACGACTTTAGCTATTGGGTAGGCCAGTTTGTCTTTAGCTACGTTACCTGTGAAAATGGATTTGTGAGAGCTGCCTATTGGGGTTCAAGAGCTCATGAAATCAAGTGCTGGAGTCCTGTCTTCGCTAGTTTCTATCCACGTGATTATAGCAAGCTATTTAACCTATCAAGCTTCAGGTGACCATTTGCCTTAGTTGATTCATGAGCATTCAATTGTGAAGATTAAATGAGATAACTCAAATACAGCATGTATACCTGATATATGATCAGTGCTCAATTCAATTTGTTATTATGTCATCTTAGTAATGTCAAAGCTTCTGGTGTTCTTCAGAAAAGCTCTCTATCCAAGACTGTGGTTGTTTTATTGGAATGATTTGGTATTCTTACAATGAACTGTGGCTCTCAAGTCCTTAGAAATGGAAAAATGGAGCCTAAATTAATTAAGGGAAGAGAGAAAAAAAGATGGACAGAGAACACCCAAAGCTAAGAGGTGATTTACAGCAGAAGAAAGGGGGGTGTCAATGATTTCCTCAGTCTACTAAGTTATCTGAGCTCCCCAACCATGAGGTTTGAGAGTATTCTGAATGCACATGACTTCCAGGATAAACCTCAACTGAAGGTCACTGGCTGAAACAGACGGGCTTAGTGTCAGTGCCAAGCAAGGAAGTTTTAGCAGCTCAGGAATGAAGTTCAACCCACTGCCTAAATACACCCATTGCTGATGCTCTGGGCTCCTCATGCATGCAAAGTGTCTCCACCTGCTGCCAGCACATTACTAAGCCTCCTTAAGGCAAAAAGTGAGCCCTGCTCAGAGTCCTGAGAGTATAATTATCTGGCCCAATAAAAGACGCAGCTGGACCCTGCCCACTTGGAACATAAAATCTGTTTAGATAACTCCCTGAAGGAAGGGTGAAAAAGAATAGAACATTTTTACCATTTTGAGCTCAGGAAAGAAACACTCAGAGATCCTGCCCCTTGACTTTCTGAGGATGACGTCCCATTTTTTTTTCCAGCATGAACAATATTTAGCCATGCTCAGAAAGCCAAGTGACTCTGCTGCTCCCTCAGAAGCTTTGTTTCACCCCCCTCCCCCACCCCTGCTGCAAGGTAAGGGAGAATGGGGTTCTGAAAAAGGCTCCAGATGGAAGATCACCACTACCTGGTGGGGCGGGGGCAGAGGGGGGGAAGAGGGGGCAGAGGAGAAGTGGAGGAGATATTAGAACAATAACAGAACTTCTAGTCCAGACTATCTACTAGTGCATCATTTGCTTCTCTTACAATCAAACAAACCTAGAACTTGATTGAATACAATCAATAATCCTTGAGTGTTCTGTTCTGGGTACACTGGTAGAGCTTCAGGAATTCTTAGAGATCCTCCTTACTAGGATGAAATGCTTAATGTGACGCCCCACAGTGTCTCTCCTATGGGAAGATATAGACTCATTCCCATATATTTGAGGGCATTAAGAAGGAAGAGTTACCGTGCTACTTCATGAGCATCCAAATTTCAGTTCAATCCCAATCAGAAATGGTCTCTTTCTTCTAAAAGAGAGAAAGTTAAAACTCTGTAAGCATGATAGACTAGCAGGTAAAACAGCCAGTAAAAGGACATAGGGCTATATCTTAGAGTAGTCGATTATACGTTAAGTAACATACTACAACCAGTGTCTCTTAGAATATAGTTGGAGAACAATCTAAACATCGAGTTCAACTGAGAAATGCTATGTGCCAGAGAGCAATCATATTAGCAGAGCCTGAATCTAGTGACTTCAAATAGTAGTATGATGTCCTCTAAAACAAGAATAATGCCCACATTGGTTCAACAGCATTGGACAAGAGCCATGTGAGCATAGAGAAAAGTAGAAGAAAAGTCTCACTAGGTCATTGAACACTAACTGAGAGGCCTTTGGAAAATGCCGTGTATTTATATCAGAATCCAAAGCTGCAATTAGTAGGTGTTTAATGATTGGTGATGGGGTGGATAGTGGGTTCAGATGAAGTATCATGGCCTTCCCAGTCTACAGGATCTGTCGCTTGTCTGAGCTATCATCCTCTGTTTCTTGAGGGAAGAAGCACACGGAATCTGATTCTGGCTCTATCTTCTACTGAAGTCACTTGTTTTCTCTCCTTCCTCTGTTTTCTCATCAGCAAATGGGGACATCTACAGGAATAATAACTAGGCAGTGAAATTTCTGACATGTCAAATCCATAAGTCAGCAATTCTCTTGCTCTGCTATTCAAAACCTCTTCTGTGAGTTTTTTTTGAATTCTTTAACATCCTCACCTGACAATGACAGGAGTTACCATCATTCATTGAATCACTATTTACAACACTCTGATTCTTACATCCTCTGTGGGAGGCAGATACTATTATCCTTATGTGTATGGTGCGAGGGGGGAGATAAAGGAGTAGAATCTGGGAAAGGTTCCGGTTTAGGTTCAGATGGATTGTACATGCCATGGATTCAGGAGTTAGGATTTGGATTCTGCACTGTCTACCATGTGGCACAACTACTTCCTTGCTCAGAGTATCAACTTAGGCTGTCTTCTGAGAGCCAAGAATCATCTCCTAATTGTCTGAGTCTCCCACAGTGTCTAGCTCTTTGCTTCCTTGTACCTAACAGATGCCAATATATTGCTGGCTTTCAATATTCTTGGACAGAAAAAAAAAACTTTGAGATTGCCCAGTGATGTTTAAGTTGTTATGACTCTTGAATTTTATGATCTTCTCTATAGATAGTAGTCTTTTGTCTCCACGTATACGAAAAGTCTTCCCAAAGTGATGAACTCAGTGATAAAGTTATGAGAAACAAGGAGTGCTGGGCCCAATACATCAGTGTACTTGAACACTGTTCAGAGGGAAAAACACTTTCCCTTGCCTGGATAGACTGTGGGTCTGACTGGAGCGGGGAGAGGCATGTGATGCCTTGCCTGGCAAGACAGAACAAGAAATGAATCAACTGCCCAGTGCAATGGTATGCGCTATTTCTAAGCTGCCTAGCTCATGAGAACTGCACAATCCACAGCCCACTCTAATTTGTCACACCAAAGGCTGCCTTCTTAGTAAACAGTAGTCCACACTCCTGCTGGCTCTGAGTCACCACTTAGTGTTCAAACTCAAATGCCATCCTTGGAGTACACTATGCAGCGTGGAGCCAGGTGGGCTGGATGGGGCAGCACTTCCCATGGAAACTTCCACGTCCACTAGAGCCTCCAACTAGGGACCCTGAAACCACCTTACAGAGCAGCTCCTCAGTCACAGCTGGTCGCTCTCTCAGGAAACCCCTTTGTAGCTGAGGAAAGTGAAGATGAACCAGTTCAATGATTTATCTAAGATCCTATCGGCCTTTCTACAACCTGACTAATACATCACCATCTGTCATCCTCTACCTTGTCCCACACACATCCTCTTCCTCAGTCAAATGAAGTCATCTTAGACTTCATATGTATGTGTGACATGCTATTTCACTTCTCTTATATATTACATATGTGTCCTGTTAGAATATCATCACTGTGCCTTTGTAGCAGGCAGATGACTCGTTCTCCAAGACCTAACAAATGCATTCTTCCTTTTCCTTAGCCTTTCCCACCAGCTGACCCAGTCCTGCAACCCCCTCCCTGCATAAAACCCAGCTCTTCCTGCTGCCCTTCGGGCTGCCTGTACTGTGTTCACACAGCTGCCCTGTCACAGGGGCCCCCATCACTTTTTGGAAAATAGATTTGTTTTCCTAGACATAGGACTGAGTTCAGCTGCAAGTAATGGAAAACCTAGTTGATCAATATCTTGGACAAATTCTTGGGCTGTTTTTCATTTCCATGGGTAGCCATAACTACCATGATAACTCTGGCTCAGAGGCCACTCTGTTTCTCTAGGGATTTCTACTCAGATATCTTTATCATGTAACTGTTTGCCCCCAGACTGACTCCCAGTAGTCCCCAAATGACTGCTCCTTTAGCAAACCCAATTTCTAAGCTGGGGGGAAAAGGTAAGTACAATAGGTGCTAAGGTAGTTATTAGCCAAACTTGCTCCTTGTATAGTAATTTCCTAGAAAATGTGTTTGGTGACTCTTGCTTCTTCCTCCTTGGTCAGAATGGAATTATAGCAAATGAAGGATACTGTTCAACTGGATATACTAAAACTTACAATACAATCAGAGTTTGGTTGGTAAGGCAGAAAGGGAGAACAGATACTGGGTAGGCAAGTATCCGAGTACAGGGATTATGTCTTAACATCATTTCCAGGGCTGGGAAGGTGGCTCAGTGGTAGAGCGCTTGCCTCACATGCATGAGGCCCTGGGTTCGATTCCCCAGCACCACATAAGCAGAAAAAGCTGGAAGTGGTGCCGTGGCTCAAGTGGTAGAGCACTAGCCTTGAGTTGAAGAGCTGAGGGACAGTGTCCAGGCACAGAGTTCAAGCCCCGTGACAGACAATAAATAAATAAATAAATAAATACTCCTTTTCCCCTTAGAGCTTAGGATAAGACATGGAATATATAGGTACTCAATTTTAGAAGTGCAAGAAAGGTACTACAGATTTGTACCCCCCTCCTCCAGCTAAATGCTATTTAACAAGATGTGATTTCACGTGTCTTTGTGCTTTGAGACATAAGAATAATTTGAGAATGGAGGAAAAACACAGCAAAGACAGATGCGTGGAGGGAACAGTAGACAGAGGCTTACTTACTCCATTGGGAATACAGTTTAGCCATGCCTGGAAAGTAGGAGAAAGGCCAGGAAATGCTCTTCCTGAGATCCATAGCTTCATGAATCTCCTGTTTCCAGTTCAAAAAGAACAGGTAGGTCAGCACATAGCTTCAAGAGCCTTTAAAAATCTCTCTGCCATCCCTTTCTGTCTGTGGAAATTCCTTATCTGTGGAGCCAGGTCTATCTGGGTATCTGGGTTCTCTAAGACCAGGCATTAATTCTCTGTGTGTCTGGTTGTTTCTAGTATTTCACAAATATACACAACTTTGCAACCAGCATCCTTGAAATTACCTGGTGTTTGGAAATTATCTTGGTGTCCTTCCTTTATTCCTTGCTGATTTGGAAGGGCCAAAGGTATGAGCATTTCAAGGCTTCTGTTGGAAGTCTTGCTGCTTTGTCTTCCCTTCTGTCATGAAGGAAAGCCTACCATCACCCCAATAGTTGCCTTTCCTTCTGAAGGTTTCAATCACCACACAATGGTCTCCAAGGCCTAATAACAGCAAAACAACCAAGCAGAAGCCAAGATGGAGGGTATATGAGGTTAATGAGTCTTGATCCCTTTGCTGGAGTATATATTTCTCTCTGGAAAGAATGAGCATCAAGGATTTGAGGTACAGGATGGTAGCATTTATTCAATGCTCCATGAGGAAGTTCTGAGATTGTCCCATGAGCCCAAGTAGGGTCCCAGAGTCAGTTTGTGCGTTTCCCTATTGCTATCCATCAAGACAACTCTGTCTTCTGCCATCCTTCTAGTCTGCCTGCTCTCCAAACTCACCTTCTTCTGACCCTGTGCAGTCATGAGTTCAGCACCCCTTACCTCACTGTTCTGCTACCTATGGCTTTGCATTCCCCCAACCCATTCTCCCCTCACTCCATGGACCTTTCTAAATCCCCAGTGATGATTTCACAATCCAGGTTCATCGCTTGTTTCAAAACCTGTTCTTACACCATAGCAGCTTCCAACGTGCCATGTTCCCTCATGTCCATGGGCCCAAGCTGGATTTATTACGGTAAGGTCTGTTGTCCACTTCCTCAGCCCCATCCCCCCTTCCAGGAAATCACCATAGGAACCACCCCGCTGAAATTCTTTACAGAGGAGGAACCTAGGAAACATATGGGTAAAATATCACCCATCTCTATTCCAAAAGACAAGCTTACATTCTGCGTGGTGTGTGTGTGTGTGTGTGTGTGTGTGTGTGTGTGTGTGTGTGTGTGTGTGTGTGATGGTCGTCCTGGGGCTTGAACTTAGGGCCTAGCCACTGTCCTTAAGCCTTTTTTGCTCATGACTAGTGCTCTATCATTTGAGCTATGTCTCCACTTCTGGTTTTTTGGTGGTTAACTGGAGACAAGAGTCTTCCAGACTTTCCTGCCTGTGCTGGGTTCAAGCTATAATCCTCAGATCTCAGGCCCCTGAGTAGCTAGGATTATAGGTGTGAGCTACTGGCACCTGGTACATGTTCTGATAAAACTCAGCTCATTCTCTCTTCAGGGAGATGGAAGCTGCTCCCTTAGATTCTAGGTTAGGGGTCCTTTCTGTGTGTCCTCACAGAATGCACTGAGCTCTGTTGGGACTGTGTCTTCATTTGTCTTTCAGCCTTCCCCAGTTACACTGTAAATCCTATTAGGGCAGGAAGGTGGGCCTTGTTTGCTTCTGTCTCAGTAGACTTTGATCTGTTAGCATATGCATATGTTAGCTTATTGCCATGATAGTTTATTAAGTGACAAAGTGAGTAGTTGACTACCTATTGGAGGAGGGATTTGTGCTGTTAGTACTACTAAAGGAAACACTGACAATGACCCCTCTAGTTATATAGACAGGACTGCTGGCTTTTCCATGTCACATCCATGTGGCCTGGATGTCACATGGGAACATCCTGAAGAGGTGTGTCCACGCGTTATGTTCCCATTTGGATCAGAAATAACAATACTGGCTAAGAAATGTACTCATTAGGGCTGAGAAGGTGGCTCAGTGGTAGAGCGCTTGCTTTGCATGCATGAGGCCCTGGGTTCGATTCCTCAGCACCACATAAGCAAAAAGAAAAAAAGCTGTAACTGGGGCTGTGGCTCAAGTGGTAGAGCACTAGCCTTGAGCTGAAGAGCTGAGGGACAGCGCCCAGGCCCAGAGTTCAGGCCCCATTACTGGACTTCCCCCCCCCCCAAATAAAAAAGAAAAAAAAAGAAATGTACTCATTACCTTGCTTATGTAACTGTAACCCCTTTGTACAGTATTCTCACAATAAAAAACTTAATTTAAAAAAAAAGAGGGCTAAAAGGGAATGGGGGGAGTGTAGAGAGATAGAGCTGATGTTAAATAAAAGGGTTTTAGAAGTCTTATTTCAAAAAAATACCCAAATGTACTCATTACCTGAGTTATGTAACTGTAACCTCTCTGTACATCACCTTTATTTAAAGAACAATAAAAAAGAAAAAGAAAAATTTAAGCAGTAACAACAACAAAAAAAATGCTACTCTTCTCTTTTTGGATATTACTTTACTTATGTGGGAAAATGAAGCCAAGAAGTAAAAAATATACACCTCTCCTGTACATAAAAAGAAAAGATGTGAGAAGATTTTTTGTTTCAACAGCCATATATATAAACAAACGTGTGGTGTTTGTCTCTGTTCACATGTACATGTGTGTGCCTATGTGTGTGTGAAACTGTTCTTACTAAGAGCTTACTGGCTCTGTGTAACACATCGTATCCTTTTTTTTTCACACATTCAAGTTCATTGCTACTCTTCTCCCTGAATTATAAACAAAACCCCTACAGAGAGATAGGTTAGCTATCTGACTAAGGCCATGTGATCAGCAATTGGTTCCAAGACTATCATTTCAATCTCTAAAGTTCACACCCTTCAGGATGACACAAAACCCTTCCAAGCACAGCTATTTCTCTTAATCACTCCATGAAACAGACCCCTGTCCCTGCTTTGTAAGTAAGGATGCTGAGCCTGAGTGGTAATAGAATTTACCCAAGGACACCTGTTGAATAGCATGAGACAGGTGGAACAGGAATTCAAGTTTCCTGGCTTATATCAATGTACTAGATCTACAACTCCAGTCAGTTTAGCAGACACTATTTTTTTTTAAGATGAGAAAGGTGCTACTTGGGTTTGTTTGATGACACATGAAGTTTATTCTTAGCTTCTACGAAGAACAGGCTACTGCTGTGGTCTGACAAACCCCTAGACTGGCAGAGCAGCCCCTCCCTCAGGCATTCTAAGGAAACAGCGCCCTCTTTAGGTAGATTTGAGGAACAGCAGGGACTCTGGACTCAGCCCCCAAACTGGCAGAACCTCTCAGCCTGAGTGAGGGCACTGTCCCACGTTCGTTGGTTTGGCTTAGAGTGGAGTCATTATGTGTTCATTCAGAGGTCATATTTTATCCAGGACTAAGTAACTGAAAAAAATGGCTTTGGTGGGTAGCATTTAGTTACATGTGATCTCAGCTCCTCTGGTCTTTCGTTTAGTAATTTCTTTTCTGTGAGGGAATCTAATTCCTTCTTTCCATGATTTCTACATGATAGAGAAGAGGGGAAAGAAAGCTGGAGATGATTGCAGAGCCTGCAAGGGTAGGTTGTCAGCACCAGCCTTACAGGAAGGAGTGGTCTTCCTGGATAGGATGGCTCATCACCAGCCAGATGGAGAAGGAGGGGGCTGGGGGCTGGGTACCGATTCTCAAAGGTACCGATCTCTGCTGCATTCAGGGTCACAACTAGAAGAGGAATGGCAGAAACGGGAGGGTATGACTTGAGCAAGTGTGAGGACTCAAAGGGGAAAAACAATCACAGGTTTCCATATCTCTTCTACATACTTAGCACAAACTGATGTTACTGGCTGTACGTTTGTAAAAGTCTCTGATCTGGGAGGATCGAGGGTTACTATATCCAGCTCCAAAATGTTTATCCATTCATGGGAAAGAAGTAGATCTATATTTACTGGTTTGTTTTTATAGAGACAATTCTAGAACAATTTCTATAATAGAAATAGGACCCACTTCCTATATGGAGAGCGGACAAGCCATGACATTACAGCCAAAACACACAATGGCTCTGTCAGACAGCCCTCAGCGACAGTTCTTGCACCATAGAAGGAGTTGCATATTCAAACATTGGGTGAGCACCTGGTTAGCCTGAAGGAGTCCACATGCCCTCCTGGTGATGCAAACATCCGGTAGAATGTGACCTTTTTTCTACTGGCACAGGGACTCCCAAGTTCATGAGCAAACGTTTAGGACCCACTGTGTAGCATTTGGGCCATTCCTGTTCCTCTCTGGGCCTTTACTCCTTTACTGGACTCTTCTGTAAAATCAGTGGTTTAACAAGATTAAGGGATCCCAGCAATGCTCCATAAGATGTAGAGGATTCTGGGATACAGGCCTCTCTGCTTCATCTGGCCCACCTTGCATTCACAGGATATCACGGAGGCCTGTCAGCAAGACTGTGTGTATTGGCTGTAATCTCATGATCTTTATGTCATGTAAGGTGCTACTCAAATATTTTCTTTGAATAGAAAACCCACAACTGAAAACAAGTTTGAAAACTACTGGACCCGATACTTCTCTCTCGTATGCAGCCATTTAACAAATATATGTTAAACATTTCCTGCCAACTGCGAATATAATGCCAAGTAAGAAATGGTGAATAAAAGCCAGACTCCTTTGTAGGATGCATGGTTACTTTGAATCAAGGGTATTTGGTTTTGCACTGTGGACTTGACTTTGGACACACCAATCACATCCTCATCATCCTCAGTTGGATGGCCAAGGTGTACACTTCCACATACATTTAACTTCCAGTGTTTTTATCCACGAGAATCTGACTTTTGACTGTTGAACACCCAGCATCCACATATTCCTGAAGGATTCAAGATAAAAGAAATATGAATTTCCTAACAGAGATTTGGGACCATTGAGCTGGCAAAAGAAGAACTTAAAAAAAAAGATTTGTTTCTTTATAGGAAAATTCTTCTGAAAGATTAAAAAACTATCATGATAGCAAATCCTACTGGATGGATATTCTTTATTAAAAACAATAAGAGTTCATAGGAAGAAAGAACAAACTTATTACAATAATTCACTTACCATCACATTTGTGTGATCTTTTTGTTTATTTTGCCACTTGCAGATACTGGAGAAAAAGGAAGCTGAGATTGATCTCAGACCTGCTCTGTGGTAGGAATTTTGGGGGAGGGGGCTTGTTTACTTGTATCTTCTGCCTCACATAATCGATCTTCAAGACAAACGTACAAGAGCGATTTCCCGATTTTGAGAGATAATGAAACTGAAGTTTGATGTCTTTCTGCAGTTTACATTTGAAATCCATAGCAGCCTAATTCTAAAGCCCTCTATGTTCCTCCTAACGGCCACATAGCGCCCAGCTTGGTCAATATTTTTTCTTCCCAATTGTTTGTAATCTCCTTTTGTCACCTTTGAGTAATCATTAGGAAAACCAAGTGATATTTTATCATTTCAAAGGTCACCAGTGGCTTCCGTAGCCATCAAATAAGCCGTGGAGGTTCAAACATGTACATTTTCTTATTTAGCACTCTCAAATTCAGGAGTGTCAATAGTCTAGAATCTGTACATATTTTTGTCTTGTGCTGAATGACTGCCAACCTCTCATGGTATTAGGAACACAAAGTAAAAGTAGGATTTTGAAGTAGGATTTCATAACAAAGCCTCAAAACATTTGCAAAAAGAATTAAATTGTTTATTTTCCCTATATCATCCTACTTAGGGCTTTTTTCCATGCATATGAACTAGAGATAGTTGATGAAGACTAGCAGATTTTGTATCCTGAAGATGTTTGCAGTTAAAACTATTCATATGTAATGACTTTCAAAACACTTGCAAGGTTTCATATTATAGGGAATATTATTGATCACAATCTTTTAGAAGGTTATTTGTAAAGCCAAAAGATTCTTAAATTTAAAACATTAACATTCTTCAAGGATAAGCATTTAAAAATCTTATATTCAAAGATAATTAAAGTTTCCAGGAGTTGGGTAAAACTACCAAAAATGAATTTGATCACCTCTTATAGTAGTACATAAATACAAAGACTTCTCAATATGTGATAATATTAACTTCTGCATCTACTGAAAGAACTTTAGGTGTTTTCTTTCATATAGTTGTGATTATGCACTTGACACCCAACTATAGCAACGTTATATGACAACCACTTGGTCATTTCAAAATAAAATCTTCTTAGAACTTACATGATTATTATCTCCAAAGTTAGTATTTATAATGTTATATGACCAGACCAAAAATCTTACCAATCTATGTGGCATGTAGCCTATAAGAGAAGAAATAAACATAACCATTTATCCAACCTTACAAGATGAAAAGACCAACAATTTTCACTTTTAATCTAGTTTCACTCCATGGTTTACAAGCCATGAAATTCACTCATTTTAAGTGAACAATCCAATGAGGTTTAGTAAAGCTTTTCAGAGTTGTTCCCTCATCTCCATTATCCAGTTTTAGAACATTTCCATTCCCCCAAATAGATCCTTTGCTTCTTTTATTATTGTTGTTTCTTGTTTTTTATTGGTCATGGGGCTTGAACTCCGGACCTGGCCACTGTCCTTGAGCTTTTTTGTTCAAGGTCAGTGCTCTACCACTTTAAACCACAGGGCTACTTCTGATCCTTTGCTTATGTTTCCTGTCACTTTTTCAATATGGTATGAAGTTGAGGCCCAAATTCATCTTTGTACATTACTCCCAATTCTCTTGTGTCATTAGTTGAAAAGACAATGATTTCCATATTTAATCACATCACTTTTGTTGAAAATAAATTGACCATACATTTAAGGATCTGTCTTTCAACCATGTTTCATTGATCTGTATGTCTTTTCTCCATGCTTGACTTCCCCAAAGCTTGAACTCAGCATTCACATACTATTTCAGTTTTCTTACATGGCTTGCTTATTTATGGCTGGCACACTACTACTGTAGCCAGGACTCTACTTCCCATTTAGACTTCTTTACATACAAAATATGCCCTTGTCTCAATCATTAATCAACCAGTGGAAATCCCATTATTTTGAATCCAGGCATATCATCCTTATTGTAACGTCCACTAGTGTGGATTATTTAATACTCTATGCCAAACACTGGAGCAGCCTGGTGATTTATGACCACTCTGTGATGATATAGTTGAAATCTAGACAAAAATCTCCCCAAATTCAGGACTTGGACTCCCTATACCATGGACATTAGTCACTGGCGAGACTGTGGAGAAGCCACATGATCAGCGTTTGTGGAATGCGCATTCCACAGATGTGATGAAGGGATCCCATCGTTTTCCCTAGGATGGAATTCGATCTGTAGGGCTGGACCTGCATATAGACAGGCTGAACAGCTGTTTCTACAAGAGTCAGGGAAGGGGTATTGAAGCTATCCTTTCCCTAGCATTTCTGCCTCACCTTGACTAGTCTTTAATGCATCTTCAAGTTGAAATGATCAGTTTGCCAGCATTTGTCAGATGAAGTGTGTCAGCCAGACAAAGTCAGTAGCATCAACCTATTTGGGTAAAGCCCATCTAGCCACCAGGTCAGCCATGAGTGAAATACTCTGTGTCTAGATATTGCCTTAGATTGATCAGTTCTCAGTCTGTGGCAACTTCTAGCTCAAAGATGCCTTCCCGGTTAGGGAGCTACAAGGAGACAACTCTTAGCTAGGAGACACCAATCAGGATTAGAACCGTTTATGTTCATACAAGAGAGATGGTAAGGTGGGAGGAGGGATACTGGAGCAGGCTGATTCCCTGGGAGAGGAAGCCTTAGGGAAAAGAAATGAAGGAAACCACAGAGGAACTCATGTTTTGAGAGCCTGTGCTTTGCATACTGACAAAGGGCTCCTAAAACTATTGTTTATGGGGCTGGGAAGTTGGCTCAGTGGTAGAGTTCGTGCCTCACATGCATGAGGCACTGGGTTCGATTCCTCAGCACCACATATGCAGAAAAAGCCAGAAGTGGTGCTGTGGCTCAAGTGGTAGAGAGCTAGCCTTGAGCTGAAGAGCTGAAGGACAGTGCCCAGGCCAAGAGTTCAGGCCCCATTACCAACAAAAACACAACCCCCCCCAAAAAAAAACTATTGTTCACGTTTAAGATGCTGAGGTGAAGGAACACTTCAGTGGTAGAGCAATTGCCTAGCATGCATGAGGCCCTGCATTCAATCCCCTGCACCAAAAAGGGTAAATTACTGTTTTTTTTAAAAAAAACTAGACTGCAACTTTGCCTCTCAACTTGGTTCAGATGTCGTTGTCTGCATTTCTCTCAAAGCAGAGCCTCTTGTAAAGCCTGTGTGTAGCTTATGTATTTGTGATGAGACCTAAAGGAGGAGGGGCAGGAGAAGGAGCATGAACAGGGAAAGAGAAGAGTCAACACTGCAGATAAGCCTTGTCCTAAGCCCAGGCACTTCATTCCTTCAGGCCCTACTAAGAATCTTATAAGACGTTGTCTCTGAACCAACTTCCTGAGGGGCATAGGGAAGAATGAATTCCTCAGATCCTATCTCCTCTGGTCAAGGAGGTTCTAAATTTCCAGGTTACCCACATGTGAGTCCATAGCTCCTCATTTCTAGCCACAGGTCTGAGGGGTGGTGAGAAATACTACCACTCAGCTAGCTGATTGGACCTACAGGAAGCTTCTCCAGGCTTCTGGGATATTGGTTCCCGATGCAGTATCTTCAGTAATAGGTGAAGGCAACAGAGTTTTGAAATACACCAAAGCCTCCATACTCCCAGTGCCCACCACCCCAGTCATAATGATTTGTAATTTGAGTAAAACTCCTGTGGGAAGGTAACACATTTTCAATTGGCCTGGAGTGTTGAATTCCATTTGTCACATAACAATATCTCATCTATGTTGATTTCCTTCATTTGCGGAGAAATATGTCTATTGTTTATTTCTTTTTTTTTTAATTGTATTTTATTTTATTTGAGAACATACTGTACAGAGGGGCTACAATTACATGGGCAGGATAATGCATACATTTCTTACCAAGCATTGCAGCCTCCTCCTTTGTTTACCCTTCCCTTCCCTT
This sequence comes from Dipodomys merriami, assembly GCF_024711535.1. NCBI lineage: Eukaryota > Metazoa > Chordata > Mammalia > Rodentia > Heteromyidae > Dipodomys > Dipodomys merriami. Next base: position 24,265,293 of record NW_027202715.1, read on the forward strand.
CCCCGCCTCCCCCCTCCCCCCACCCAATTTTACCCCCCTCCCCCCACCCAATTATACCCCCCTCCCCCCCCACACCGACATTGTAAAGCTGGTTTTGACATGACATTTTGTACTTCTCATTGTTGCAACAGGTCCACCTGAATCCTTAAACGACTTGTTTGTCCCCATCTCCTCCACATGTTATACTGACATCAAATATAGTGAAAGCGGGGGTTACACTGTGGGGGAGGTATTGTTTATTTCTTAAAGAATTAGTCTCCTCATGATAAATACACACATGCACATGTGCGTGCACACACACACACACACACACACACACACACACACACACACACACACACATACCCCCCAGAAAACCCACAACCTGAGCCACCAATGTGTTGCACAGTTCCAAAACGTGAGGTTCACATCTTTAATCCTTGGAATTCTGCAGAGCCACAGGGCTATTATGCACAATGGCTGTTTGCACATACTTCTGGATTTTTCTATTGATTGTCAGCAAAGTAAAATCTATGTTCAGGCCACAGAAGCACAAGCAAGAGTCCATCATTAACCCTGCATCTCTGTCTTCAGATGTTCTCAACATTAGGAAAAGGTGAACATCCCTGGATGGAAGCATTTTGATCTGTCATTAGTCACTGAGGCTGTGGTAAAGAGAAACAGCAAGTTGAAAGTGAGTTTGGAATGGAATGAAGATGCTGAGCAGCAGAAGAGAGATAAAGAATGTGTGGCTAGAAGGCTCCAAAAACAAACTTTAGTCACTCATGGTTTGAGCTAGGACTGACCTTTCCCAAGCTGGCTTGAATTTACTTCACTCTAGCCAGAGAACTTTCCCCCAAGACTTCTGCCACCTGACATCAGTCACATTCTCTATCTGGCTTTTGGCTTCATTGGCAGTTATGTGTTAGGAGACTTGCAGAGGTTAAGGGCTTTGCTATAACACTCCCTGACACTACCCTTCCCTTGGAAACTCAGATTACAATACTTAACGCTGTTGGAGGCCTTCTGTGGAGTTTACAATATAAGATCCTACAATCAACACAGATTCAGACACTAGTTAACAAGCTGGGTGCCTGTGGCTCACCTCTGTGACCCTTACTGCTTAAGAGACTGAGATCCAAGGATCTGAGTTTGAAACCAGACCTAGCAGAAAAACACATGCAACTCTTATCTCCAATTAACCAGCAAAAAGCTTCACACAGAGCTGGGACTTCAGTGGTAGAGTAGCAGATTTGAGCAACAAAGGTAAGGGTTAATGCTCAAGCACTGAGTTCAAAATGGAGCGATGCAACACAAACCCAGAGCCCAAGTAAACAGTCATGTAGCAAAAGCATAATCTTGAAGGATGTGAGAGGATGCAAAGTTAGAAAACTAAAAAAGATAATCTTAGAACCCATGGATTGGCCAGCAAACCATGGACCCCATTTGACATGCCATCCCCCTTTTTTTTTATTTTATTTGTGAACATACTGTACAGAGGGGTTACAATTACATGGGCAGGATAATGCATACATTTCTTACCAAGCATTGCAGCCTCCTCCTTTTGTTTACCCTTCACATCCCTTCCCAGCCTCCCCCCTCCCCCCCAATTCCAATCCTTCTCCTTCCCCCTCATTCCCTCCCCCCCCCCCCACCGACGTTGTAAAGCTCGTTTTGGACATGACAACTTGTACTTCTCATTGTTGCAACAGGTCCACCTGTATCCTTAAACAACTGGTTTTTCCCCATCTCCTCCTCAAGTTATACTGACATCAAATATAGTGAAAGCAGGGGTTATACTGTGGGGGAGGGACATACAAAGCAACAAAGAGATAATCTTATAAATGCGTTAGAAACACATGCATGAAAGAAAAAAAACATTAAAATACATATCTAAGGGTTCATTTTCCTGACATCACATTATCTGACCTTTTCTGCTTGACTCATGCATATACTAGATATTGCAAATAAGGGAAACCATGGGTCCTATGTTTCTTTGATGCCACCCCTTTTTGAGGATAACATTTTGTTGGTACATAGCCATCCACTTATATATGCCAACAACTGCTTTCATACTAAGAAAAAGCAGTGGGTAGCTATGATAGTATAGCTTGCCAGACTGACACATTTACTGCCTCATTCATTACAAAGAAAATTATTGACCCATGGGAGGTCTTGGGTGCTAATATTCCTTCCTACCTTGCTTCTTCATGAAGGAAAGGCTCACCAGATGTGCATCAACTGAGTGTGTAGAAGCATACAGGATTCTGGGGACACAAGGAGATGGATGCTCAGCTCACTGCTGGCAACCTTAGAACTGGGCTTTCATGTGGAGTCAGTGAAACCTTAGAGGATAAACCAGAAGGGACTAACAGTGGTTTAACTTTGCCTTGCTCCCTTTCTCCCTCTTCTGTTTTCACACCTTCCTTTGCCCTCCCATGGCTTCCTGTCCTTTCATCCTTCCGCCTTCTTGCCCACATCTCAGGCCTGCCAGTGCCACCCAGTGGATCTGACAGGTATTACTCACATTTACTGACGCTCAGGTAAGGGACTCTAATTAGGGATTCTAAAGTTGCTAGAAATCTCTAGTGAACGTTTGCAATTCTCTCCAATTATTCAACGCATTAGCTATAACTTTTAAAGTTACTTACACTTCAGTAAAAATGAAAGAACGCAGGACAGGTTTGGTAGGGGAAATACACCACAAAGTCTCTAAACAAACTCAGAATACTGTTTGGGGCAGAAATCACACTTGATATGGTTGAGATACTGTTTGACACCTTCAAAACAGTGTTGACGATAAAAAGATCTCATGCTGTGTTCTTACTAAATAAAAACAAATTATAGATAGTTAAGTCAATAAACTGCACTTGAATGGGATCAGGAATGTGATTCAGGCATTTCGATATTATTCAGAGGGATGTAGTAAAATTTGTACATGTTGGATGTTTTAAACTTGATCAGCGGCTCTGAGACACAACTTTTTCTTCACATGATCGTAAGTCATCTTAGGAAAGTTTTTAATCATTATGTTTAAAACTACGTGGCTCCAGTCCTAAAAGGCCACACGCAATGATGGGATTCAGACTATGACAAGTTTTATATAGGCCATCCTTAACCTTATGATCGATACCCAAAAAAGGGTAGTATTTCCCCCAACTGCTATAAAGAGTAATTGTGCTCTCTTTCATTCCATCTTCTGTTCTTCAACAGGGGAATAAGGGATGCGAACCCTCAGATACTCCCAGGCCTGAAAACTAGCGGACGTTCTTTCCTAGGCTCAGGGTTCTTCCCATAAAGACTGGAGTGCAGGGTGGGTGGGGCCTGTGTGACTCTAGTTAATCATGAAAGGGCTACTTCTAGAAACATGTAGTATACTTGGAAGGAGTCTAGCTCCAACTTTGGACTATTGTTTCTAGAGGGAAAACTACTTCTGTTTGCTGCATGGGACAATTCTGGGACAACAGGGAAAATCCCACACAGTCTCTCATAGCGGTGACACCAATCTTCCCACGAGTCTTTCAAATCATTCCAGGACATGCTCATAGATACTGCCTACTGGGAATGGTACTAAGACTATGCTATTATTTTCTCACCAACCATGATTAATTTTTTTCTAGAGTGAATCTTAATCTTGGAATCCTATCTAGGCTGCCAAACTAGTCCATTCAGGTTCTGAATGGTGTTATCATGTTAACTGTGAGAAGCAGAAATGGCCACTGTTTCTCTACTGACACTGCTGGTAAGTGAATCTCACTTTTTGGCAGAAAAAGAAGTTATTTGGGCTATTGTGTTGTATGAAAGATTTCTTGTTCTCAATTATGTATTCCACTTAAAGAGGTCTAAAATTCTACTATGAGGAATTGACTTTGGGCGTTAAGTGCTGTCCTTCTTCCTGTGATTTATTTTAAAATAAAGTTACCCTAGAGGAGGATTGCTATGAAGTTCCTGATTATTAAGGTATGCAGATTAGATCCAAGTTGGAAAGTGAAGTAAGAGGCTTTGTCCTGTGGAGCCGTTTCTATTAATTGCATATACTTAAAGGCTTGATTGTTTTAAGTTTAATAAACTACTTCACTTTACAGTTAAATTAAAAGCAATTAACCCTTAAAAGCTAAGTTTACAAATGAGGTAATCAAGTATGAATCCATTTTTCAAATGGTTATAATCTAGTTTCTCTAAAAGATGGTAGAAATGAGAAAGATGGCTGCAGCTTCTACTTTTCAACTTTGAATCACTGAGAGAAATACTGAAGTATGTCGTATGATATAAATATTAACCTCTCAGTTCAGCCCGAAGAGAGGAAGAGAGGAGATGAGAGCAAAGTAGGTGAGAAAAGAACAAAGGAGAAATTTCTTTTTCAAATGAAAGCCAACTTGGATTTTTCCATTACAAATAAAGGTGCCCATGATCTCCACTGGAATGTGTCATGGTGGATCACACCTGACAGCCCATGGTATAAATAATAAACACCATTATTCACAATCTGCAGATACTGTCCTGGGACCACGCCTCTGTCAGTCTGACCTGACCTTTCTCTGGTCTTCTTTCTAAATGCTTCCCTGTCTTCAAATGTAGCTGAAATCTGGCTTTAGACTTTTCTAGTCCTTGTAATGATCCCATTCTTAAATTCAAAAACACCATCTTGTCACCTCTATTATTATAATTTCCCAAAATGTATTGCTTTGGGGGAACTTCTACTTAAGTTTCAACTTGTAATATCTTAGCACACTGACATGCATGCATATTGTTTGGCCTCCTTCAAGTGAATTCAACAGTTTGGGGATCCTTACAAGATCAGGCACAGTGCTGGGCAAATGAAAACGGATCAGTCATATATTAAACAGATCAGAGTTAGTGCATAGAGCTTGCATAGGGAGAGGATCATACATGCATTGTGGGACCTATATTCTTTTGCTAACTTCAAGGAGGGATATCTTATTTAACAAATTGGAAATATTGGCTAAAAATGGCTAAATTAGTATCTTGATCTCTTGACAATCAAGTAGAAGCTCAGTTTAGCAGTGCTGGTGAGTGGCTCGTGTCTATAATTCTAGCTTCTTGGAAGACTGAGATCAGGAGGACCATGGTTTGAGACTTCATCTCAGTCAATAAATGGATTCTGTGACATACACTTGTCATCCCAGCTATGATAGGAGGCATAAATGAGAGGACCATGGCAAAGGCAAAAAGTGAGACCCTATCTCAGAAATAACCAAAGCCATAACCAAAGCCAGACAAGTATGAAACATTGAGTTCAAACTGTAACTTGTCGAAAATTTAATAAGATTCTTTTAGGTGGGGCACTAAGTCTTCCACTGTCCGTGTGGGAAGAAGATGACAATGGTGGTTGGGAGGATGTCTTAATCCATTTTCTGATGGGAATAACACCATAACATAGAATAAGTTATAAAGAACAAAGGTTTAATTTGGCGTGGTTCTAGTCCAATGTCAACAGGCTTCCCTGGGGTTGGACTTCTTGCTGGCAGAGTCCTTCGGTGGCAGAGGGCATCGAAGAGTGAGAGACAGGGGTTATGTGAGCGACTTAATCAGGCTGGCCTTTATGGATTATCCACTCTTGAAGATATCCCATGAATCCACCAATGGCCTGAGTGGATCGATACATTCAGGATAATTCATTCAGGAAGAGTCCCATTTTATAGTATCTCACTCACTGTCTGGATTAAATTTCCACAGAAGTTTTAGGTAAAGGGTGGAGTGTATCTCAATGGTCAGATACTCACCTAGCTTGTACAGGGCCCTGGGTTCAGTCCCTCCCAGTGGGGGAGAAGGGAGCATAGCATGGCTAGTACAGGGCCTGAATTGGTGTAGAGGGCAAGATTCCTTCCAGCCCTCCACTGGGACAGGCTTCAACCAGGAATATGACACATTATAACGAGAAATATAGTGGTAGAAAACTGATCATTAGGAGTGAACCTTGGTTAAGAATTAGATTTAACCGTAGAAAATTGCAAATCTTTGTCCATTTTTAAATTACAAAACAATTTCCTTAGGTGATTCATCCTAATATCAGCAGCCATCAAGTTGAACACATAGTTCTCATTTCCTCCCTGGGTGTGTTCACATTATGGCTTTAATTGTATTTGGTTTGAACATTGACTTTCAGATGGAAAACCAGAACAATTTTAGTAATAATAGAACGTCAACTAGGAAATCTTTCCAAATTGACCTAATAAGGTTAAATATCTATTTTAAAGTCTTTACACTTAGAAATTGTAGGTTTATTTAGAAACCCATTCTCAGTAACTCCTGCTCTTCCATGGCATTTTTGAAGCCATTTTGAAGCCATTTGAAGTAGAGAAAAACAAATGAACAGGTTTTCCCCTAGTCCTGACTTTCTCTTCGGATGTGGTTTCTTTTTGATATAGAGTGTGTGCTAGTCTGTGTTCTCCAGTTTATGGGATTGCTATATCATGCTTCTGAAAAGGATTGGGTACCTCCATTTTTTTTTAACCCATTCTCCTCCACACACATCACTATTACTCTAGTTACCTCCTGTCACCTATCTCTGAGTAAGAATGAAGGCAATATTTACTTCCCCTTTCTTTGCTAAGGAAGATAACCACAGCTCACTAGCACCTTGAAGGTCATTTCCTCAGCAATTGCATCATGGAAGGATTTGTCAGCCTCACGGCAGACATCCACGGATTGGGTCATTTGTCATCAGGCTTGGAATGAGAAGGTTTGAGTTCTAATCCAAGTTATGATAGTGACTCATGGGATGCTTTTAGGACAATTTATTGAACTTTAAAATCTGTTTATTTCTAGAATACTGAACATGGAAAGTCTTATTTACCCTGTTAGTTTTTTGTTTTCAACTAGGCTTAGCCAGTTATTTCTTTCAAATTCCTCAAGTTCTTTGTAAATCTAGATTTTGTTGTTTGTTTGCTTGCTGGCTTTTGTTTTTTATTTTTTCCCCCCGGTGAGACAGGGGTTGATTTGAGAGCAAGCAACTCTTACATACATCACATCATCTAGAATTGGCCAGCAGCTCTTTAGAGGGTGGTTCCCAGCCACAGTGTGACAGCAGCTTCCTCCAGCTGGAGTGATTTGTTCTCTGGGATAGCAGTATGAGTAGAGTCTAGGATGGTTCTTTCAGCCAGTGAGTGAGGTCTGCTGTATCACTGAATACAATTGTGTATCTCCCATTGAGCCTATACTGCTGGGTATGGAGCCCTTACACACACTGGGCCTTGCTCCTAAGAAATTCCCTCATGGAGGCAAAACAACATAGAGTGGCTGGGCTCTGCCTAAGCCACACGTTCATCGTCCCTTTTACTCCTTCACGTAAGAAACTTACGTAGGGGGCTCCTGAGGTATGGAAAAAGAAAAGGCACAAAGAAGGAAGCTAATTTCTTAGGAGAAAATCTTCATGATATATGTTAGGCAGTGATCATTTAAAAACAACATCAAAAGCTCAGTTCACAAATTAAAAAAGTAATGCATACCTCAGCGAAATTTAAAGTTCTTGTTCTACAAATGACACTGATACCAAGAAGGAACACATAAGCCATAGAAGGGAAAAATATTTGTAAGACATATCTGATAAAGAACTCAGATTTAGAATATACGAAAACCCTTTACAGCTCCTTAATAAGAAAACAAACCACTAGCTTTCATATACTACTTATGGGAATGCAAAATGATAGAGCTAGTTTGGAAAGCAGGCCACTAAATTTTAAATAAAGATCAGACTATACTTAACTATTTGACCTGCCCAGCAATCTTCTATTAGGTATTTACCCCAAATAAGTGAAAATGTAAAAACCTGTACACAACTGTTGATTTTTTTCCCCCTATTTACCAAGATTTGGAGTCAAATGTTTTTCAGCTAGTGAAAAGTTAATTTGCTTAATGGGAGCACAAATAAGTAATTTTTAGTAAACTAAAGAACTATTTTTTCACATGTTACAAATGCATCACACGAAGTGAAAGAAGTCAGATAAAAAAGAGTACATGCAGTATGATTTTGTTTATATGCAGGCTAGTGTTTTGGAAAGGCAGAACTGGAGCAGGTCACTTGCTCACACCTATAATCCAAAACTCAGGAGGCTGAGATTTGAGAATCAAAATTTGAAGCCAGCCTTAATAGAAAAGTTTATGAAACTCTTCTCTCAAATTAACCAGCAAAATACTGGAAATGGAGGCATGCACAGCTCAAGTGGCAGAGCAAAAAAAAAAAAAACCATGCAAAAGCACAAAGCCTTGAGTTCAAGCCCCAGTATGGGCATGGATTAAACAATTCTAAAAACGCAGAACTGGAAGATTTAAACGAGATTAAAGATGGAATACATACTAACACCAGATTTGTATTAATTGTGCCTCTGTTTTTTAAAAAAGGAGAGAAGGTAATTTCTCTGTTGCATTTGTCAGTTAGGAACAACATAGTTGTTGCTGCTAATGATAATGAGGGTAGACCAAATGGGATTTTTGTGAGTTTTTGTAAATGAGAAAATGTCTGGGTGCTTTTGCTCTAAAATGCATAAAGTGATATACGGTTGCCAAATATTATTATGAAAAATTTTGTTACTTTTTTGTCTAGAGTGGCAATGCCAAATGCTTTTATCATTGATGAAAGTTTGCCTATCATCTTAACTGACCCGGGGCCTCAGGGCAGGCTAGGCAAGCACTCTACCACAAAGCTACAATCCCAGCTATCTTTCAGCGTCCAAATAGGCCACAAATAATGGTAATTTGTAAAGCAAATTTCCAATCTTATAAATTCTTACCTTCTTGTGTTGGTTAAGACTGCTAAATCAGCCATGGCAAGTATGATAGTTATTGTTAATAGAATGTGTCAGTCAACTTTCTTTCACTGGGATAAAATACCTGGGAAAAATCAGCTTCAAAGAGAAAAGGTTGATTTTGGCTCACAGTTTCAGAGCTTTTAGTCAATGGTCGCTTGGCTCTATTCCTTTAGGCTGTGTTCCTTCATGTCTATGTTCTATCCATTGTGGAACAAAGTTGCTCATGTCACTGTGGGTAGGAATGAAAAAGAGAATGAAGAAAGGGGTTAGGATTTCAATATACTCTTGCAATATGACCTCCTTTCTCCAACTCGGCTCTACCTCCCAAGGGTTCTAACCCCTCCTAATAACTTCATCACCTGAGGCAGCCTTCAACACACGAACTTTTAGGGAACAATTAAGGTCCAAACCATAACATAAACTAAAGAAGGATGATTATAAATTCAGACATGATTTTTTTGGTGAGTGTGATAGAAATCCTTTTCAAATGAGGGGAGTCTTGTTGCATTCCTTTTTTTAAGGAGCTGTTTCTTCTTTTTATATGGATGGATGTTGGTATTTTTGCTGAATATTTTCCTGCATCTACTAAATCATCCTATCATTTTGTTGTTTAACCAAATATTTATTTTCAAGCAAACCTTCACACTGACCTTTTATAATTGCACACTCACTTTTGTGACCAGTCTCTAATCTTCTAAATGGCATGACCTTTTACTCTTTTGGTAGTTGCATTTTTCTCATTGAGAGCAGGTCTGATTTAAGCTAAATATTTAACCCTGGAATGCTCTTATCTTTAGAAAGAAGAGGGCACTTAAAATACACTAGTGGGCTCAGAAGAACTCTTTTCTCATAAGAATTCTAGATGTTTCCTTTCAAGGCTAATATCATCCCATGTACTTATCTGCCTATCGCTCAGCTAACGCTTTGGTTTAGCCTTTCTCTGCTCTCCAGTTAGTCTTGGAGGCAGATTTCTGTGCCAAGTTAATAATAAATAAGTTGTTTTGTACCAATACTTTCTCAGGCCTGTCTTCAGCCCTGTTGTTATTTTATATCTTACATCCTTCTTTTCTTATCCAGAATGGATACATAGGATAGATTTAGGAACTTGAAGAGATATTCTTCAGAGATTTGAGTAGGAGAGGACCAGTTGTTGGTAATACCAAGAGACTTAAAGTACACAAGTTCTATTTGTAATAGAGGAGTATTAGGTAGGTGGCTCATCTGAGACTTGTTTACTGAAGTCTCTTGAAAATTCTGTTCTCTGGAGAGACAGGGAAGATATTATATTTAATAAGTAAGAGCATGGGCTCGGAACTAGCCCCAAGTTCAAGTCTTGTGCCTGATAATACATGGGTAACTATGGATAAATAATTTAACTTCTCTATTTTTACTTCTCTTGTCTCGAAAATATGAATAGAAGTAGGTGGTTTTGAGTGTCGGACACAAAAGAGACTCTCCAAAATGCTGCCTGTTATTTCAATAGCAGTTGCCTAGCTATAATCAGATATAATAAAATAGGTTTCTTCATGAGAGGGCACTTAGAGGGGTTTGTTTGGCTTTAGATTTCTCTCATGAAGGAAAAATATATAATTTTAAAAATGTAGTTATAAAGAATCAGAACAAAAAGACTCATGACTCACATCTCACAATTTACATAGTGTATTTATTGTTATGTCCTATAATACTTCAGATGGTTATATAATCTTCCCTCTTGTTAGGATGTCAGGATATGACATCAGCAAAACGAAGAGGGCAGGTGTTGTGAGGAGGTATGAGTTATTGTAGGGAGAAGACCTGCCTTCCTGGCATGAATGGCGATCACCTTGCAACTATTTTTCCACAATGGTTGTTCAAACTGCAAAAATTTCAAGACTGTTACATGCTGCTGCAGCCATTTTTCAGTCCTGTTGTCGAGCACCGGATGTGAGCTTTTGGTTCGTGCCTAGCTGTACTGGCTTCCAAATCTCTTCAGTTCTTGAAGTCCTATCCTGGATTTCCTTGCGCCTATGGAAATATATTTTCTTAAATACTAATTTTCCTCCAAAAGCTACAGCTGAAATTTTATCTACTTAAAGATAGCATTATTCATCAGATTTCACCCTTCTGTCTCTCACCCCTACCATGAACCCCACTGCCTATTGGTTAAAGGCCTTTCCTTTCTTCCAGGCAGGATCCTTCAGGGACCATTTTCATCCTGTCTCTTGATCTCCCTAGTTTTTGTTTTGTTTTTCTGCTAGCTATTGAATTAAGGACATTGTATGTACTAAGCAAGAACTCTATCACTGTACATTTCCAGCTTCATGACAAGGATTTCTCCATCTTGCTGTGTTCTCTCCTTCCTTTCTGGATTTATGGTTGAGAAAATCTATTTCTAAGCATAGTTAGAAAATGGAAACTATTACCAGGTTTATTTGCCCTATAGGTATTGAAGAAGCATTTTGACACACTGAAATTTGGAGAAGATTCAAGCAAAAGAAGACAGGTAAGCACTGCGTTGCATTGGAAGGAGGGACATCCTGGTACCTGAGCCTCTGTTCTTCCTAATGGACAGTTCATGTTGAAGAGGATGCCTGATGGCTGCTGAGATTTTGCCAACCTGACCTTGAATCGAACGCACAGTCTCAGGGAGTCAGTGATCAGACTTCCCAACCCATACCACTTGAAACGAGTTCCTGGACTGAAGCTTTATAAAACAAGCTTTGGTGTCAGTGTGAATTATCAGTGACAAATACCACTCTTTGCTACAACTTGCTTTGGGTTTTCACTTGAAGGATACCCATCTTCACGTCATCTATTTGTTTTTCTTTTTTGCCTTAAAATTTTTTTTTTCTGGAGGACAAACACATTTTTGAAAACAAGTTCCAGTCTGACCACTTCTTAAGGAAAAAAAGGACTGTTTATTTGACAAAGTTGTGTGTGCCAACACATGGGAAATTATATATTGAGAAAAGCACCAGACCATGCAGAAAGGAAAAAAAAAACAACATTTAAGATCCTCTAAGGTTGTGACCTGAGGTGAAAGGACAAGTTGGAGGGATATGGAAAGTTCACATTCCATGGGTCTGAGCACCAGGCGGCGTTTCATAGCTCTCTGTGGTCTATGGTCTTCAGTGACTACACTCTGCCAATCCGCTATCTCTCACTTCTCAAATGCATGCTCTCCATCCTAGCAGCTGTTCATTCCACATTCTTACTAACACCCTGAGCTTTTTCTTTGCCTATACAGTCTCTGATAGCCATTTTGTCTGTCTCCAAAATCTCAAACCTTTCCCTCCAAGACCCATCTGCTTACTCCTCCCCCAAACATTCTCTCTGTCTCTTCCCTCCCCTCTTCATCCTGGTTCCTTTTTTTCTTTAAGCTGCTCCTCCATCTCTTCTCTCTAAACTAATCTCTGAACCAATCTTATTCTTGAAGACATTCTATAACATATAGAATTTACCCAGAGCTTTGGGCCTTTCCCAATGAAGCCGACTCTAACAATACCAGATGCTACAATTCTCAACTCATGAATTGTATAGTAAGGGGAAGTCATAGTAATTGTAAAGCCATTTACAATCCATATTTTTTCCACAGCATGGTTGATTTGAGGTCAGCCTCATTTATTGGGGACCCAGGGCCCATTAGGCCTTTGCTAATATTCATGCTTATCCCAGCATATGGAATAGCTTAGTTCATATGGGTATACTTTTCATTTCCAGAGAGTAATTTTATTAGTGCCAACTTTAAAATAATACTACATTGTCTTTAGAGAAGACTTTTTTTTTCCTCCAAAGTAATACAAGTCTTTTTAAAAAGAAAATACAGGGCTTAATTATCTAGCTTATCCTGGCCTGAAGCTTGTTATATAGCCTAGGCTAGTTCTGAACTCTAATCCTCTTCCCTTAGCCTCCTCAGTGCTACCTTCTTTTTCTTGATGAAGGAAAAAGTTTTCATGAGAGAAAGTAGAAGCTGAAAAGAGAATATCATTTAAGTTAGTGCCACACTGTATAATTGGGTGAATTCCATGCTGCAGAACCTGAAATCTTATTTCATAGAGCTGGAAAGTGTACTGCCTGTTTAACTGGATGTGGTCTTGCTTATGATATGAGACAGGTATGTAGAAAGGGAAAACTAATCACACCAAGGGACCAGGAGATAGGTGTAGCACAGTTCCTGGGTACATTTTGTGAAACATCCCACTCCAACATTTTCCAGGAATAATAATAGTTGATTATCTTTGAGGAATAGTAGCTAATGATCCCCAGAAAAGACTCCAACAGAGAGTTTCCTAACTCTAGATGTTGATCAGAGGCCTTGTTATCTCATTGAGGTTACAGTTTTATGCACATACCTCCCCTCAAATAGCCTTCTTAGCTCTGAGGACACCTTATTAGGTAAGTTCCCCCTTCCCGACCCCCCCCCCCCGTCTTTGGATTCAGAAATGCCCTCCTGTTTCTTTGGGAAGCCCACAATTATATACACATTTTAGGATAATAATTAGCAGGTGGAAAGGGAAGGGATGGTAGGGGGAAAAACAAAGGAGGGGGTAACAATGCTCAATGGGAAATGCACTCATTACCGTACTCATGTAACTGTAACTCCTCTGTACAGTATCTTTACAATAAAAAAAATTCAAAAAAAGTTCCTTGGTTTGGGGCTTGGGAACTGGATGAGTTGTTTACTGCCTTCAGTTTCTTTTGGTGAGGTACTATTGCTTTATGATCACTTCCGCTTTAACAAAACCTAGCTTTCACTTAACTAAACCTACCCATTAAAGACTCTCCAGATGCCCACCACTAAGTCCTTCCTTCTTCATTGAGTCTAAGTACCCCCTACAATGACCTGCAATGACGTAGAAGCCAGTGCTGGTTACTAAGGAAGAGATGGAAGGATATGTTGGTCTTCGACTGCTTTCTGCTGCTATAGCAGAATTCCACCAGCAGGGTAAATAATAAACAATAGAAGTTTACTTATCTCACAGTTCTGGAGACTTGGAAGTCCTAGGAGGAGAAGCTATATTTGCCAAGAGCCTTCTGGCTGGGCCATACATGGGAGAAGGCATCAGAGGGTGAGAGGATATGCACTCTTTCCCTTTAAAATTAATTCAGTCCCTCAGTCCACTCCCTTCATCCACTCTTGAAAGTGGAACTTCATGACCCAGCACTGCTCAAAGGCCACAGCTCAATGTGATTGTATTACTGATTAAGTTTCCAACAGATGAATTTTGGGGATCATAGCCTGCCATGGTAGTCTTCTTAGATAACTACTCTGGATAACACCCACTCTCTTTTTATTCTTACTGAGGCCACAGGAAGGGAATAGTTCATCAGGCTTATCTCCTCAATGTCTTCTCAGCAAGATTCTCATTTCAACAGAAGCACCCAGCCCAGATTGCTCAAAAGACTGGGAGTTTTCAGACTCAATCTGGTTTTGTTCAGTGGAGTAGTTTGTATCAGAAACAGAGAAGCCACATGGCTAAAAGAACCAGGGCTGACATCTATGCATTATGAACTTACCTCCTGACACATTTGGCCCAAGTTGAAAAATAAAATTAAAACATAAAAAAAAAATGAAAAAGAAAACCGCCCACTGTCTCAAGGGGCCTTGGGCTGGAACATGCAAGGCAAAGTATTTTAGTTGTAGACAAGAAAATGCTGGAAAATAAGCAAAAGATGAGCTGGTCAGGAAATATCCACTTCCTGTGGCTACTCCCAAAATTCTCCCTGTCTAGCTCCAATTGCAGATGCTGGGGCCAGCAAAGCTCTCCATTGGCTCAGTCGGCTCTAGTCAGCTGTGCTCATGATCCATTTGCCCATGTGGAACCTTCTGGCTGGAGATGTTTGAACAAACCAAGCAGAAAGATTTGGATAGGAAATTCAGAGTTCTGGATGCACGAGTAAGCTGATACTTAAGGCTGAGTCTAAAGATGAATTTCCTGACTCCTAGGTACAAACAAGGATTTGGGTTGACTTTACTTTGAAAAAGTGTCTGAAAAGGAATGCTTTCTATTTAGTGATGGATGTTTTTCAATACCATGGTATAAGAATTCTGTGAATCACTTCCACTCAGATGAAAAACTTACCCCGGAGGTTTTCCACATTAAATGGGAATTAGTATGCTATGTCCATTAACCATATCCATTGTTTACAGAGTAAATCAGACTTGTCTCTTAAATTAACAACAACAAGAAAGCAATTGCAGAGAAAGTCATGATGAGATGCCTTGCTTTCAGTGAAAAAGGAAGTATGTTTTCTCTGGCTGGCCCACACAAAATCAGATATTTAATATGATTACTGAGAAGATGGAAAGGGGTTTTCCAGGAAAAACTGCTATTGCTCAGCTCAGTCCAGCCTGGGAGTAATAGATGTTGAGAGGACCAGCCCATGAAAATGTGGCTGAGAAAAAAAGGATCTCTGATTCTGATGAACCATCGTTTGGCAGCAGAGGGTATAGACAAATGAGTTAGGCTGAGAGGAGAGTCCAGATTAACCACCTTATATGGAAGCACTTCATGTATGAGGGTACTTAAATGGTGGATTGCTGCCCTTGAAATGGATCTGAATCTTTGGCTAAGCAGGAAATGCTACAAGCATCTGCAGCAGAGAATCAACAGAGGTGACAGAGAATTTGGGACTCCAACAGAGAAGAATACAATGATCCAGAGATTTGCCCATCAGGAAATCAGGAAGGTTTTATGACTACTAGGTTGGAGAAACAAAGGCAAACATGTGGAGAGGCCCAGGGACAATGGTATCACAAGTCAGAAGTAGAACCATGGTGAGTCTGTCTTGTGGAAAATTGGAGTCAGGGAGGGGACACACTCACACACACAACCACACACACACACACACACACACACACACACACACACACACACACACACACACACACACACACACACACACCCTCATTCATCTGCAGGTCATTTACAGTACCTACCACTGCAAACACTCAGGCAGAAGCCAGCCTATTTAGGAGGCCTGGGAAGGTAGACTGCAAGGAGAGCCCCCCATCAGAGGCAGACCAGGGTGAGGGAAGGGCAAGGCATGGATTTGAGGACCAAAAGGCCCAGGTTTGGCACAGTGAACATACTGGGATCATTTTTACCTTCACCACGATGACCTCACCACTCCTTGGGCCAGACCATGACAAATCAATTGCAAGCCACAAATGCGGGCTGGGGTGGACTCTGGGGTAAGGCCCTGACTCCGTCCTGTCACCCGCCATTTAATCCCATTTGTGGCTCTTTCGAGCTCTTTTTTCAGGTGATGCCTTTATTCTTCCAGGAATTAAGGAATGATAATATACATCCTAATATCATTCTGCTTTTTTTTTTTTTCAGAGAAGCCTTAGGACCAACTGTCCTCATTTCTTGTTCCCTGTGGAGAACCCCTGGCTCTAATTGACCCCATATCTAAGAGAGAAACTCTATTGGCTTTGATTTTGTATTTCATCTATGTTCAGCTCTGCCAGGCCAGCTCGATAAAGATTCTAAACTCTCAGGATGTATAAACTGCTACTCCCAGTGCTTCCAAGATTAACTAATGGGAGCCTTCCAGTCTGAATGTAGCCACCCTTACTATTTGTAGGTGTTTCGTTCCAGCACTTCTGGAAGATACCAGAATCCATAGATATTCATGTCTCTTATATAAAAAATGGTGTAGTATTTGAATACATCACACATTCTATATAAGTCATCTCTAGATTATTTATAACATCTAGTCCAATGTAAATGCTATGAAGATAGTGCTATACTATATCATTGAGGGAATGAGGATAAGAATAAAGTTAAGTGCAGATGCAGTTCAGCACATGTTCTGTCTAAATGCTTTTTTTTTCTATTTTTGAACAAAGTTGGCTTAGTTCATGGATCCAGAACCCAAGAAGATTTTAATTGACATCTTTCGATTTGCCTATCTATACAAGAAGAATAATTACAAGGCTACTGCGTAGATTAAAGGAGACAGCATCTACTATGGAACTTAATCAGTGCCTGACATACAAGTAGTGCTCAAAAATGGGTTCAGCTGCTTTGATACTGGTATGAACTGTTGTGATTGTAAGTCCCAAAAGCCCAGATCAAGTTCACTTATGATGAGCAGTCTGGATTCAGAAGTGTTTGGATCTAAAGGCGCATCCACAGCGTCACTATGGTTCTCTATAGAGTCATTTGGCTGCATAGTCCTTCTATTGGATCATCCTCAGGCTGACTGTCCCCATGGGGGTGATGAGATGGATGCTGAGGCATCTTCCCAGCTGAGCAACCACAGGAGAAAGGGATCCCAAGAGTCTTCTTAAAGTCCTGGAATGGAGTTGCGTTGGCCTGACTGCATCACTTCCGTCCCTGAGTCAGTCACTGGGGCCAGGGAGTACAGTGCTCTAGTTGGCAGGTCTGGATCCTGTGTACATCTAGGTCAAGAATAAAGGAGTGGCAAGTCTCCAAATGGAGATGGAGAGCCAGTTGTCAGAAGTATGAATGAATGTCATAAAGGCAAAAAAAAACCAAAAAACAAAAATGAAAACAAAACAACCAAGCTATTTCATTTCAGGGACTATTGTTATCATTGTTATTATAGTTCACTATTTGTTTTGTATGACTAATATTTACATCATCCTCACTCCTCTACACCAAACAACTAGTACAACCTAGAGGAAGAGAGTGAGTATATAGTTCAGTAGTAGAGCTGAGTACCTGCCTTTAAATTCCTAGAATATTATTCTAATGAACAACCAAACTGGCAAAAGAAATCACAGAAAACGGTGGACCCATTACAACAATGAAATGTACAAGATGCTATGTCGAAAAACGAACTTTACAACTTTGGCAGGAGTGGGGGGAGTGGGGGTGGGGGGTGGGGGGTGGGAGATGGTAGAGCAAAGATAGTAGGGGGAAACAAAGGAGGAGGCAACAATGCTTGATAAGAAATGCACTCATTACCTTGCTCTGTATGGTATTTTCATAATAAAAATTATTTTTTTTTTTTTTTTAAATTGTATTTTATTTTATTTGAGAACATACTGTATAAAAATTATTAATAAAGAAAACAGGAGAAAGAAAAGATCTTAGATAGGAGGAAATAAAATCAAAGAGCTATAGAAGAGAATAAAGCAAAGCCTGAAGTGTCCATCCTACGAGGTGAATAGAACACCTTCCAGAAACAAAACCTATCTTCATGGCAAGATATAAAACATATTAGAGTTGCTAAGTTTAAAACATGTCACTGTATGTGAAAATAAAGCTTAAATGGCCTCCCAATGCATGCATTTTGTATCCTGTTGTCTTTTAGCATGGTCACTTGTAGCTATGAAACCAGTCAACAAATTTTCCTGCACAGGAAGTCCATTTCTACAAACCTCTTTACTGCAATCATAGTTAGCGACTCATTTCCACAATAGTAGTCTAATGACGTTGGCATAATCTAACTTTTTTTCCCCTTCCCATTGACTTGAGTAACAGAAATAGGCAACGTGCATATTGAATTTCAAAGTTTGGGTGCTTTACCTGTTAGTGAAGCATTGATTATTTCTCAATGCTTTCATACCCTTGAACAACTGGTTTACTCTAAGATTAGTAGTGCATACAAGCATATAAACATATAATAGCATGACACTGAAACCAGTAATTGAAGATGAGCATTTCTAAATCTTATGTGTAACCTGCTCTGTCAGCAGAGCCATCTCTGGCCTCTGTGTTACAGATGTCTTTGAGAAAACTATGAAAACTATGTTGTTCTCTGAAATTTATTTTCCTGTTAAAAATCAGTGAGATGTGACATGAAATATGCTATAGGTTAAGCCTCTGTGTGTAAAACAATTGGATAATTGCAGATGAGGCAGATTATTTAAGCCATCTGGCTATTTGACTTAAAAAGCATCCAGATCAAGTTCGCCATAGCCCATGGAACTTAGTTCAGGAACTCAATTGAGTGGGCTGAGCAAATTGCTCAGCTTCAATGTAAGCAAGATATCTGTTCTCTATTTAGCTTTCTTTTAAAATTATTTGCAATGATTATACCCTATAGCTTTGTGTAACAATTTTCTTAAAAGAATAAATACATATCTAAGTTGAACAAGACTTTTTTTTGTAAGTTTTTTATTGTAAAAATGTTGTACAGAGGGGTTACAGTTACATGAGCAAGATAATGAGTACATTTCCTATTGAGCATTGTTCCCTCCTGCTTTGTCTTCCCCCTACCATCCCTTCCTTCCCACCTCCACAACTACTGAACAAGACTTTTTTGAGAGGATTAAAGTAGGGTTTTTTTAAAACCATAGAGTGGTCTTCTGGGGAAACCAGTCCAGTATAATATGAAGTCTGATAGGTTCACCAAATAGAGATAGAATAAAATGGACTCACATTCCTAGACTTTATTGTACTTTTCAAAACATTTGAAATGCAATCATGCTTTCTCCAAACTATTCCACAGCTCAGGTAGGGCTGACACCTACCACATTCAGTACACACCATACTGAGGCATACTTTTTTCCATAATACATACAGAACGAAAACACTCTTCCACCCATGTTGCGAAAAACAGTCGTTTCATTTATTAAGCCTTTTTTTCTCTTTCATATTTTGAAGGGTAGTGTAGACCAGACTTAAAAACATGGTCCAGAGAAGCAAGAAATCATTCCTCCAAGTGTTTATTAAGTGAATCACAAATTCATTCAGCATGACTGCTTACCCAGAGCAAGAAAGGCAAAATGGTAACAAGCTGTGAGCCTCCAAGTACCTTCAACTTTAGGATCTCTCTGGAGAAGGGTCACAAGTGTAATCATTTTCAGCTGTGCTTCCTTGCTGCCACTGTCAATGGAAATACCCAGGCAGAATGGATGCACTTTCCGGATTAGACTCTGAACCGACCTAGACAGCCTTTGGAAATGCAGGATATACTTTTCCTAAAGCTTCTTAATTTTTCCCATCCCTCCCTGATTGAAAACATCATTTATCCCATTACAACATGTGGAAAGAGGGGAGAGAGAGAAGCAGATGGATCTGAATTTGGGATAAAAATTACTTTATGAGCTTATTATTCTCATCCATAACAGATGACAATTTTCTTGTCAGTTAGCTGATTCCAGAACAGAATCACCCAGAGAAATACTAAGTTCTATTTTTCATGCTATTTATCTTGAGGACCACAATGAGACATGTATGCTTACATTTAATAACTGGGGATCCATAGCTTGCATCTTCCTGGGAAATATCTGGATATTTTGTAGAGTCCAGTTAGCCGTTATTTTACTGACCACACATGAAGAATTCCCTTCTTTCACTTACATTGTGGTGAAGTCTAAAGACTTAGACTTCTTCCAGTGTCTGAGAACTGTCTGGAGACCTTAGATCTAAAGAAATCTGTCTTATTCCTCATTTGTTTGGATGATAGCTACTTCTTCAATGGTAAAAATACCCTCTATAGGCTCTTAAATGAACTCTATCTTCTCCGATTGGGAATTCTGTTTGAAATCTGAAGATGAAGGACAAAGGACAAAACAAATCCCTGAAACAAAAAAAATTAATGTGAGTAAATGCTAGGTTCCAATGACTTTCCTAGCTGCTGACATCAGCAATATGGTTCTTATTATGCAGCTGGAGTTCAGACCAGGGTACTGTCCAAGTATCATTTCCACTTTATGTAAAGAACATGGATTCAGTAAAATTTCTATCGAGCTAATGGAGAAGATTGAGAATAATTCTCTCAGCCATTTCTACAAATTAGTGAGGTGACTCTGGTTTACTAATTCACTTCCAGAGGCAAAGATGAAGTGAAAAAAAATTGACTCAGTTTTAATGTAATGTAGTCAGAACAAACTGGAGAGTAAGCTATGAAATTGTGGCCAAGAGAGAATTTGTGTGTAGACAGAACACTGTATTCCAATGATTTATAAAACAGAATCATTGAGATAGTTCTGAGGCACAGCAAAGAAGGAACTCAATCTTTTTGAAAAATTTACCCTCTCCTACAGGAAGCAGAATTTCAGCTGAGCCTGTTTTCTGCAGGCACAAATGGAATAAGAGTATAGGAAGGTATACCCAAACCAAAATAAGGTAATAGGAAAATAGAGTTGTATCCAAGGAGCTGTAACAAGATCACGTAAGAATTAAAACCACGACTACCACCACCAAAAACCAGTCAGACCACATAGTCAGACTGTGTTTTGGTGGCTGCAATGGAAGTAGAAGAAGAAGAAAGAGCCAAGAGTGGTTCATTTCCCCTTCAAAACAAAGTTTATCTTCTAAATGCAATGCCATCCTAACAAATTAGACATTAAATAATGGAATCAAATGGCCATTGGAATTTTCTTGAGTAGTATGTCTTAATTTTGCCTTAAAAAAATAGGTCAGAGCTCACATTTTTGTTACAATTGGATTACCTGGAAATTAGCTAGCTTCCATAACCTGTTTTTCAAATACATTAAGATAACAATAAAACCTTATTTATCATGAACCAGATTGTTACTTAGAAATAGAAGGCAAGGACTATAATCAAGGAGGGTCTTTGAGGTGCTCCAATTATATCATCATCAAGTAGTAATTAAGTGTGTGAGCTCTGTACCTGCTCTTATGCAGTTTGAATTTTTGTGCTGCCACCTAGCACCTGTGTGATCTCCGGAAAGCTTCTAAGTCTTTCTGAGCCTTGGTTTCCACTTCTGTACAAAGTAAAACAGAATGTATTCCTTACTACTAGACGAGAGACGTATTGATTTATATTTTAAATATGTTTTAATTGTTACTAACTACATTAGAATGTTTTATTGGATACCTGTGGTCTCAAACACCCATTCATTTTTAGAATATCACTCTCTAGGACCTCGTCCCTAATGCCAGTTGTCTTGAAGACTCCTATAGTCTATGTTCTTGTCATTTAACCTCAGTAAGTTCAAATCCTAGAAATGTGTCTTTTATAATTATTTGAAATTCCTTCCTACCCATCCACAAACAGCAGGTTTATTTTTCTTTAATAAAATATTGTCACTAAGAAGAAACAGGCTTGAGCACACCACTTATCCCAAGGCTAACTCTTGTCCTCCGTGTTATGGACTTGAACCTGATGTTCCCAGGCACAGCAATGCTGAAACTGATAGTCTAGTCATGCAGGGGATTTTTCTGACTCCGTGTCTGTCTCCCCATGGCTGTTTATTTGTACTGCTGTCTGCTTCAGTTTGGGACACTGACCTTATAAGTCGCTTCCCTAGCTCAAGCCAGAGAACTAGGAGTTTCCCTCTGGCTCTTCTTAACAACCAATTGGAAGGAACTGGCTATTGATTCACTGTGGAATTGGAATTGGGTAGGAAGTGGGGGTGGGAACTTTGGGGTGGAGAGAGGAAAGGAGAGAGAGGAGACGGAGGGGAGAGTATGTGTGTTAAAATTATTGCCAAGCCAGCTGTGGCTCTCTGGACAGCTGAGTCACAGACAATCGCACAGTTCAGTTGGAAGGCAGAGTGTGCATACTAACCCTTGGGTTCTGGCTGGAGCAGGGGACAGTTAAAAAGTTAAAGTACAAGAAGCCACTATTTAGTCTCAGATAATACTTCATTTTGAGACACCTCTCCTACCCCATGATCAGAGGTAAAAAGATAAGAAGCTAGGTCCCCTACAAATGAGATGTTCATGTGGTTAGTTAAGAATCTTTTGAAGATATCTGTTACTGTCATTTTTTTTAAACACACCAATTCACAGTAATTGCTAGAAGATGCTGGCTGCTGACTCTTTATTGGAAGTGGCTAAAGATTGTCTTAAAATTCTGGCCACTGAGTCATAAGTTCATAATCAGCTGTGACCTGATGGGTTTGGCAGTCCCCGATGCACAAGAAGTCCATTCTTACAGAAATAATTGAAGGGATGGTCACGTAGCTAAAATTTGTCCATGAGCACAGTGGGCCTCACAGTCCTGAGCAGATAAGTTATTCCATGTTGAGTAAGATGTTCCCACTACAGTAGGTCTATGCTGACCTTATTGAATAGGTCGGGGGCGGGGGGCAGCACTGAATTGTTGAAACCAGGATGATCTGCATGAAATCAACCTCACTCTTACACATGAGTGCTGCTGTCAGGGAGAACTCTCTATGTTCATGGCCTCCATGTTCATGCTGATGGAATTTCCCACAAATCCATGCCTTTTTATTTTTATTTTTTGCCAGTCTTGGGACTTGAACTCAGGGTCTGGGCACTGTCCCTGAGTTTCTTTTGCTCAAGGCTAGCACTCATGTGGTTATATAAGCCACAGTACCACTTCCAGCTTTTTCTGTTTATGTGGTACTGAGGAAATGAACCCAGGGCTTCATACATGCTAGGCAAGCCCTCTACCACTAAACTACATTCCCAGCCCCAAATCCATGCCTTTAACACTTAGCTGAATAAAAGTTAGGCAGTTGTATTTCTATTGTCTCTTTCTGTTGCTGATCTTGTTTGTACCAAGCTCCCTACTCAGATATTGACTAAGCAGATGGAAGGGGTGTGTGTGCGCATGTGTGTGCGCGTGTGTGTGCATGTAATAAAAAGATAAGCACCACAGCTTCTACTCTGCAACGACTGGAACCTTCTTCTCCCAAGGCCTCTGTTACCATCTTTCTCTCTCATCTCCCAAACTCCACACCTTACATATGTGGTTAGAGGTTCTCCATTCTGGCATTATTAGAATCTCATAGGAAGCCTTATAAAGAACAAATACCAGGCCCCATCTACCTCCAAATTCCTCTAGAGTGGGCCCTGTGCAGGGGTTATCAGAAGTATTGCTACAGCTCCTGGGATGGTTCTGACATGAAATCATCAGCTGCTTCTCAGGTTTTCCCTTCCCAAGGCCAAGAAGCCTCCAATGTCCATCATGTCAAGGTCCATGACATTTAGCCACAGTTCTTACACAGGACATGGAAAATATTGGTTCACAGTCATTTCTGACGAGCATGATTAATTTTATTTTTTACTTTGTTCCCTTCCCAGGAGAAGGCCAGAAGTCTGGATTGTGGTCCAGACCTTGCCTGCACAAGTAACCCTCTTACAAGTTGTTTTTCCTCTTAAACAAAGTAAATTATTTAAACTAGCTCTTCTTTAAGTTCTCTGGCAATTCTAGAATATCAGGATTATAAAACTCAATAGCCTTGTACCAGTACTATTTTAAAATTATCCCATTATGTCTCAGCAGTGGGAGCTTGGCAGCTCATTTTATCTTCTCCAAAGCCATCCTCAAATTCAGTATATTCAAAAATTAGGTAGGAGGCTCAGGCCAGGTTTCCCAAATCTGTTCAGTGGAACATTTCTCATCCATAAAATGTTCCATGAAGAAAAGGTTCCCAGGACATTGTCCAGTGAAAGAGGCAAAAAATCTTAAAGGTAATGGTCAGGATAATTCCTTTGGAACCTAGAAATTACAAGTTGTTTGACCATGTAGCATAGCTACTTGTTTCTTGTAAGTCCCACCCATTAACATTCCACAGCATGGTTGTATTTGTTGTTCAAATCTCTTCCACTTTCTAAGTTCAGCACAAACAAGATCAAGGCATAAATGAGTTTGCAAGTTAAAGGATGACATGTAAAATAGATGATTTATTCACCATTTTCTCCTGGTCTTTAGTTGCTTTCCAGCAACAGATAGTGTCTGACAGCAATGTCTTATGGGATGTACATACTTTTAAGAAGGCATTTCAGTAAACACATTTTTTTTAATTTAGTGAGGGGAAGGGAAATAACAAAATGCTGAAATAAGGATACAGGTTACCATTGTATCAAGGAGATGTACAAGACACTATGTTGAAAACAATCTTTACAACTTGTGGGGGGAGGGGGAGAAAGGCAAGGGGGAGGGAAGGGGATAAACAAAGGAGAAGGTAACAATGCTGGATAGGAAATGTACTCATTACCTTACTCATGTAACTGTAACCCTTCTGTACAGTATCTTTACAATAAAAAACATAAAAGGAAGGCATTTCATTTTTTCAATTAAATAAAATTCCTAGGTCGTTGTGGATCAAATCTAGAATGAATTCTGATTCTTTTGATGGTAAAATATATGAAGCTAGTCAATACAAAAAGAAATAAATAAAACTCACTTTCCTTAGTTTAATCAAGTAAGGCTAATACCACATATGCAAAGAAGTTCAGAAGAAACATCTATGGGGAGATAACATGGAGTTTCCAAGTTAGGACTGGAATCAGACTTTCCAGCTGGCCAAGTAACTTGGGCATTGTACTTATATATTCACTGGTGCAGTGGAGGTAATAATTGTCCATAATTAGACAATTACTTATTATTTAGCCCTAAATAATAAAGATAAATGGTTAAAACACATGAGGCACTTACAACATGGTAAGCACTCAACTATTCTTTATGATTATTTTGGTCACTTTGTGATCAATGTCAAACAGTTTGTAGACCTGTTTTATAATTCTGGCCCACAAAATGAGTAGTATTGTAATACTGAATGACTTTATTAGGGCACATAGTCTTTAGTTAGACTTAAGATCACCTGTCTTGTATGAAACGGTCCGTTATATTCATGCACATTACCTGAGTTCACATGTAGACTTACCAACACAGAAGTCTTCAATGCCATGTTTCAGTGCTTATTTGTAAAAGTGCCTAGCAAGTAGATAGTTGGGGCTTTCATAGTGCTTGTTGAATGAGTATTCATGAGTACACACACACACACACACACACACACACACACACACACACACACACACACACACGAAACAAACCAATACCCATTATTTGTATATTTTACAAGGAGCTGTTTGGCTTCTGAATCAACATCTTCAGGAGAGTGTGTTCACTCATTACATATTTGGACATTTCTGTTTATTGCTATTTTATTTGTACTCTGAGATCCAAGTCCATTCTTCAATAGATTTTAATTATCATTCAGCCCTCTAGTATTTTGAGGCTGGAAAACATTGGAGGAAAGCTAGTCCAATTTTCTTTCAAGACAGAGACAGAAGTAGCAAATATTAAGACCAAGTGGGCCTCAGAAAGTCATGATCACTGTTGTTATCCCTAACAGAACATATATAGCTCCTCTTAGGAATCAGCAGGCACTTACATGGTAGCATTTGAGGGTCTCTGCTGCCGGGGAATGACTACCTTCTGACAGTCGGTGACCATCAAAGCTTGATTCCTTTGAATTCTGAAGAATTGAAGTCTATCAGATACTATTCTCTTGAGATACAAACATAGCTTCTTTCCTATATGAAGCTCCTCTTGATTATAATCAAGGATTTGGTAAGGATGAAGATGACTGGAGGGATGGGGAATGATCTAGGTCATGAAGGAGGACATGTTTGGAGGATGTGAGCTCAGGAGGGAGTTAAGAAGGAGGGAATTCAGAAGTAGGGAGCACTGGAGGCACTCTCCCCTACTTTACCAGAAGGCCAGACACAATCCATCCAGATCCAAGCCTGGCCTCCTCAGGATATTGCTCAACACACCCTTAGGGAAAGGACAAGGGTGGGAGACAGGCAGTGGCTAATGTAATGAAATCAGCATGCACGAGACCATTAAAGGAACATGATAGAAGAAAAATGCAAGTATTAGTATACTTTCTAAAATATCTCAATCCTAGCTGGAAATAGTTTCAGGAAAGTGAAATGATACAAGTTCCTCTTCAGACAATAGAAATCTTCCACCACAGATTGCTTCTCTCTCTCTCTCTCTCTCTCTCTCTCTCTCTCTCTCTCTCTCTCTCTCTCTCTCTCTCTCTCTCTCTTTCTCTCTCTCTCTCTCTCTTTCACCCCTTTGATCACAATCTCCTTGGGATGATGGAAAAAGTAAATCCTATCCTTAAAACAAAAATGCTCTGACATGGAGAATTTCGAATACAAGTTCTAGCAACACCCACTCAACCAGTGCATTGACCTATGTTCAGAATCTCTGCTTGTGTTAGATCTTCATCTTCCTGCTTCATGTATCACCAAAAGCACTCCATGAGGATCAGGAAAAGGTAGACATGTCTTGAGATTAGTAAGATAATAGGAATAAGCCCAATCAATTCTCTCTGCTTGGGTCCAACAGAAAATAAGCTGGATTTCCACAATATATAGGACAGAGAACAAGATTTTCAAGGGAAAGTTTGAGTTCAGTCCATCTGCTTTCTTCAGAGGTATATAATATTCACATGTGCCAGACACTGGGATATCCAAGATGAGTAAGTTACAGTTCTATTCTGAAAGGACAATAGATTTTAAGAAATGTACTGTTTCAGTTATCTGTTGATAAATAACATTACATCCAAACAATGTTTTAAATAATAAACATTTATCATCCACATTTTCAGTGGCCAAGGATTTGGGCATAAATTAGTTAGGTTGTCCCTAAGTCAAGGTCTCTTTGGAGACCATACACTGTCAGTTGACACTGCAGTTATACAAGACTCAAATGTAACTGGAGACTCTGCTTCTGAGCTCACTCACATAATGGCTTACCACGTGAGCTTCTCCATAAACTGTTTAAAGGTCCTGATGACATGGCAGGAAGTGAGCAGAGAGAGAGGGAAAGACAGGGTACCCGAGAGGAGTCAAAATGCTGAAATAAGGATACAGGTTGACCCATTTTAACAATGAGATGTACAAGACACTATGTTGAAAACGAACTTTACAGCTTGAGGGGGGAGCAAGGAGGGGGGGAGTTGGTAAGGTGGGGAGGGAAGGGATAGTAGGTGATAAACAAAGGAGGAGGTAACAATGCTTGATAGGAAATGTACTCATCACCTTACTCATGTACCCTTCCATATAGTATTTTTACAATAAAAACATAGTTAAAAAAGAGAGGAGTCATGACCTTTTTACAACTTAATCTATGAAATGGCAATCCCTCACTTTTACCTTTCTCGAAGCAGGGGAGGATTGTTACAGAGCTATGAATACCAGGAAGTAAGGGACATTTTAGAGTTTGCTTGCCCTGCTTGTAGACAGAATTTTAACAGAAAAACAATCAAAGGGGCTTACTTTAGCTGCTATGGAAGAAACAAGAGGGTCTCCTGAGCCAGCTGGGGGATTAAGAAGGAAGCGTACTAGAAGAGGAGACAAGGCTGATTTGCAGCCTGAAAAAGAGAGGAGGTGGGCAGCCAGTGAAGGGAGGAAAAGGACACCGCCATGTCTGAAGGGGGTGCGTATTGTTTCTGCCTGATGTAGACTGACAGATGGCCTAACCCTTATATGGCAATGAAACCATTCTGATAAAAGAACTGAAAGAACTCAGAGAGCATTCTTTCAAATGCCAGTCACGTGGGTTATGAGTCCATATCCATTAGTCTCAGCCTCTGCTACACTCATTCCATTCTGACCCAATGGAAGGCCACTATGCCTCAGCAGCTCCCTCCACCTGGGATATTGGGCCTCCCTCCCTTACTCTGGACATTTACTTCTCCCATCTTTAAGAACTCAATCTGGATGCAATGCAACTGTAGAGACTTTGCTGACTTTCTAGTCTTAATTAATGGAGGAATAGGGAAGAAGGAAGGAACGACAAGGAAGAAATCCAAGGAGTTTGCCGGAAGCTTTCCAAACTTATAATATACAATGCAGGGACTAGGTAAGGATGATCTGGATTTGCAGCATAATCCTTCCTCGTAATAGGAAGGTATTTTAGTTCATTAGGACTCCTATAACAAAAATAATATGGACTAAGTAGTTTAAATATTGAATATTTAGTTTTGGAGTTTGGAAATCTAAGATCCAGGCATGGGTGTATTTGGTGTCAGGTGGGGGCTAACTTCCTGGTTCATGGACACCTGACTTCTTCTTGCTATATCCTCAAATGGTGGAAGGGAACGGAGAGTTCTTCAGGGCTTTGTGCTATAAGTACATCGATACCCTCATGACCTAATCATCTCCTAAAGAACACACACCAAATACTGGGACATTCAGGAATGCTGAGGATTCCATAGAAAGCTGGAAGGATCAGGGTCCTCTGTCTAGGTACTGCTATATACAATTTGAGGGGAAGAAATCAGCACCCAGGCAGCACACGCCAATCTCCTATCCAGCACAAAACATGTCCGTGGTTGCAAACTGGAAAAATACAAATGAGTAGAGAATATTCAGGAAGATAGGAAGGATGCTAAAAGCATTTAGCCATTTGTCCAAGCAAGTATACCATAGCACCAAAAGAATAATAAGATATTACTACTACCACCAACTCCACAAAACAAAACACACACATAAAATGCATGTATATTCTTCTAAATTATTAAATAAGATGAATTAAAATTAGCATGTTATGTTGAAGAAAGCACTGAATATACAATATATTTCAGACTATTTTTAACTACTCCAGCCCAATTTTTGAAAAACTTGATAGGAAAAGGACACACACACACACACACACACACACACACACACACACACACACACACACAATGCAAATCTAACTAAAAGTCTATTTAGGAGGAGAGGAGGAAGGGGGATGGGATAAAGAAAGATAAAGGGTAAATAATTTGGTAATACAAAGCAAGTATACATAAAAATGACATAACTTCAATGAAAACTGCAGATTGTTAGGGAATGGGGAACAGGGAAAGAGAGGTAGACTGTGTGGGGAGGTGGGTGCTAGAAGGATGGGCTAAGAAGGAGGGTGAAGAAGGTTGATTACAATCAAAATGATTATTTGCAACTATGAAAATAGAAAATGGCTGGGTGTCAGTGGCTCATGCCTGTAACCCTAGCTACACAGGAGGCTGAGATCTGAGGACTGTGGTTCAATGCCAGCCCAGGCAGGAAAGTCCATGAGAATGAGACTCTTATCTCCAAGTAAATACCAACCTCCCCACCCCAACCAAAAGTGGAGTCATGGCTCAAGTCATAGAGCACTAGCTTTAAGCAATAGAAAAAAAGAGCTAACTCAGGGACAACACCCAGGCCCTGAATTCAAGCTTTAGAACACACACACACACACACACACACACACACACACACACACACACACACACACACACACACACACACACACCACACCACACCACATACACATGAACAATGAAACCTGGTATTGTTTTGGGAATGGGGGAAAGGAAGCAGGGATACTGATAGAAAGGATGATATTGAATAGAATATATTGTGTAAAAAAGTAAAATCCCTTCTGTATAAGAATGTAAGCTAATAGAAAAGAGTAATATTTAATTATCAGAAAAACGGTCTCTTCGCCTGATGGTATCTAACACATGGAATACTGTTCCATTAGATATTGTCCTGCCTAAACATGAGTTTAAAAAAGTTCCCTTTGTAAAATTGTTCTAAAGATCCTATGGAGAGTATTTGTCACATTTTGAAAGTGAATATCATCAATAGCCCTAGAACCAAATATTAATGGCCAGAAGCCATTGGCATGCCCAGTATTATAGCTGTATTTTTACTTTCTCATCCAACGGCTTCTTTTCCATCTGAGTTTTATAAAGCATTACTTTGAAACTCCAGCAAAGTGTGTCTGTGCAAAATATCAAGAGAAAGCAGGGGATCTCACATCCACTGACATGGGTAGCTGAAGAGCTAATCACCTTACTGAAGAACAAGAAATTAAGATGGTGCTTGCTCAGTCCATACTAGTCAGAGGAATAGACTCCCTTAAAAAAAAAGACACAGAAATTATTGGCTTGGACAAATAGACTAGCTACCTTATCAAGTTCTACTGCTAGCCAAAGGATGACAGATTAAGGCCTTTAAAACCAAGTCTGACAGTACACCAACCAGCACCACCTAGTGGAAGAGAAGAATTTATCAACTGACCACAGCTCTCATAAAGGTTGTTTTTTGCTCAACTCTAAGTTTGTGGGAGCTGACTCTTCACCAGGTGTTTATAAGATAAACATGGGAAAACTAGCAGAAAAGAATGTCATTGGACCATTTGTAAGGAAATAGAAAGAGTTGGAGAGGATTATGTTAAGTGAAATAAACCAGACCCACAGAAACACAGATTGCATGTTTCCCCCCCCCCCCCCCCTTAGTGGGCACTAGAAAGTGACTATAAACCTAGAAATAAGCACATGGGTGGCACCCAAGCAGTTATAAATGAATTAACTGAAGTATAGCTATATGGCAAACTGAAGTATTGCTATATGGCAAAAACTTCAGTACATAATCTACAAGCTAAGGAAAGCGAGGGAAAGGGTAGGCTGAGAGGGATGAGTGAGAATGTTAAAAGGGATACCATTGATAAAAAGGCACTGTGTTCATAAATTATTCTGTTGAATGGCAACTCCTCTGTACAACTACCTAAAGAAAATGAAAGTATATTTTAAAAATGATATAGAAATGAATATGCTGAGAGACAAAAAATTTCTGGCCTATTGAATGCTCCAGAAATGTGAGGAAAGAACTAAAATGAGTATCAAACATCACTGGAACCGTAATTTGTAAAATTAGGAAATATCTACTAGAAAAGATCAAAGGAGATTATTTCATACATTTGTAAGATTCAATATATTAGGAGAGAAAAGTGTGGCTTGACTGGTAGAGTATTCATAATTAACAAGCATAAGACCCTGAGCTTAAACTCCAGTAAGGGCAAAAACAAACAAACAAACAAATACGTATACAATGTATATATGGAGAGCATGTATATATAGAGAAAGAGAGAGGAAGAGGGAGAGAAGGAGAGGGAGAGAGAGAGAGGGAAAGAAAAAAATCTAATGACATGGACAAAACAGAACAAAGAAGGTAGAAAGGCTTAGGGGGACACAAACATGTGGTTTTGGCTCTACCAAATCAGCAGCCCTTTGCACTAAGTCAGTAGAAGGAAGGTTATGAAAATTTATTGATGAACAAGTAACTAACATTAAAAAGAGCTATTATGAGCCATGTTGCTCATGCCTATAATCCCAGTTACTCAGGAGGCTGAGATGTGAGGATTGAAGTTCAAAGCCAGTCCAGGCAGGAAAGTCTATGAGACACTAATCTTCAATTAACCACACAAAAAACAGTATGGAGCTGTGGTTCAAAGGGTCAAAGTACTAACCTTGAGTGCAAAACTTAGGAACTGAGCCCAGGCTGAGTTCAAATCCCATGACCAAAAACAAAAAGAAACAAAAAAAAAGTGCTACTATGGAAACTTCTCATTGAAAATCATGCTCCAACTCTTTAACACAGACCAGAAAAAAGCTCTGTAACTTCTGCTTTTAGTACTCTCAATTTTGATAAGAAGACTGGGGGAAACACATTGTAATCTGAATAATTACAAGCCACTCTTGTACCAGATACCAGTAGGATGACAGGGTTGGTGAGCAAAACCATAATTGAAATAGTTGAAAACCAAATTTATGGAATAGGAGAAGTGGTATGGAAATCAGGAAAAGTGGCAACCACCGACTGTGACCCCATACTTGTCTCTGATCTCTCTGTGGGTCTATGGGACTGTCTCACTTTTTCCTACAGTTTTCCCTTTGTGGTAAAAAAAAAAGATATGATCACTGACATTTTGAAATTTCTCCCTTCACAGTTTGTCACTGAGAGAGGAGTCCCCCTCTCCCCAACTCTATCAACATTCCACACAAAGACACTGACTATCCTAGCTGAGACTGGATGTCTCAAGGGTGTTCAGTTGGTAATATTCCATAACTCCCTGCCAATTGTGGCACTGAAGCACTCCAGAATCACCATTTCAACCTCCCAAGAGATTCTCATATCAACCACTTTCTTAAATCATGAGCCCCACTTCATTTTAGGCCCCATTCCCAAACACCTCCCATAGATCCTGACCACCCAGAATTCAACAGAGATGGGTCACTGAGATGTGAGGGTATGGGTCACCCAGTTCCCACCCATATTCATGCTGAAGAGAAAGACAGCTCTAAACAAGAACATTAAACCAGAATGAAATATAATCTTAGTATTACATGCTTGTTGGATTAAGAAGGCTGAATGCACTTCTACTCTGCCTTTTTATGTCTAAAAGAAGTAGAATCATGCCCAGACTCCTTGGGTAGTGAGAAGAGCTGTTTCCAAAGGAAGATTGCTAGTTTGGATATGTGAACAATGAATCTAAGCTTTGTTGTGGCTGTCCTCTCATTCTTAGTCGTAACTCAAGGTTTCAAAAATGATAATCTACTCACTGTGGTTCTACTTTTGAGTTGTTTTTCCCCTGGCCTAGGAAGTTGGAATCTTTTCTACCTCACACTCCAAGGCCGGACACTTTTGTAACCAAAATAAGTGGAAAGCAGGTCAAACAGTCCTTGACAGTGATGCCAAGGAAAAACAATAGATTCAACCTTCAAATGATTGAATTAATTTGTTCTTGTCCTAGTTTTCAGCTTGTGTAATAGATAATGGGCTCTGAAAAGCAGTCTAATATAAGATAGCATTCTAAATTGTGACCATGATTTGTCAGGCTATAAAAGATTCTGGGGGTAATATCAATTTTCTCTTTTCTGGCCTATTCAGATCAGGATTTATCAGCCAGTAATTGTAAATGAACTCAGTAGGGTGATGGCGAGAGGAGATCAATTAAGGAATGATGCAGAGGAGCCCAGTGTATGTCTAACTAATTTCACTACTATTGTCAACAGTTATTCTATTTCAAAAATACTAGATGATGAGATTTAAATGGCAGCTCATGGTAAGAATTGAAAAGACATTAATATAAAGATAAAGAGATTCTATCTTCAGCGAAAAAGAGAATACCATTAAGACAATAAGATGACAAAATTTAAATAAAAGAAAACAGGGGATTATCTGCAGGAAAAGTATTCAAAGGAAGTGGGACAGATTTATCACTAGGTACTTGTTCAAGCTAACAACCTGCCAAAATGAAATTCTGTCTTGGAAGAGATTGAGGTCAGGGTAGACATGCTGACAAGGTAGGTAGAATCACAGATTGAGGTATGGGTTCAATTGCCTTAAATGGACCATGCTTGGGATTGTCACAGTCAAGTGTTTCACTGCAGACTCTAATTCTCTTCTATAAAATAACTTCATGGGGCTGGGAAGGTGGCTCAGTGGTAGAGCGCTTGCCTTGCATGCTTGAGGCCCTAGGTTCGATTCCTCAGCACCACATAAGCAGAAAAAAAAAAGCCGGAAGTGGCACTGTGGCTCAAGTGGTAGAGTGCTAGCCTTGAACTGAAGAGCTGAGGGACAGTGCCCAGGCCCGGAGCTCAGGCCCCACAACCGGACCCCCCCAAAATAACTTCATTCCCATTCTGAATAGGATTATTTCAAGTCTTTGGTACTAAAACCAAATTTCTGATTCCAGTATTAAAACCACAAGAAACCACAAAATAATTTAAAGTCAACTGTATCTTTTAAGATCTACTAAATCCATAACATCTATCATACCACTAAAGATAGTGGTATTGGTCCTTTGGGGGTAACAGCCATACCCATTTTGACATAGCACCCTAAAACCTTACTCCGTTCTTCCTCATCTGAAATTGAGGGGTGCCAGGTGTGGAAAGCAGCATGCTAGGGGGGAACCTGGGCAGGTATGTAGAGGAGAATCTTCTGTGAGAGGCTGAGCATAGTGGACAATGAGAAAATGTTCAAAAGGGAGAACACAGGAAAGAAGTACACTTTTAGGATAGATTAAAAATCTTTGAGTCTACATTATTAGAATTATATTCCAGATTGAAAAGAATTATTCATTAATTACTTGTTAATTATTCATTATTTAATCCATCAAATATGTATAAGAAATAATTATAGAAAACTGTGGATACAAATACAAAAAGGCACAGTAGCATTCCCAGGGAGTGTGTAATTAATGAGTTCTTAGAATGCTAACCATTTCTCTGCAGTTTTGAATCGATTGGTGAATTTTCCTTGATCTTGCTTTATCTGTGAGAAAGTGATCATCTGCACCCTTCAGTCTGGCTATGAGGATTGAATTAAATGTAATACATAAGATACATGTAGTGTACATTTTGTAAACCTACCTAGTTATGGCCTAAAAACATGCTAATTTTATTCTGCCAGAGTGCCTAGTGAATTACTAATCCTGGAAGAGTGTCACAGAGCAATACGATCAATATAAAATTTTATTTCTTTCCCAGCAACATAATTGGAAAACTTTAGGATGTCCAGGAAACCAGTGGCTTAAATGGTTATTTTCTTATGTTGGTGTCAGTCTCCTATTTGGAGTACTTATTTTAAAGTCTTTTATCTCGGCTTAATTTCAGGTCAACAGACAATAATGAGAATGAGCAGCATGCCTGGAATTTCTACTTTGGCCACTAAGCAATAAGACTATAATAGCCAGTGAAACATGCTAGGCATATGTTCAAATATAGTCTGGTATTGTCTGTAAGATTAACTTTTGGTCCAGTGGGGTGAGTCCAATGTCCTGGCACTGATGAGTTTCCATGTAACATTTATTAAAAAAATTTTTTTGGAAGTCCAGTTCCCACTCATTGGCTTTCCTTTAAAGCAGAATGGGGAGGGGACCTTTTCCATTCTATTTTTAACTCACTTGCCTATTTTCCTTCCTATTATTGCATATTTACAGCTCTAGAATTAGGTTTAGTATTTAGTCCTCTGTGCAGTAGTTCCTTCAAAATATATGAAAGGGCTATTTTCTCGTTTCTGTTAATTATTTCAGGAGGCAAGCGGTAAGAAGGCTGCAGGGTGCCTATTGCTTTGTTCTTTCCAAAACTGCTTATAAGTTTTCCATGAAGAAATCTAGTAAGTAAAAACAAATCGAACTATTGTTGAACAGCAGCATGCTATCCTTATCCTCAAACTTCTCTTCAGAAATTCATTCCACTTTGACAGATGTGTGGGCATGCCGTCATAATTGAAAGTAGTCTTACCCTTATTCTAAACCCACCTATACATGGGCATTAACTCTACTTGAGCTGTATTGTCTGCATCCATCATCACTGAATCTCACCCATCCTGACATCCGAGAATTTTCTCCTAGCTGATGGAGCCTAGAGGAGAATGCCAAACCTAGGGAAAATTAGATCTTGCCTGCTATTTCTCAGGCCCTTGTGTACTTACTAATCCTGGCATAAGTGATGTGCCAGCTCAGAACCCCAACACCGAATGTAAAGTCGATAGGAAGCACAGGACTTAGATATCAGGTGGATATTAGGATACAATAATAGTCAGTCTATCTCTATAAAGAATGGTATTGCAGAAATGAATAACACTTTTAAACAAAACCTTATACTTTATTATTAAGATGTACACAAAACTTTCAAGGATATTAACTTGTATAAACTCTACAAGTTAACCTGGGCGAAAATCCAACACATAAGAAAGTTAGACAGTTTGCTCAAGATTACACAGAGAGCCAGTGTTCACAGGAACTGGATCTAGTTTCTCAAAATTTCATCCCTTGCCCTCCACTCTAAATTAAGAACTTCCACAAATCCTCTTGCACATATCCTCTAAAGCTCCACCAGACTGCCTCTCTCTTGAAGAAAATGGAAACTGCATTTTCATTCAATAAAAAGTTATGTTGTTAGAACACACTTAGTCATGGGGGTACCAATAAAGGAATATATTCAGATCTCCCTAGCATTCCTTGGTCAGAATCATATTGCACTCCCTCCTACTCTTTGAAGTCCACCTTGTTCATCAAAAGTTGCAGTGGACTCCAACATTTACTTGGGATCACTCACTTGATACTTCATCATGAATTGTTTTATGCATTGTAGGTGTTATGGACTTGTGTTATTACTGTACCATTACTATTTAATTTTCCAGATATGGACTACCCCCAAACTGGAGGCTAAGATTATGAAGAGAAAGTCTGAACAATGTTTTAAATTTTTAATTCTTAAGATGTTAGTTAGGTTGCTGCTGCTGATAAACAGTCACATAAATACAGAACCAGAGAAAATGTATTGTTAAAGCTGTGATCATTATCCTCTCATTTTCTACTTTGTTTTGGCTGATATGTCTTAATTTGTTGGGTTGTCATATGACCCAGAAAGGCCAATGAGAAGTCAATGAATTCTTTGTTTCTTAGAAAGACCAGGAGAAGAGAACTTGCTGCCTTCACCCACTTCTTTCTTTGACATATATAGGGGCATAGAGCCTGGTCTGGTGGCAACTATAATATGATATAAAGTATCAATCAAGCCGGGGGCCGGCTTACGCCTGTAATCCTAGCTACTCAGGAGGCTGAGATCTGAAGATCGCAGTTCAAAGCCAGCCCAGGCAGGAAAGTCCATGAGACTCTTATCTCCAGTGAACCGCTAGAAAACTGGAAGTGGCTCTGTGGCTCAAGCAGTAGAGCGCTAGACTTGAGCTGAATTGCTGAGGGACAGAGCCCAAGCCCAGAGTTCAAGCCCCATGACCAAAAAAAAAAAAAAAAAAAAAAGGAAAAAGTATCAATTATTAGACTGAGATGATTATAGTCAAAAAATGATGTGACAGAAAACCAGGAAAAGCACGCCTATGTCTTTGATTATATCAGTGGAGCCGCTATTCCAATGTCAGCAATTGTTTCCATTTAGTCTTTTTGAATGTGATACTACTTGTTCATATGGATGAAGCCTTTTCTAACAATGATAGGATGTTTTCAAAATTAGATTACTCATCTTCTTTGAGCTTCCCAAGAGACAAAATGAAAACATAAAAGACATTTAAGCTGAGTGTCAGTGGCTCACACCTATAATCCTAGCTACTCAGAATTCTGAGATCTGAGGATTGTAGTTTGAAGCCAGCCTGACAAAAAGTCCATGAGACTCTTATTATTTAACTCCCAAAACTCCAGAAATGGAGCTGTCGTTCAATTGGTAGAATATTAGCCTTGAGAAAACACACACACACACACACACACACACACACACACACACACACACACACACACACACACACTCAAACTCAGGGACAGTACCCAAGCCTTGAGTTCAAGCCCCAGGAATGGCACATGCACATACAAAAAGATATATTTAATGAATTATTTGACATTGTCTTTGAGGAGAAAAACATATCAGTTCTTCAAGAAAATTCCTACTTGTCATAGAGCTTAGTCCCTTAAGAAATGTCTCAGGTGGACACCACAGAGAGATACTGAGTTGGGGTAAAAATATATTAAAATCTTATTGTATATTAAATGCAATATTAGATTTCAAATGGTTGTTTTTATGGTACCTTTTAATGTAAATTGATAGTATAATATCAAGCTTTAACTCCATGAAACAAATATATGAAATTATTTAGGATATTTGATCATATAACTAAGTATTATTTATATTTCTTTGCTTAAATAATGTTTGATCTATCTAAGTTGCCACACAACCAGTGGAGGGTAAGACATAGTTTTCCTGTTGTATAAGATAAAGTTGTCTAATAGAAACAAATAACTCTGCCTTGAAAACCTCCCAAAATATTTCTACGGAAGAAAGAGACCTTAGTAATTTGAATTTATCTGCTTCACCACTCTTCTTGGGTTCTATCAATTAAATAATTGCTTACCTCTCTTTTCCTGGTCAGAAAGAAGGTCATTTAATTGGGTCCTAGAATATCACACAAAACCAGCTGGTCCATTGCTGAATTAGGGAAAGAGGAAATACTGACTCAACCCATCTGAGCAGAGAGCAGCGTGGGCAGAGAGGGTCAACCTTACACATCTTTTATTGCAAAATAGTTCCAAATCTCTTGAGAGTGGATGAGTGGGAGAGAATAGATTACACTTCTGAAGTAGAAGCTATCTAGGACTGGGACCGGAAACAGCTCTTTAGTAGAGTGAAAAGGATGGAGAGTTTGCCTTTTCTGCAAACTACCATTGGACTTCTTTGGTATCTGTGCAGCATTTGGGGGTTTCTAAGCCTTTACAATCTGAAATCATTAACAAGAAAACTGGAACTAATCTTAGGCTTGGCGTTTTGTCTTGGGAACAGAATTGGAACAAATATTCTAAGTGACTCACTGAGGAAATACTTGGGCATGCTGCACAAGATGAGAGCAATATTTTAACAACAGGCAAAACATGTATGACATGGAGAAGAATCATAAATGAAAGGAGAATAAATCAAAGAGTCAAGAAACCAGGGGAAGGCTCACAGCAAGAGGCAGACACCATTTCCTTGGAAGTGAAATGCCAGCACTTTGGAAACAGAACATACTTGCCAACATTATCAATGAACTTGAGCAACGAGAACTAGCCCCACCAATTTGCCTTTCCTTCCTTTTGTGCTTGATGCATGCCAAATGCTTGAATATAAAGTATCCTAATGGTTGGAAGAACGTTTTATAAATTAAGAGCTCTGGAAATATGAGCCATTATCATTCTTATTAGGGAAACAAAGACCACCATGTTACCAAACTATGACGTCTACTGGGCAAATAGGTTGCCTGGAAGGGAACAAAATACTTGCAGAAAATGAAAGGCAAACGAAACAATTTTATTTTCAGTGTTTAGTCTTGAACTATGAGACAGCCTGCTACTAATAAGAATCTCTCTTAACTACAGAGGTGTTAGAGTTGTGCTATCCCTACAGGTAGAATGTAGTTTTCTACACTCTTTTGGAGGGACAGAAAATGTGAGCCATAGCTCACATTTATGTGAGTTCACAGCTCCTAGGCCTGGGCTGGAGATCTGCACTATGACCTTCATTTCTCTCATAGTCATGGCAGACAAGGATCACCATCTCTGCCTTTGCTAATTTAATCAACAGCATTAGGATTGTTATTGACACATTCTTCCAGGAGGCCACTATCAACTACTCAGAGTTGGAACATGAGATGACACTTAATTGCTCTCTTTGTCCTGGACTCTGAGAGTGATATTTTGGGGCTCCACTCAGTCTCTCTGGAAGACAGTCTCCAACTCTGTAAAGCACATGTAAAAAAAAAAAAAGAGATGCTTCTTTAAAAATGGTGGTGGTGGTGGTGGTGATGATGATGATGATGAAGAAGATAAACATCAAGAGCCATAATAATGATTATAATAGTGTCTGCCATTCTTGTATGTTCCAGGAATTAGTTGAAGTGCTTCATATGCTCTTGTTAGTTCCATTTTACACATGAGCTCACTGAGTCAATAGAAGTTCATACCCTGTCCAGACTCAGAATTTACATGTGGTTCTCTTTGACCATGGAGTTGGCCCTGCCTACTATAGAATTTGAAGCACAACCAAAGCTTTGTTACATAGCTACTAATCTGCTTCCACTGAGCGATTTCTCTAAATGAGAGAAGGAAGCCCGGGCTTCCTTTTCTCCAGGAAGTTGATGGCTATAGCTCCTTCCTGAGTAGTCCACATTCGGTGGAAGTTTCCTGTTGCTCTAGACAGTGTAGAGAAATCCTGGTTGTCTCATACTTCTTCAAAGTATTTGTTTAAATTCAGCACAGTTCACACAGTCTACACAAAAAGATTTTCACAGGAAATGAAGATGTCATCTCTGTATTTTGCATGTAGTCATCGCCACTCTCCTCATTCCTTCTCCCCCCCACCCCACCACTTA
Source organism: Dipodomys merriami (assembly GCF_024711535.1). Classification (NCBI taxonomy): domain Eukaryota; kingdom Metazoa; phylum Chordata; class Mammalia; order Rodentia; family Heteromyidae; genus Dipodomys; species Dipodomys merriami. The sequence continues at coordinate 24,305,350 of NW_027202715.1, forward strand.
CAGATCTCAGTCAAGGCCTGGCTGCCTGCACACCAGGCGGTGAGAAAACCAGTCAGTCAGACCTGATGGGGTTTCAAGAGCTATTTTGGTAAACGTTCACTTAGAAAATGAAAGTTTTTATGTAGATTCTAGATAACATTCTAGTCTTGGTTACATCCGGGAGAGAGGTTTTTGTGTTTGATCTTTCCGGAAATGTGATTATGGACATGGGAACAAAGCCAGGGGAATGAAATGAAGGGTTTACAGTTTTCCAAGGCTTACTTGTGAAGAAAGACAGAATTAAAACAACCAACTTCAAAGTGATGACACATCACACTTTATCAAAAAACCCAAACAGCTTTACTATTTCCTGCTCTCCAGCAAACTTACAACGATAGTAAGAAAGAACAGACAGTAGCCAAACATCAAGTCATTTTCTCATTATTGTAACTTAGGAGCCAGGTATGTTTCTCTCGTATTTATTTTTTTAGCTGTATGCATTTAAAGTGTGAACATGATATTCCTATACACATACATAAAGGGAAGTGATTCCTATATCAAGCGAAAGAAAATCTTCATTCTCTCATGTAGTTACTGTTTTGTGTGAGCTAAAAGCACCTAATGTTAACCAGGCACAGGTGGCTCATGCTTGTAATCCCAGCTAGCCAGAAGGCTTAAATCTGAGGTTCACAGCTTAAAGCTAGCCCAGGCAGGAAAGTATCTCTCTCTCCAATTAGTCATTTAAAAAAAAGCCAGAAATAAGCCAGGTGCCAGTGGCTAATACCTGTAATCCTAGCTATTCAGGAGGCTGAGATCTGAGGATCACAGCTCAAAGCCAGCCCAGGCAAGAAAGTGTCTGAGATTCTTATCTCCAATTCACCACCCAAAAAGCTAGAAGTGGATCTGTGACTCAATTGGTAGAACTCCAGCATTGAATAGAGCTCAGGGACAGTGCCCAGATCCTGAATTCAAGCCCCAGGATTAGCACACACACACACACACACACACACACACACACATACACACACACACACACACACACACAGAGCCAGAAGTATATCTGTGGCTCAAATGGTGTAACACCAGCCTTCAGCAAAAAAGCTAAGGGACAGTGTGTAGGTTCTGAGTTTAAGCCCCAGTGCTTGCATATACAAAAAATTACCTAACATGTGTTCTTGGTATATTCCCAGTGTAAATTCAATACATTTCAGTGTAGTATTTAGTTCTATCACTAAAGTTACATTCACAATGACTACAATTGTAGACCCTTGACCTCACCTTCCATTTCCTCACCCCTGTTAAGCACTACCCTATTCTGTGTTTCTATGCATAACGTTTGATTTTAGTTCCAATTCTATATGCAAGTGAAATTATGCACTACTTTTCTTTCTGTGTCTGGGTTATTCTATTCTATTACGATTCAGATCCATCATGGATATATAGTACATTTAAAAAACAATTGGTGAGTCAATGGCAATTATAAATAGTGCTGCAGTGAACATGAGAGTGAAGACATCTTTGCAAGATCATCATTTCATTTCCTTGCCTATACATGCAGAAGAAGGATTGCTGCTCATACGGCAGTTCCATGTTTAAGTTCTTTAAAGGTCTCTATGTTGTACTAATCTGCTTCTTTTTTTCCCCCTTCAGTCGTGGGGCTTGAACTCTGGGTGCTGTTTCTGCACTCTTCAGCTCAAGGCGAGCGCTCTACCGCTTGAGCCATAGTGCCACTTCCAGTTTTCTAATTGTTTATTGAAGATAAGAGTCTCACAGACTTTCCTACCTGGGCTGGCTTTGAACTGTAATCCTCAGATCTCAGCCTCCTGAGTAGCTAGGATTACATGCGTGAGCCACCAGCGCCTGGTTCTGCTTTATTTTTGTCAACAGTACACAAGGGGCTGGGAAGGTGGCTCAGTGGTAGAGCGCTTGTCTTGCATGCTTGAGGCCCTGGGTTCGATTCTTCAGCACCACATAAGCAGAAAAAAAAAGCCAGAAGTGGTGCTGTGGCTCAAGTGGTAGAGTGCTAGCCTTGAGCTGAAGAGCTGAGGGACAGCGCCCAGGCCCAGAGTTCAGGCCCCACGACCAGACCCCAAAAAAAACAAAAAACAAAAAAACAGTACACAAAAGTTCCATGACCTTTATGCCCTTGCCAATACTTTTTATCTTTTTCGCTGTTTTGTTTTGATTTTTCTTTTAAAAATATTTATTATTAAATAGTTGTATATAAGTTAGGTTGTGAGAACAATGTATCTTGATCAATGTAACTTCCTTCTTTTGTTCTCCATTTTTCCTCCTGCCATACCTACCCTTAAGTTATGTAGTTCAATTTTTACATAATGTACATTGGTTATAATGCCTGCATTTGCCTACCCTTCCTCCTTCCATTCATGTTCCCCCTCATTTCCCTTCCTCCAAATATGTTTCTACTTCCTGTTATTCATTTTATTGAACAATTCATTCGTTGTTCAGAGGAGTTACACCATTGGACTCCTCCCTAAGCATGCCATCCTTTAGTCAGTTTATGTGTTATCCTGTATCTGTTTAATAAAAGCCATTCTCAGAGGTGTCAGATGATATCTGGTTAGCATCTGTCAGATGAGGCGAAACTGCACCCAGCTCTCTTCTTTATATTCTTCTCCATTTCTGTCTCATCTCTGCTTCCTAAAGCAACCTCCTGTTCCTGATCCCTTTGGCTAGCTCTGTTCAATATTCACATCCAAACTTGCCTTTCCTGAGTCTCTTTTCCTCTATATCATTAAAAGGCCAATAAATGAAATCTATGCAAAATAAGAACCCAGAGTTAATAATGTTGTTATTTCTTGTAGCCTTTTAGGATCACTGGGGATCCCTGGGAGAAGGAGTTGAGTACAGAAGATGAGGTATCACAGTCTCATATGAAAATATCAAACCTGGAAGGCATCACCTCTGTGTATGAATAAGGACAGAGAAGCCATTGAACTGAATTTCATAAATCAAAGTGGAAATAAAATAGAACAAAGACTCCCTATCTAAGAATAGTCCAACTCCACCCTGCAACTATCCTATACTTGCATGATGCACATAGCCTAATATTTTACGGGCAAAGGTCACTACCAACACAACAGAGGCTTCCATGTGAGGATGCTGCGGTGTGACAATTATCAGTCCTTATTGTATAGGGCATATCTGTGGCTGAGCCATTGACAAGAACAATCATGGGACCTTGCTGACATCAATACTTTGAAAAGAGCTTTGCCTGCTTTAAAAGTCTGCTCTCCATTGTATTAAAACATCACTGAAAGTCGTAATTGAGGCGATAAAATGACCTATGTGTCTAATGATAGCCAAGGTGCTTATAATTTCTGTTTCTGTTTCCCAAATGTGTAAATGTGGGGAGTAAATTAAAGCTACTCTGCACAAGAGTTGCAATAGGAGGCTGTTTCTCATTATTGTCCCGCTCCCTCTCCTGCCTTATTTCTGATTTTGATAAGGATATCTTGTCTCCGAAACCATATTTATCTATGGAATCTTAAAGCCTTAGTAAAACCTTACTAGATATTTTTAGATGTTTGTGGACATCTACTCAGGAAGCATTCATTATGCAACAAAAAAAAATGAGAAAAAAGTCAGGGCGGAAATGGGAGTCAAAGGAAGACTGTGTTTTGTATCAAACAGACCTAAATTCAATTTTCTTCATCCAGTTTTGTAACCAAATATGAACCCTAAGGACCTGTGTTCTCTGTGGAAACACTAACACACTGTTTTTTTTTTAAAGACATGTATTTAGAACCTACTTTAAAAGTTTACAGGTTTTATTTCTGCATTGCTAATGAGGAAACTAAGACTTCCATGTGGCTAATAGTGGACCTTTCTTGAATGCTTCTCATGTGCCATCCAAGATTGGTCTAAACACTATATATGGGATAAAGTTTTATAGAGTTAGTGTTGCCAATAACCTTTTTTTTTTTAACAAATAAGGAAGCAGATTCACAGCTAGAAAGGAGGGATGGAGCCAGAATTCAATTGCAGGCATGTTGTATCCAAAGTCACTAAGCAGAAGTTTGTAGTCCCCTTCAACGAGACACTTCCAGTGACCTTCGCTCTCCAACTGGGCCCCAATTCCTAAAAATCTATTCACTATGCACTCATCAATGTATCATCCCACGGATGAAGGTAGTGTCCTTATGATCCAATCACCTGTTAGCTTCGGAGCAAAGCTTTCATTACATGATATTTTAGGGGAACACTTCTACATAAACCGCAATATTCCTACAGGGATCCCCAAAGGGTTCCTGTCCATCTCAGTGCAAAATTCAATTCAGGCTATACCCAGAATCCCTAATACTTCAATAGTTCCACTGTTGTTCAAAAGTCCAAATCGGGTATGTCTCCTTTGAGACTCAAAGCAAACTCTTGTGAACGAGGTAAAAAAAAAAATTAAAGCCAATTACCTGCTTCCAAAATACAGTGGCAGGACAGTGTACATATGCCTGTTCCAAAAGTGAGAAATAGGAAAACTGATCCAAGTGACACCCAAACCTAGCAGGGCAAACATTAAACCTTGTGGCTTATCTGGTGCAGAGACACACTCTGGTCATAGCCTTCAGAAGTTCCATTCCTATAGCCTGGCTGGTTGCAGCCAGGGTGGCCCCTCCTTGGGCCGGATCCACTCACTGCTGGTAACTCTTCCATGGAGATGTTGTGTGGGCATAGTGAAGTGGTAGGAGCTACGTTGTGGGATGTCATCAAGTTGCTGCTCATCCCTGCATCTTTCTCCTCTGAGGAAACAGGAGACCCTCTCCTCTGACAGTGCCTAGGCCAGTCATTCTGTTGAGAAGGTAACACATGGTTTTAAATGGTATGGGTACTGGATTTTTGGCTTACATGTCGATCATTTCAGTGTATGTAACAAGTCTGTTTAGGGGTCCTAGAACAAGGGCCTGGGAAGTCCTAAGTACTACTCTCCCTCCAAGTGGTGTTCACCTTGGTCTTCAATTGACTTTTTCAAGTGACTTTTTGCAACCTTTTGTGACCTTGTCAATGAGCGGTTTGTCAAAGCTGCTGACAAGACAATTTGCTTAACTTGACCCAGCAAGCTGGGGCAAGTATTGCGTATCTCCTGCTGAGGATAATTCCTGTGGCTCACGGTTTACTTAGCCTTTGTAAATAAGACATGCAGTCCTTTTTTTTTTTTTTTTTTTGGTTTTGTTTTAGATGACTTGGTGTTATCTATAGTAGGACCACCAGGGACTAAGGATGAAGTATCAAGGTTGAAATTCTGGACCAATTCATGCAACTTTCAACTTTCATTTTATTGTTGTGTTTTTCCCCTTCCCTTACAATCTAAACTAAGAAAATGAAACAGATTGTCCCCCCCACCCCCCCACCCCCGCCTAATCTCTTCATATTCTGCAATGGCAGCTTTGTGTTTGCAGCAGTTACCAAATACATGAAGCGTTGTTCCTTGCTATCTTTGCAATGTTCTCAAAGTCAAAATACACTAGTAATATCTATTTTTTCATTTCTGATATCAGTAATTACACATCAATAGTTTACTCTTTGCTAGTCTGGCTAAAGGTTCATTCATCGATCTTTTTCCTTTATTGTTTCTGTAGTTTCTGTATCTCTTATTTCCTCTATCTTTATTGTTATTTTCATCCACTGCTAGCTTCAGATTTATTTGGTCTCTTTTTTCTAGATTTTTTTTTCAGGTGGACTTAGATTGTGACTTTTACTTTTCTTTGATTCTAATGAAAATATAACTACCATGCCATGTATTTCCCCCAAGTCACTGCTTTAACTGCATTCAAAAAATATGGTACATTTTAACTTTAATTCACTTCAAAGTAATTTGTAATTTCTCTTGAGATAATATCTTTGATCCATTGATTATTCACAAGTAGTTTGTTTAATTTTCATTTCATTGGACATTCACTATTTTGTTTTTTGCTTCTTATTTAATTCCATTACGATCTGGTTGAACTTCTAATTCAGGTCTTATCCCCCAATCTGAACACTACCATTTCCATAACAGAGAGTTCACATAGCTACTACATACATCCCATCCAGGATTTATAGTTGCATTTGGTAGAAGAGATGGGATACCATTGCTAATCCCATCTTCCTTGGGACCAGAATCCTAAGTATGCCTTTAAAGTTATTTTTAGATGTGTTGTTATTTTCATTTCATCTGGAGTGAATTTTTGTACTACTTTTTGTACTAATTTTTGTATAAATTGTACTATTATTTTCATCTCATCAGGAGTGAATTCATGCTACAACTGTTGGTTTCCTTACTTCTTTTTTTGAGGGCTATCTATGAATGTAGTCTTAGGTTCAACTTTACATTTATGTTATGGCCTTTAATAAATCACTTATCTAAACTTGGTGTCCGTATTCTTATCTATAGAATGGGAACATAGATTAAAGATAACAGTGAGTAATTTATTAGAAAGGTATTACGGTAATCCCAGAAAAAAATGACAGATCAAACTAGGATAGTACTGATGATAAGAGAAATAGGCTTTGGATTTCCTACACTCATTATTGATGTAGTCTATCCATCCTGATACTCAAATGAAAAAGGGGATATGATCAAATAAACACTGTTTCAGTTCTTTTTCTCCTGCTGCCCCCAAACTAACTTTGTTAAACTTTTAATATCAGGAACTGATTATGTTTATTCTTGACAAGAGAGAGCTTATAGATGGGGTAGATTAGGGCTAGAGATAGGATAATTGTCTTCAAATAGCTAAAAGATTAATGGAAAAAATATATTTCACAAAGTGAGTAGCCATAAATAGGACAAAAAGAAAGATATTATTAGGAATCAGTTTAGCTCAATACTTGGATGCTCTTTGTGATGATTGTAGCTGTCTAAAGACAATGAGCAATCTCGGGCATGAGGGAGAAGTGGCTGCTGAAGATGTCCAATTTATGCTTTCCATTTCTTTCAGCTCTCCATTTAATGAGTTCCTACTCTAATCAAGTTTTAGTGTTAAGTGAACAAACATGTGAAGGATAACTGTGCTTGTGAGAATGCTTGTGAGAACTTAAGTTCACATTATTCGCTTTATTTTTTTTGTCCAAATACAGCTGTCATGGAAGCAGCCCAAGCCAGTGGCAGTTATTTTATCTGAGAATTTATTCAACTGTGTCTTTCCTTCCTCAAATTTATTTTATTTATTTAAATTTTTTTTGGTCAGTCATGGGGCTTGAACTCTGGGCCTGGACACTGTCCCTCAGCTCTTCAGCTCAAGGCTAGAGTTCTACCATTTGAACCACAGCACCACTTCTGTTTTTTTCTGCTTAGGTGGTGCTGAGGAATCGAACCCAGGGCCTCATGCATGCAAGGCAAGCACTCTACCACTGAGCCACCTTCCCAGCCCCCTTTAAATTTATTAATGCATAATTTGGAAAGTGGTAAGTAGTCTATATGCATTATCTATTATATTTTCAAAAAAAAGATATTTTTAGAGACCTGCTATCATCATCAGACAGATGAAAAAAACAGAACTTGAAGATGGAACTGTTTGCCTGAGCTCTCATGACTAACCATGATAAGCAAAACCATGATCCCTTAGAGAAGTCCTTACCTTGATTCCCAGAGCATGTGAATATGTTACTAATTCAAACAGTTCAAAGTAATCACAAGTATTCTTATCAGAGAGAACAAAACTGGAGGTCCAAGCCATTGTGGGAGTTGTGACTAGAGGTCCAAATCAGAAAGAGATTTGAAAACACTATACTGCTTGCCTCAAAGACAAAGCAAGAGGCCAATATCTACATTATACAGGCAGCTACTAAAAGCTACAAAGGAAGCAGACATTACCATAAAAAAATCCCAGAAGGAGATGCTGGCCATGATAACATCTTGGTTCAACATCTTGAGTATGATCCATTTTGAATTTCTGACTTCCAAAACTGAGAGACTCTTAGATTTGTATTGTATTGAAGGATGCTTGGGGCTGTCACAAAAGGAAGATGGTTATAATTTGGGTCAGGAAGGGTGAGTAAGTAAGAAGAGATCCAAATGGTGAAAAAGGTACATGATGATTAACTAGTAGGAATTCCAAGGCAAACTTCACTCACACTTGTCCTTTGGCTAGTGTGAATATTTTAACTGGAGACATCAAAGCAACTGAACTATTGTGCAATTTTCTGGCAACAAGAGGAAGCTGAATGCTACAATAAGAATCTATTTTCACAAATCCTCACTCATCTCAGACCATTTTAAAAGAACTTGGCTCACAAACTCAACCAACCACCTGCAACATACTGTTCTGATTGCTCTGTATGCTTTTCTTTTGATGAGCACAGTCACTTTTCCCATTAGAACTCAAAATGCACTTGAACATACTGGCTCTAACCATAATGTACCTGGACACCTCAAATATTCTTTACTTAATATGCCTAGTAGAATTAATCTTCCTGTCTTCTGACACACTTATTATGGCTAATTGACATCTAGTGTAGCAAATCTTTTAGTTGAAAATTGTTTTTACATTTGCTTGTGAGCAATATGTGATCATACTCATTGAAAGCACCCAAAATTCTGACCATCAGCTTGTACTAGAAAGTTAATAGTCATAAAGTGTCTTTTCATCAGCAGACCATCTTTTATCAGACTTTCCTTCCATTTAAATCAGGTAAAGAGAAAATTATCTACCTTTATATCAAGCTTGATTCTTTACTTATTATAGGCACTGTGGTAGTAATTTATGATTAAATCAAAGCTATGGTAAAAATTATATAAAAATGCTCATTAGGTTAACAAAACCCATAGATCTAAAAATGTTTTAAATTTGATTTTACAATGACATTCATATTCAAATGAAATGAAATGTCTGAGTGTAGCAACTCAAGCCTATAATCCTAGATACTTGGGAGGCAGAGAATGGGGATTGTAGTTGGAGGCCAGCCCAGACCTCCCCTCACAAAAAATTAGACTCCATCACAACCAATGGCTGGACATGGCTGCACACACCTGACATGCACAATGGGAGCACAATGGCTGCATGAAGTGGTGTGTGTCTGTATCAAAATATGTGTGAAGCATGATGGCTCAGGACAGTATAAGGGGAAAGCACAAACAGGAAGGTCATCCCGACTTGCTTGGGCATAAACTGAGACCTTATCTCAAGATAATCAGCATCAAAAGTGGGTAGAAAAGTGGCTCAACTCATAGTTTCTCCCTAGCAAACAAAATGCTCTGAGTACTATCAATATTCTGGTACTGGCAAACCCACAGTATTTCCAAAGAGAAAAAGAAAAAAAAATCTTGATGAACACCTTAAACTTGGACTAAAATAATATTAATTGGATTTTTTGTATTAGGGGAAATGTATGAGACCTGAGAGTAAAACTTTCAACATTGAGCAGAGCATCAACAGTTATTAAAATGGACATGGCAGTTTGCCACATGAGATGTTTTTGAAAAGTTAATAAGATATTCTTTGTCCTGGTAAATATGGTCACTAGATAAGCGAATGATCAATTATGCAGGATAAAAAATACAAACTAAGGGCTGGGAAGGTGGCTCAGTGGTAGAGCGCTTGCCTTGCATGCATGAGGCCCTGGGTTCGATTCCTCAGCACCACATAAGCAAAAAAAAAGAAAAGCCAGCAGTGGTGCTGTGGCTCAAGTGGTAGAGCGCTAGCCTTGAGCTGAAGAGCTGAGGGACAGCGCCAAGGCCCAGAGTTCAGGCCCACGACCAACCAAAAAAAAAAAAAATACAAACTAAGTACTAGAGAAAGGGCATCAGGAGTAATCAGTATTTACAATATGAACAAACATTCTTCCAATGCTATCCAAAGCATTTCTCTGAAAAGTAGATCCATGGCAACTAAAATCACAAAGAGAAGAGGTAGGCAGTTTCTCAGAAGTTTGCTCATTTTGCCCCTCTTGAAAAGGTCTAGATGAATAATCAAAAGAGATTTAATGACTGTCCAGTAAGTGTTGGGTCCTGTGCTAAATGCCATAGGCTAATGAAAGAAATGGATGTCTCCAGAAGGAAAGGGTCTGATTGCTTATGCTAGATGAGTAAAAGGACAAAAAATATAATTGGCCAGGGATAGAGTACAGGTAAAAAAAATAGCACAATTTAAGCCAAGCAACATCCATGAAATGAGACCAAGAAAAACTGAGGGTATGAGTCAATACCATTCACCTCTTCATTTACCAAACATTAATGAAGTAAGTACTCACCGTCTCCTAACCCTGTGCCAATACTAATCTCCATAATAGAGGGAGCTTAGAAGAGCTCATATCTCTGCTGAGGCAGGTCAGAGAAGTCTTCATGAAAAAGCAGACCTGAAAGATTGAGTGTGACCGATCTCAAAAAGAGTCAAGAGATGTAACAGTGTAATAGCAAAGAGTGCACAGGACAGATGGAAAATTTCAACAGCTCTGTCACTGATTTCAGGAAAACCAGCTTTTTACCTCTGAGATTGGTGATACATGTTTGATGACTACTGATGCTAAGTCCTTGTTTAATTAACAATTCCCCCCCTTCATCTTAATGGAACATAAAATAGTGTCTAACAATCATTGGAGCATCACACTTTATGAAATATAGTAGTTTATGGAAGTATAGCAAACTTTTCACTAGGCTAACAGTAGATCAGAAATGCATAATGATTCATAGTTAATAGTTTTCATCATTTTCTTTGAAGAATGTGAATTCCTTTGAAAGATTTTCAGCAGATTTGTATACCACATTACCCCCAAGTCCCTTAGAAAGCTAATGACATAAACTGTCCAGGTTAGACATAAGGTAGCCCGATCTAAAGATATGTAAACAGAGGGAAATGTGACAGGTTCAGGAGCTATTTTAGAATATTCAATCTATAGAGATCTACGACAGAGTGAATGGCAAGTGAGAAAAGAAAGTATTTCACAGATTTTCAGGTTTCTGGTCTAAAGAGTGTTTACTTAACAGATGGATGCAGTATAAGTTTTATCAAGATGGGCAATAAGAAATGAAGAATGGCGCCAAGAAAAGGAATGGCTACATGTTGTAGAAAATGTAGGTGGACATACAAAGTTAGTGTTATATCAAAATCTGGGACTGAAGTTAGATTTCTAATCAGTGTAGAACCTAGACTTTTGGTGGTCGTTTTATGGTTGGTAAATACAAACTGCAACCATGGGCATGCAGTATACAGAATGATGAAACAAAGAGGGATGATGGAAAAATCCACAGAAATTCAACCTCAAAGAATCAGACAGACCAGGTGCTGGTGGCTCACGCCCATAATCCTAGATACTCAGGAGGGTGAGATCTGAAGGTTGAGGTTCAAAGCCAGCCTGGGCAGGAAAGTCTGTGAGACTCTTATCTCCCTACTACCAGAAAACTAGAAGTAGAGCTGTGGCTGAAAGTGGTAGAATACTCTCCTTGAGCAGAAAAGCTCAGGGATAGCACCCAAGCCTTGAGTTCAAGCCCCACAACCAAAAAATAAAGATAAAAACTCAGAAGAATGAGTCACAGCACATTTCCCTCTCTGTGTTCTATTTTGCATGAACAAAATATCTGTAGACAACATTATTTCCAAGAAATTGCCCTGGATATCTCCTGTCTTCTTTCCTAGCAACTTAATTTTGCATCCATTCTCCTGTTTCTGAATGGATTGTTTAGTACCTGGATTTAGTACAGTAGAGGTAAAACTCAGAGAAGACAAAAAGAAAATAAAAACCTTAATGACAATATCAAAGTGCTAAACAAGCAGCAAAGGTCAAAGATTAAGAACAGTTAAATGGAAGATGCCAACAGACATAAGAAGGTGAAGTTTCAATGCCTAAAGATAAATTATTTTAATCCAATTCATGAACAGGATCCTTGTGTGGGAAGTTGAAATAGATTGTCCTAACTTCTCCTAACCTTCAGAATGTCAGATTATAGAATTTGAATACTTTAGGTCATGAAACAGAATGCTCATGATCATCTGCCATGGATCCCAACTCTCAACATTGCTGCACTGGGTATTATGTTTTCAATGTACCAGTTTTGGGGACACAACTGTTCTTGAAGAGTTAATAGCATGTATGAGGAGTGTGTGTCTATGGAAGAAAATGCCCCAGTGGAACACTGTTGTGATATAAATACAGCTTTATTTAAAGCTTGTCTTCCTCTCCCACCTGTCCTTGTGAAGGTTGGTATATGAGTCATCACCCACTGATTGGTTCTGCCAAGAGTGTAGCAGCTATGAGAATTGGAGTGAAGACTGACGAGAGCGAGAGCGAGAGCGAGAGCGAGAACGAGAGAGAGAGAGAGAGAGAGAGAGAGAGAGAGAGAGAGAGAGAGAGAGAGAGAGAGAGAGAGAGAGAGAGAGAGAGAGAGAGAGCTCCCAATTTGATTTGCATTCACTGGGTGAGATTTGGCTTTTTAAAGCTGATTGTAAGTTATCATGATTCAATGTGAGTGAATATCTCTAGAAACTCATTTCCATCTTTTTGAACATAAAATGCTGTGTGCAAAATGCTTGTGTAGAATATTCCTTTTCTTCTAAAAATAAAAATAGATTCTTACTCTTTCAATAAAGAAAATCTGTTACTCATACTTGGAGTCTTTGTGTTTTCAATAGGAAGACTCCATTTTCTTACAAGCTAGAGAATTTTGAGAACCAAGCTTGTCAAGTACATCCTCTCCTCCCCTCCCCCACCGCAAATGGAGCGGTTTGATTTTCTTTGTTGGATAAAGGCTGACAAGAAAATAAAAACTCGGATGGGAAGGGGAAACAAAGGAGGAGGCTACAATGCTTGATAAGAAATGTACTCATTATCTTGCCCATGTAATTGTAACCTCTCTGTACAGTATTTTCACAATAAAAAATAAATAAAAATTAAAAAAAAAAGAAAAGAAAAACTCAAAACCAAAAAGTAGACTGGTTTCAAAAAAAATCTGTTTTGGTTTTATTGGGTTTGAAGTCAGTGCCTTATGCATGCTAGGCAGGTGATTGACCAGTTGATGTACACCTAGACCTCTTTTGTTTTGTCTTTTAGACCTGAGCTCCTCCGTACTGTAGAGTTCCCACATTATAGTTGGCCACTCCCTCTCTCTGCCCAGATCTACCTGCATAAGCACCTACCTCACTACCAGCCCCAGAACTACCTGCCACCTGAATAATGGCAAACATCATGTGCTCCCTCTCCCAGGGGAGATATGACCCCTCTAATAAACCTTATAATAGTCTTCCTCCTGTCCCTGCCTGCCTCCATGTGGTCCCCTGGGATGGTTGTGAAGGATTCTAACACTTTGACTTACAATATTCCTACTTTATGATAGTACTAAACGGATAGCATTCTGTAGAAATTACACTTTGAGTTTTGAACTTTGCTCTTTTTCTTGGCTAGTGATAAGTGGTTTTATAATCTCTCAAGATACAAGGTACTGCCAGAGAAGCTCCCCATCAGCCAGCATATCGTGAGGGGAACTGCCCCGTACTCTAAAGACGACTGTGTTGCCAAGCTCTGGTATTCTTTAGGTTAGTTGTATCACGTGAAGTTTTCAATGTACAGTATTTTCAACTTACAATGTGGATTTATGGGAATGAAACTCTATTTTAAGTTGAGAAGTATCTGTGGCTCTAGGTAGTCTTATAAGGTGTACTGGTATTTTCCATACGTTGGGAAATCTGTAGACAGAGACACAGAACATTAGATAAAGCATGCTGGGGATCATAAAGGCATGTTAGGGGAAAGTCATCAGTTGAACATTATACTCTCACGCTAGGTTCATGCCCTTAAACATCATGGTAGAGACCTGTTTGAGTTTTGTTTGATGTAAGTTATGTACACACAGATAGCATTATCCCCATCTATTTTGTTCAAGGCTGTATTCTTCAACTTTTTCAGATGTTTCCTCAGTTTCTCTTCTCTAAGACTTCTTCTTTACATACATTCTCAGGTGGCTTCTGTTCTTAGAAAGAAATACCTTTTACATGCATATCAAATCTCATTCTCTTCTTTCACTACCTTGGAATATTCATTTGAATATAACAACAACAACATAATAATAATAATATAAGGAGTGTGCATTCTGATCTCTATTTCAAAGCTTGACTGAGACCACTTTCTTAGAAACTGTTTAAGGCCTCCAAATCACCCACTCAATGACTCACTGTAGCTTTTTTGCATATACCTCTGCTACTTTTGACTTTGGATCACACCTTCCTAAAATTTCCTGCTCCCTTGAGGACTATGGTTTGGTAATCTAGTGCTCATGGGTCTTCCTCTCTTCCCTTTTCTCCCCTACTCTTGCGCTAATCTCACACTCTGGATATCCTAACCCATGAATGGGTGATCTCCAGGAGTTTATTCTTAGCCTTTTCTTCTGCACTCCTGTCTTTGCTCCATACTTGATGATCTTCCTATACCCATAGCTTAAATTACTGCCTCCCATTGCATCTCCATCTGAACTGAGATGTCTGGGAGAACTAAGCAACTCCACCCAGAGGCTCACCATGTTGCAAAGAAAAGCCAGTTCATCTCTCTCACTTCACAAGAGGACCTTGCTCCCGTTAGTAAGAACCTGGAATACACAACTCCAGGATCGATGCGATTCTAATCCTGCCTGTAAGAGCTAGCAGTTCAAGTGGTGACTCATGGCTCATAGCTCTGTAACAACAAGAAACATTAACAAAGACTTTGAAGTATGAACATGAATCAAATGGGAAAAGAAAGAACACTTCATATTTTATGTCTGCTATCTATTGACTAACCAAGGCACGTTTTCATGTACTGCTGATGCAGGCATTCCTTTCCTTGTTACTTGTTTCAAAAGAGCCACGATAATTTACCCTTTTCAGTAAATTCCACAGGAGTGGATTAGATTGTCCCTTAAGGGTCTCCAGGGATTGCTGCAGGAAGTGTTTCTGACTCCTCCTCTTCAAGTAAGACATTTGAGCTTCTCTTTTCATCTTTGATTAAGAACATATATACTAGGTCAGATTTTACTCCAGTGACAAAACAAGAATTCAATGGAAAACCAGAAAAAACAATAACCTGGAAGAATCACGCCCCTCCACCCCTTTTACCACAACTGAAAGAATGGGCAAGAGATTTTTTTAGGCAAATGAAACATATCTGAAACACACAACACAGTATCTTCTTTGTCAAGATCTTTAAGAGTGAACAACTATACATTTTTTCCTTGGTAACTCATTCTAGCAAAAGAGGTTTAACTTGCATTCAGAGATACTTAGTCAATATACAAAGTCTCTGCTTCTAACTTGTTAAGCTAAGCTGGTTTTCCCAGTCTCTCCCTGAGGAAACAAAGGATGCTAAAATTCTTGTGGGTAGACTGTTAGGAAGGTGTGAACCCACTGCCAATGAGTTTGTACCAAGGAAGAAGCCATTGAGGACAAAGCAAAGAGAAAATATGAATCTTATATCCTGACACATAAGGAATTTATTAATTAAATGTGCACAAAAGAAATTAAGATTGCAGAAGGAAGAGAAGCACAACAGGAAGAGTAGAAGGGGGAGAGGGCCTGGAAGAATTCAGATCATCAAATGCTACACTGAAGGAAGTTGGAATTATAGTGCCTCTAAAAAGTTTAATACATGACTGAGACCTGGCCAGTAAAGCAACTCTCTCAAGTGGGCAGGTTCTAATTAACCTATCAACAGTCCTCTTTACATTATCATTCTTTTTTACATAAACCTTCACAAACAACCCCCTCTTCAGGATTTCCTCTACAGTAGAAAACCAGACCACATGTGTCTGTCTCCCTTTACTGCACTGCTCTTGCCACAGATGACATCTTTGTAAGGAAAACCAGTAAAGGATGTACACATAGTCTTTTTTTTTTTTTTTTTTTTTTTGCCGGTCGTGGACCTGAACTCTGGGCCTGGGCGCTGTCCCTCAGCTCTTCAGCTCAAGGTGAGCGCTCTACCACTTGAGCCACAGCGCCACTTCCGGCTTTTTCTGTTTATGTGGTGCTGAGGAATTGAACCCAGGGCCTCAGGCATGCAAGGCAAGCACTCTACCACTGAGCCACCTTCCCAGCCCGTACACAGAATCTTGACAGACCTTTGTCTCCATTTAGTTAGTGTCTGACTAAGTTTGACAGACCTTTGTCTCAATTTGGTTAGTGTCTGACTAAGTTCTTGTCTGTCCTCACTTTGCGGTTAAAGAGTTTTCACAGGATTTTTGGGAATCTCTCTCCTCCCTTCCTTGAAATGTATTTCACTCTCTCTATTTTTTCTAGTTAATTACAATCACTTTCCCACTTCCTATAGATTCCAACTCTGAATGAGATTGTCCACTATAGAGGGGCCTTGCCCACAGTGTACACTCAACAAACACTTGTTGAATGAATAAATGAATGAGATGCTTTCTAGACAAGAGTCAGTTCAGTTCCTCCTCTTTGTCTAGCTTTTCACAGGGCTGATTGAGAAGTAAATCCTTATAGACATATTAGCCATTTCCCCTTTGCTGCCCCTTCCTCCCCTCTCCCCTTCCCTTCTCCTCTTATCCTCTCCCCTCACCTTCCCCTCCCCTCTCCTTTCCTTCCCTTCCTTTCCCTTCCCTTTTTCCTCCCTCCCTTTTTCCTTCCTTTCCTCCTCTCTCTCTCTCCCTCCTCTTCCTCCATCTCTCTCTCTCTCCTTTTCTTCCCTAATTAAACATGCAGAAAAACTATATTTGAAGGTGACAGAAATTTTTGTGATTCTTTTTGTCTCCCCAAATCACTTCAGGGAAACAGTACTACACCTAGTTTTTGCTGTCTCTTTTTCTCTTCAAGGAGGAGGGCAAACCAGTGTGTACACCTTGGTTCTCACCTTCCAGAGGTCTGGTTTTGCCCTTTCATCCGCAGACATGTCCTGTCTTCCACATATGATAGAAGAGCACGAAGGAAGATCATGAAAAATAGTCAAGCCTAGCTGCAGTTCCCATCACCCACAGTGTGAAGCTGAGAATCAAGCAATAGAGGCCATCCTTGGAGACCAGGGACCCCTATGGCTGAGAGCTGGCAGAAGCGCCACCTAACCTCAGCTCAGGCCCAGGCTAGCACTGACGAGCAGTGTGACCTAGGATAAAGAAAATAACTTTTCTCAGATCTCCTTTCTCTTCAATGAAATGGGTATAAGTATCACTTTCCCAGTTAGAACACAAGATTTTCGTGACAACCAAAATGATGCAAAATCAGAGCCAAAAATAGATGAAGCAATAGAGGTCTGGAGAAGAAAAAGGATGGAATCAAATTTCTACAGCTATTTTTCAGGGTTGATCCCATACTGTTCTCCATGCTTCCACTATTCAGCTCAGAGAGGCTAAGACTCCACCACTAAATACCTGTATGTGGAAGTACAGGGGAAACTACAATGTACTAGATTGAGTGTATTATTATTTATATTATTAATAATACTATTGTAATTATTGCTACTACTATTTCATGCTATATATAAGAAGGTTATGGGATCTTGTCCTCTAAATATCATGTCTTCAGAAATAAAAATGCAAACACTTTGCTATTTTAAAAAATCAAAAATTTCCTGTTTCCTGGCTTTAGGTTGTAGTCACAAGCAAAAAACTACAGCAATAAAATCCATTGTGAAGCGTATTTCCTCTCTACAGTTACCTTTCTAAGCACACACTTATTCATTTTAAAGTAGATATACGGGGTCTGAGAAGATGGCTCAGTGGTACAGCACTTGCCTTGCATGCATGAGGCCCTGGGTTCGATTCCTCAGCACCACATAAGCAAAAAGAAAAAAAGCCGGAAGTGGCGCTGTGACTCAAGTGGTAGAGCGCTAGCCTTGAGCTGAAGAGCTGAGGGACAGCGCCCAGGCCCAGAGTTCAGGCCCCACGACCAGACCCCCCCCCCAAAAAAATAAATAAAATAAAGTAGATATATGACTCTCCTCTAGCCTCTCAAATCCTGGATGGGCTTTAGTCACAGCAAAGAGCATAGGTAGAGCTCTGGGTGATGCCAAGGGGAAGGGTATCTCCCTGCATTTCACCTAGAGTTATACAATTATTAAATGAAGCAGGAGAGAGGAAGGGCAAAACAATTGGGCATGATAGGGACAAAGTAGGCAAACTTTGGAAATTAAAAAAAAAATTACTATTTTTTTAGAAAGGAGTATAGCACCTCAAAACAGATGCTTGGACTTGAAATTTTTCCAGAATGGAACAAATGAGAGGGCTGGGTAGATGTAAGATTAAGAACTGAAGGACAGGGAGAAGGCCACTGAAGAGCCAGTGGCTTCAAAGAGTTCACGTGTATTTTGAACACATTCACATGTTTCATTCCTCATTTTCAAATGTTATCTCTTAACCACACTTATTTGTCTATACTACATTTCCAAATGCATGGAGAAGTATGCCTATTAACTAGCTCCTAGGAAAAAGAAAGGAAGAGGAGCACTGATAGAGACCACCAAACCTTAAGTAAAGCTCCTTTGATAAGTAAACATTTCTGGATGGAAAGAAGGAAGTGAGAGAGGGCTACGCAGAACCCATGGCACCTCTAGAATGCCATTAAAGGGCAACACATGGCCCACACCGGAAACCCAGTCTTAAGAAAGGAGGTTTCATTTTCTGGCTCCTTTCTGTTCTCTGCCCTAGGAGTTCAACATGTGTAGAGTATGGAATGTCACAGGATGACATTGGAGACAGCATAAGAACATTTACAGTTCCAACATTAACATGTAACTGAAGGAGAAATGCCAATTTTGGCTTTCCATGTACACAGGTATGATACATACACTGAAGGAGCTGGAACACTCAGAATAAGCAATTCTCCTGATGATAAGACAATCATGGGGCTGGGAATGGGGCTTAGTGGTAGAGTGCTTATCTAGCATGCATGAAGGCCTGAATTCGATTCCTCAGTACCACATAAACAAAAAAGCTGGAAGTGGCTCTGTGACTCAAGTTGTAGAGTGCTAGCCTTGAGCAAAAAAAATCTCAGGGACAGTGCCCAGGCCCTGACTGACAAAAAAATGGGGAGAGGAAATGTATTCATTAATTGCATATACTCATTTATTAATTACTCACATAATTGCAGTCTCTCTGTATATCACTTTTATAATAAAGGAAAAATTAAAAAAAAGACAATCATGGTTACACACCCTCTAGCACTACTCAGCTGTTGAAACTTTATTGGTCCACCATTTTCTAATATACTGTAGAAAATATATCACTGAACACAATACTAGTGCTTCCCCTAAAGAAATACAATGAAGGGGCTGGGAAGGTAGCTCAGTGGTAGAGTGCTTGCCTTGCATGCATGAGGCCCTGGGTTCGATTCCTCAGCACCACATAAGCAGAAAAAAAAGCCAGAAGTGGCGCTGTGGCTCAAGTGGTAGAGCGCTAGCCTTGAGCTGAAGAGCTGAGGGACAGTGCCCAGGCCCAGAGTTCAGGCCCCACGACCGGACCCCCCCAAAAAACCTCAGAAAATACAAGAACCAACCAACTGGGGCTGGGAAGGTAGCTCAGTGGTAGAGCGCTTGCCTTGCATGCCTGAGGCCCACTGTACTTTAATCTTGGTGCAAGAACTGTTGACATTGTTCCGTCTGACATATCACAGAACATAATATATATCTTTAAAGCAAAAATAAATCTTACACGTTGAAAATTCGGTGATGTTTGTGAATCATATAGTGTGACTTGATTTACTTTTGAGAATAAATGAGATAGTAAAGGAAAGAAAGGTGAAGAGAAAAATGATTTTCAAAAAATTCAACAAATAATAACCAGAATGTCTCTTCAATGAATACAATAATATATCGTCAAATCAAAGCACTTTGAAACCTGCAATTTCAACTCCTTAATTAATAGAAGTGGATAGCCAAAGTAGTTTTTGGTTCAAAGTGACCTAGAAACTAATGCCAGATTTTTTTCTTTGACACAGACATAGGCACACACACACACACACACACACGTTTATGTCATATAAATTATAGAGATTTTGTTTCTGTATTTCTTCAGTGTCCTATTTATTTATTTATTTATTTATTTATTTATTTATTTATTTATTTATTTTTTGGTCGGTCGTGGGGCTTGAAGTATGGGCTTGTGCGCTGCCCCTGTGCTCCTCAGCTCAAGGCGAGCGCTCTACCGCTTGAGCCACAGCGCCACTTCCAGTTTTTCTAGTGGTTTATTGGAGATAAGAGTCTCATGGACTTTCCTGCCCGGGCTGGCTTTGAACTGTGGTCCTCAGATCTCAGGCTCCTGAGTAGCTAGGATTATAGGCCTGAGCCACGGGCACCCGGCTCCCCCTTATTTATATAGTATGCAAACTGGTGGTAAGAATTAAGTAATCTTGCTGAGCATTGGTGGCTTATGCCTGTAATCCTGGCTACCCAGGAGGTTGAAATCTGAGGATCACAGTTGAAGGCCAGCTGGAGCAGGACAGGCCATTGAGATTCTTATCTCCAATAAACTACTGGAGAAACAGAAGTGGTGCTGTGGCTCAAAGTGGCAGAGCACTAAACTTGAGCAAAAAGTTCAGGGATAGTGCATAGGCCCTGAGTTCAATCCCCAAAGACTGACAAAAAAAAATGTAACCTACCTTTTCATTACATTTTCATCACTGTGATGATATATTGTTAACCGATGGGTATGAACTAGTTATTTTTATGTTTGCAAATGTCCCATGTGGTTAAAAACAACCTCGGTTTAGTTTTAAGGTCATTGTCAAAACAACTAAATTAACTCAAATGAACCATGGGCATAGAGGATGAAGGAAAGAGCTTTTGCCTTCTGGCAGAATACCTCACATTTTTGAAGGACAGCCAAGACCCTTAAAGTACGTGCATTTGCATTCTGCAATGAATGTAACAAACAACAACAGAAAACATAATTTAGACACACTTCCTTTTATTGCTTTTCTGAAGTCAGTTGTAAGTGCGTTGATTCCCTCCTACTCTTTGTTTTGTTTCCTCTGGGATGGTGTCTAACCACAATGGAGAACACAATTGGAGAACATAAGAGGATTGATTTGAAAATGTCATGAACTCCCATTGACATAAAAGATTCATTAATTCATTCTGTAGGCAACCAAGTTTGCCATATCTAGGATATTTTGTAGGGAATGAATCTAAATGTTGGAAAAGGCAGATAAAAGACATTTTTGAATATTTTAATTTTAAAGTGAAATAGCAAAAGATGTAAATCCCAGGGTTAGATTTGCCAAAATACACTAGGTCTTTATGGCTATAGCATTTTAGCTAAACAGCTCAGAAAAAAAGAATCTTTGACTACAGAAGAGTTTTCTTTTCATTTCTTAGTAATCTCAATTCTATGTTAAATCTTCAATTATAACTTAATCTTTACAACTTGTAGCATATTTGTTTTAGTGATCTAGAAAGGATATAAGACTGCATATTGCTTAAATCACTGAGTCTATTATAAAAGATTATTTTAATAACTGATGTTAAATTTACTTGATTTTTCACAGTTGTTTTCAGTTAAGTCAAAATAACTCCTTTGGACTACACAGAAAACCAGGAAGATTCAAAAGCAAATGCTTTGTAAAGTGGAAAAGTGCTATTTCAAACTTCATTGTATTTTTCCATTGCGCAATATATATCAGAATATTTATGGCATTAGTCTTGATCATACCTGGTCTATAAGTCAGATTTATACTGAGATTTTTAAAATTTTTCCATGCAATGATCCCATTTATATTTCCTTTGTCAAGCAAAGAAATTGAAGAGCCTTTATGAGGTATCATATAGTCCAATTCTGCAAAAAACAATCTGGCTTAAGGAAATCATTCCAAAATTATGGAAGTTTCTAGTCAGAAACTGTTCTTAAGTGAAAAGAAAAAGGACTAAATTTCATTTAAGGACAAAAGAAATGAAAGATTCAAGAATCTTTTATGTAGTTCGAAATTGTTGCTACAATATACTTCTTTTAGTATAGTGAGAAGAACTTGAAAGTTGCTATTGCTGAAAAACATTGACTGTTTACTGGGTTCACAAATTAAAAGCAAGATGAAAGCTGACCTCTCTCGCAGTCACTTTGCAATCATTTTAGGTGCAGAAGGGATAATATTTACTGAGAAGCATCTTGTGACACAAGTCACACTTCCCCTCAGTCAGGCAATGCGCTTCCTCCTTATCATTTTGTGGCAAAACTACACAATTAAAGGAAATTAAACAGCCATAAACTCTGGACAGACCATTTGACAGTCAGTTAGTGACTTGGACAGGCAATAATGATTTGCTCACTCCCATCAAGTGATTAAAACAATAACAGCTTCTCTTAAACCCTCTCCATAGACAAGAGTTAAGATAGTGGGCAGACAGGATAGGCTTATGACTTAGACTGTTTAACCTTTCTCCCTGTGTCCCAGGTTTTGTCTATAAAACCTAAAGCTTATGTCTGTGTGGTGAAGATGGCTGGGAAAGTAGTGAAATGCTGTCTTCCAGTGGCATGCCTATGCCATGAGTTCCTTTCTGTTGACCTGAGTGAGGTATGAAACTCCTGGACTTTGGGCATGGGGTCTAAAACTCTGGTTTCAGTGTCTTGGATAGTCAACGACTATTTATCTGATAACTATAGTTAAAAGGTAATGAAACCATGCCTTAACTAAGTGGGTGTATTAAAAGAGAGCTCTCTCAAAACTTCAAAAAGAGAAATACTAGAGAAGACAAGGCTTGAGTAACAGAAACTCTCAGGAAGAGGAGTTTAGAGCCCAAAATGAGGCGAGGAGGATATTCAGACTCTGAGAGCCCTGGTGTTTGGATGACTTTAGAAACATGCAGATCTAACAAAAATCCCCATTTCACCTTCAAAAGATGAAGAATTCTCAAGTTATGTATAGATGTGGTTAAGAGATTGTCTCCTGATTGCAACGGTTTTAAGTCTCTTTTGATTTTTTAAACTTTATACAAATTTTATCCAAGCATAACTAACCTGTAATAGAAGCCATAAATATACTTGAATGAAGATTTGAAAATAGATGAATAAAGATAAGGGAAGTGTCACAATTCTAGACATGAGTCTGTGCTCAGGTCTAGGCTCAAATACTGCTAAATAATAAACAAGAATGGTCCAACCTCCAGGCATTAGTAGCTCACACCTATAATTCCAGCTACTCAGGAGGCTGATATTTGAGGATTATGGTTAGAATCCAACCCATGAAGAGAATTCTGCAAGACTATATCTCCCATGAACCAGTGCAAAAGCCAGACTGGAGGTGTGGCTCAGGCAGAATAATAACCAGGGGAGAAAAACTGAGCAAGAGTGTGAAGCCCCTAGTTCAAGCCCCAATACAGCACAACACAAATAAATAGAGCTGCCAAAATTAGGAGAATAACAATCTGGACCTCAATATGGCAAATCTGTATTGTGATCTCCATAGACTTGTTTCTTATCACCAATTTATCTTGTGAAATACCTTGTTTCTAGCTAAGCTGATCAACACTGCATTATCCAATGGAAAATGAAAGCTGGGTTGAGTCAATAAACACACTATGGAAGAAGTTAGATTCTTTCCTGAGTGTTCCTAAATAGAATTTCCAAATAAAGCATACATCATATTGGTGGTAATTGGCTTCTGACTACAGCATTTTTACAAGACTGGAGATCACTAATGAACAATAAGAACAGGTTGGTCTTGTGACAACCTTGGCTTCCTTGTGTGAAG
The DNA here is from genome assembly GCF_024711535.1 of Dipodomys merriami. Taxonomy (NCBI): domain Eukaryota; kingdom Metazoa; phylum Chordata; class Mammalia; order Rodentia; family Heteromyidae; genus Dipodomys; species Dipodomys merriami. Next base: position 24,328,908 of record NW_027202715.1, read on the forward strand.
CTCTGTGAACGTTATGACATGCCCCTTGGAATGAGGGCTCATCTCCTGGCCTCAATGGATGATCAAACTATATATCTATAAAAATCAGACATTTCTCATTCAGAAGACTAGGAAGAGAAATTCTCTTCTGAGAAAAACCATCAGAGGGGCTGGGAAGGTAGCTCAGTGGTAGAGCGCTTGCCTTGCATGCATGAGGCCCTGGGTTCGATTCCTCAGCACCACATAAGCAGAAAAAAAAGAAGCCAAAAGTGGTGCTGTGGCTCAAGTGGTAGAGCACTAGCCTTGATCTGAAGAGCTGAGGGACAGCGCCCAGGCCCAGAGTTCAGGCCCCCGACTGGACCCCCCCCCAAAAAAAATCAGACTTTCTTTATATCTTTTTTATTTTATTTTATCAGTCACGGACTTGAACTCAGGGTCTGGGTACTGTCCCTGAGCTTTTTTTGCTCAAGGGTAGCCACAACTAGCCACCTTGCCACTTCTGTTTTTTTAGGTGGTTAATTGGAGATAAGAGTCTCATGGCCTTCTCTGCCTGGGTTAGCTTTAAACCACGATCCTTAGATCTCAGCCTCCTCAGTAGCTAGGCTTTCAGGTGTGAACTACCATTGCTGCAGCTCTGTAGTTTGATTTTTACCATGCTATAATCAAGGCACCCTAGCCAGAGCTATGGGACATATGAGCTTGTATAAGTCACAAGAGGTATTTATTAATGATCTATCACAATCCTGTCTCTACTGCAAAGCATGGAGTTTTTTTTCTGTGTATTGGGAAACTCTTACAGAGTATTGCTATGAGTAATAGCTTTGAAAAATAAGATGGGAAAGCTACGGTAAATATATTTTGCTGTGGAATATACTGATCTGAAACTAATGAATTAAACATACCTTCCTGAGGGTCAATAAGATGAGAGCTGATCATAAAAATGAAATAGCTAGTACTTGCTTCCCTAGACAACATTAAGAAATTGTTCCAACACGTCTAGTGCAATCTAACAGGCCAGGTAGGCAGTCTATCTTTTTATGAACAAGAGGAGGGATTGCTAGAAAAGCTTGAAGCAGCTGCTTGCTTGGTAATATAAGGAATCACTTGTGGACATTTTCCAACTCTGGGTTGAGTTCTAGTCTTGTGACCAATGAGAAACTACTGGGTGTTCATAAAGATGGAAGCAGAATAAAGCAGTTGCAGTTGGATCTTTGTGATGATAACTTTGAAAACTTTCTACAAAATAGCTTAGGAGTGGGACCACAGAAAGATAGAGAGACCAAGTAGTACTATCTATATTTCAAGTGGAGTAGAAAGGCCTGGGAGGACAAACCTTGAGAATTGCTTTGAAAAAAGCTTTCAAAACTTGCTGACTAAACAGATACAAGGAAGAAGTGAAAAAGAGAAGAGTTAAATATGACTCCAATTTGGACTTCAAGTTACCCAGACCAGAGTAATATCATCTATAGAAATGGGGAAACTGAGAGGACAATCTGAGGTTGGGGTTAGACAAAATTAGTCAGTACAAACAATCCTGATATATACCGATCATTGAGCAAGACATCGGGGACACAGAAACAAGCACACTACATGATCCTGTCCTCATGGAGTTCACAGATGGGGGAGCACCAATTACATATAAATAGTGAGTGAACTATATAGGAATAGAAAGACAAGTACGTTCTCGAAAATTGCCAAAGAATAGCCAACTTTCTGTGCTGCAGTTTCAAATTTTTAAAAGGTCCAAGCCACCTTTGGTTTTAAACGACCTCAGAAAGCTTTCAAAGTTCAGAAACCATCCTGTATTCCTAACAGCATTACTTGCAGAAGTAAAAAAAGCAGAAGCAACACAGATGTCCATTGACCAACAAATGAATAAAATAAAATGTAGTATATGCATACACTAGAAAATGATTCTGATATAAAAGTTAATGAAATATTGATTCATGCTATCACATGGAACAACCTTGAAAACATTATGGTTTGTGAAGAAAGTCAGTTATAATATACTACATTATGTTTTGTTTTTGTTTTTTGGCTTGTCCTGAGGCTTGAACTCAGGTCCTGGGTACTGTTCCTGAGCCTCTTTGTGCTCAAGGCTAACACTACCAATGGAGCCACAGTGCTACTTCTGAACAGTTTACTGGAGATAAGAGTCTCATAAACTTTTTGCCTGGGCTGGCTTCAAACCATGATCCTCAGATCTCAGCCTCTTGAGTAGCTAGGATTACTGGTGTGAGCCACCTATCTCCTGGTTTATGATTCTATTTTAATGAAATGTCCAGAGTAGACAAATCCATCAAGAAGGAGAGTGGAAAAGGATTTTAAAATATTTTTTTCCATCAGATGCTGTGAGTGCTTACAATGGGGAACGAATCGAGTTTGATGGTTGTGGAATGCTTCCAGAAGAAAAGGAGATGGAAAATGGGATCTGAAAAAGTTAGCCAAGCAGAAAGAAGAAAGAATCCCAGACAGAGTGAAGAGCTTGTGCTAGGCTGGATGCCAGGAGCCTGGGATAGAAGAAAGCTTGGGATGCTCAAGGTTGTGGAGGGATTGACTGAGACGGACTACCCAAGTTGCATGACCCGACACCTAGTTTTAGATGCTGTATGAGGTCAGGAGAAAGCATGAGTATTGAGTTTTCATCAAAAATAGAAATGGTCACTGAGAAGGAAGAAAGTAAGAAGGAAGAACTGAGGCTAAAGAGGTGCAAGGTTTGTTTTGGAAGAGCTAATACAGATCAGCTGATGCAGGAGCCACTGTACAGAAGCCGGGGAAAGACAAAGTGATAGCAACAACAGAGGAGAGGGTTGAGGATGCACAGTGGCCCTGTCAATTCCTGGAGCTATTACTGAAATCAGAAAAAAATTAATTCAATTTTTTATTGAATCTGTCAATAACAGCTGTGTAACTCCCCCTCCTCACATGAACACATGGGGAAAGTGACTGAAGATAAAAAAAAAAAAACCTCATCCAGAATCTCACCCTATCCCCAAAGAACCATTGGGATCAGATGGCCATGAACTTGAGATGCATTCCTCTGCCAAGTGAGTTTTGGTAAAGATATAGGCTCATATTCTTAAAGTGATGTCTAGGGCAGAAGGAAATAAATAAGAAGGAAATAATATTTCCGCAGATATATCTTCTCCCCAAAATTCATTTGAACAGTTATTTTTTAGGACTAAATCAACTTTTTCCCTTGGAATTTTTAGCAGAGGCTGATATGAGAATAATGATGATTTTACATGAAGAGTTGATTTGCCCATTTATTGTATCTTAGAGTAAGTCAGTCCTGAAATCCATTTAATCGAGCAGAAATGTGTTCCTCCTTTTAAACAAAAAATGCTGGAACCAACAGTTCCTCTGCTTTTAGCATGTATGCAATAGAAGGCTTCCCTTTCCTTTGAAACACACAGCTCCATATTGAGTACGATTTCTACAAAGACAAAATGAAAGTCTGCCTAGAGGAAGCAACATGTTCTTCCCAGTACACTAACAAGAATGTCAAATGATGCCATGAATTTTTAGGCTTTGTGGAGATTCATATGAGAGGCCAAGGGTAAAGTGCAAGAAAATGAAATAAAAAAAATCTTGAGACATTTAAGATACTGATGGAGCTTAAAAGCTATTGGATGTTGAATTGGTTTTCTATCACAAATCTGCACAAGATTTAATAGCTTAACACAGTCTAATTGCTTTAATTGATCTCCTACAGGCCAGAGACCACAAACCTAAATCTGTTTTACTGGGCTAAAGTCAGGATGTCAACCGTGTTGTTCCTGTCCTGCAGCCTGTAAGACAAAATCCATTTCCTTGCCTTTTTAACTTCTTTTTCCTGACTGCCTGAATTCTTTAGTTATGGCCCCTTCATCAGTCCAACTTCTTGCTGCTTCACGTATGTCTCTTTCCTCCTTTGACCTTCTTTCTGTCACCCTTCACAGGAGGACCATCTAGATAAAGCAAGAAAATCTCATTTTAGGATGTTACATTTAATCATATCTGTGAATACCTTTTGCCATACAAAGTGACATCATTGGGTGCTGGAATCAAGAGCTGGATATCTTTGAGAAGTCATCATTAGCCTATGCAGGTATCTTCCCAGACTTTGATTTGATCTACCCCACCTTTTTATTTCATTGAAAATTAATTCTACAATTGCAAGAAAATTGAGGTCCCACCAACATCATCATCATCATCATCATCATCATCATCATCATCATCATCATCATCATCATAATCCCTAGCCAGGCTATTTGAACGGGGAATAGATACTAATTTTTATTTTTTATTTTTTTTTATTTTTTGTCAGTCATGGGCCCTGAACTCTGGACCTGGGTGCTGTCCCTCAGCTCTTCAGCTCAAGGCTAGTGCTCTACCACTTGAGCCACAGCACTACTTCCAGCCTTTTCTGCTTATGGGGTGCTGAGGAATTGAACCCAGGGCCTCATGCATGCAAGGCAAGCACTCTACCATTGAGCCACCTTCCCCGCCCCTAGATACTATTTTTAATGAATATTTTATTAGGAAACAGATGCCCTGCAAGACTCTGCTTGAGGAGGTGCCCAACTTAGTTGAGCTAAGGTTGGAGCTGACTTAAGAATTCAACTGTGCACACTAAAATGACAGAAGCCAGTTTAGTCCATATTTCAGACTCAAGGCTTATTTGTCATATGCTTGAAGTTTATAAAGACATTTAGAAAAGTTTTTCCAACCATTAAAAGTTGCCCATCATTTCTTCCTGTCACACACAATATCACAAATGGTTATGAAGAGGGCCCAATAGGGAAATTCAAAGTCAAGATTAATGCTCCACTTACTCCTATAAGTAAACTTGGTGGTTCATTTATCAGCTCCCACTAAGTTGCATTAACTGTGTCTCCAGATTATAAATCATTCTTATTAAACCAGAAGAATTCCAGTTGGGAGGCTTGGCATTCTAGCTGGGGACATGACAACTCATCCCAAAGACTCTTAAACCAGAGGAGCCCAGCGTTCTTTGTTAGTTGTGATAATCAAAGTTAAAATTCCTCAGTCACTACTCGTCAATTTTTCTCCTTCATCAACAATAGTTCAGTTTACATCTGTGAAATGTTACTAATATCTTTAATTTTCCATAATGAAAAAGACTAATTATTTTAAATATTTTTAGTATACAGTTCCCCCATTACCTTCCACCTTCCACTATGCAAAGTTCAGCCAAAAAGAAAAAAAATGCCTACTGCCAAACTATTCTTAGATCTTTTCTCTTCCTTTCTTTTTTTCTTCCTTTTTTCCATTCTGTCTCTCTCTTTCTCCTTCCTTCCTTCTTTCCTTCCTTCCTTCCTTCTTTCCTTCCTTCCTTCCTTCCTTCCTTCCTTCCTTCCTTCCTTCCTTCCTTCCTTCCTTCCTTCCTTCCTCCCTCCCTCCCTCCCTTCCTTCCTTCCTTCCTCCCTTCTCCTTTGAGGCCAAGGGTCTTTTTTGGATCATTGAAAATATTAAAATGCCTAGTACAAATAGGTGTTATGCTTTCTATAAAGATCTCAACCGCAATGGCTGCATGCTGGCACCACAGTCTAAACCACCCATTGTCCTTTGTATGCAGCTGCTGTGCCCCTTCGCGTCAGATAACCACAGTTAACATTCAGTGAGCAAACATGGCCCCATTCATTCCATCAAGCAGTGAATAATTCATACAGCAAATTTTACTCTGGGCAAAATACACTGACATCAGGAGGCATTAAAGTATAGTCATTCAAGAAACAAAATAGTTATTCATGCTTTCAATGTGAACCATTAAATCTTGCCAGTTAAGTTAAAGAATGAATTAATTCATCAGACATATCACACAAGCCCATAAAAAACACAATTGCATGAGCAAGTTTCTTACTTGGAGTATTCTTACCTGCAAACAGAAATACCACTCACTGTCCAGCAAGTCTAAACTGGTTGTTGGAGGGAGGTGGTTGGGGAAGTATTGCTTCCTTTGTGAGAACCTTAAAAGAAAATGGTTTCCATTCATCATTTTTATTTCATCTTCTTTCTGTCCCCCTTCCCTTTTGGATTTAACCACCCACCCATAGCCAAAAAAAATGGCTCAAGGGCAACTAACTATTCTCTATAGTAACTACCCTTTGCCTAGATATGAAGGACTTCTCTATAGTTTGCATATGTTCTATTGCTGACTGTGTGTCCACGGTTTGCTTTTTAGAGTGTGGATGTGATTGGTGGCTTCACTTGCCTTTTGGAATTCACTTTCCAGGGCTAAAGATAGTATATTTGGTGATCCTGAAATGGTGGTCCCCTTTGGCCTCCAATCTCTGCTTTGGCCTCAGATAAGAAGGGTCTCCCTCAGACACCTGATGTAGCCAAAAGTCATTCCCAATTAGGTCTCCAAGGAGAGTAAAAATTTATCCAAAAGATGGAGCAAGAAAAAAAGAAGTTTTCCAAACTGCACACACATGTGTGTTTTCCAGCCAGCTTTCTCCAAGCAGCTGACCCAGCATTTCCACTTGAGAAGGGGAAGACCCCTTGGCCTCATTCTCTCAGCACCTGCAGTTAAGCCTTTACTGTGAAGGCTGGCCTGCGCGGTTAAATGTTTCCAAGTAGACTTGAGAAATCGGGGGAAAGCTGGAAGCATCCAAATACACACAAGAGGGAAGAATCAGTCAAAACTCCAGGCAGGAATGTAGAAATCACCATTATTAACATGGTAATAGCATCATCATATTTCTATCTCCTCACTCCTTCCTCCAAGGTTGTAGGTTCCAGTTAAATAATAAATGCTCTCTAGTTATTAGATTTTTAGCATCCTATAGAGTACATGTTTGAGGTATGAGATGTATTTATGTAGAAGAGTGACCAACACCTTAAATATGTTAGTTTACTGAAACCCATCTTTAGTCCACTTTGACGAACTTAAAAGACATGCTCAACTAGGTAGAAATTTGATCCATAGGACTTCAAATTTTGTGTTCTTTAAACTGCCTTAAAATGCCAGAAGATAATGTAATCTTCCTCCACAGTGTAGGAGGGAAGAATAACACGTATTCAAAATATTTACTCAGTCTTCACACCAAATCTACCTTTTTCCACTCACTCTCATTTTGTTTAACTTTTCTCTGGCTAGCCAAATCTCTTTCTGCGTCTTAGAATTGCCAGCTAGCATTTAAAAGGCACTTACAATCTATTAGGAGGTACATATGAATGGTAAGAGTGAATAACCACATTGTATTTTCAAAAAAGTGCCAATTCTCACACTGAACCAACCAGTTCTGCATCACTGTAAATTTCAAACCTTCCAGTAGAAGAAATCTGCATCAAAGCATTTGTTTTTGTGCCGATCAATAGATACCCAGAACAGTCATGGATTAACAGATTTCAAGCTCTTCTTGTTCCTCTCCTCTATCTTTTCTGCTCCTATATTCAGTACTCAGAAGAAAGAAAAGGAGAAATGCAGTGCTCCACTTGCTTCATTTTAGATGGATAAGTGACTTCAACATAGATTTTTACCTTGCCCTCTATAAAAAGTTAGTGAAAGGCTGGATGCGGTGACTCAAGTCTGTACTCACAGCTACTTGAAGGATAAAGACAGGCTATCACTAGTCAAAGTCAGCCTGGGCAAAAAGAAATTGTAAGACTCCCTACGAACCAATAGCTGAGTTCAGTGACATGTGCTAATTACCCCCAGTGACAGGGAGAAGTACAAGTAAAATTCTAGCCCAGGCCTGCCAAGACATAAAGGAAGACCCTATCTTGAAAATAACTCATGCAAAAAAAGGGGTTGGGAAGTGGCCTATGAGGGAGAGCATCTGGTTAACCAATGTAAGGCCCTAAATTCAAATTTCAGCACTACCAATAAAAAAAAGAATATTTGGGGGAATGAACAGGAAAAGATCTATCAGACATTATTGAAATAAAATTACTTTTTTAATTCTGGGGATCAAAAGCAGGGCCTCCTATGTGCTAGGAAGTCTTCTGCCACTGATCTACATTCCTAGTTCTGAAATTTGATTATTGACTGTGAATTACATAATGATACTGGTATCTGCTATGGATGTTAAGTATTTTTTATAAGTTTTGATAATAATACGATGAATTTGCAAAAGGATGTCCAAAATCTTAGAATTCTTTTTTTTTTTTTTTTGGTCGGTCAGTCATGGGGCTTGAACTCTGGGCTTGGGCACTGTCCCTGTGCTCTTCAGCTCAAGGTGAGCACTCTACCACTTGAGCCACAGTGCCACTTCCAGTTTTTGAGTGTTATTGGAGATAAGAGTCTCACGGACTTTCCTGCCCAGGCTGGCTTTGAACCGCGATCCTCAGATCTCAGCCTCCTGAGTAGCGAAATCTTAGAATTCTTATCCTGAACTGTTTAAGAATAAACTGAGATGATATCTCTGATTTACTTCCCTGTTGTTCAGGAAAAAAAAAGAATGTGAGAGAGCAAAAGAAAAAAAGATATGAGAGGGGAGTGAGATAGACAATTAGTGGAAAATCTAAAGAAAGGAAACTTCTGCTATGCAACTAACAACTGTTCTAAGAGTTTCAAATGATATCAAAATACAAAGTGACAAATACAAACATGAAGGAAATACTTTGTAGATCTTGTTTAGAAAGTCCTGGTTAGTAGGAAAGAAGCAACGGTAGAGATGTCCTAGGCAAAGCCCCTCAATTTGGAGATGAAGAAGTGAGGCTTAACGTTAGGTAAGTGGCCGCATGAAAGGCAATGTACACACAAGAGGAGTGCATGCTCTGTGACATCAGCTTTGACACCTTGATGCACACTGTGCCTTTTTTGCTCACATATATTTTCTTGAGTGGTTTCCCCTCACTCCATCCAATGGCTTACTCAATATCCCTTAACTCATTCTGTTTTTTAAATTTAATGTTATTGTCAAAGTGCTGTACAGAGGGGTTACAGTTGCATATGTAAGGTAGTGAATACATTTCTTGTCGTTGTTACCCCCTCCCTCATTTTCCCCCGCCACTGCCTCCCTCCCATTCTTATACATTTCTCTAAAAGTGTGTTCTTTACATGGCACACTCATTCTGCAGGATGTTAATAGCTATTACAGAAGTCTGTGCCAAATCAGCTTGGGACGATATGGGGTCAAACAAGGTCAGACAGACTTCTTCCGTGGCCTTTGCTTGGCCTTTAGATTGCTAATGTGTGCACAGTGGGATGGGAGGGGGTGGAGAATGTGCATCGTTTTACAAACATACTTGGATAACAAAGTTGTTTGTTTTGTTTTTCAATTCAGTTTCAGGAACTACATTCCAGCACATTTTGGAAAAGATAGTATAGAACATAGAATAGCCAATAAGTATAAACTAAATGCCACATGTCATTTCCCCAGTTTTTCCTGAAACAGAACTTCTTATATAGTATTATAATGGTAGGGATGGAAGATAAGATTTTAATTTGCAAATTACTTCTGTGGACAAATCGCCAGATTGCCTTGAGTCCATTTCTTCCTCTTTAACAGAGAGGGGTATCTATGTCAACAAGTGTTTTGCAGCTTCTTGAATATTATTTGTGAACATTCTTCACACTCTTTAGGTTACCTAATCACTGTTTAAACATATATGCAGCATTTGGATTGTACAACTAAAGGTTGGGAAGTTCTATTTTTAGAAAAAAAACATTAAATCAAAATGTTCACACTCTACTCGAGTATAAAGAATGTGTTTTTTGCATAAAAGGTGATCTGACAGGGTAGTTTGGAGAGAAATTAGACTACAGTTCCATACTCAGTTAACAAGTGCTTTTGCAGTTCAATCAAAAGGCAAAGATAGTGTAATGGGAATTTTCAGATGCTCAGAATTGTTTGACACAAAGGGGGAGTATACATATTTGTTTTAGGCTTGTTGTTTCTCTGGCTAGGTACACCGATACAATGTTCCTCCATTCACATGTTTTGTGATGTTTTAGCCTTAGCTGCCTCAAAGGCAGTTAGCTTTGTACCTGGGGCAGAAGAACTTTTTCTAATGAAGAAAAGCTTTTCCTAAACCATCATCAAAGCACTCACTGCTTAGCTCTAGTTTTAATCAACCCACTTGCCAATACATAAGCTGTTTCTGCAGTGATTTAATTGCAGTTTAGTTCCTCATAAATAGAACATATTTCGCCCTCAAACTTCTTTTAAATAAATAACTTATGATCACAAACAAGACCGTACTAAAGCTACCAGCACAACTATGTTTATTGCAACATTATTTACCATAGCTAAGATATGAAACCAACCCACATGCCCCTCAGTAGATGAATGGATCAAGAAAATGTGGTATATATACACAATGGTATTCTACGCCTCCATCAGAAAGAATGACATTGCCCCATTTGTTAAGAAATGGAAATATTTGGAAAAAATTATATTAAGTAAAGTAAGCCAGGCCCAAAGAAACATAGATCCCATAGTTTCCCTTATTTGCAATAACTAGTATATGTCTGAGACAAGCAGAAACTGTCAGATAAGTTGATGTTAGGTGAAATGAACTCCAAAATAAGAGTTCAAATGTTTTTTCTTGCTTGCTATTGTTTCTAACATATTTATAAGAAGATTTCTTTGTTGCTTTGCATGTCCCTCCCCAACGGTATAACCCCTGTTTTCACTGGATTTGATGTTGGTATAATTTGTGGAGGGGAAGGGAAAAAACAAACTGTTTAAATAGGGATACAATTGGACCTATTGCAACAATGAGATGTACATGATGTTATGTTGAAAAACAAACTTTACAACTTTGGTATGTGGGGGTGGGCAATGGGGGGGGTAGATGGGAAGGGATGGGAAGGAGAAACAAAGGAGGAGGCAACAATGCTTGATAAGAAATGTACTCATTACCTTGCCCATGTAATTATAACCCCTCTGTATGGTATTTTCACAATTAAAAAAAAATAACTTTTTCTATTGCTCTTCACAATGGTTTGAGGTAAACTTGACCGATCCTGCTACTCTTATGGTAGAGAGGAGAACACTAAAGCCCAGGCTGGCAAGCATGTTCTTCAGCTGAGTTCTTCACAGGACTGCGATGGGTCGAACTCCGGCTATCCCTACCCGTGGTCTTTCCCATCTTCCATCCCAGCTTCTTGCCTATAGTACATAGGCACTATCAATAGTGAGGCAATCTCTTCCCAGTGATTAAAAAGTGGTGCTTTCTCCAGTGTGGGAACCCTAAGCCTCCCCCAAACATCTCCTGACTTGGGTATTTCAATGCTGGAAACTAAACCAGCAAAAATCTTTGGTGGGGATGGAACTCAGGGCCTTCCACAAACTAAGCAAGCACTCCTACATAGCACTAGATGCTTGTGTTTTAAGACCAGGCCTTATTATATAGCCGAGACTGGCCTTTAACTTGAGTTCATCCTGCCTCCACCTCTTAAGTGCTGGAATTAATAGGAGTACGCCACCATGCCAATAGTTTCCTTTTTAAAATTTTTTTCTGGCCATACTGGCCATACTGAGCCTCACATTCCTTTCACAGATATTCTACCTCTTGAGTCATGCCCCATGACTCTCAAACTACTGAGATTCTCTTACTTTTACCTCCTGAACTAGCTGGGATTACAAATGATCGCCATAACACTGGGCTAGTTCCTTTTATTTGGAAACCAATGGACTAAGGCTTTCCTTACAGAATCTAAGTGCAAACCTGATGAGAACTCTGGGATAGGAAGGGAAGGAAAGTTGTCCAGACGAAGGAGTTGAGGAGGTGGCTTAGGCTAGGCAGATCTTTTTCCTGGTGGTCAAGAGGGAAGACGTCAGGGCATGGCAAAGACTCCCATGTGCTTGTGCACTGGGCAAATCTGGCGGGGAGCCATTCTCCGAGGTACTGCTTTTCCAGGGCCCAGGAAGTATCTATTTGCACATATGAATTCCAGAGCGGATGGGAGGTTTTTATTGAAGCTCAGAGCCCGGCAGAGCCCAGAAGGCCACAAGCTCAGTAAAGGAAGTGGTGGAAACAATTAAGAAATCTAAGCAGAGGGCCACAACTGTTCTTTCAACCACATCCGATACTTGCTTCAAATTGTTATGCAGGACAGTAATTGTCTCCTGGGAGGGCAGGAGGCAACTGGGCCGAGCTGGCCTCTAATAGGCTTTCAATAGTACAGCACCCTCATAAATAGTGCATATTGTGAAACCAGAATTTTCTCCTTTTCCAGTGGATCTCTCCCAACTCTCCTTCCTTTAATTAAAGAAATGTGGTTCACCAAGAAACCAGTACCTCTTTTCATAAGTACAGCTTAAGAAGAAAAAAGAAAAGAAAAGAAGATTCTGTGGTGAAGGAGTGAGCATTCAGTAGCCATCCATGCAGAAGCTGATATAAAACCGATGTCATACTTGCTTCTAGTCATCAGTGCTGCTTGGTGATTTTCCAGTATCGCCCTGCTAACATGTGACAAAATTGTGTCCTGAAGTCTGTGAAGAGACTGGTGTTTAATGCATCACTGAGGTTCAGTATGGAGGGATGTGTTTTGTCATGAGTACTGGTTTCTCACCAATCCTGACTTGTTACCTGCACCAGCCCTTCCAGTGATTCCCAGTACATTTCCAAGTGCCATCTGGTGGATTTCAAGGGAAATTGTAGCAGGCTTCAAACAGTCCACATACTCAAGTGCTGACTTGTTCCATTTCATCCCTCACCACAGAGAATCTTGATGACACTTCTAGAACATCCTTTCTCTTTGTCATTTCTAATTGATTTGCTTGTGGTCTCTACACATCTATTAAAAATAAAAACAAAAACATTCACAGATGGGAGCTGGTGGCTTGTGACTGTAATCCTAGCTACTCAGAAGGCTGGCATCTGAGGATTGCAATTTGAAGCCATCTTGCACAGAAAAGTCTGTAGAGTTTTACTTCCAATTAACCAGCAAAAAGCCAAAATGGAGGTATGATTCAAGTGGTAGAGCTTTGAGCATGATGTTCTGAGTTCAAACCTCAGTGCCAACACAAAGATTAGCAACAAAAGTACTCATATTATTGAATGAATTCACAAAACATGCAGAAAACTAGAAAGGTACATCTAATGAAAGTGTCATTTCTCTGGTTGCCCAACTTGCCCAGGTCCTGGCTGTAATTATGTTGATTTTCAACAAATGTTAGCATGCTCAACACATTGGTTTACTTTGCTTTTGTCCTGGGACTTGACCTCAGGTTCCCTTAGCTTTTTCTACTCAAGACGGTTGCTCTACCACTTGAGCCACAGCTGACATGGAAGATATTCTACAACATAGTGAGTGGAAAAAAAAAACAAACAACAAAGTAGAACTGGGCATTGGTGGCTCATGCCTACAAACCCAGCTACTCAGGAAGCTGAGATCTGAGAATGATTATTCAAAGCCAACCTGGGCAAGAAAGTCCATGAGACTCTTACCTCCAATGAGCCACCAAAAAAATGGAAGTGGAGTTGTTCACAAACAATATTTTTTTATTATTGACAAATGTTGCTTATCAATCTGTGCATTTTTTGCTTCATAGAAAATGGAATGACTCAGGGAAGAGTACAGTCATATATGCATGATATATATTTCCATTCATATATGTGATATATAATATATGATATATGATATATGATATATGTATATATTCATAAAGCACCCTGAGTAGGAGAGGCTCAGATCAACACTTCTTGCTAATCAAACTTTTCTCTAATCTCCATGATCTTTCTTGATGTCTCCATTCACATTGAAAGGATGAAATTGTTGTCAAAGAGCAAATAATTGGACCTCAGATGACTCCTTTCTAAGTCTGCTATATTGGTCCATCTACAATCTCTTATAATGTAGGAATAATTTTGCTTTTGACTTAAGGTTCCAATTTTAAGCTGAAAAAGAAGTTCTATCTTAATGCCTTCTTTTAAAGACTTTATAAATAGAAAATATTATTTTGTGTGTTTTTAACTTATAATTAATGGATTCATGGGCTATCTTTTCTACATTAATATTATGATGTCTAGTGCTACCCATGGTTATACCAAAAAGACCTAGATCAATTATTTTAATTGTTGTCTGGCTTTCTACCGTATACCATAATTTAATCTTCTCTGCTCATAGATATTTGACTTGTTTTCAACTTTTTTATTATTACCAACTGCAACAACTTCCTTGTCTCTATCCCCTTGGGTACATGGAAAGTAATACATTCAGGATATACACTTAGAAGTGAATTTGTTGAGTATGCACGCTTTCAATTTTAAGAGCTATGGAAAGAAATTTTCTAATTTATACTCCCACAAACAAAATACTAGATTTCCCTGTTCTCTAAATAGTCACATCCTGGTAAAACATGTTATGGTTGCAATTCTTAGTTTTACTAACTTATTGAGAGTAAATAGCGTAGCATATCATTATTTAAGAATGGATTTCTCTGATTACCAGTGAAGGAGAAGAACTTTTCCTATTTTTAGTCATTGTTTTTATTCAGGATTTTTACAATAATTCCATATGCAGTTGTAATAAACAACATAGATAAATCCCTTGTGCATTTTCCTTCATTACTCCCTTTGCAACGTTTTGCAAAATCATAGTATAACATCACATCAGGATATTGCCATTAATACATACAAACACATTTGGATCTCTGCAGATTTTCTTTTTTAAAAATTTTATTTTATTGTAAAGATGCTGTACAGAGGGGTTACAGTTACATCAGTAAAATAATGAGGACATTTCATATTTCTCCTTTCTTTTTCTCCTTCTATCTCTTCCCCCCTCTCCCACTTACTCCCCGATCCCTCCACCCATGTTGTAAAGTTCATTTCCAACATAGTGTCTTGTGCGTATCAGTGTTGAAATGTGTCATCCTGTGTCTTTGTTTCAGCGTTTTGTTATTCCTGATGCAAATTTTCTTATACTCATATTATGTGTATTCTAACTTTTTTATTATTGTTGTTGTTGGTCCTGGAACTTGAACTCAGGGCCTGGGCACTGTTACTGAGCCTCTTTGTGCTCTCTACCACTTGAGCCACGTTGCCACTTCTGTGTTTTTTGAGTACTTTATTAGAGATAAGAGTCTCACTGACTTTCCTGCTCTGGCTGGTTTGAATCATGATCCTTAGATCTCAGCCTCCCGGTTAGCTAGAACTACAAGTGTGAGCCATAGCTCCCAGCTTACTATACCTTTTTATTTAAATTATTATTATCTAGATTTTCTTTTCTGAGAAATGATTGCTTATTCTTATTATCTCTTGATGATTTCCTTTCAATCTTTTTTAATATGCTATAGTTGTATATATGTGTATATGTATATGTATAGAAATCTGTTGCCTGGTTTATTGTTACAAATAGAGCATGTTTGCTCTTTCTTTTGCCACTTATTTTAATTTCATTGTGACTTTTAGAATTTTTTAAGAAACTAAATTCTATTATTTTTTCAGTTTTTTTAAAAAAATATTTTATTGTAAAGATGCTATACACAGGGGTTACATGAGCAAGGTAATGAGTAAATTTCTTGTTGAGCATTGTTCTATCCTCCTTTGTTTTTCTCCTATTATCCCTTCCTTCCCCTACCTCCCGCACTCCTTCCCCGACCCAAGTTGTAAAGTTCATTTCCAACATAGGGTCTTGTGAATATCATTGCTGCAAGGGTCATCCTGTGTCCTTGTTTCAGTATTTTGTTATTCCTCTTCCCCTCCCACAATTAGATAAATATATATACAAGATACAGGATATCAACTACAGTGACAACAGGGGATATACCATAAGAGAAAGAACATACAAAAAAAAACAAAAAAATCATATAGTACATTAAAAACAACAACAACAAAGAAAACCTCTTTTGTCCCTATCTTGGGGTTCATTTCACTTAGCATCATCTTATATGGTCATATGTACATGGCTTTTGAGCTTTTCTGATCATCTGATAAGATTATCCTAGATATATACTAATTATTGTAAATAAGGGAAACCATGAGACCTATGTTTCTTTGGGCCTGGCTTACTTCACTTAATATGATTTTTTCCAAGTCTTTCCATTTCCTAACAAATGGGTCTGAGTCATTCTTTCTGATGGAAGCATAGACTTTCTCTCTCTCTCTCTCTCTCTCTCTCTCTCTCTCTCTCTCTCTCTCTCTCTCTCTCTATATATATATATATATATATATATATATATATATAATTTTCTTGATCCATTCATCTACTGAGGGGCATCTGGGTTGGTTCCATATCTTAGATATGGTGAATAATGCTGGAATAAACATAGTTGTGCTGGTAGCTTCAGTATGGCCTTGTTTGTGATTATTTGGGTAAATGCCCAAAAGTGGGATTGCTGGATCATAAGGGAGCTCTATGTGTAGTCTTTTGGTGATCCTCCATACTACTTTCCAGAGTGGTTGAACAAGTTTACATTCCCATCAACAGTGCAGTAGGTTTCCCTTTTGGCCACATCCCCTCCAGCATCTGTTGTTATTAGATTTCTTGATTATAGCCATTCAAACTGGGGTGAGGAGGAATCTCAATGTTGTTTTGATTTGTATTTCTTTTATGGCCAGAGAATTAGAGCATTTCTTCATGTATCTATTGGCCATACTTATTTCCTCTTTTTTTTTTTTGCTTTGAATTTTAGAAACAAATTTTATTTAAGATCTGAAATACAACTCCTAAAATACCAAGTTTTTCAGAAAACCATAGCTACACAATAATGCATTGTGTCTATCATGTTATAACGTGCATTAGTCGCAAGTACAGTCATTAAACCACCATCCTTCAACAATTTCAGCAAAGATAGAACGCCAAGGGGATAACATAGATGGATTTGCACTGGATGGGTTGTTTTACTTCAAGCACCATAAACAAAGAACACAAATGCAAGGGTTTTCAGGTATATACATGACTTGAACCTTTGGCACTAAGAATCAGGGCATTTTATCACATAGCATTAACACATATTAGAAAATTTTGTAGTGTCAAAGGGATAGAACCACCAGCAGTCAAGCAATGTTGTCAACTAGGCAATAAAATGTTCTACTGAATGTTTCTTCATCTAATTACTGTATACACTGGTAGCAACTTTGAAACAAAGGAGCATGTACTCCTTTTATTTTGTTTACATCAGAAAACAAAAACATAAGCCCTGTTATACATTAACAATTTTAAGGAACATCAATTTTACAAGGAAAGACTAAGTATCGTTTACATATACTAAACATCAACCAGTGGTGACAAAGCCTTCACAGGGCTTTGCGGTGATAATCGGCAGATGCAACTTTATAATCACTGGTGGTAAAGAGAGAGGCAAAATTCTTGGCCAGATATTTTAAAAAATCATGCAAATAGCCAAGCAATAATGCAAGGCTCTTTTCATCAAGGGGAGTATAGGCCAACATTGCTCCAATTCTAACAAATAATCGCAACAGGTGTGGTGCCCCATAAACCTGTGACATAGGAGCATCAGGATAAGCCAACAGAATTTCAGCATACTGAGGCCTCTCAAATTTATAGAGCAGCTGAGTGCCCAACATCACGTTAAAATATTCTTTTATACCTCCCACAATTTCGTTAACAGCATATTCCTTATTATCGACATTGCCCTGTGATTTCTTACAATTGGCATGCTCTTCTAGAATGGCATCCACATTCTTCTTAGCAGGCAGTTGAAATAGCTGCTTCTGTCGAGTTACCAGATCCCAGTCCTCAACGAGCCACGGCTTTAATTCTTCTGGAATCTTCACCTTAACTTCCATTTTATTCTTGAACGCCTCTTCGGTCTCAACGGTAGCATCAGCTCGGGCCCTTTTCTTTCGTGGGGGCTGGGGAGCTTCGCTGGTACTGCCACCATCACTGCTTCCAGGAGACTTCTGCTTGCTCTTTCTTGTTTTCCGCACTGATCCAGAAGGGGGGTTCTCTGCAGAACGCCCCCCCCATCTTCCTGGGAGAGCAGGCTCAAGATTCTTTGGCTGCGGGCCAGTGGTCTTCTTCCCAGAGGCAGCACCTCTCATCTTACTTCTTTGCATACTGCCTCTAGCCGGCTTTTTAAAATTTTCTTCTTCAGGGGATTGTTCCGCAGGAGGCTGTGGTCCCTGCTTTCTGGAACTCATTCAACCCTGTTTTTATTCCAACCAATAATCTTGGTTCTTTCTCTTCAATGAACTCCTAATGATTTCTCGAATGGAATTTTACAGATTTTCTCCGATGTTCTGGGAGTAGGGATGAATTGAGGGACAAGACCAAGAATTCTGCAATCAGGGAAAGGATTCTGCAATCAGGATCAGACCTCCTGATTTTTATTGTATAGCAAACTTAAGCTTTGTTGAGGATGGCCTGAACCGAAGATCCAGTTCTTCTCAGCAGCAGACGAGTGGCCACCGCCGTTTCTCCAGCCGCCATACTACTTATTTCCTCTTCAGAGAAGTTTTTCTTTAAGTTTTTAGTCCACTTTTTCAGTTTTAATTTAAGCTTTTCCTTTCTTGTTAGAGAAACCATTGTCTACTTTGAGATCATAGTGTGTTGCTCAATATTTTCTTCTAATATACTGAAAATATTTTATATTTTGTAATCCATTGGGAGATTATTTTATATTCAATAGGAGGTGGTGCTCTAACTACTTTTTGTATATGAACACCTATTTTTCTTATGCAATAATTATTGATTAGTTTATCCACATCTTTCTGATCCGTCACTGGCTTCTATTATTCATCAAGGGTCTGAGTGTAACTTGGTTTCATTCCTCACCTCTATCCAGATGATCTGTTTATCTATCCCTGTGAAACACCACCTTGATTTTTTTGTTCTAGCTTTATGCTTGATTCTAATGCCATATAGCACAAATCTGCATGCTTTATCTGTAAGAAGTTTTAGCTGTTGGCTATTTTTGTTTATCTTCTGACTCTTAACACGTAACATTTTTTAAACATCATTAAAAATTCAATTCACTTCTTAAAAAATTAATTTATAGACAGCTTTTATCTCTTGTTTTGAGATGCAGTATTATTGTTTTATTCAGTACTAGTAGTTTTTTGATATAAAAAACTACTGGTTTTCTATTAAATTATAAAGTTTTTCTCTTTCTTTTTTAGAAGTATGTCCCCATCTGAAAGATATGACAGCTACTGTTGTTCTTAGTCATCTTTTCTTTTTGGTTCTATATTTAATTACTTCATTATGTCTAGAAATATCGCTATTATGAACTGAGTTTTGGAATTTATTGAGACTCTCATGATTTAGTGTGCTGTTGGTTCTTATAATTGTTCAATTAGTGCTTAGGAAAAATGTAAGTTTGATCTTTGGGCTACAAGTTTCTTTATTTACCATTAGATCAAGCTCTTACATTAGGCTGCACAAATCTACATTTTTTTTCTAGTTTTATTTTGTCTACTTGATCGATTAGGTTTTTTCTTTTCCTTCCCTCCCTCTCTTTCTTTTCTTTCTGTGCTTAAGAATGAACCCAAGGCCTCAAGCTGTTAGGCAAGAGCTACACTTTCAGTTTAGTCTGTCAGTTTCTGAGTGTAATACATTAAAATTTCCCATTATCATTTCAGATTAATCTCTCTTTGTAATTCTCTTTTGTATATTTTGCTGTCTCAAGGCTCATAATGTATATACCTTGATGGATTGTTAAACTACCCCTTTGCTTAAAAAACTACAAGTTCCCAGAAAACATCTGTGTGTTGAAGAATCACGTAAGTTACAAGATACTTCAAACTGCAAGTCTTAACATATAATTGACCTGCTTTTCCCTTGGACCACTCTTCATATTATGGTCCATGGTCCATGTATTTATAAATCCTATCCATTGGCACAATATATAAAGAAGATAAACACATTCATCTCTCTTTATTAATTATTATAGATTCAAACAATTCTGAACTTGCTTTTGTTGTTCAGTTTAAATACTATTTATCAATAATATACCTGAAAATGCCCAGGAATATAGCTAATATGAAATTAGCACGTCTTTTCACTATTCCCAGCCCAGTTTGGTCTCAGCAGTATCCTCACTGGCCTTTAACGGCTTCTTGTAGTATGTGTAGCCTTTCTGTACATTTAGATAAATTGTCTCTGGAAAGATCTGGACCAAATCCCATAGTGCTCTAGGATGTTCTATGCTTGTCTGGTAATCAGATTCCAAAAAAGAAGTTATTGACTATGTGCTTTCTGTGTCTTTATTTTGGACTGGAAGTCTGGCCCAAGTGGGAGAACATCAGCCATGAGTGAAAAAGCCAAGCAAGAAAGAGGTCCTAAGTTCAACCCCATTACCAGCATATACACACACAAAAGAATTAACAAGCAAACATATTAAACTTCTATGTTTTAGTCTTTTAATAGATTAAATGAGGATAATGTTTCTTCAGTGACTTGTTTGGATCATTAAATTTTCTATAAAATAATAAGGTTCTCCCAGAACTTAATTTTTTCTTCTTTCTTTCCTTCCTTCCATTTATATACTGTGACTCTGCCTTTGACCTTATAGTAGAACTACAAGTGTAATATATCATTGTTGTCTATGCTTTCCTAGACTGAGAAGGCTCCTTGAAGGCAGGGAATAATTCCTTTTGTCTTAATGTCCACTACAAAACTTAGAACAATATTAGATGCAGAGTAATAGACTTTAAAAAATGGTGACTTGTTGAGAAAAGAATACCATAGCATTTTCCTAAAGAAATAATAGAGTGATATTTTTAGGTAGGATGAGAGAAAAGCACGATAGTTACTTTTGGAGTAGCAAAGACTTCTCAGATTGTATTATGTAGGTGACTTATTCTCTGGCCTTCTTTCCAATTTATGACACACAGAAGGTCCTTTCATGCAGAGCAGGTTCAAATTTCTCTGCATGAGAAGGCTTTCATGCGTCCCTCATCCAGTTCTGGAATCTGAACCCATCTGAAAGCAGTCAGTCCTATATTCTTGCTATTGATCAGCGTAGAACTTTCAGAGGTACTGTACTAAGATCCTTCCCACGTTTCTGCTTCTACTCTTTTAGATTGACAGCTTATGAAACAAAAAATGGCCAAGACTTGCAAAAATAGGAATGAAAGAGTTAACAGAGTTGTGGTCCTTAACACAAATCTCTAACATTGGTCTTATTGAACTCCAAGAAATGCTTACAACTCATCACTACTAAGAATCTAATTAGACATTTATTGCTTATGTAATTCCAAATTAATGGCATAGAAACAAGATTTATATCTCATATATTTGTTACACCTCAGCACTCTCCATTTTAATAATCAATTGGTATTTTGTTAACACACATTAACTATCCTATTAAAACTAAATTAAATGCTATTCTGATTTGATTTTATTAACTAAATGCTGGCAACACTAATGAGGTACAGGCCATCTAAATCATTATAGGACAGCCAAATTTGGGCCTTCCTCTTAAGTGAAGTAATTTCAGAGTGAAAAACAAATGAGCAGATGCGTTCTTTGAGTTGACAATTTCATAAATACTGCACAATTCAGTTATGATGGATTTCTAACCAACATCTCAAAGGACTAAAAGAAACTTTCAGACTATTCATTTTTTTCCTGTTAAGACTGAGCTAAATATTCCTTAAAGAAGAAAATATTTCACTCATACCTTATGTTGTAAGGTTACTGATTTTTTTTAGAAGAATAAGATAATGTTGCTTAATATGAAGACTTTAATTTACCTCTTTTTGGCAAAAAAAGAGAGATCTCCCTGAAATAAACAAAACTCGACTTCCTCAAAGCAGTCGTGCATTTCTATTTGGGTGGAGAATTGGATTTTGTTTTCACTGAAGAACTGAAAGCTTAAAAGTAAGTTGCACAATAACTATTCGTTCAATTAATAATAATCAAGTACCTGTTATGTTCCAAGCTAAGTAGAATAGCATCCTATAATCTGGAACAAATATCCCTGAAGCCTTTTAAACACTATGACAGGACCTAGTGAATAGAAACATCTTGACAAAAATGGACTCATAATTCCCTTGCTTTAAGGCTTCATTCAGAAGCATAACACTTGGAGTTCATTCTTCCACACTGTAGGTTCCTTGTCTTGAAACATTAGAACAGTTGAAAGTAGTATCTGTGACCCAGCAACCATAGTAATAAATAAATAAATGGATAGATAAATAGTTCCAACCACGGGTCTTGGGCAAATGATTCCACTGGCAATTCTTCCTTTATGGGTTGCCAAACAATGATTGATAAATAAAGCTTTTTATTCTGCAGCAGAGTTCAAACAATTCTAACAAATTTCTAATTGGAGCTTTGTGCTAAGTGGAATAGTGTTCATGTAGGGAACCACATTCTGGTTTGCAAGGGAAAATTTGCATGTTTACCTGTTTTCCTGAACCAACAGTTAACAGTGCTAACCTTCTCATTCAAAAGATCCTAACGCTGAAGATAAATTATATAATCAACGCAAGTATGAACTGTGAGCTAGTGGCAAGAGGTATAACTTCCAGTGGAGATAGGCTGAACCCATCCCCCCCCCTTTTTTTTTTGTTTGGTCAGATGTGGGGCTTGAACTCTGGGCCTGGGCGCTGTCCCTCAGCTCTTCAGCTCAAGGCGAGCGCTCTACCACTTGGGCTACAGTGCCACTTCCGGTTTTCTGGTGGTTTATTGGAGATAGGAGTCTCACGGTCTCTCCTGCCCGGGCTGGCTTTGAACCGCGATCCTCAGATCTCAGCCTCCTGAGTAGCTAGGATTACAGGCGTGAGCCACCAGCGCCCGGCAGCCATCCCCTTTTATCTCCCTACTTTTATCAGTCAAAAATGAGTCCTATGCTTAACATGTTCAATATAAAAATTTTCTAAAGTTTTTTTTAATAAATTTTCTAAAAAATTTTCTAAAATTTTCAAAACTTTCTGGTTTTCCTTCATCTGGGACTATCTACGACTTTGAACAAAATCCCACTAAAATTCAACCTCATGTCATGGACCAAATCAAAGAGTTGATGCTTCTCAATCTATTAAGATACTATCCAAGGGCTAGAGAATTAGCTCAGGGCTAAGAACACTTGACATGTAATCATGAAGCTTTGAGTTCAGACCCCAGCACTCACCAACAAAACAACAGCAAAATGATGTGATCCAATGAAACCTTTAAATTAGACAAAATGTATTAAGAAGAGATTTAAGCCTAGGAGCACTTGGAGTAGTCTGGTAGACACAAGTTTCTAACAACTGAACATATCTACCCAGACATCTTTCAAAACAGGAATAATAATAAAATAGGTAGAATGCTGTTTTTCTTGTACTGCCAATTAAATCAGATCAAAGAGAATCCTCAAGACCTAAGATAACCCTCTCTTCTCCACTCTTTCTGTTTGAGCAGAAGTAGAGAGAGAGAGAAAGTCCTTCAGCTTTCTGGGAGATCATGTGTTACAGTTTTCTATTGAAATACAAATGAAGATGACACTGAAAAAGAAAGTTCCTGAAGGACTACTGGGGAAATGTCTGGGGAGTTACTTACAGGGAGTTGAACGGAAGTCCAATCAAGGAATAGTTTTCTCTCCTAGACAACATCTGACTAAGTAAATTTCAGAATTGGAAGAGCCTGTAACAGCTGCATGAGTCCCAGCTGTGTAGAATAAAGCCACCATCCCTGATCTACAGCAGAATGGTTATGTAAAGGGCAGATCACTTTCTGCGGTTCTTCCTGTAGTTTCAAATTAAGGATAGTTGCAACCATAGCTGATATACTATTGCTCTACTAGCAGTCAGTACCACAACAGATGAATTCAAGGCAACACAGTTTCACTCACAGTAGAAAGTTAACTGGAATTTTTTCTGGAGAAAATATATTCTATTTGCACAGTATTGATAGGAAGCCATGTTGGGGCTCTTCTCTTGGATTTTTTTCCATTATCACATGGACTATTCACAACCCTTTGTGATAGGCAAACACTTGACATGGGGTGAGACCATATAGACTCAGCTTTTAGGGAGACAAGTTGAAAAATGGTATATATGATAGAAGACAGGCACATGTTAAATCAGGGAAGCTGGTAGCTAAGTAACTTGCATTTGCAATGCTGAGCCTCCACAGCTCTGGCTCGTTCCTCTCATCTAACTACAAAATCAGAGAAAGCATATTGTTGAAGCTTGAACACTTATGGGCAATTTCTATTCTTACGCTACTGATATTGCATTTGTGGAACCATAAGGGATCCCTGGTGGCTGATTCAACACGTACCAATTTCTAGAATTTTACTTTACAGCCAAATAATGTGTCCTGCTAAACAGAGTGTTGCCTTGTACAGGGACAAGGTGATTTAAAAATCAAGCTCAAGTTTTATTTACAATAAAATTCAAGATAAAATAATGTTTTCCTGCTAGGTGATGTTAAGGGTATGACTTGGAGGATGGAATGCTAAAGAATTAAGAAAGTTACCGAAGAATCATTGGGTGTTTTTACAAGCATGCCATGAATACAGGCTCAGATGGGGATAGTGTATCCAGGGATTAGCAGTAGTCAGCCATGGATGATTATAAATTGGAATTCTTAAAATTAGTAAGTATTGGGAAGTGCAGTCTTTTCATATTTCAATCACAGATAACCAATGAAAATAACAAAATACAAATCAATCAAGAATTTCCTCAAATCTTCATTTTCAATGAACTGATCAGCTACATAAGAATTGTGACAAGTTAGCTTTATTATTTTTAATTAATTATAATTAGTGATAAATTATCTATTTGATGATTACCTTAAACAATAAAGCAAAGTAAATAGCTAAGAGGTTAATATTTTTAAAGTTTTAAAAGTAATACGTGTTTTAAAAGTTTGAAAAGTTCTGCATGAACAGTCTGAGATCAAAAAGAAAAAAATAATCTACAGATGAAAGTACAAAAACATTAAAACTTTTCCCTGTGAATGAGAATATAGAAACTGAATATTGGAGTATAAAATAGAGAAGATATTTTTAAAGTAAAAGAAAATAGTAAATAAAAAAGAGGAACAAACACTCCACAACGGCAAAATACAGAACATAAAGGTAATGTTCGCACACACACATATATGTGAACACACACACAATAATTTTTTTTTTTGGGTCCAGTCCTGGGGCCTGAACTCTGGGCCTGGGTGCTGTCCCTTAGCTCTTCAGCTCAAGGCTAGCACTCTACCACTTGAGCCACAGCTCCACTTCTGGATTTTTTCTTTTTGCTTATGTGGTGCTGAGAAATCGAACCCAGGGCCTCAGGCATGCAAGGCAAGTGCTCTACCACTGAGCCACCTTCCCAGCCCCCACACACAATAATTTTAATTGTGTTAATATGTACATATTTTTAAAGTTTAACTGCAACATTGATAAAAATGAGAATGGAATACCTTTTTATATATAATGACTGCATCAAACTGATACTCCCAGAGTCTGTAGCACAGAAAATATTAATAAATTGGTAGGACATTGACTGGGTCAATTTGGTGATAAAATTTAGCCTAACTTAGAATTTCATATTACCTAAGTTTATCCAGCAGGAAACATCATGGTTACATGCTACAGTAGATGCTGTTAGGGACCACTCCTATCTCTTCTATCAATGCTACCTGAATTACAACTGCCTCCTTAATAATACTCTGCCTGGTATTTTTTCTGGAAGGAATTATGCCAAATGATGAGGTTGACTGGAAACTCAACTCTCCTGGACACAGACCTCAGCCAAGAATTGACAGAAGTTAAGAATCCTCACCTTGAGTTCAGTCCTGTCTTTTAAAAGTAAGAGGTGAGTGAAGATTTGGATGACTTAACACTACTGACTTGACTACAAGAAACCATATGTTGACTTTCTTCCTTTCCCTTTCTCTTGTCCTTTACTGATTTGTGGATGATGCTTCCTGGATTACTACCAAATAAATTACTTATGTTTTAATCTGTGTTTCCAAGTCACCATGTGGGAGAAATGAATGTAACTGAATGCTTATCACAATGTTATTTATAATGTCAGAAAACTAGAACTGTGAAATGCAGGTAATAATAATAGGTCCTTCAGCATTATGATACAATAAGCAGTCATTCAAATATGAAGAAGAATATTTAGTGTCCTAAGAAGGGACGTGGGATAGTGGAGTGGTTATGATCACAACTTCTAGAATGAGATATTATCTCAAGGTTTGCTTCCATCAATAGCTCATTTGATGACTTTAGGCAGATACTTCATTATAAGTGTCACTTTCTTGACAGGTAAAACAAGAATGGCAGTAGTATCTCACAGCATTACTGTGATGATTAAATGAGACAATAGTTCTTATAAAGTATTTAGCCTAGTGTCTGAGACACAGTAATAATCATTATGGCATATTAATCATCTTGACATAAAGTTTAAGATA
This sequence comes from Dipodomys merriami, assembly GCF_024711535.1. NCBI lineage: Eukaryota > Metazoa > Chordata > Mammalia > Rodentia > Heteromyidae > Dipodomys > Dipodomys merriami. The sequence continues at coordinate 24,355,099 of NW_027202715.1, forward strand.
CAAGTTTAAAAGATACCATGTTCCATCACTCTCTCTCTCTCTCTCTCTCTCTATCTCTCTCTCTCTCTCTCTCTCTCTCTCACACACACACACACACACACACACACACATATTCATAATACATTCATATGCATGAATTCTCACATATACATGTTTACAGAGTAGAAAATGGGATATATATAAAATACTAATAGCATCTTTCTAAAAACTAAGATAATGGATATTTTTGTGTCTTTCTTTGGTTTTATATTTATTACTTTCATATTCTGATGACAAGAGTTACTTACAATAAATTTAACTCAAGAAGATACAGTAACCAAATTTCTTCACAGAAAAATGTCAGGTTTTGGTCTAAAGTGAGCTAATCCTTGTTGATGAAATTGAAGGAAATGCTGTCACAGATCTTCATGAACAAGGTTAAGTCTTCAGTCAGGAAGAGGTTTCCCTTCAGATAATGTTGATGATGGATGAATCTCATTGTTCATTAAATAGAATGTCTTGTCACAGACCCATGCAAACACAAATACTACCAAAGACTGAGCTTGACTAACTCTAGCATCTGAGATATAAAATAGTTGACAGTTTAGGAACTTTCCTTCTTTAAACATCAAAACCATCGAAGAATCTTACAGCCTGTTTCATGGTATCAAAATCAGTGAGTTGCTTCAGGAAGATTGACATTGTGTTAAGCTTTCCTTCCTCAGAATTTCAGATTCCATTAAGTTTGAGCCACTTTACAAATGGACAATAAATCCAATAGCATATACCTTTACCCTTAACTGATGAGGTATGAATAAAAATAGCTGTGCTCTTTTGAGCAAATGAGAAATGCCCTCTTCCAGCATGTGCAGATGCATATGTATTAATCAATGTTTCTCATTTGAGGGATCAAATTGACACTCAACATTCCCCATGAGTCTCTGATCTGAGACTTAAATAACTTTCTGCTATTCATCCATCTATCTGGATAAAATAACCTAATCTGTATTGTCAGCTTCTATGTCTTCCAAGTAGTCCAGAAACTAAAATTAGAGGATCAGAATTTTTTAACCTATGATTTGATCACTTTTAGCATTGACTCATGTAGTTAATTGGAAATTTTCACAGTATGGGTTCTGATGAATCATATAATGAAAATTATATAATGTTATATAATGAAAGCACCAAAATCCTTTAGAATTTAAGAGAAAAAGCATGAAAAAATTTAACTTTGTCCCTATAGATGCCCTTGTATGAATTCTGTACTTTTTTTTAGGTTTAGAGCAAATTTATTAGACTGTTTTACCCACAGGTGATTAATGCATACAATGCATTAATTAATTAATTAATTAATGCCAACAAGGATCCTGCAAAGTGAGCCATTCAAATAACGTGCTGAAAGCATTTAGCTAGGAAAGATATTAAGAGAAATTTGGAGATTAAGGATGAGGGCACATTAAATACAGAAAATGTGATAAAGAACCTAGAACTTTTGGCAAAGAAGTATAAGAGCCCTTGGTGTTGAATGGACTACTAAATAGATCATATGAACATGATCATTTAACGACTTCTCTCTTCACTGCAACTATTATGTCCTTAAAATGCAAGTCCATAAAGGAATAAATGGCTGAATCTCTAGTTCTAAGATGATAGTGATTCTTTGTTGAGACACAGACAATCTAACAATCTGGAGTTCGTAGATGAAAGCCAAAAATGAGCACATCTGTGACATACTAATGAAAGACAGGAGGAAGAAAGCTAACATGAGTTGATGTGGTCATTTCTATGTGTGGGCTCTGCACCAAGAAACTAGTGCTTATCTGTTTAGTCAACAAATAGTTATTGAACATCTGCTGTGATTAATGGATGTACTAGGACCCTGAGATATCACCTTATGGAGGATAAAATCCCTTTCTCCTTATATCCCAGCAAGGGAGACAGAATATCCCAAAATTAATTTAATTATAATTCTGTTCTATATTGTGAAGGGGTAGGACAGGCACTTTGAGTGAGAATTTAAAGAACAGGGACCTTTCACAGCATAATGGATCATATCAGAAGGAAAATCATATTTACAAGGAATCATTAAGCATGAATAGAAATTGGCTGGGCAGAGGTAAGTGCAGTGGCTCATGCCTGTAATCCTAGCTACAGGAGAAATCCCTTAGGCAAAAGTTTACATCTTTAAAGGTGGACTTGGTAGCATGTGCTTTTCAGCCCAGCTCCACAGGAAAGGTAAATGGGAGGATCACAGTCAAGACTGACCTGAGTGGAAAGAGAGACCCTATTTGAACAATAACTAAAGTAAAAAGAACTGGGGATATGGCTCATGTGGTAGAGCACCTGTTTATCAAGCACCAAGTCCTTGAGTTTATACCCTAATAACTCTGGACAGCAGATGAAAGAGCATTCACTAGGACCTAAAGCAGAAGGTAGGTTTAAAAGTTCCTGTCACCTTTGGTCAATAGACAAGACTTGCACAGATATTTTATTTATCTCTTAAATTACTTATTCAGGATCTCCTTGCTAGTGCCTAGGTGGTAAGGTTCAATACTAAGTCTATGGAAGTTGAAGACGCATGTATTTTTCCTGGCTGGCAAGTGTAGCTGATTCCTTTTGACTAATGTACCTATATCCTTCTGGCATCAGGGTTGGATGACCTAAACATGCACTCTGTTTGAGTTTCCCATCTTTTGGAAGAAAGATCTGTTAGTAGGTCATCAGAAGGAACCATGAAATATTTATCCAGGGCTGGGCAAGTTCTGCTAAGAATCAATTCTACAGCACTCAGGGGTAGTAAAGAATGTCCTTTGTTCCTAGAAAGATAGCGTGAGGAGGTATTCCTGTGTTTTGCAAAGCTCAAAGCAGCACTGGGCATTATATTTACCATGTGGAAAAGATCATCATTATGACTTATTTACCATCTTTAAAGTTTCTAGTTGCTACTTAAAAACACTTCTAACCAACTCCCAATGCACCCGAGTTGATTATAGTTATTATTAAGCTGAAAGTTAAGAAATTGCTCATAAGAAATCTGCATCCTGTCATGTACCAAAGCCGCACATATTTGTTCAGATCCTTTTTCTCAGAGTGTAGATAAACATTTCCCCATGTCAGGGGGCTTTTCAACACTTCAATGGCATAGTGGGAAGCCCTTTCGAACCCAGAGTGCAATTACTAAAACTTAAGGTAAGTGGGGAGGGGAACAGAAAACGTGATTGCCAACCCAAACAAGCGAGGTCCAGGGGACGGCTTAAGTTGCGCATTAAGTATAATCTTTTGGCTTTGACAAGAAGGTGAGGTGACCAGTAATTAGCCATTCAAGTTGAACCCTAAGCAGCATGACTTGGATGGGAAGTGGGCGGCTGCCCAGCCCACAGTTTCTGGCATTTGAGAGCTTTGCAGGCAGGAACTCATCTTGAGCCTAATAAAATGATTTACTAGAGTGAAGTTGTTAGTTTGTTTTTGAATGTGCACAATTGGGTTTGGCTTTTGTGTTGTGATGGTTGTGGTGGTGGTGGTTTCTCCGGTGGGACTCAGAAGGATGGATGACAGCACTAGTTAAGTGCCTCCTGAAAACGTGGTCCATCTTCTGTGACCTCTCAGTCAGGAGCTCACCTTTCCTCACTTCAACAAATGAGGGGGCCGGGCATAGCTAGCCCTTGTTGGCAGAAATGGAGATGGATCCCTGAGAGCTATCAGCAAATCTTCCCGTCAACAAGGCATTCAACACACAACTGAAATAAGTGTGAATCTCCACTTGTAAGTTTTTGTGGCCAGGAAACTGCAAAACTGTTCTGATTTCCTCTTGTCAAATTTAAATTGGGATGGAGAGTTACCAGCCCATCAGGCTGACAGGAAATGTAACCCAGCCACAACTGGCCTCCACCCATACCCCACACACCACAGCTCTGGAAGAGTCTTGCAGAATACAAGACATGGGGAGGATTAATCCAGTATTTTGTCCTCTGTCTACACTGGTTGGTGCTGCTATGGCAATGGTCTGGACTCCATGTTCACTTTAGGTGCCACCTCTGCAGCTTTTAGCCCACATATGGGGTGCAGGAATCTTTGGTGAGTCCCACTCCTCATATCTAGCCAACTTGGGGACACACCCAGCCCTTGCTTCTGAGGGGTACAATTTATCTTCTGGATCAACACACAGAATCCCAGGAGCCAATCACCACTTTCCAGTCTGAGGAAGCAGACTCTTGTCCCTCTATAAAAAGAAGACCTTCCTCTCATTTTTTTTCTGCCTTAAGCTTTGAATAACAAGACTACCTGTTTAGAAGGTAGAAGCACAAAGCTTTCAGAAAACAAACGCAACTGAATTTGTGGGGGTCAGATCCCTGTACATGGTGTGTGTGTGTGTGTGTGTGTGTGTGTGTGTGTGTGTGTGTGTGTGTGTGTGTGTGTGTGTGTGTGTGTAGAAGAGGAAGTGGTGGCTGCAACATCTACCTGAAATCAGGTGAGGATTTCATACATTCAAAAATCCCCCTGGTCTACATTAGTGGTAGGAAACATTTAGCCTTATCAGAATTGCTGAGTGAAACTCTAGGGAAATGTCTAAAATCCTTAGTAATCAAAAAGAGGAAAAAGCTTGGTGTGGTGACACACATCTATAATCCCAGCACTTAGGAGGCTGAGGGTGGAGGATCTCGAATTCAAAGCCAGCATGAGCTACATTATGAGATCTTTCCTCCACCCTCCCCACCAAAAGAAGATGGGATGGGGATTTCCAGACTGGGCTGCAGAATTGACAACATTCAAATTTAATAGGAAGCCACTATATAACTTCTCATAGGTTGAATGGTTTTATTTGTTGAAAGGATGAAAAAAAGGAAAGAAGTTTTATGCAGGGATTAAATTTAAATTTAATTTTTATGATTCTTTTTTTCTTTTGTGTTCTTTGGCTTCCCTATTTCTGTTGATTTCTGTTAGTTTAGGTTCTGCCAGTTAGATTTAGACTGGATTGTGCCCTGGGGCCGGTGGGGGGGGGGTGGTGTTTGTAGGCAAGTTAGGTTTGAATGTAAAAGCACAGAGAAGACATCAAGAACATAGTGTATCTATAGACTAAAACTGTTATTTGTGGTGTGTGTGTGTGTGTGTGTGTGTGTGTGTGTGTGTGTGTGTGTGTGTTTGCTGGTTGTGTTTGCTATTTGTACCTCTCTTAAAGCTTAAAGAAATCTTCTGCATTTGACCATTTTATGTATCAATCAGCACTCCTCACACTCTATGAATGCTGTGACATGGACAAGGGCTTCACAGAGTTCTCTTTGACTTGTTCTCAGCTTGCATCTGTTCTCTCACAATATTAGAAGAACCATGGCCATTGTCACAACTTTTGATGCTATATCAAGTGAGATAGCCACTCTCGAGAGCTATTAGGGGATGAGCAGATCAATACAACTACAGAGAAACCACTCAAACCTGGTGATATTGGGTTAAAAGTAATATCATGTGAAAGAAAAGCTATAGAATGCAATAGGCATGCCCTGCTATCCCCAAGCCCCTCACCCCGATTGCTGTTATAGGCCTACAAGGAGGGAAATGTGAAAACAAATCTTTACATACAGAAACATCCTCTGTCTCTCCTATGGGGCCCTGTGTGATATAGTCATAACAACTACAAGGCCCATTCTTCCCGCCCTGGTAATGGTTCCACCTCTATCCCAGAGCCTTTGGGAATACCAGTCATAGTTCACCAATTCTTTTCCGGCTCTGAAAAGGAGAAAAGGGCATCACCACACATATGCTAGTATGCAGAATGAGTAAAGCATGGGAAAAAAAACCCTAAGTAGTGCTATCCTACATTCACTGAAATAAAGAACTCAGACATCTTTTCCTAGGCGAGAAACAGAAATTGCATTAGTGGACTAATTACTCTTCAGACTATATATCACTTTGCCTTTCATTCCGTTCAATATTAGTTGCCCCATATGAAACAAAAGGCCATATGCTTCTTTTACATTTCTCTAGACATCTTGAATGGTAAGTGTTAATCTGATAGGTGTCCATTGCCTGTGACCTCCATCTGGGTATAATTTTCCATAGTCAACCCTGATGATCTGCATTTTCTCCTTCAAGTCCCTCCTCCAAACCCACTACTGTGGATCTTGCCTTCACATTATGCCATTAAAAGCTCCAGCTGGAAGGAAGTGCCTCTGAATGGAATCCAAGAGAAGAAACAAAGAAGATGGGAACCAGATGCCATTTAAGTCATCTTTGTGAGTCATTCTTTTTCTCTGGAGTGTCTCTCTCCATTCAAGTCTCTTTTCCATTTGAAGCCCCTACACAGAACCCATCCCTCAGTCTACTGATGCTTTAGTCATCCTCAGCAGACCTATACCTATTTGAACCTGCTATACAGCAAATGTGGACTCAGCATTAAATAGCTAAATGTCCACTAGTTAGGTTTTAACATAAGATAGTCATTTCCTTCTAGAATAATTTACCGACTTTTTCTGGCCCTTTGCTAACAATCTCCACCCTCAGGTTTGAAAATGAACAATTCCAGTTTGATAAGATTATATACCTTTGAATTGGTAAGGATTCAAACTAATCAACAAAATAAACAAATAAAAATCCTCTAACCATAAAAAGTTATGGTCAATTGGTCATTTTCCTGCTTTTGAAATGTAACAAGTTGATTTCTATGTGATAGATCATCTCCTTCTTGAAGTTGAAGTCATTTATTTAGCAAAACAAAGAAACCAACAAAAATCCAGCTAATTTACAGAAAAACAACAACAAAAAACACCAGAGGAATATCTTTTCCACAGTAGCTTTAAGAAACAAATTTCAAAATTTTTCCAAAAGAATATTGAATTAAACTGGTGGTAAAAAACTGTGATGATTGACAAGAACCAACGTTGTTTAAAAAAATAATCCATGTGCCTACATATGTATACAAACATTCTTAAGCACACACAAATTGGGTACACGTGTATTTAAAACACTGGAGTAACCACATGCATTTAATTATCATTCTAGTTCAAAAATCTATTGAATTACAGGCACAAAGAGAATAACTTCATAATTACAACAAAGACAAAAATGATAGCCATCAGCAGCAGAATACTGATGACTTTCTGGAAGATAGAGAGGAAGTGAACAATACTAATGGGAGCAGAAAAGCAGTATTCCAGATCTTCTCTGAAAGCCAAAGGAAAAGTAAAAATATTTTTCCCAAAGAAGCCATAGGGAAATCTCCACCTTGGCCATGACCAATTTCAGACCTCAGGATTGTAAAGAGCCACCCAAAGGCAAATTGTTCGCTCTTCTCTGGTTGTCCAGAGAATGGCTGCCCAGCTGAACCTTGCTAAGAGAAGAACCATGCATGCAAGAGAATTCCCATGGACTAGCAAGAGAATTGAAAAATCCTCACCCACTCCTCAAAATCTGCTGTCTTAAGAAAATGAAATCTAAGCCAAGTATTGGTGGCTCACACCTGTAATTTTAGCTACTGAGGGAGGATAACGTTGAGAGGACTATGGTTCAAGGCTAAGTTAGGCCAAAAGGTTCACAAGGCTTCTTCTCAACCCATACCTGGGTGCAGTGTGGCACACGACTGTCATCCCAAAACACATGGGGTTGGGAATAGAAGGATTTTTGTTCCAGGTAAGCCCAGGCAAAAAGGTCCTTGAGACACCATCTCCCTTGAGGGTCACTGAACATTGTGTTGGATGTCTGAAGTAAGTGAATTACAGCTCAGGGGGGCATACAGGAAAGTAGTACCCTATCCTAAAAATAACCAGCAAAAATCAGGGCTGGAGGCATGGCTCCTCAGTAGTGTGCCAATCAAGCAATCACGAAACTCCACTTCAAAGACAAAACACAAAAAGAAGTCTTCCTCTAGGGGAACTAAGGCTCCTTAAATAACCACAGGCATCCCATACTGAAACCCTTTGTATTTAGTGTTTTAAAGGAGGAAGAAAGCAATTTGCATGATCCCCAAGCTCCCGTGTCAATTGCCATATCTCACACTTATAGCCAGTCCCAGCTACAGCATGATGTTTCCTGTTAGATTTGACTGTGGCATGTCCCCTATCAAACTCATAGGAGATTTGAACTGTGGAGTGGCACTGGGTCTTTAAGAAGTGAATAGGAGTGGTGAATACATTTTTCATGGCTTCAAATGAAGCTGCACCTCAATGTTTGCCTCTTCTACACACACCACTTGTTCTTCTTCTGTCCACCCTGAGATGAAGGGGCTCAAGCCATCACCAGAAGCCAAGCAGAGGCCAGTACTACACACGTGGACATCTCAGTTTCCAGAACAATGAGCAAAAGTAAGCCTATTTCTTTATAAATTACCTGTTAGACATTCTTTTATAGCAGCAAAAAATTCACTAAGAGGATTCTTTACTGAGGAAGCAAAGCTGACCACTGGCAGAGCTACTCTACTACACAGCCAGCCTCTTAGGAGTTACAGTCAGGTGTAGGAGTTACAGTCATGTGTAGCACAAAAATATTTCTGTCAATGACAGACTGCATATACAATGCTGGGCCCATAAAAACATGAACAAACTGAAAAGTCCTGTTGCTTAGAGATGCCGAAGCTGTCACAATGTCCTAACAATGCATTATTCGCATGTCTGTAGTGATGCTGATATAAACATACCTACTTTGCTGTCATTGTTGAAAACTCCACAGGAAACACTATAGTAGTGTCAACAATCTCTGACACATTGAATCAGACACTGGAGGTTTAAATATATCATTCAAAATCGCACCACAGAAAGCCGCGCCAGTGGCTCAAACCTGTAATCCTAGCTGCTCAGGAGGCTGAGATCTGAGGATCGCGGTTCAAAGCCAGCCCGGGTAGGAAAGTCCATGAGACTCTTATCTCCAATAAAACCACTAGAAAACTGGTAGTGGTGCTGTGGCTCAAGCTGGAGAGTGCTTGCCTTGAGCTGAAGAGCTCAGGGACAGCGCCCAAGCCCAGAGTTCAAGCCCCATGACCAACCAAAAAAAAAAATTGCATCACAGGTATCTATGAATACAAGTCCTGAAGGCAAACTGTATAGGTTCAAATCCCAGCTCTGATACTTAAAAGTTAAAGTACCTTAGACAAGTCATTGATCTTCTGTACTTAAACTCACTTTTCTCTAACATGGTATTCAGGAAACAATCTCAGGGTTGTTGTGGGGCTATAAGCATATAATAATCACAACATAATGATGTTTTATTGTGTATTCTTCTCTAAGTTATTTTCCATTTTTACCATTTGCATATAGCTTGAATATATGAGATTTATATATCAGGGTTTACATGTTATGTAATGTTTTAACATTTTACTTATCATGTATGTACACATGTGTGCACACACACAATATATATATATATATACACACATGCATATACACATTCTGCTCATGAGAATATAAATGCTTTCATTTTCTTCTTTGTACCTTCCTGTGCTGCCAAGTCAGTATAGAACTACTATGTATTGTCTTCATGACCACAAAACATTTATTTTTTAAAGGCATCAGTGTATTTTTATTGTCTTTGAGAAGTTCCGATTCAACATGTCAGTTTATGAGTGCGATGCATCTTGACTAATGAAGACACCAGCATATTTTCAGATGACAAATGTGCTACATCTGAATCATTGGCTTTTGCTGATTTAGTCCATGGGGGCCCATTATATAACCCATGTGATTAGCTAATCAGGGCTTCGTGACCTCTTTCCTGGACTATTACAAAATCCTCCTGGCTGCCCCCGCCCCGGCCCTACCCAAGCCATCCTCGCAGTATTGTCTGACCAGTACTGCCAGAGTAAACCTTGTGCATTACATTTGTTCATGTCAACATGTCATTATTTTCCTATGCTTTTGCAAGTGTTTCATTCAGGGCATCATCCACTAAAGCTACCCATTCTTAGATTGCCTACCTTTCTAGTCTCCTAAAGCTGCCACTGTGCAAAGTCTACTCAGAGGCTATAAGGAAGAACATTTGTCTACCTTCTCTCCATTTCCAATGGAGAGTCCCATCCATTCTGGAAGATCTGCTGCCTCACATTGCCTGTGTCCCAAAGCCAAACTCAGAGCCCTCATTCTACCCAGTATGGCTGCCTCGGGGCCTGTTTCACTGAGCAGCAATTATGTGTTTACATTCCTGACTTACCTTCAATTATGGCCTCTTTGAAGATGTAGTACTTTTGCCTTTCTGTGTCTAGCCCAGGAACTGACCCCAGAGAGTCCTCAATGAATGAATATTACACAAATGGGTTCGAGAAGAAATTATTTTAAAATACCTTTTACAGTCATAGTTCAAAAATAAATGCCACAGAAAAATAAGAAAACTCAAGTAAGTCAAAAGCAGAAAATGTGAAGCACACATAATGCCACCTCTCACTAAATTTTAATGTGATAGACCAGAAGTTCTCAAGCCTTTTGCTCTATGGTATTTCTAGTATTTCATTACTTTTTCTTAGTAATTTAGAACAAAATTATGTTTATTACATAGTTTGGCCCAAACAACTTAACAATAGTATAATTTTGAATGTTCAAAGTATTACTGTGTTTCTCTGGAAATGTTAGATGTCTGAAGCAGGAGAACGAGGTATATGACTGTACTCCAGAATACATTGGCACATAGTTTGAGAACCACTCTGTTCTAGACTTATTAAAAGGATCCTTAAAAAGCAAACATATTGTAATTATTGTACAGACTGTTTTGTTAACTTATTAATATTTAATAATGAGTAGTAACTTTGCTTATTGGCAGCTGCTTATTTAACAATAGCTAATATTTCATGAGTACTAATATGCTCTTTATGAGGAAAATATAATATTACATCATTATCTTCCTGAAAAAGCACAGATTCTGAAAATTTAGGACTATACCAGTGTCTCACTGTAGGTGATATAACCTAGCTATGAGCTCAGGAAATTGGAATCTAGAATTCCTGTTATAGACCGTTTCACTCTAATGTTGCTAACATTTTAATGGGGGCCTTTTATTGTAAAAATACATTGTCGTTTATTTAACAAAACCTCAAATATCCATTAAGTCAGTTCCAACATTTTACTATTTCCAATAGCCTTGAAATGACCATCTTTCTAGCTATATGCTGTCATGTTTATTTCCTTGGGGAAAATTTCTAGAAAGAGAATTTCTTTGTGAAAGGGCAACATGTACAAACTCCAAGATTTTTCTCAGTGCATATTATCCAATTATTCTGGAGAGTTTGGACATGTTTCTTTTTTTAAAATTTCATTTTATTGTAAAGGTGATGTACAGGAGGGTTACAGTTACATAAGTTAGGTCATGAGCACATTTCTTTTTGAGTAGTGTTACCTCCTCACTAATTTTTTTTATTGTGAGAATACTGTACAGAGGAGTTACAATTACATGGGCAAGATAATGAGTACATTTCTTATCAAGTATTGTTGCCTCCTTGTTTCCCCTTCCCATCCCTTCCCATACTCCTCCCCTCCTCCCACCCAGTCCTCCCCCCACCCCCCACCAAAGTTGTTAAGTTTGTTTTTCAACATGGACATGTTTCTTTCCCACTCTTTTAAAACTTTTTTTTTATTGTTACTGTTTTTTTTTATTTAATTTAATTTTATTTGTGAACATACGGTACAGAGGAGTTACAATTACATGGGCAGGATAATGCGTACATTTCTTACCAAGCATTGCAGCCTCCTCCTTTGTTTACCCTTCACATCCCTTCCCAGCCTCCCCCCTCCCCCCAATCCCAATCCTTCTCCTTCCCCCCCCCTTTCTTTTAAAACTTATCATCACAAATTTTAAGTATTTTCATTACTAAAAATATTAATTACTGGTAAATCAAGGAAAAATACTGATACTTCTTGTTGTATTGATTCATACTGTTCTACGTTTAATGTGGTTTTTGCCTTTTTTATTTATTTTTGTTTTATTTTATTTTATTTGCCAGTCCTGAGGCTTGAACTCAGGTCTGGGCACTGTCCTTGAGATTCTTTGGCTCAAGGCCAGCTCTCTACCACTTGAGCCACAGCGTTACTTTCAGCTTTTTCTGTATATTTGGTACTAAGGAATCGAACCCAGGGCTTCATGCATGCTAGGCAAGCACCCTACCACTAAGCCACATTTCCTAGTTGTGCATTTTTAATAGTCAGAATTTATTTTTTTTACTTTAGAAGAGCAAGTCAAGGCTTTAGAAGCAAGTGAAGGCTGAAAAAGCCCTTGCTACACTCATCTAGTCCTATTTGTATTTGACTTATGCTAGCTCATAACACAAGATACTTTTGCAATTGGGGTGACAGAAATACAGTCTATGTTAGCCATTGTTTCTGCATCCTAGTCCTCCTAAGACTATAAAATAGTCTCTCATTTTAGAAATTCCACAAAAACCTCCCATGCTCCTGGATTGGGAGTAACATCGTGAAAATGGCAATACTGCCAAAGGCTATCTACAAATTCAATGTAATACCTATTAGTATCTAAACCTCATTCTTCAATGAAACAGAAGAAGCAACCCAAAAATCCATATAGAAAAATAAAAGGCCCCAGATAGCAAAAACAACCTTAGCAGAAAGAACAGTGCTGGAGGAATATCAATACCAAACTTCAAACTCTACTACAAAGCCATAGTCATCAAAACAGCTTGGTACTGGCACAAGAACAGACCTGTGGACCAATGGAATAGAACTGAAGACCCAGAAAGGAACCCACAGACCTATAACCACCTAATCTTCGACAAGGGAGCTAAAAAAATAGAATGGAAGAAAGACAGCCTCTTCAGTAAATGGTGCTGGCAAAATTGTAGAAAACTAAAGCTGGATCCTTATATATCACCCTGCACCAGAATCAACTCGAAATGGATCAAAGACCTCAGAGTCAAAGCAGGCACTCTGAAAACATTACAGGAAGGAATAGGAGGGGCTCCTTCACACAGGCCAAATTTTCTCAAAAAAGACCCAAATCAAAGAAAGGTTGGACAAGTGGGGTTGCATGAAACTGTAGAGCTTCTGCATGGCAAAGGACATGGCTAGCAAGATCAATAGAAAGCCCAAGGATTGGAAGAAGATCTTCACTAGTCATACAACAGACAGGGTCTCATATCTAAAATATTCTTAGAACTCAAAAAATTAAATCCCCCCAACAACAAATCCTCAGAGAAACAACTGTCTGATAAATAAGTGGGCTATAGACTTAAAAAGAAACTTCTCTAAGAGGAAATAAGAATGGCCAATAGATACATGAAGAAATGCTCAACCTCTCTAGCAATAAAAGAAATGCAAATCAAAACAACATTGAGATTCCACCTCACCCCAGTTAGAATGGCTATAATCAAGAACTCTAATAATAACAGATGCTGGAGGAGATGTGGACAGAAGGGAAACCTACTGCATTGTTGGTAGGAGTGTAAACTTGTTCAACCACTCTGGAATGCAATATGGAAGATCATCAAAAGACTATACATAGAGCGCCCCTATGACCCAGCAATCCCACTTTTGGGCATTTACCCAAATGATCACAAACAAGGCCATACTAAAGCTACCAGCACAACTATGTTTATTGCAGCATTATTTACCATAGCTGAGATATGGAACCAACCCAGATGCCCCTCAGTAGATGAATGGATCAAGAAAATGTGGTATATATACACAATGGAATTCTATGCTTCCATCAGAAAGAATAACTCCTCCCCATTTGTTAGGAAATGGAGAGACTTGGAAAAAATTACATTAAGTGAAATAAGCCAGGCCCAAAGAAACATAGAAACATGGTTTCCCTTATTTGCAATAGCTAGTATATGTCTAGGACAAGCAGAAGAGCTCAAAAGCTATGTACATATTGTTAGTATTATGCTCACCTTTGGTCCCCAGATCCACCCAGACCTGGGCCCCATCCCATTCCTAGAGTTCCCTCCATACAGCTGGCCCCTCCCTCTCTCTGGGCAGACCAAACTGAGCTCCCATCCACCTCACTTCCTCTCCCCCAGACCTCCTGCTACCTGGATAGGGACAGGTGCCATGTGCTCCCTCTTGGGGGAAATATGGCCCCTCTAATAAACCTTGTAATAATCTTTCTCCTGTGCCTGCCTGCCTCTGCATGGGATAGATGTGTGGGATCCTTCTTCACATATGACCATATAAGATGATGCTAAGTGAAATGAACCCCAAGATAGGAACACAAGAGGTTTTATCTTTCTTGCTCTTGTCTTTGATGTATTTATAATGTACTATGTGATTTTTTTTTGTTCTTTTTGTATGTTCTTCCCCCATGGTCTAATCCCTGTTTTCACTGTATTTGATTCTAGTGCCCTGCATCTTGTTTATACATTTTTCTAATTTGGGGAGGGGAAGGGAAATAACAAAATGCTGAAGTAAGGATACAGGTTGATCCCTTGCAACCATGAGATTTGCAAGACACTATGTTGAAAACAAACTTTACAACTTTGGAGGGGAGGGAGGAGTTGGGGAGGTGGGAAGGGAAGGGATGGTAGGGAAAAAACAAAGGAGGAGGTAAGAATGCTCCATAGGAAATGTATTCATTACCTTACTCATGTAAATGTAACCCCTCTGTATAGTATGCTTACTATATATGTGTGTGTGTGTGTGTGTGTGTGTGTGTGTGTGTGTGTGTGTGTGTGTGTGTGTGTGTGTGTAGGAAAAAAATGATTCTACAGCAAAGAATGCATTTATGGGACAGAGGAGATGAGGTGACAATGGATAAGGATTCAGAAGCCCATGGGTCCAATCCTGTGTCAGGTTTAACAGCGTTCAGTTTACACTTGTTTACTAAAATATCCAGTTCTTCCAGTCACAGAAATGATTGAACGATATGAAGGAAGGAAACTGTGTTCTTAGGATTAGCTATCTGGAATATATCCACCCAAGTGATCCACTCTAATTGTATAATTTTCTTCTTTAAAATCCAGTCCCGAGTGGTCTTCTTCTACATACAATGTTGACACACTTTAAGTACACTCAAGTTTCTATAATTTTGCATAGATAGAAGCATTCCTCCCGAAAGATATATGATAATTTCATACACAGCTCCAAGACCCCTAGCATACTGCTATGCAGACCAGTTTAAAGGAAATCTCTTTAATGTTTTTTTGAACCTTGGCTAATGCAAAAGCTTAGTGAACAAACCAGTGCTTTAATTAACATCAACTGTGAAATAATTATTCTGAGGATGGCTAATTTTCCTAGAGCTATCAGCATTTTCCTTTTAATAGGTTCCTTGATTCCCCATATAGATTACCCTGCCTATAGCCAGCCATTACTGAAGGTGCTGATAGTTTAGGACCACAAGATTTTCTCCCTCACAGAATGCATCCTGAAGAAATTCCCAGCTATCTTAAACAACTTCTTCATTCTTTTCAACCCTGAATTGTTTCAGGGTTGAGACTAGCTATTTGATAATTGAGAGACACAGTTCTTGGCGTTAGAAAATCTAGGCCAGCTCCCCCCAGCCCCCAAACAAACTTTGGACCCATCACAACTTCTCTGACACTCATGTTCTATCTTGTCAAAAATAAGAATAGTGAAAGGCAGGCTCTTATCCTACCTACCTGACAGGTCTATTAGTGAATTCATATAAACACACCTTAGGGTTAAAGGTAGATGTTGTTTTTATTACTTCATAAGCATCCTTGATCCAGAATGAAGAGAAAATTTCCTACTCTATTACTTAGGACCGTTCAGAATGTGGGCCGTTGGGAACAGGGTCCCACTTCTGAGAAGCCTCAACCTCAGCTGGATGCACAGGTGAGCTGTCTGTGCAAGTTCCTCTCAGGCACAGGTGAAGCTCTTTTGGAAACAATGATGGTCATTGTTCTGCTGGGTGGGGCCTGAATGGGGGAATGTCAGTCGGTAACCACCGGGTGAACCTTAGCCAAGCCCCTGCTGTGGCACGAAGAGCTCTTTCTCTTAAGATTCGATTTTCTCATTAAGAAGTACCAACTAAGCTGAAGTGGCAGTGGTACCTAAGGCAAAACTCTGAAAACAATTCTGGAGAGGCAGGTTCATAATGCCACAGCAGGGTCACAGCAGATGGAGGCTGAATCCTCTGCCCCAGTTTCTACTGCTCTGCTGCCACCAGCCCTCACCCTCACTCTCCACCGAACAAGTTGTGCCACAGGAAGACCAAGAGCCAAGCTTTATCTTGCTGCCAAGCTATGAGGACCCTTGAGGCCAAATTAGACAAGCTATTAACTAGCAGCTCGAATTGGGCAACTTGAGCAAAGAAACAAGCACAGGCAGAGACCATGAGCAGAACAAGGGCAAAAAACTGCAATACGATGGAAAAGGTAGCGACCAAAACCATCAAGAAAAAGGGGCTTTAAGAGTCCAATGTAGAGACATAGGAAGAAGAAGGATTGTAGGAAGAAGAGATAACCAAATCGCAACATGCAGCTCAGATGTAAAAGGGTGCTCACAGCTTAACCTGCTTTATGCGGCTGCCATTTTTCTGAGTGCTTTGTGAACTATTAGCTCACCTAACGCAGGTTTACAGATCTCCAGGCTGGGCCATGAGAAGCTGTCCCCAGTTGAATGAAAGAAATAAGCAAATGTATACATTGTTCAGTGTTCACCCCTTGTGTTCTCCAAATAATCACGTTTCAATAAAGATCATCCTGCCTTGATCTTACCTGGTGATTATAGGATAATGAACCTTGTATCAGAGAGGCAGTGCGTATACTTTCTAAAGGAGACATTCTCAGGCATTACTTCCGTTTACCAAGAAAAATATCCAGAAAATGTTTATTTAAGCACAAATCACACACTTTAAATGGCTTCTTTACTTACACACATAAGCCCTATTTACTAGTCATTTGTAATTAGGGATTTGTGTTCATTTGTTTGTTTTGCTTGTTTTGTTGTTTTGTTTTTTCCTCTTTTCAAACTCATTTTTAGAGAGAGGCTTAGAGACTGAAGCAGAAGGATTGCAAATCTGAGTCTAGCCTAGGCTATATACCAAGACATTGTCTCAAAACCAGAAAGAGAGAAAAGAAGGAAGGAAGGAAGGAAGGAAGGAAGGAAGGAAGGAAGGAAGGAAGGAAGGAAGGAAGGAAGGAAGGAAGGAAGGAAGGAAGAGAGGGTGGGAAATAGGGAGGAAGGGAGGGAAAGAGGGAAGAGGAAAGAATGATAGGAAGGAAGGAAAAGAGGGGGAAGAAAGAGAAAAAAGATTGTAAAATAAAAAGAAAAGCAAACAAAAATGAAGAATATATAAATATCAGGACTTTTAAAGAAGAGCTGGAGATTAAGAAGAAAAATTAAATTAAGAAAGTAACTTAATTACAGAAAATATAGAGTAGAATGAAACAAATATTAGCAATGTACCCGTCCCATAGCTTTGTAAATTCCTAATATTTTTATATTCTCATTTGAGATTTAAAACTTTTCTCACAGAGTACAAAACTATAAGTTGAGACTCAACAAAGTAAGTGCCTAGCTTAACAAGGTAAATACCCTTACAACCACAACTGGG
The DNA here is from genome assembly GCF_024711535.1 of Dipodomys merriami. Lineage (NCBI taxonomy): Eukaryota > Metazoa > Chordata > Mammalia > Rodentia > Heteromyidae > Dipodomys > Dipodomys merriami. The sequence continues at coordinate 24,372,514 of NW_027202715.1, forward strand.
CCAAGAAACAAAACCATTCTTCTGACTTTAGTACAAATCACCAAAGAGGAACCTGAGACAAAGACAGAAAACAAATAATCAATTCTGACCATCTATACCAAAGTAACACAACTAATAAATAGAGTCATATGCAAAATCTAAAGTCCAAAATAGTAATAATTTCTCTTGGGTAATAAAAGACTTCCTCTACTCCCCCGTCAGTGATTGAGAACCTTCCTTCCCTCTCATGCCTGGACTCAGCATTTTCCAAACTGGAGTCATTCTGGCATTGTGCAACCTATCCCACCCACCCCCAACTGCAAAAGCACACTGCATGTTTCTGTAATTATTTAACTAAAGTTGTTTTTTTTAAAAAAAAAAAAAACATTAAGCTGGGTAGTGTTCAGTATGGGGGAAAATGATTACAAAGTGCATGCAAGTTCTACTTCTCCCATGAGCAGCTTCACTTTGATGTCAAAGTTACATATTTGTCTTTTTGTTTTCATTGAAGTTAAAGACCTGCATTGAACTTAGTTCAAGGTGTAAAATTGTTCCTTATTCCATACACATGATAGCTCCACTGCACGGGCCCAGATAAAATCAACACTTTCATTTTATGTTCCCATAATCTCTTAGATTAGAAAGAAACTTTAAGGCTTCTTAACCTTTCCTCAGTTGGTCTTTCTTGATAACTTGTAATCGATAAATAGTCCATTATTTACAATGGACACTTGATGCACTAGAACTCTTTGAAGTACATTGAAAATGTGTGGAATAAACACAATGAAACCCTCCATATAATGAAAACGTGCTAAATATATAAAGAGAAATAAAGAATTCTTACTGCAAGTACAAGCAAAGCAACTCAAAATTGTATAGGCAAATAGGGGAAGTTAGAGATTCTTGTAACTAAACTGAAAAGAAAAAAAGAAAGATACTAATGACTACAATACTTTTAAATTATTTTTTCAGTCTTAGCTCTACTTCCTCATTGCTTTGTCTGCTTTCTTTTTCCCAGCTGGCCTAAAGAATCTGAAGACTGGAATCATACCTGTATGATTATGTGTGTATGCCAGTTCTGGGGCTTGAAATCAGGGCTGAGTGCCATCCCTGAACTTTTTGTTCAAGGTTAGCACTCTACCACTTGGGCCACAGTTTCACTTCTGGCTTTTTTTGTACTTAAAGATAAGTGTCTCATGGACTTTCCCAACATAGGCTGAATTCAAACTGAAATTCTCAGATTTCAGCCTCCTGAGTAGTTAGGATTACAGATGTGTGCCACCAGTGTCTGGCTTGGGCTCACATTATTTTAACCTCCTCTTCCTAATGAAATATGAGTTGTCTTTCCACTCCTGATGTGTTCAATGGCTAAAACTCTGCAAATGTACACTTACAATACAGACATTAGAACCCTTAGATGTGTATTTTAATGTTTTTTTCTTTCATGCTTGTGTTTCTAACCCATTTATAAGATTATCTCTTTGTTGCTTTGTATGTCCCTCCCCCACAGTATAACCCCTGCTTTCACTATATTTGATGTCAGTATAACTTGTGGAGGAGATGGGGAAAAACCAGTTGTTTAAGGATACAGGTGGACCTGTTGCAACAATGAGAAGTACAAGTTGTCATGTCCAAAACGAGCTTTACAACGTCAGTGCGGGGGGGGGGGGGGGAGGGGGGGAGGGGGAGGGGGGAGAAGGAGAAGGATTGGGATTGGGGGGGAGGGGGGAGGCTGGGAAGGGATGTGAAGGGATGTGAAGGGTAAACCAAAGGAGGAGGGTGCAATGCTTGGTAAGAAATGTACGCATTATCCTGCCCATGTAATTGTAACCCCTCTGTACAGTATGTTCACAAATAAAATAAAATAAAATTAAAAAAAATTACATCATCAAAAAAAAACAATATAGACATTAGGTAGTACGCAATGTTTTAATGTAAAAAGACCACTGGAAACAAATACTGAATCCTACTTAATAAATGCAAGCTGAAATGTTTATCAGTAAGTATACTAATGTCTGCAATCTACTTTTAAATGTGCCAAAGCTAATTTGAATTAATAGCTGGACACATGAATGTACCAGATAAAGCAAATGTACTATACAATGTCAAGTCTTTCAGTTTTGTTGTATGCTTGAATTTTTTTTTTACTGAAAAAATGTCAGAGCTGGACAATTAATCCAAAGGGAAGATGTTACTTAAACTAGTTTTAATCCCTACTCAGTCCTGACCCTGTGTGAAGAGTGACACATTGAGTACTCAACTTTGGTCAACTGCTTGCTATCAAACATCTAGTGTGCTCCTGGGCATGGTGGCCCAGGGTTGTACTTAGGCGGCAAAGATCAAAGAACTATTATTGGATGCCAGACCTGGGGAGAGACTTTATCTCAACCAATGGTTGGGCTTGTTGGTATGTGCCTGTTATCGAAGCTACTGGAGAAGCATAAGTAGGATGGAAGCCCAAGTCAGGTAAGCATCAAGCAAGACCCTACCTGAAAAACAGCCAACACAGAAAGGGCTTGGGGGCCGGGCATAGGTGCTCACACCTGTGATCCTAGCTACTGGGAAAGCTGAGATCTGAGGATCATGGTTTAAAACCAGTCTGGCAAAATCAATCAATCAATCAATCCCTGTGAGACTCTTATCTCCAATCAGCCATTAAAAAACCAGGAACTGTGGCTTAAAGAGCTAGCAAAAGAGCTCAGGGACAAAGCCCAGGCCCTGAGTTCAAGCCCCATGACTGACAAAATAAATAAATAAAAGGTGTGTGTGTGGGGGTTACTAAGGGCATAGTTGAAGTGATAGAGCCCCTGCCAATCCAGTGCAAGACTTTGAATTCAATTTCCAATATATATATATATATATATATACACACACACACACACACACACACACACACACACACACACATGTATGTATGTATGTGTGTATGTATACTATGAGCAGGAAAGTATTATTGCATAGTACTTGCTCAGGACATAGTAGAATAGGGAGTGAAAAAAACATACTCATAAGTGGTAACTCCCCAAGAAGTCAGTAAAGCACAGGTCCAGCTCCAGCAGCATATTGTCAGGAGACAGGCAGCCAGTATGTCATATAGTCTTTGCATTATGATGGTATTTCCTCTTGCCATTCACAAAGCAAAACTAGCAATAGAATCTGAGACCCTTCTTAGCTAGTAATTTTTAAACTCATGTCGCAACTCCTATGGTATGTATTTAAACATCAGCTAGCAAAATAAGCAGAAAACACCAGAATGTGAACAATCACACTTAGAGTACATGCACACTTCTCTAAGGATAGATGGGCTCAATTTTGATCATTTGTTAAATATTGGCTTGAGAGTGAATTACTTTATGTCATTTAGCATCTGGCACCTGTAAAACCCAGATTTTACATTTTAAAATACATTTGTAAACATAGGTTTTTAAATTGAGGTCTGCAGGTATTGACTATGATAGGTTAGACAAAGTTAGCTTATTAAGTTAGTTTAAGTTAGGCTGAGTTAGCCCAAAGAAGCTAGTCTTTTCCTCCCAGCCATGTAATTATTCTTTAATGCATGCTGATATATTAAAGTATATATCCACATACTAAATTATTAAAATCTCTCTCTTCACCCCCCATCACTGTCCAACTTTTTGAGATTGGACTTTATCAGGAATTTTAATAGTTAGCATTAGGAGGTAATACACCCCTGTCTAGAAAATTCAAAACACATTTGTATGTTCTTAATTGACAAGAACATGAGGTCAGGTTTGCTAAATGAAGCCGTGTGTCCTCGGCTTGGCTGAGAATTGACACACATAAGCCAAGGCCATCTCAGCCTTCTGTCTTTTCCTATTTGATTTAGGAGCATCCTCGATGGGCCTGTATTCTTTCCTTCACTGTCACCTCCCACACATCAAAACCACTAACGGACTGCTCATGTCAGTTCCTGGCCAGAGCAGGCAAAGAGCAATTTCTAATCCAGCTCTTCCACCCAGGCTGGTACCAAAGCCCAGAACTAGAAAAAATGACCAACAACTAAAGATTCAGCCACAAAGCCTTTTTTGACTTCATCACCGCACCCATTAATTTCTATAAGATCTACAGCAGTCATTTTCAGATTTTAGTACAGTTTTCTGAAACCTTTGCTATGTTTCTATCTGCCTGGCTTGCTAAGGTTACATAGACACATTTTAGTAGCAATGATAACAAATATCTGTTAGCACTTTCATGGTCTTATTCTACATCAGACATGATGCTACTCTCTTCATATATCATAAACAGGTCATCTGATCTTCCCAATGACTCAATGATGTGGTTTTTACTAACTATTCCTTTTTCCAGATTAACAGTGACAAGTCACGCACAAGTTGAGCAATTTACTTTAAGTCACATGGCTAGGAAGTAATACGATTGTGAATCCAATCCAAACACTATGCTTCCAACTAATTAACCTTTGAGCAATCGGCCTCATACTGTGCTATAAGAAGGTAAGTGTCTCCCCAAGATCAGAAGCAAGCAATAAATAAATACCTGAGTTCGCTACTTGAAGTTCTGGGTTCTTTTCTAGTACAAATAGAATGGTGAGATTTAGGAGAAATTTTACATACACATTCACAAAACAAAAGAAGAAAGAACCCCATGAAAGTGTAATGATTTCAGTCTTCCCATTCTGAATTCATAGAATTTAGTTAAAGGTCATAAATTATGTCTGAGTAGGAACTATTCAAAAAGGAATATAAGATTTAGTCAGATAAGCTCAACCCAAATCATTAAGAATATAATGTATGTTATGTACTAGAGTCTGTAGATCTCTGGTGCCCAGATGATAGTACACAGAAGATGCTGGATCTCTCTGTCCCACTACTATTGCTTATATATGTGGAGTTCCTTCAGTGGTATGACTAAGGCCACGGGAAACAGAAAACAATGAGAATAGCAAAACAAAATCTGACCTCAACTTTGAAACAGTGACTTTTTATTATAAATCTTATGTAGTTGATTATTAGTTATAATGAAAAACTTCAAAGACATAAAAAATAAAGAATAGGTATAACAAATTCCATGTACTCAGCAACTCACACTTGGTTTTTTGCCATTCTTTCGTGGATCATTTTGGAAGTTGCAATTGAATAGCTTGGACCCAGTAAGCTATCATTCAGAAAAGGTTGGATCTCAAATTTGTCTCTTCTTCAAAGCTTGTCAGTGATCCTCATGAGCTTCTAGGTTAGAACTATTTTACCTCTCTGGTCCTGAAAGTAAAGACTGTGCTTGCCTTTAGATATTTCCCTGGTGGCTTATGAGAAGTTTGAATATCCAAGACAGAATGATCTGCGAGGAAAGGATTCGTTCCAGTTTTAAGGAAGAGGCTGCGATGTGAGGACAGAGACAAGTGTAGGTTAAGTGAAAACTAGGGTGGCTGAGGCATCCAGAGAAAAGCAAAATTAGGAAGGCAAGGGCTCAGGGCCAAGGGGAAAAAGTAGTTTCTGGAGATCAGAGTCTATGGACCATACGTGAGGAGCTGTGTGACAAACACTAGGTTTTGAAGTCATTTGGCTCAGCTACTTTTAGAGGCCAAAAGAAAACAAAGAAAAAAACAACAACCACAAAACCCAGAAATGAAGGGCTTGGAGGACTACCGTAGCCTGTCTCTTCCCACCTTCCAATCTCCTACCATACTCTCTTCTTGATCAAACTCAGTTGAAAGCCAGGGGGCAAGTCCAAAGACCCAAAGACACAGAGAAGGGCAGAGAATGCGTCTGAGGAGAGGAGCCAGGTGGGAATCCGCAAGGACAACTTCAATCCTTTGAGACTTTGAAGTGAGAAGAGATGATCACCTCTTCCTGGAGCCAGTTTGATGATTTTCAGCCAGGAAGAAGCCAAGTCTAAGAGCAGGAAGATCTCCTAATCATCGTTAATACTGATGAAAACCCTTGTCATACAGTCTTGCTGTGTGTGCACAGGTGTTCCTTCAGAGTCAAGTTGTACTCTATGGGGGCCAAAGTTCAAGGACTATAATCACTGCTTATTTAAGTTGTCACAGTGGAGAAGCCTGGCTTAATTTTTTTTTAAGGTAATGTTATTTTCTGGTCACAGGGACATTAGTTCTCAGTGAAATGCAGTGAAAGGTGATTACGTTCTTGTTGCCATTTAGTCTCAATTTACTAACTAAAAGGACAATGTCGGGGTTCTGATCACAGAGGTTTTTATGGAGCCCATTTTTCCCCTTGAAATCTCAAACTCTATCATTTGCAAGTTGTTAAAAAAAAAAGCTAGTATTTCACTTTTCAAGGCTACAATGGCATTTATTTGCTGGTTAAAGAGCATGGAAAGAAAATAACTCCCCAGGTTGAAGTTCATGTTTTTAACTCCATCTCCCCAAGGGACACAAATATGCACACTTGCACCTCTAGCCTCTGGAATCATACTCGGCAATGGAACTCCATAAATTTAGGGAATTGTAACCAGAAACTCTAAGCACAAGGCAGCAGAGCCTAGGAGAAAGGAACTGTTTAGAGCAGACACCTTTGAAAGAAGTCCATGAGCAAATGGCATCAAATCCAAATGGAGGGATGATCAGAATAGCAATAGACATTCAAGAGAGAATCAGCACCATTCTTTCCAAATCTCAGAAGGAATGGAATGGCTCATGATATGCATTCAAAGGTCAGAACTAGAACTAGAACTTGAACTAGAACTAGAACTAGTCATAGGAAAACTATGGATGATAAAAGTTAGTGACTGATTTCTTTGCGGCTTTTGTGCCTAGCTCAGCTCTTGGCATGAGGACATGTAAGATATTTGTCGAGGGGATGGTGATCATTGACATGGGTGTCAAAGATGAAATTTGTTGATTTCAAGACTCAGGGTTCAAGAATCCAAAAGTTAACACCTTTTGGAGCACTGTTGGGAAGGTTGCCGAGCACGTACATGAACCCAAAGGAAAACTGTTCTGCTTTTGGGATGGATCAGTTTGAAAGCTAATGTTGCTCCTTTGGGCCAGGGTATTTATGATCAGAGGTATAGGAGAAAGAAGTTATAAAGGTCACTCTCTCTCTCTCTCTCTCTCTCTCTCTCTCTCTCTCTCTCTCTCTCTCTCTCTCTCTTCTCTCTCTCTCTCTCTCTCTTTCTCTCTCTCTCTCTCCTCTCTCTCTCTCTCTTTGTTTTTGGGACAACGAGGAGTAGAAGGCAAATCTCCAGTGTGGGAGACTAAAGGTAACCTCTCAGATTGTACAAACAAGAAGCCAATAGAAGGGAGGGACCCTTGAGAAAGAATCTGAGTATTTTTATTTGATGGCAGACTCAAGTTTGGAGTGCATTATAGCTGGGGCTGGGAGTCAGTTCTCCTGAGGCAAAGGTGTTTCTGAGAGGTACAGGCACCCACAAAACATTTGCTTAGTCGTTGATATTTATGCACCCAAACAATCAATCCCTCCAAACTTCTAAAGGAGCGCACTGCTTCAGCCCCAGAAAGCATAATGTATGCTTGAATATTGCCCTCCACCCCATCCACCACTAAGTGAACACTTTTAAATATCCTCTTGATTTTGCATACGGTTTAATTAAAGAATACAATCTGATTGCTCATCTGTACTATAGCTGTGAGTCAATGTGTGGAATTTATAAGCGGGCTTGGGTTTATCTTTGAGTATTCACTTTAACAGGGAAAATTTTCCTCTTCTCTTTCTGCTTGAGGTCCTGGCTCTTTAAATTCTATCCTTATTGGCAGACTGTTGTCATGGAGAAAAATAACTTTAAGTAGTTCTTTTGGAAAGCTTTGAGATGCTGTTCCCTGCTATTTAAAGATCCCCCAGTAAAGCAAAAAAGTACACTCTGCTTCCATATAAGGCTCTGCCACTCCAATGGGCATGGTTCTATGTACATCACAGTGTAAGACAGGTCCTGAACAGCTGGAGATCACAGTTAGCATGTCTACCCGGCCTGGGAAAGCAAAAGGATGACAAAAATCAAGACTACTTATCCGAAATCTTTAGTCTCTTGGGTCCCCTACTCATTATGAACAGAAACAAGTAAGACCAGCCAATTTTTTAACCTATTTTGCTTCTCACCTGGAATATTTACTCTATATGTCCTGTCTCAATCTACATAATTCATTTCCCCACCATGTCTTAGTCAAGTATTCAGAATCTAATTTTTTCCCAAATCCAATTCACAAGCACATACTATATACATGAAATATATTTATTTCTTGGCTGGGGTCTGTAGAGGAGATTCTGAAGTATAGAACAATGTCCCAAGAGAGTCTGATTTGAGAGCTAAATCAACACAGACAAAAACAGATGAAATGCCAAGTGATATAGAATATCAGTAGTTCCTACCCTTAGACTTATTTTCTCAGGAGTTATTTTTAAAATGCATATTCCCAAGTGATTATATCTTACTAACCTAATAGGTAGGTCTCTAAACCTCCATTTTTCTCTTCTCTAAAACAGGGAGATAGATGGTCTTGTTGGCTTCTGATGATCTTTCTCTAACACACTATGATTTTATCATTTAAGAGATTAATATGTATGGTTTAGGTAAAGATCAATGCAAAAAAAAGTCAAGGGACTTGGGAATAATGTAGGAACTAAGAAATTCCAATGGGCAGGGAATGGCTTCTAGCATAGACTGTAAAATTAGACATTAGATTCAAATTGCAGTTCAGCAAAGTACTGGCTAGCCAAGAAATTTTAATCTGTCTGGTTGTATCCTTTTTATCTGTAAAACTAGTAATGGAGTAGAATTACTTCATTGAATCCTTATGGCATGGTAGATAAAGTACATAGCAATTGCTTACTGAACATCATGAGCATTGTTCTTCATATTAGTGGAGAGAGGCAAATAAGGAACTCCAGCTGAGCAACTGCTCTTGAGTTCAGCAGAAGAGGGGAAGGTATAAGTCTTTAAAGGAAGTGGGGCTGTGGCTGGCACGGAGTGAGTCTGCCTTTACTTATGTCAGAAGAGGTATGTCATCCATGTGGGAGAGTGCTTGCTTAGCAAGCGCAAGGCACTGGATTCAAACGACCACCACTGGAAAAAAAAAAAAAAAAAAGCTAAGTTACTGCCATGCTAAAAATTACTGCCCATTTTGTTCACTATAGTAATATTCTATCTCTGTGTAGAAATGAAATGAGCTTATTCTTCAGTGAACTGACATCAGAATTTAGCTTTGCTGAGGTTCTAGGGAGAAGTGTATGGAGAAAGTACTAGACATGTAGCAAGACATATTGCAGGGGATGAGAGCCTAGAAGGCTTTGACTTAATGTTGAAGTTCACAAATACTCTAAAAGAAATCTTATTCTTGGTTTTTGTTTATTTATTTACACTTGAGACTAAGCAAATTATTTAAATTGTTTTCCTAGTTATCAAAAAAACGAGTTGCCTACTTGAAAAGGCACTTTTCCAAATGAATTATTTTGCTTTGTCAAATAAATATGATTGAAAGCCATGTCTTTGGAGACTGGATCATTTTATTCATAGTATTATTTAATGAACAGTTAATACACACACATGAAGAAGTTGCTGGACATCAGGGCAGTGATTTACAAGTGAATGAAATTAGGGATTCCTGATCTTCCTTTCAGAGATTTTGATTCTGTAGTTTTGGAGTGAGGCCCAGGATCTGATTTTAGCAAAGCTCCATCTGATGCTGAATGATCACACTGCATTTTTAGGAACCCTTAGTATGGGTGATGCAAAGATGAATAAGGCAATTTTCCTGCTACAATGATCTCTATCATCCTCTTTAAGTGCTCAAGGCATTTTCCTACTTCCAACTTCCTTCTCTCTTTTCCTCTTGTTCACCATATGTATACACTCTGTACAAGGTGCAGTGTAGGCAGGAAGATGAGAGATGTCTACTCTCTAAAATCATGTGTATGTGAGTGTGTGTGAGAGAGAGCCTCACACTGGTTACCACTTATATGGCAAAGTAAGCATAAGCTACCCTCTTACACAGGTGCATTCAATGTAAGAGATCCATCTAGGGGAAGTTCCTCACCCAATTCAGCAGCCTCTTAAGTAAGAACATAAGATGGATGCAAGTAAAGTGGTGCTGTGGCTCAAGTGGTAGAGTGCTTGCCTTGAGCTGAAGAGTGCAGGGACAGCGCCCAGGCCCAGAGTTCAAGCCCCACGACCAACCAAAAAAAAAAAAAAGATGGATGCAAGTTGCAACTGAAATGCAGAAGAGGCCAGTCATACTCCTCCTACTTCATGAAGCTTCCCCTAAGAAAGCTTTCCAAGTACCTGCAAAAAATGTACTAGGAAGGATGTTTGGTGCTAGTTCCCACCCACCAGTGATTTGCTAAACTTCAAAACATTCAAAAAATGCTGAGGTAAGAGGATTTTGCAGAATGAAACCAAACAGGTCACCACAGAATTTTGCTGGTCAGAGAAGAAAATAATCTAAGGGAAATATTTAATCTGATGAAGTATCTGTTTCCTAATTCTAGCTCTGCTACACCTCATACTCATGTTTCTGTCCTTTATCTGTCTTGTTTAACATGTGTGCTTGTTCTGTGTGTTTGTTTGCTGGTGTTGTAATCTTTCCTCTGCCTTCTATAACAACTCCGTGAAGACAAATTATTGCTCCCCATCTTGTCAGCAATGATGTCACAGGATCAGTGAACACTCACTAGTTAGGAAAGGAGTACATGAGTAAATAAATGTCAAATTTTGGTAGCATAGTTATTTGAAATTCACAAAGCCTTCCAACAATTGTCCTTCCATCAGTCGCAGGAGGTGTATTGCAGAAAGAAGAATATTAGGTATGGGAAATGTTTGGCAAACAAAATGTATCAAGCCAAATAACACCAGGCATTCCGTGTTAGAAACATTATTAAACGAGGTTTGGCTCACTTTAAGGCAAGTTGATTCATTATCAGCTGTCACCCCCTAGTGGTAAAAAGTAGTCTTAACAGACTTCTATGGGTTTTGTGTGTGTGTGTGTGTGTGTGTGTGTGTGTGTGTGTGTGTGTGTGTGCGTGCGTGCGCGTGCGCACGCGCACGCGTGTAAAAATTATTTTTTACCAATCCCACAACTGTTACTAATACATGTTAACACAAACACAAATACATCCATGTAAGTTTCGAAGGAAAATGTTTATGAAGTACTTCTTTATTTTGACGTAAATCTGACAATGTGTCGACTAACTGCAAAATGCAGCTACAGATGAAAATAACATACTTACAACCCCCTTAGAATCTTACTCCTGTCATACTTGCTTGTGGAATTCTTTCCTAAAATATAATTAAAATAGCCTTTATTCTCAACATCCTCTATAGGCTATTATCAAAGTCTTATTTAAAAATTGACCCTCACCTTGTGACATGCAGAGAACTTCCATGATTACATAGATCAACTTCTCAGAGAAATTTCTGAACAAGACAATTTTTAAAATGCAGGGGAACTCAGACAAACTACTGCAAACAAATCATTCGTAGCAAAACACTTGCTCAATGGAATTCGACCATATTCTCTATCCTACACCTTGTCCTGTTTCCTAGAACACGCCCAGACATACATATTTCTAACAATGAGTATATGCTGTGGATGACTTTAAAATAAACTATCCAAAATACTGTCTAAGTCTAAAGTCACCAAGAGAAAAATATGTTTCTTTTCTTGCACATACATGTTAAATGTGACTCTCTCTTAGCTGGAGAGATAACAGTTCATTTATGAGAGTTTATAGTGAGAACTCATTTGTTCAAAGGACCGACTGTGTGTGTTAGCAGTGTCTTTTGAGTACTCATTAAGTTCCATACATTGACTTAAGCATTTAATCCTCCTGACTCCTTTAATGAAAGAGACTCTACTATCGACAATATTTTATAGGTATGTCTGTAGCAATATATTAAATTCATGACACAAGGTTGCCAGTTGTAGAACTAGAACTTCATAGTGTCTGATTGGCTAACATTTTAGCATACGGTTTTTTCCCCCAATTGATTGGTTGCACAAAATACCAGACAGAAAGCTAACAGGAGCAATGATGTCATCCATCAAGCATGTTGGCAAGATTCAAAAGGATCTGGAAAATATTTACCTTCTATTGAATAAAAACTGCATGCTAGCTGGGCACTGGTGGTTCATGCCTGTAATCCTAGCTACTGAGGAAGCTGAGATCTGTGAATTGAGGTTTGAAGCCAGCTCAGGCAGTAAAGGCCACGAGACTCTTACTCTAACTACTGAAGAGCTAGAAGTGGAGTTGTGGCTCAAGTTGGGAAGCAGGGGAGAGAGAGAGCTCAAGGACAGGGCCCAAGCCCTAAGTTCAAGCTCTAGAACTGGCACACAAAAAAAGAGGAAAGAAGAGAAATTAATCGCTAAGGGCATCAATCATTAATTATTAATCATTAACCATTAATCGCTAACAGCATCAATCTTGTTCAACTGCTGTGGATAATGAACACAAAACAATGCCTCGTGCTTAAGACGACAAACAATACTTTTGAGTGTATGAATAAATTAATTTCCTCAATAAATAATGCTGAATAAATGAAAATAAACTCATGATGTATGCATTTTCACTCTTGTGAACAAGCTTGCTCTAAAGTCCCTTGTGAGCAGATGGGTTTATGAGCTGAAATTTAAATTCATTAAGGAAGCCTGCCAGAGCTCTTGTCCTGTAAGGGTAACACTATTTTTTCTCCTGATACTTGATATACCTTAGAATGTAGACAGTCCATGAACTGATGCAGGTGCTCCTTCCCATGGGACCAGTTTGGTTTAGTCTTCTGAGAAAATGAGGTCCTGCCCTGACCAATGCTTACCTTGCTGCTTGACATCCTTGGTACCTCAATCCATTGACTATAGAATCCATTGGTAGGTCAGAGAGAAAAGGTTGAGAAACTCCTGAATTTCTTGAATTTCAGGATAATAGGTCTTTCTTGAAAGTTGGTGTTAGTTTAGGAGGTACAGTACACAGTTTTTGTGTAAAGTTGTATTTATCCAAAACAATCTCCACATGAACTTTGATTTAGCTGAAGACCACTCCCACCAATTCCTCTACCCCCCAAAATGTAACTTGATTGGGTTTTTATTTGATTCTTACTTCCCTTTGTAGGAGGAGAAAGAAAAGAAGCAAGGTGCGTGTCCCGGGAGAACCTTGGTGTGTAGAAAGCTCATTGAGCAATCTTAATGCGGAAAGATCTTACTGTTGATGTAATCTTGTGTTTCCCAAGCTTGTCTGAACATCAGAGTCACCCCAGGATCTGGTTAAAATACCAATTCTCAGGCCTCACCTTGCTGATTTCAATTCAACAGCCTTGGGTGAGGCCTGGTGTGTTTGTATTTTTAACACTGATGCTTATGTTCCAGCAAATTTGGGAAATTTCAGCCTAACACATCCCTTTTATTTACCAAATGCAGAATCTGAGTTTTAGAAAAGCTTGACTGTTCCTGTCAGTCAGTGTTAGGAATCTTAGGTTGTTGACCTGGATTCTTTTCCTGATTCCACTAACTCTACATCCCACTGTTAAAAAAAAAAGACATAAAACACACACACACACACACACACGCACACACACACACACGCACACACACACACGCACACGCACGCACACACACACACACACACACACACACACACACACGCAAACACGGCAACTAGGCGCCTCTCTTCCCCCAAATGCCTAACTCCCTCCCTCAGTATCTGAAAACATTGATTTTCTTCACTATTTCCTCATTGTGAAAACTCATTTCTCACAAACTCCATTGGTAATGACTTCGATGGTCATCTGTATTATTAAAGCAAACGCTGCAGATGACATCTCAGGATGCTGTCATGGCTTGTGAAGGTAAACTTCAGCCTCCAAATTCTAAGCTGAACCTCTGTTACATATTGTTTGTCTTACATGGTGAGTGAACAATCTGCTAAGGTAGATATGTCCTGAGCAGTAGTGTGTGTGTGTGTGTGTGTGTGTGTGTGTGTTTACTAACCCATTTTCATTAATGCAGTTCATCTGTCCACAGGTAATTTGCATGTCTTTTTCATAAGAAGGGCATCATATTTCCTTACATTGAAATGCTTAATACTCTCAATCAGAGAGACAAGAATACTTAGCCAGCCTCAATTCTTATAAAATAGAGCTTAACTGAGGATTCAACTGACTTTAGGAGACTCAGCTTGCTGGAATGGTCAAATTGGTGAGTCATGTATCTATCCTCTGAAGGAATTTATTTCAGGATCTCAAATTTCAGGGGCCTCCAAAACTCATTAAATTGTTTGGTAACTCCAGAGGTCTAATGAAGCTATCAAGCAATAGATACTACCAGGAGCAGCCCACACTCTAGGATGAGCTTGTACTTCCTTTTATTTGAGTTCTCTAGTAAATCTAGGCTTTGAGGGGAAACCCAAAATGTGAAGTGGTTTTATTAGACATAGGCCCTTAGGTTTGCTAGGCCTCATAGTGACAAGAAAATGAGTAGTAATGAATGTCTAAAGTGGACTTACTGGGAGTGAACTTAATATGCATTTTAGGTTTATAATGGAATAGTCTAAGGACTAAAAACATTCCATATTATTTGAGTCAAGGAAGTTGTTATCTGTGATTTCTTCAGTCTTATTGAAATATTTGAGTCTTTGAGACCTTCAAACATTTTAGTTGATTCTTAAAAAATTATTCACCTTTCATCTAGTTTTGTTTACTATTTTGTAATAGTAATAGCTGCTATCATTTACTGATATAAGCTACTGGTATCATCACTCACTGAGCTTTTTCATTTTATGCAGTACTGGACAAAGTTGAAAACATGGAGGTACTAATTCACATTAGTCTTAAAAGGCACTAGCCTTTTAAGGAGTTTATAAGTAATAATTTTTCAAGAGGAAGAGTTATAAAAAGAACCCCTAAATGTCAATGGTCAATCTACCAATTCTAGGCGAAGGGTCTATTTCAGTGAAACACTTCCTGGAACTCAGACTGCAAAATTAAAACAGACAAAAGTCTTTCAATCCATAGGAGCAACACCCATGTTATGTCCTCTTTAAGATTGCTCTTTACCATGGAACATTCTGAGGGGTAAATTAATCAAACTACTGGACAAAAGTTCTCCTTAAGCAGATGAGTAGTGTCTGAGGTCAGATGACAGAGACAATATGGGAAGCATGAAAAACATTGCCTTGAAATAGCTTGCTGCTCCTCATCTTGCAGCAGTGCTGGTCTGAGCAAAGGTTGTACTCTTTACCAGAAGTCCTCATTCAGCTTAAAGACTTAAAGACAGGGGGTCGGGGAGGAGGCTGGGAAGGGATGGGAAGGGGAAACAAAGGAGGAGGCTACAACGCTTGATAAGAAATGTACTCATTATCTTGCCCATGTAATTGTAACCCCTCTGTACAGTATTTTCACAATAAAAAATAAATAAAAATTTAAAAAAAGACTTAAAGACTTTTTATCAGCTTAAAAACTTTCTTCCTACTAGTGAGAAACCTGAAGTCCATGAAGTGATTTGAGCCCAGTATCATGGTATGTATTGATAACTAGCCATAACACGACCTTGGGGCTTCCATTCTTCACCTTATGAGTGTTATTTGGGATCTCATTTTCACTGTTGGAAGCTTTATTTCAGTAAGAACACTGCAGAAGAGCAAACAGGTGGCTCACATCTTAGGAGGTGGAAAGCGGGAAGACTGTAGTTCAAGGCCAGCCCAGGAAAAACTTATGTGAGACCTCCAGCTCAACAAACAAGTATAGCTATCATCCTAGTTATAAAGGTGTAAGTAGGAGGATCATAGTCCAAGCTAGTGCAGGCCAAAAAACAAAGACAAAAATATGAGAGCCTGCTTTAAAAAAATAAAGGAAAAAGGGCTCTGAGAGCCTGTTTTTAAAAACAGAGAAGAAAAATGTCTAGGGACTTGGCTCAATGGGTAGAGCCCTTCCTAGCAAGTGAAAGGTCTTCACTTCATACTGTACTACTGCCAAAAAGTAAAAATAGTTTCTTTTTTTTAAAAGAGGAAACAAAATAAAGGGCAAATGTTTTTTCAGCTTATTTTAAAATGTCAGAATAGAAAACTTTTTAGAGTGTTCTTTCTATAAAATCCTTCTGAAAAAAATAACATATTTTTGAACCATTTTTCTAAGCACATATGTATTCTCTGTTTTGGGTTATCCTTACCATTGAAAGATGACTTATACATACATGTAACATGTATATTCATCATGAACACTCACTCCCAGAAGTATTGTGGAATCATGGTTGTAGCACTGTCTGATCTGTAAAATGCAAGGTTTACACATCAGAGGGAATTGGTTTAAAAAATTATATTAGAGCCAGGTATTTCATGCCTGTAATCCTAGCTACTCAGGAGGCTGAGATTTAAGGATTGTGGTTTAAAGACACAGTCTGTGAGACTCTTACTTCCAATGAACTACCAAGAAAAATCCAGAAGTGGAGCTGTGACTCAAGTGATAGAATACTAGTCTTGAACAAAAATACTCAGCAACAGTGCCTAGGCTCTGAGTTCAAGCCCTAAGAATGGCACCAAAAAATATATATACATTTAGACTATGTTGCTATTTAAAGAAGAGAAAGTGTCTATAGTTATTGAGATAAAGCCTTTTAAATATATGTTTAGATATAGCTATGTTAATATAGAAAATTAAAGTTATATTGAAATGAAATACTGCATTATGTAGGATAGCTTTATTTACTTTTAAGTATTTATATACATTCATATGTACAGAAAATTCTGGAAGCACTGTTTTACTATTAGCATGAATACTTAGCAATGATGTCATTAGGGTTGACATCACTGCATTTTCTTTTTAGAGTTGTTAGTCAAAATCAGTAGATTTGACCTATTTGCAGGAAGTCAGTTCTCCTAGGTTAGCCTGCCAGGACTGCAGTAAGGTCATGTTGATGAAGCAAAATGGTGCAGATCTTAACTTTTACCAGTAGCTTGGATTTCTCCCTTTGGCCAAAGACACTAAAAGCCATTTAAAAGGGAAACACTATAATTACATCCGGGGTTACAAAGAAAAATAGCATCATAATGATAGGATGAGATTCTTCATCCCTATTACCACCTTCAAAAACAGGTGTGACAGTCACTCATCCAAGAGTACACCTAAGGCCACACCCTGTTTGTCATACTGTGTCCTGTTTATCAGATACCTTATGCTTGGTGTTACAACAGAAAGAAAAATAACCAAAGATATTTCACCCAACAAGCTATCTAGGTTAGCTGTGCATTTGCCTAGTCCAGAAAACATTGCCAGCATCTTTCTCTTTCCTATTTGGATAGGATTGTACTTTCCTCATGGGGGCGGGGAAGGAGTGAATGATTTTTATAAACTTCTTTAAAAAAGTAGCATATTTTTTTTCCTCCAGGATTTGGTTTCTAATTAGGATATATTGTTAAACTTCAAGTGAGGAAGGCTCCAGTCTTCCCTCTGTCTAGAAAAAGGGAATCTTACAAAAGTGTGATAAAACTTTCTCAAAGGGCTCAGTGGTAGAGTGCTTGCTTAGCATGCATGAAGCCCTGGGTTCAATTCCTTAGTATCACATAAACAGAAAGAGACAGAAGGGGCACTGTGGCTCAAGTGGTAGTGTGCTAGCCTTGAGCAAAAGCAGCTCAGAGACAGTGTCCAAGCCCTGAGTTCAAGCCCTAGTACTGGCAAAAACAAACAAACAAACAAACAAAAACTTTCTCAAAAACAACACACAGAAAATACTTTAAAAAATATCTTGGCTCTTATTAAACACATGCCTTCACATATTGTTGCCTTCTATTGAACAGTTACATTTATTATTCTATCCAAAGCAACAAATCAAAGAAGCAGATATAAGCCTCATGTTTGTGACTCACGCCCGTAATCCTAGTTATTCAGGAAGCTGAGATCTGAGAACCATGGTTCAAAACCAGCCTGGGCAGCAAAGTGGCCATAAGACTCTTTTAGAATCATACTTATAGAATCTTGTAGAATCATACTTATATTGGATAAGAGTTAAAACTGTAGAGAATGTAGATGACAGAATTATACAGTATCCTTAGAAACATTAACGACAAGATTCCTAGGAACTATGCTGTACAATATGTTTCAAATTTTATTATCTACATGCTGTCATGGTTACTTGGATGTGGAATGATTGTATGCTGGGACTGGACCTCAGTTAGCCTCTGTTAAGCAATGCTCATGTGAGTTCATCATAGCTTCTTCAATTTTTCCCCAGTTCCAATGATGACTCCTAGTGACGGGCAAAAAATCTGCTTCAGTCTGTCCTAGTTTCTGAGAGAAAGGAAAGTGACAATAATCACCTCCCAATCAAGAGTTAAGAGGCTTGTCTCTCCCTCTGTCAGTTAGTTATTGAAACTTCTTAAGCTATTAGAAAAATAAATAAATATTGTATTTTCTAGTACTATGATCCTAATACATTGAGCTTTGGGAAACTTGGATATGACACCAAGAAGGTTCCATTCTCCAACAATAACGATATACACAGAGAATCTAGTAGTAATAAGTCAATCCTAACTTCTTTCCAATAGTTACATCTATTTGTGTATCATCTACTTTATTCAAAAGTTACAACCTAGTTTTTCTTGAAGACTAAGCCAATGTAAAGGAACACAAGTGCTTTCAATAATCCTTAGGAATTTAAATGGCAGATATGCTTATAGTAATCCAGTTTTTTTTTAACTGTATGCTTTAAGATCCTTAGAACTAGGTGCTAGTATATATGAACAGATTGTCTCAAATGAGAGTCAAAGTTGAAACTGAGGTGTATACTATCAGATCTCTGTCTTTTTTGCAGTACTGAGTTTTGAACTCAACACTCTACCACTGAGTCATGCAGGAGTTCTTTTGCTGTTAGTTTGTCTTTCAGATAAGGTCTCATGCATTTGCCCACAGTCCTCAGCCCATGTTTCTCCTGTCTAGTCCTCCTGATTACAGATATGTGCCACCACACCCAGCCTGTAACATACACTCTTACTTCTATCTGCATTCACTGGTTTACAGGGAGCTGGAAGCTTCTTAAGAGAATTCAAATCACATCCATAACTAGAGTTGACACACATGGGCATGTCTGATTGGGAAATTAAAAGCCCTTAACACAGGGAGGTGGACAGCATAAAAGTGGGCCATAGCCAGTTCCTACCACCTAGAGAAAACACATCGTACACCTCTCTTTGCAATTCCTGTTCAACTCCACTGTCAGAAAAACTAAAACTTACTCTTTTTTTACCCTTCTTTTAATCTTTTGAAAAAGGAAAACATTTAGAATTTTGATTCACATGAAATCTATTTTTGGTATAACCAAAGAGATTAAGTTGACTGTTTAAGGAACAATAGACTCTTGAAATTAAAAACATTTTAGGACTAAAAGGATAGATGTAAAGGTGATATAACATGCAGATTGGGATGAATTCAATTGGAAGTAATTCTGCTGAAGTTTCAATTTCCAAATACCACCATCCTTTAGCCATTCTTTAGCCTCCTATAGTGCAAAAACATTTCCATGTTAGCCCGGTGCTGGTGGCTCATGCCTGTAATCCTAGCTACTAAGGAGGCTGAGATCTAAGGATAGCAGTTCAAAGCCATCCGGGGCAGGAAAGACCATGAGACTCTTATCTCCAATAAACCACAAGAAAAACCAGAAGTGGTGCTATAGCTCAAATGGTAGAGTACTTACCTTGAGCTGAAGAGCTGAGGGACAGTGCCCAGAATTCAAGCCCCACAACCAACAAAAAAACAAAAAAACAAAAAAACCCCACATTTCCGTGTTAAAATACATCTGAGAAGCCAGTTGCCAGTGGCTCATGCCTGTAATTCTGGTTACTCAAGATGCTGAGATCTGAGGAGCATAGTTTGAAGCTAGCCAAGGCAGGAAAGTCTGTGTGATTCTCATTTTAAGTAACCACCAAAAACACGGAAGGAGAGCTATGGCTCAAGTGATAGAGTGCTAGCCTTGAACAGAAAAGCTCAGAGATAGTATCCAGGTCCTGAGTTCAAGCACCAGGACTAGCACGTGCACACACACACACACACACACACACACACACACACACACACACACACACACACACACACACACACACACACACCTATATTTAACTATAGGGTAACTGATCATTTAACATGGAAAAACCACTGGGTTATCCCTTGGTGCACCTTGGGTCAAAGAAGCCTTGTTTCATAAAACATGTTTTATATTTAGGGAATTTATTCCCAGGTTTATTTATATCAGAAACACATAGAGATATGTATATAACACAGACTTGGAATCCTATTCCTAAACAACGGAATAAAAATCAATGAGGACAGCATCTTGGAATTCCTTAAGTTCTCCGTAATTGATATTTTGCAATAAATAGTCCAAAACTGTCTCTATTAAATAAGATTGTACTAGAGAATTTACTCTATGAAATATTTGAATGAATACTTTCTCAGTTCTCCCAAGGTTGAGACATAGCTAGTTCCATTCTAGATACAGAGAAAGAAGTTAGTTTATTGCATATAATGGAGTTCAGAAATGTGGGTTAATTCCTTCCCCAAACTGGTTGACAAGGTCTTGTCTACAACCTGTTATAATCACTACAATAGACATAGGCATAGTATTTTCTAAACAACCCCTCTTAAACAAAAAGCCACGAGCTCTTCTTTACCACCTCTTTATCTCATACCCCTTATAAACTAAGCATTAAAATGTTTAATCTGGTAGCCAGGGTAAATACTAGCATCAGAATAAAAGTGAGTCCCATTGGATAGGCACATTTATTTGAAAGCTTTCAAGTTAGAATTCTCCCAGCTCTGCTCTAATCAGTCTAATTGATCTTTCTGTTGCTGCTGCTGCTGTTGTTCTTTCTATACATAATATTTGCTGTGGTCTGTTCTTAAAAGCTCATTAGTATAACCAAGTGATTTGTAATCGGACCTATTTTTTCTTCATCACAACTCCATGCCCATTTTTTGTTGTTGTTTACAGTTCTTTCTTCCCACCAGTATATCCAAAGAAAGTATAATTTGCTCCAGACTACATGAACTTGAATGCATTATGCAAGACTAGGGACATTCAATTTTGAAAATAAGAATAATTTTAATAATCTGAATAACCCAATATATAATCATAGTGCCAAATATCATGCTTATTATTATAATTATTTCCCCCTTTCTAAATCAATTGGCTTGTAAGCTCAAAGCATGCATTTCATTATATCCTAATTGGATTCACAGAGCTCTGATCTCCTGGTAACCCTAATCCCTGTTACAAAATGGAAAAATCATCATTAAATTTGATTTACATACTCCTTTTGGGTAGTGTCACCTACATTATCCTCATGGCAAGGATTTTCCATTAAAATTTCTTTTTTGAACTAAGAACTCTAGTCATTTAGAAAAACCAAATGAATACATTTTATATCCTTGTCAGAGTTAGTGTGAAAAATTAACACTTGCATTGCTTCTTATCAAAACCAATGGAATATTAAGCCTGAATTGCTGAAAATTCTGGAAGAAATTCCAAAGCACATTCTTCCTGTCAGTTATCCTATAAAGAAGGTACCTACTTTGTTCTATTTGTTAGCCTCAAATTTAAGAAATGCTGAAATTCAAAACATAGTGAATTAACCCTTTTAGAACACTTGAGCTGTATTGTTGTTTAAGACCTTCTATTTGCCAATGTTTCAGTTATTAGACCAAGAATTTTTGTACTCATGTTTTGTTTAATGACATGCTACATAAACATAGTTGGGAATTGTTGATATACACGAACATCTGTGGGGTATCTGTGAAATATTAATTCTCACAAAAATTTATTTGACATAATAAGTCTCTTCCTCACTGGTGCTAATATTATGTGTGAAAGCATCCATGAATGTGCCTGAATATTTTCTTCCTTAGACAAGTCACCATACCACATAAAGTCATCAGTGGATCTGTGTCATAGGACCAAATAGTGGAGCAGCTTCCACAGTGATCCTGATCATCTATATAGCCTATTTTATTCTAGACCCATTCAAGCCTGGCAACTTTAGTTACCAACTAGTAAATGATTCAAAATAGCATCCATAAGTGTGGTGTATGTTACCTTTAGTCTTCAAACAAGTCCAGTCCGAAATACTTAATGATTTCTTACAAAATATAGCATTTGTATTCTTTTTTTTTCTCTTTCTTTTTCGGTTGTGGGGCTTGAACTCAGAGCAGGGGCACTGTCCCTAAGCTTTTTTGCTCAAGGCTAGCATTCTACTCCTCTGAGTCACAGCACGACTTCACAGACTTTACTGCCAGGCTGGTACCAAGCCATGATTCTTAGATTTCAGCCTCCTGAGTAGCGAGGATTACAGACACAAACCACCTGCACCCGGTTTTATTCCATTTTTAAATTATCTTTATGTAGGGCTGGGGATGTGGCTCAGTGGTAAAGTGCTTGCCTAGCTAGCACGCATGAAGCCCTGGGTTTAATTCCTCAGTACTGCATAAACAGAAAAAGTCAGAAGGGGTGCTAGGGCTCAAGTAGTAGAATGCTAGTCTTGAGCAAAAGAAGCCCCGGCCCTGAGTTCAAGCCCCAGGACTGGCTAAAAAACAAAACCCAAAACCAAAAAAACAATAAACAAAACAGAACAAAAATAAAAACAAACAAGTTATCTTTAAATAGTTGTACAAAAGAGTTGCTACTCAACAAAGCAGTTTATGAATACAATGCACCTTGATCAATGTCACCCTTTCATTATTTTTCCCCATACCAACTCCATTCCTCCTCTCCATTCTCTTAATTTTGTAGGAGCGCATTGAATTTTATGGCTGTATTCGCCCCCCTTTCCATATTCAATGGGGCATCACACTTCCCAGGCTGCTGGACCCTAGAAGTTTCAAGATGACCAAGGTGATATTCCATGAACTTTCTGTGGGCATTTCTCCTTCTGTCAGCATGCACATTTTTTTTTTTTTCCGTCCGGTTGTGGGGCCTGAACTCTGGGCCTGGGCACTGTCCCTCAGCTCTTCAGCTCTACCACTTGAGCCACAGTGCCACTTCCAGCTTTTTTCTTTTTGCTTATGTGGTGTTGAGGAATCGAACCCAGGGCCTCTGGCATGCAAGGCAAGCACTCTACCACTGAGCCATCTTCCCAGCCCCCATGCACATATTTTTGTCGAGGCATTTAAGCTATTAGTTCTTTCCTCTTTATCAAGTTCTGTCAGTATGTATCAGCCAATGACTAGCATGCTGCCCTTTAGAACAGTGATTTCCTAACCACTTCAGCATCTGACATAGCTCTAAAGTTTTAGCAGTGTCCACATCTGTAACATCTGTAGTTATAATTGTAACAACCACTGTCATTATACCAGGTGCATCTATATTCTGTGTAAGCCAAGCAAATGAGTTGATGTTGACATGAAAGAAATCAATAATGACCACATGTTAATGTGTCACTGATTTTAACAATGATTTAACATGATTTTAACATTGGGTTATTCAGATCACCTCGGGATATAGTAGTAGCTGTTGATTACTATTTAAAGAAAGAAATTCTGGGGCTGGGAAGATGGCTCAGTGGTAGAGTGCTTGCCTTGCATGTCTGAGGCCCTGGGTTCAATTCCTCAGCACGACATAAGCAAAAAGAAAAAAGCCGGAAGTGGCACTGTGGCTCAAGTGGTAGATCGCTAGCCTTGAGCTGAAGAGCTGAGGGACAGTGCCCAGGCCCAGAGTTCAGGCCCCACAACCGGACCGAAAGAAAGAAAGAAAGAAAGAAAGAAAGAAAGAAAGAAAGAAAGAAAGAAAGAAAGAAAGAAAGAAAGAAAGAAAGAAAGGAAGGAAGGAAGGAAAGAAAGAAAAGGAAAGAAAAGGAAAGAAAAGGAAAGAAAAGAAAAGAAAGAGGACTTCCAATGGGCCATTCCTGTAATGAAAGCATTTACTGCAATGGTGAGAATGCTAATGGGCAAGGAAGTTGTTAGTACCTAATTAAACCAATTTCAACCATGATGTTAGGGATTAGCACAATGTGGCCAGCAGAACATCTAGGCTGTCTGTGAAAAGGACTCACTTACTACTTACATTCCAGTGTCTTCCTTCTAAGTAATGGACCATCAAAGTAACTGGGATCTTCATGGATTTGCATTGGCCCAAGGATATGATGCAAGCCACCTTTGATTCCAGTTTTAATCAATTAAGTAAATGGGAAAGACCAGTTGCTTAACACAACAAATCAAAACTTACTGTGAACTCTTGAGATTACCTTGGCTTTCTCCTTACTGGTCTAGCATACTTTTAAGCCATTCCCACTCATGTTCCCAAAGTTTCTGACAACTTAAGTCAGGTATGTCATAAAATGTAGGGGCATTTAAGCTATCCCCCAGGGACTTGACTATGTCACAAGTTGCTCCCCTGTCACAAGTTGATCTCTCTGGTTGTGGATCTGGAGACAATGTAGGTTAGGGGTGGAGCTTAAGAAAAATCAGCATTCCCTTTGCAGCAATGGCCAAGCAAAGTCACAGTGGAGTCTGAGGGAAGGGAAGCCCATTTTCCTCCCAAAAGGAAAGGGAGTTCATTAGGATTTGAGGGATTTAGTATGCAAAACCACCCAAATTTCCCAGCTCAATCCTTAGGGTCTCAATCAATGCTTTAATTTTCACAGAAGATAACTATACTCACATTGTAATTCAGCAGCCTGCAGAATCATTCTTTGTGGTTTCAAGGGACATTGACATCACAATTACAAGACGTAACACATTCATAATTAGTAACACAGTCATGCTAAACCCCCAAAATTCAGGCTCTGAGCTTATACATTCTCTTGGAATATCCCATAGTCCTTTTGTTATTCTCACCATAAGAATTAATTGAAAGTCAAGTGATTTCCAAAAGGCTTCCTCTTTTTATCAACATAAATTAATTGTATAAAAGGATTTACTTGTGGTATTTCCATAATACATTTGATGTACTTTGATCAACTCACCCCTTTTATTACTCTTTCATAGCCAGCCCCACCACCCTGAAACTTTTTTTTTTTTTTTTTTTTTGCAATACTAAGGGTTGAACTCTGAGCCTCATGCTTGCAAGGCTGCTGCTCTAGTACTTAAGCCATACCTAGCCCAATTATGCTTTACTTATTTTTCAGGTAAGGGCTCATGTTTTGTCCTGGGCTAGTCTTAGACCATCATCTTCCTATCTATAGTTTGTTTCTGTTCTTGAGAATCAACAAACAGGAACCTCCACGTCTGGCTTGTTAGTTCATATAGGATCTCACCAACTTTTTTTCCCAGCCTACCCTTGAACCAAAGTCATTCTAATATCTGCTAAGAGTGATCTAAGCCATTGAACTCAATGAAGAAATCTTAATAAGTTTATAATTTTACCTTTATATGAAGCAGTTCAAAAAATTGACACGGGGCTGGGAACATGGCTTAGTGGTAGAGTGCTTGCCTAGCATGCATGAAGCCCTGGGTTCGATTCCTCAGTACCACATAAACTGAAAAAGCCAAAAATGGTGCTGTGGCACAAGTGGCAGAATGCTAGCGCCTTGAGCAAGAGAGGCTCAAGGATAGTGCCTAGGCCCTGAGTTCCCCTTTACTCTCCAAAAATTTTTCCTTGATAGATATATTATCCTGAGCAAAAATAGATAAAAGTCCATAAATGCACATATTTGCTAATGTAATCAATAGGCTATTAAATTACCATTTATCAATGACTTTGAAGATAAATGTGTTCGGAAGTTTGTTTTCTAGAATTCCTGTAGTTCAAAATGTTTTATCAGTGTTCAGTCAGGAAGAAAAACAGAAATACTCTAAACGTGATTAGATGTTTACAAGGAAATGACAAGGGCCAGAAGAAAGTCAGGAAGTTGATGATTAAGACAGATAAAGCGTTTACAAGATTAACCAAGGACAAAGAAGAAAAAAGTAAACAACATTAGGATGGAAAAGGAACAAAAACATACTTTCTAAAGCTTAAAACAACAGAATATCGTGAACTACTCAGTCCCAAGGAACTTGAACATTTATTTACATGGATATTCAATGCAGCAAAATTGACCAATGTTGATGAACCAAGGACCTGAATAAACCTAATAAACAATGAAAACCTGAATCAGATTTCAAAATCTTCTCACAAAGCAAATTCCTAGGTTGTTTTACAGGCATGTCTTAACAAATATGTATTGAGCAATAATTTCATATTTGTACAAACTGTTCCAGAAGTAGCAAAATCTAGACTAATTCTGATATCCTAAAATAAGATAATGTCAATACAAAAAAAGAAAAATTTCAGGCCAATAAAGTTCCACACAAAGGCAGTAATGCAAATAAAACATGCAATGCAAATAAAACACATAATGGCCTATGACTTATTCCAAGGATTCAGGTTTAGCTAATGTTATAAAATAAGTTAAGATAATCTGCTACAATAAAATATTAAAGGAGAAAAACTAAAAATCAAGCAAATCTCCTAAAACCAAGCAAATGTCCTTAGAAAAAGAAATCAACCCTTACAATTTATATCTCTATATCCATTTATGTTTCATGCAGTTAAGAAAAATGCGTCCCAAGATAGAAATTGCCAGGAGTCATAATAACTTGAAATAGATACACAGCAGAAACCTATAGTAGTTATTATTCTCAGTGGTAAAACATTAATTAAAATATGAAGATATCTTCATGACTTTAGATAGAGAAGGAAATAAAATAGCACAGTATGTAAAGGAAAAGACTATTGATAAGGGCTTGGGAAGGGTACAAAGTTGTAGAATACTTGCCTAGCATGCTCAAGGACTTGGATTTTATTCTCCAACACCTCAAAACAAGCAACTATTGATAAATTTAACTCTATTAACATTTTGATCTATTCCTCCAAACAGAAAATGAATGGAAAATAGAGTGAAAGAAAATAAAGAACTACAGGTTAATCTTAAAGAAGACAGAAAAGAAACAGAAAGCCAAGCCAATGAGAAAATGGGTAAAAGGCCTAAATGGGCACTTATAAAAGAAGGAATCCAAATGGTCACAGTCTTAAGAAAAATCTCAGCCTAATTTATAATCATGAGATGCCAATGTACACCCATGCAAACAGTGCTGGAAGGAAAATAGAATAATAGCAACTCTCAGTCACTGCTGGTATGATGATACATTGCTCCTATCACTTCAGCAAACGATTTATAATTACTCACTAAACTTAAATGTGCATTTCATAACATAGCAATTTCACTCTCAAGAGTTAATTCTTGTGTATTTCCACATATCTGGACACTGGTGGCTCACATCTGTAATCCTAGCTACTCAGGAGGTTGAGATCTGAGGATCGTGGTTCAAAGCCAGCCGGGGTAGGAAAGTCTGTGAGTCTTTTATATCCAATTAACCTCCAGGAAACTTGAAGTGCAACTGTGGTTCAAAGTGGTTGAACATTAGCCTTGAGCAAAATTGCTCAGGGACAGCACCCAGGCCCCTGAGTTCAAAACCTATGACAGACCAAAAAAAAAAAAAAATGTGTGAGAATGTTCTTAGCACTATTGCTAATTCATTGTTAGAGTAGATTTTTAAATAGTTGTGGTACACTCACATAATAGAACATCTCATAACAATGAAACTGAATGAACTACAGTTAATAAGTACGACATATGACATTTATTTGAGAACAAATAAATTCAGAGAAAAACAGAGAAGTCATGTACAGTAAAAGCTTATTTTTTTCTAAATTTCTAAGACAAACTGAAGAAAACATTATTTGCAAGGACTTTTAAGTCATTAATAAATATTTTTTTATTGCAAGGTCAGTCACAACTGTCAATTATATTACTTTAAAAATATACTCCCACTCATCTGGTTGAACCACTACTAAATATCCCCATGCTGCTGATCACATATATGGTATATAACATATGAGCACCGTTATATATTACAGACTGTGATAGACAATTTGCTCCAGGAAAGTTAGAATGAACTTGTGACTTTAAATGAGCATCATTATTCCACAATACTGTGAATTTCCGGAAATTAAGTAATCACTTAATCACGATCAAAAAAAAAAAATATATACTCATATATATTCCTTTGCATATAGATAATATAGTTCACATTTTAAGGTAATATATATTTATGTATGGAAGCAATGTTTCTTTAAATAATTGTTAAAACTGTTTAGAGCTCTCACTATTTACTCACGATTGTGCTAAAATTTTGTGTGGATTATCTATATAAATCTTCCACAGCAGGGTTATGATTTAGGGAACATGACTAACTATTTTTACATGAAATGAAAACCCAAAGAAAATAAATAACTCATGAAATGCTAATCTGACTACATAGCCCAAATCCAAACTAGTCCCCTCTTTAAGACTGAGACTGGCATATGTCACATGTTATACTATCTTTAGTAGAAAACAGTATCCAAGAAGGATGAACATATTTGTTTTTGATTTTTGTATTAGTAATTTTGTGATTGCATAATGAAATTCCTGCAGGTTAGCTTTATAAATAAATGTGGATGATTTATTTCATAGTCTTGGAGGTTCAGTGCCTTGATATTGACATTATTCAGTTCTGGTGAGGGGGTCTTGGCTGTGTAACTTCATTGCAGAATCATGTATATCAAAAGAACTCATTGCAAAAGAGGAAGGCAGAGAATCTGTGTCTCCAAAGTACTTTTGAAGGCATGAAGGGCATAACTTAAAGACTTCCCAGTTAGCCCTACCTCTTAAAAGTCTAATACCTCCTACCATCAACATTGTGGGGGCATATTGGAATCATCTGGGGACATGTCTAAAACCTTAGTAGCTTCTCTTTCATTAGAAATCTTGATCAGCATGAGTCTTCATTATGATGTTCAAATATCACTATTGTAGACCACTGAAAAATTAATCATTATGTTAGATTCCAGCTTTTATTCCTTTGTTAATTTTTACATTTTTTTCCCTAAATTTCCTATGAGTAAACTGGTTATTTAATATGTAAAACATTCCAAAATCAAAACCAGTAAAACAAGTAAATTCTGAGAAGTCTCACTCTCATTTCTCTTCCTCTGAGAAATGACCATTTTGTTGGTTTTTAGTTTGCTCTTCCATTATATCCATTTAAAAAATATATATGTATGTATATTTTGTACTCCACATTTTCTTGTAGAATGAAGACTACAATTTATTACAATTTTCATATCGACTAATGTATGTGTGTGTATAAATATTGTAAGAGACATTTAAAGAAAAGTACATTTGTGATATGCTCTTAAGAACTTTCAAATTTAAGGAAATTTAGACATTCAGCTATAATTATTTCACTGATTCTAGCACACATGTCAGAAGGTTACCCTATTCAACATATCTCAGTTTCCCCCAGCATAAGAAAAAGGAGACTAACGGTCTCTTAGCTCTGCCATGAGTGGTGGACCGTGAAGCACATCTAGATTGAGTTAGATAAACAGATATGAGGAATGTTATCAAATATTCAATATTTTGATTAAACTGATCTCATTTTCATGTTGTCTCATTTTTCTTTTTCTTTTTTTTAATATTATTTTATTTTATTTGAGAACATACTGTACAGAGGGGGTACATCATTTTTCTATGCCAACACTTTAGTGGTAAAGGCTGCAGAAAAGAATTTCAGCTAAATCAAGCATGACATTAAAAACAACAAAAAAATGAGGATGGACATTTTGCTCATGTTTCTACCAGTTTCTATTTATGAAAAATCATTGCATGCTTTATTTACTGTGATTATTAATGGTATTTTTTGATGACTAGAAGGTACAAAGTACCAAAATGGTCTACTTGCAAACTCTTCAGACAAGATGCACAGTAATCATCAGCATTAGGCTGAAGCTTAAGTGAATACTTTATGTAGTGATACAAAAATAAGGAGAAAGCATCCTAATGTTTAGCTTAAGTAGCCTTGAGTACTTGAAGACCAATGTTAGAAGATTTTAGGAGCAATATAAGTGGCCATTTGATAAACAAAATAAGCACAATTATTTAGGTCAGTTCTCTTGAAGAGGAATCCATATTTTAATATTATTTCCAATAACTCTTATGCTAACAAAAGGAGGTCTATTTAGAAATCAAATCATTGGAAATTCTCTGGGCTGTGGGGGTAGAGAGGGACCTGCGTTCAAGGGTTCTTATAGTTGGTTTGGAGAAGCACAATGAATTATATAACAACCTTATATTCTATTTTATATGTCTGCTCAACTCCACCCACCCCTGTAAGATTTCAATAGAAAAAGATTATTTTGAGCTATAAAGTGCCACACAATGACTTCAGAATCTAAGACTTTTCAAACATTCATTCTTTTTTGTGTTTATTTTAAAAAGTTATTATCCAAGAAATTGCAAATAGTAAGCTCTCTTTTCCGAAATGTGTGGATTCAATATTAGAAAAACATGGGCATATTTTACCTTGAGTATATTCTTTGGATAACAGCTAGAGAAAATACTTTCTTTTGGTGGGAGAACATTCATGGGTACAATCACTTTTCCATCAAAGTTCTTTCTTCCATTTGGCCTTGTTTTTACCTGATAACTAAGTTTTGGTTTCAGACAAGGGATTCCCCTGCCCTAATCCAGAAATGTTTGTTCTAATCAAGTGGAAGCCCAGGATATTGGGTCCTGGATTGGGACCTCTGCTGGGGAGGGACTGAGACATTTACACAGAGCTGATGATGAACCAAGAATAAATTCAGAGGTGAAACCAAAATGAAGAAAACCAAGCCAATTATGTAATATAAGTGTCAATCCAGAAAGTAAGTCAAGAATATTGATACCATAATTAGTAGTAGACCCAATGCTTCTTTCAAGAATAATTCTGAACACTGTAAATGGAATAAAAATTATCCTTTTTAAAGGATAAAATCAGCAAGTTGTTATATCAAAAGGCACAAAAATGATTTTTTTCTCAAGTGGGGAGAATTTTGGAGAGGCAAGTTGAATTCTAAGAGATTGGAAATTCAAGGTTTTCCTAGACTACACTTGGGAAGAAAAATCAGCAAAAGTTTTAATGGTCTTATAAGACCTCAAAGGAAGATTCAAGGCACCTCAAACGTACAAGTCCTCAAGAAATTTGCTCATTTCTAAAGTTGTGAGGATAGGAGATTGAGAAGAGTAAAGCAGAAGAAAAAAGTAGCTTGCTTTGCATATGGACTTGTAATCAAAGCCTAAATCTGAAAATCAGTGTTTCATAGTGCTGATTATGCCAGAGGGTGCAAACAAAATGACTAGACTAGGTAATCAGTTGGAAACCCTGACGGACAATACTTCAGGGATGAAATCATAAACAAAGTGAGATTTTCCAAACCAGCCACCACCAAGTCCCTTCACTGATGATTTTAAAGTGGTTGGTTTGAATTCCATCTGCTTAGTACAGGAAAAGGTGCTTACATTTTGGGATCCTATACAATCTTTATATATACTTTCCAGCATTTAATTAAAAAAATTAACATGATATGAGTCAGGACATTACTCAAAATCAAGAGAAAAATAAAACAGAACCAGAACCCTGGGTGAACTTAAACATTGGAGTTATCAAAGATTTACAAATAACTACAGTCTGGAACTGTAGCTCAGTGATGACACACTTGTCTGTCATATGTGAGGCCTTGAGCCTTGAAGTCGGAGTCTTGCCCTTTTACTCAGCTTACTTGTTCATAGATGGTGCTGAACCACTGGAGCTATGCCTTCAGGCTGGCATTTTGCTGGCTGATTGAAGATGAGAGTCTTGCAGACATTTCTACCAGAGACAGCTTTGAAGTACAGTCCTCCAGGTCTGAGTGTCCTGAGTAGCTTGAATTACAGGCACTAGCCACTGGCACAGGGAGATATTTTTAATTTTAGTTTTTATTTTTATTTTATGTAAAGGTGATGTACAGAGAGGTTACAGTTACATAAGTAAGGTAATGAGTACATTTTCTTTTTTTCCCACTTGCTTTTCCCTCCTCTTCTTTTCCTACCACCCCCGCCCCAAGTTGTAAAGTTCATCTCCAGCATAGTGTCTAGTGAGTATCTCTGTTGCATTGGTCCACCATTTTATTATTTTTTTAAAATCACATCTAAGGCCATTGATACCCACATACACCAAAAGTACTTAGTGATGAACCAATTTATTCCAAGAAGTACATCTGGCACTGGAGATATGCTAGGGACAGAAAATGTAAAGTTGGCCCCTTATTTATGCAAACAACAGAATAGCAGGGGAGGCAGACATGAGTCAAGTAATCACACCGTGAAATATCAAGGTGGGGAGGGGAGGGCATGACTGGCTCAATCCTATGAGGAGGAGGCATATAAAGTTCTGAAAGTTGGCAAGTTGATTTGGGGAAGTGACTGCTGACCTGAAATTTAAAGACAAAGTAGAAATAAGTCAGGTGAAGAAGGAGAAGGGCAATTCCAAGCAGAAAGAATAAAATCAGGGTTTCCCAGATGCTGAGAGGGAGCTGGAGGCCAGAGGGGAGTCACGCAGCTAGCTGGGTGGAGAAGCAGGTCAGAGCTAGAGCGTGATGGGGAAGGTTACTGTCCACCCCCTTTTCCTTACCCCACTCTATGCTTCTTGGAATTTATGCTTAAAAGAAGCCAGGTTTCCTGCACTATGATGTCAAGAGCACCTCATGTGAGGATGAGATTAAAGTGGTATATTCCTGAAAGTTGGGCAAGGAGAGTTTCTTTCCTCAACAAGAATTTGAGATTGAGAAGGTTGAGATTCAAAAACAAAAACCAAATAAAAATAACTTTTGATTCTTTTAAGATGTATCCAACTGAGGTGAATGCAGTGCCACTTTCATCAGTCAGCAAATTGCTAACATGTTATTTGCAAAATCATGTGCACTAAGCACAGATTTCAATAATTTGAATGCTGTGAATGTTTGGCAAGCTGGGGTGGCCAACAGTGGTCAAGTTTAGATCTCTCATAGTAGCGTGATTAAAGCAGATGCAGTAAATGATAGTAAATATTAAGTGGAACTTTAGGACATTGAAAAACCTTTGCAAAATCAATCAATGCATGACTTTTAGACTATTCACCAGGTTTGTTACCAGTGAGGAAACTCAATGTTATGAATGAGTGCTGAGTAAGCCTCAGAAAGACAATATTCTACTTTTCACTCTGGCTCCTAGAAATTTTTTCAAATTTCTTAAGACCTTCGTTCATTGTAAATATGGTGCAGTCACCATCTTAAGTTTTTTTTCCAAGAAAATAAAAAAGTTGAATACTAATCAAAATTACCAGGCAAATGTCTAGAAGAAGGCATGACATTGGACTCTGACATATTAGTCAACATTTGTCAGTTCAACATTGCCAGGTTCTTCCTCTGTTGGAAAGAATGGCTGTCAATTCAACTGACACCAGAGGAAGGGGTTGGCTGGCATTCAGGAGTCATGTTCTAACAAAAATGAACCTTCTCTGGCTAACTGAAACCACACTCTGTGAGGTAAAATGCTTCTGTTCTCAGAAGCACTTCATGCTGTGATGTGTGTCTCCTATTTCTCCAACTGCTGCTTCTCCACCTGCTAAGAGAAGCAAAATTATACCTGCTCATTCTGTTTCAAAGGACTCTACAAACATAAACGTGGGCATGTGTTATGAAAAAGTTTACAAAGCCTAAGATGTTGATATAAAATCTCCCAAAGCAATCTGCAGTATCAACACTAAGTTTTATGTGGCCAACATCTGTATTAATGTAGCTGCTGTTTAGAACTCTTATTATCGTTTTACCTATCTATATTATTACCTAAGATTATCTAAATTTTAATATTATCGATCTTATCTATGTACCCATCAAGCTAGCTGGTTCATTAACATACTAGAGTTTGAACTCCAGGCCTTCAGACTGCTGGGCAAGCATTCTACCACTTAGCTACAATCCTAGCCATAGACTAAACTACAGAATCTCAGGGCTATAGTTTCCTACCCAATATAGAATCCCACCAACTATATAAAGTAACTCAGAGACCAAGGGCTTGCTTTAATACATGATAACCTCTTTTGTATGAACACTTAGAAATTTATCATTCAAGTTCAGGCATTTTTGCTCATGTCTATGTACCTGCTGTTTAGATAAGAAGATGTTGGTCTTGTCAACAGGCAAGACCACAAAACCTGTAGAAAATAAACTAAATCAAAAAAGTGGTAGAGCAACTGCCTGATAAGCATGTGTCCCTGAATTCAAACTCCAGTACCACCAAAGAAAAATAGAAAAAAAATTCATTGTTTGAATTTCTGTTTATTTACAACTCTCTCTCTCTCTCTCTGATTTCAATAATGCCTTGATGGCTACAAAATAAGTATTTTTCCATGTGACAGTTCAGATATCTGAGGACAGTTACTGTATCTCTTTTCACGGGACTAAAGTCATTTACCATTTTAGGCAATTGCCACCACATATGCCAAATTTTCAGAGTCCCTATTGCAGGGTGGGCAGAACTCAGCCAGCCTACAGATGAGGTTCCTCCACTGGCTAGTCCTTTTCTATCCTGGAACAAGAGCTTCAAATAGATCATAGAGCAACAGCCTAAGTAGCTCTTTCTTAAATGGAAATTCCATGTGCGTCCATTTTACTAATACAGAATGTAGACCAAAAGAACTTCACTCCACAAAGTAAGAATCAAATCCAAATTGTTATATGCTCTATTTGAAATACTTGAAATGTTTCCCAGCTTATGTTCAGGACTGCATATAAGCCATCCCTGGAATTCATTTGTGAAGGATCTACACTGTGCAGGCAGTATACGAGACTCAGGCTAATATTCTCCAGTGAACAGGTATGTTACGTATTTCTCAGAAAGGTATCACCATGGCTCAGGAGGTAGAGCCATGAGTGACAAAAGCCAAGTATGGTAAACACAGGATTCCAATGGTGTAACTCCTTTGAACAACTTATACTTTAGCAAAATGAGCAAGAAACGGAAATATGAGTTGTCAGGAGGGGATTGAGGTCATGAAGAGGGAGGGAAAATGTATAGAGAGGGTGAGAAAATACAGTTTTAATATTCAACATACCTATGTAAAAATGGAACGAGGAAACTTGAGGGGATGGGTGCTGTTGCGGACAAATGATGGAAGAGATGCATTGATCAAGATGGATTGTACTCATAAACTGAGATACTGAATAGAAACCTGTACTTAAAGGTAATTTTTTTAATTGTAAAAGACATGGAATATAAAATGTAATTTTGACCTATAACCTAGTAAGCCCATTGATTTTAATACTAGTTAAGTATTAAGAGAAACTTAGAGCAAATGGAGTCCCCTACATTTTTATAATTCCATAGCTCTTAAATGACCAGTGGCAGAGTGATTCTGTCAGTGATTTACTTCTCTTTGCTGTCCAGTCTAATCAATCTTCAGGCTTCGCAATGAGTAGTATCACTGATGTGGGCTGGGATGTACACTATGAAATCTGCCTATAATTTTTGCTGAGAGTTGACGAGTTTAAAAAATATGATTTAGGAAAATTACTCATAGTTGTGGAGGAAGATGGGGAAATGCCAAATGGGTTGGTGATGAAGATGTCACAGCATGAACATATGCAAAAAGAACTTTTGGATATAGACATCAGATGAACAGAAACAAGATAAGTTTTCAAGAATGTTTATGGGTGAACAAGGTCAAAGTAATTATTACACAGTGTGCAGCTCATTTTGGAAGACCATTTTGTACACTGTTAATGAACCAACAAACCTGGCTTCCCCAAAAGCATTAAACAAAACATACCAACACATTTGTCAGAAATATAGCTTTATTATCATAATATTTTATAATTAAAAATTTCTTTTTTAATCCTGGGAACAGAATATTCCAACTTCTATACAAGTGACCCTGCAGAATACTGGGAAACAGTGTCTAAGCAGTCTGAACTTTGCAGATAAAAATCTACCATTAGGTTTGGGAGAAGAAAGAAAATGGAAAGAAAGACTGTTCTTCCTTACATAACAAATAATAAAATTCTATCTATTCCCCAGTTTAATCTTGAACATGTTTTCCCAGAAACTTTGGTGATGTCTTCAAAAAACCCCACTGCCTTAATTCTAAGGCTGATTGCCTGTGGTGGCAAGGAAACTTTTAAAATAAGACCTGAAGTGGAACATGGCACATGCCGCAGGCCATGAAGTGTAAGTGGACGCTATTCCACATTTCAAAAGTAAATTTGTTGTCTCAAAGGTAGTACAATATACACAAAACATTTCCTGGTATGGGGATAAGAATTCAGTTGTAAATTTTCAAATTAATGTAACAAATAAATCCCCAAATTATTTGTCTTGCTTAATACAGAGAGTGTAGCTATGATAGCATGATGCTTTCCCAAGATCACTGGTACCACTGTCAAAGAAGGCTACTATGTCCTTAATCATGTTAAATGAACATTAAAAAGCAACTTGAGTTATCCGAAATAAAATGGAAAAAAAAATCTAGCTATGCAAACTTTTGAAAGAAACTGTCATTGCGTACATTACAGAACAAAAGAAAAGCATGCAATACAGCCAAACAAGTCATGTTCCAAAATGTTCTAAAATGCAATGGTATAAGCATCAATAATGTAAGCATAAAGAATAAAGAACTTTGGAGGAGATTAATTATCCAGATAAATAACATCATTACATGTTTTTTTACAATATCAGCCTAAACAGTGATATTCATAGCAATAATTTTTCCCACTTGATAACTGCTAAGTATCACAAAAATGGTCTATCCCCACAAGTTCAAAGTCAAATCAACCACTCAAAAACACATTCACTATAATACACTGAAAATATCTGAAAATGATAAGTTATGTTTTTCATTTTTCTGGCATTTTAAGTAGCTGTTTTATTACCTATTTTTAATGTGCTGCTAATCTGATGCTTATTGCAATTACAATCATAATCCTACTTATGTTAATTAGGTTACAGTTTTAATTAAATAAGAGAATTCAATTTACATGAGCAAACTTAGATCATTTTTAACCACCCACCACAAACACATACACACTTTCTCCATGAATATTTAAAAATAAATTAATATACTTGACATTTATATTTTATATGTATATTATATATATTTATATATATTTATGGACAAAATTATTCTTGCTTCTAGAATGATGTCAACACTTTTAAATTCTGCCTGAGACCTGATGATGTAACTAAATTTAAGGAAAATAATTCATGAAAATTTGTTCCTGTAGAAAATGTTAAAACAAAAGGTTCTTAAAAGTTAGTTCTTGCTGGGGGCTGGTGGCTCATGTCTGTAATCCAAGCTACTCAGGAGGCTGAGATCTGAGGATCACAGGTCAAAGCCAGCTTGGGCAGGAAAGTCCGGGAGACTCTTATCTCTAATAAACTACCAGAAAACTGGAAATAACACTGTGGCTCAAATGGTAGAGCACTTGCCTTGAGATGAAGAGCTGAGGGACAGTGCCCAGGCCCAGAGTTCAAGCCCTATGACTGAAAATAAAAGTTCTTTATAGAAATGAAAGCCATTTAGAAATGAAAGCCATTTAGGGAGAAGAGTGTCATATTCCAGATTTTACATGCATTGTTTATTTCAGAAATTACTTTAGAATGCACTGTACAATAAACACCTCAAGTACTTGTTGAAAGATCAGAATGGAGGAAACCATGTAACCCGATGTTTCTTTGGGTCTGGATCAGTTTGGTTAACATATTTTTTCCCCAAGTCTTTCCACTTCCTTACGAATGGTACAATATCATTCTTTCTGATGGAAGAGTAAAATTCCATTGTGTGTATATGCCACATTTTTAAAGAATGTATATTTTAGTTTTACAAGAGCACAAAAGCAGCAGGAGGTGACTGGAGCTGCTGGTATAGCAGGTAAGCCAGTGAATAGAAGGTCATGCCTATAGTGGAGAAAGAGAGAGGGGGGAGGGAGAGGGAGAGGGAGAGAGACAGAGAAGAGGGAGGGAGGGGAAGGGAGATGGAAGGGGAGAGAGGGGGAGAGAGGAAGAGGAGAGGAGAGAGGGAGCGCACACGCGCTTACTGGCATACCAGGGAAGCAGGTGTTTGAAGACTGAGCCATACCTGCAGCATGTCCAGAGTGGTTCCAATGCACTCTGTGTGGCCTCTACTGGCATTCTTTGTACTCAGGCACAACACCAATGGTACTGTTGATTGCAAGGGTTTTATTGGCTTCCTGACCACAGCCACAGAAGCACTTATTAAGAGAGAGGTTCACAGCATTATCTGAGGATGCAATGTATTCAGCTAAAGAAGACAGCATGGGTGTGTCAAGATCCAAATACACATGCATGTAAAAATGTAAAATCTGAGTCAAACAAATAAACTAAAACACGATCTGTCAAAATGAAGACTGAAGTCTGACTGAGCAAATCGCTTAAGCGATCCAAAGATCAGAGTCTTAATTAACCAGAATACTCAGGGATGAGGGAATGAAAAATGAATTGCTATTTTGGAGGCTTTCAAATAAACTGAAGGTTAAACACAATATATATATTTATATATTTATATTTCACTGCTATCAAAAGAGCTTTCTATCTCTTTTCCTTCTCTCACAATGTAAAAGAACAGTGGGCACAGGTGAAATTTCTCCCAGAGCCTGACATCTTGTGTAGAATTGGTCCTGAGTATTAGTGATCATAATGTTCAGACCGAGACACCCTACTGGACACTGGGCCAAACTTCCAAGTTGGAGGTTTATTTTACTAAAATTATGGGATCGTTTTTTCTGTTGTGTGTTTATTCTTTAGGTGATTTGCATCTAGAAGGAGGTTGTCTTACAATTCTGGTTCACTAGGATTCCCCTTGGTTAAATTCTGGTTAATGGAGTGCTTAAATGTGTTACATTCTTTGCTTTTCCAATATGTCTCCCTACAGGATATATCCAAAGAACAAAACAGTTGGCCCTTATAGCAATGTTCCTCAGAGCCCAATGGTGATGCTCCCAGAGCCTCCCACCCTTTTAGATGATGTTCACAATGGCAGTTGGCTTCTTTTTAGCCATTTTGGGCCTGAGATTGCCTTTCCGGCTAAGCCCCAGCAGCTCTCCTTTCTTGGATGATCTGCAGAGTTCTCTTGCGGACTCAGCTTGCTCATGAATGGACTTGGCAGGCTGCATGCCGCCTCTGTCATCCTTGGCTTTCTTCAAGAAGTTTCTTCCCTTTGGATGGAAATGGGCCTTGAGATCGGGGTGGTTACACACAGAATGTGGGTGCCCTCGGCTTCTACAGTGGTTGGGTAGGAATGAAGAGGTGAGCAGACAGAGAGACATTTTTAAACATTAAAACAATTTTAAGTACTTGTTGCACAACCATGTCTGTATCCTACCATGTTGAGCATGCAGATATTGGTAATTTTCTTTTCCTAAAAGTTTGTGTTCTCCATGATTTCATGATACTAAATTCCCAAGGAAATAACATCAATTCTATTACCAGAGATAAAACTGAGGCACCTTTAAGCAGCAACCATAATGATACACAGAGATGATGGGACCAGATCCCATATCTCTTGACTAAGTACTACAAAGCGAATGAGAAAAATCTATTGTACAGATAAGCAATGTAGTATCCACACTGCATTAATAGTATCATAGAATTATCATGACTACACTATACCCCAAAAAGAGAAAACTACACCAGATAAGACCAGAAAAATACTACGTTAATGTATTGGAGTCTCATCAACAGTTCACACATGCAGGTTAACTTTCACCTAACCTTCTCAAATCCACTTATAAGTAGCATATAAAAATGCAACAGTGAAACATACAACACAACCATTGTTCAATGGCCCAAGAATAAAAAAAGGTATACATACAGGCATCTGTGTTTCCTATTTGAGGAGATATCTGTAAGCTAAAGGGAAACAAGTAAGAAAAACATTACTTCTCTTGAAGGCTGGATGTGGTTTATAAAATATTGTGCTTTTAAGAAACTGCATTTTTTATTAAGGAGATAAGAAACATATTAGCATTACCATAGCACCATCTATCACATCAGAAGACTTGTTTTTGTCTCTGTTTCCTTTGGGAGCTTCTTGGGCACCTGTTCCCAGTCTTCCTAGAAGTTAGCATCAGCAGAACTTAAAATTTTCCAAAAGCTGAAGAGCTTCCTACTAGATCCATCTTAGAAATGATGGGCCATCATTTCTTGTGTGATCTAACTGTATTTGAAGCTAATTTACTATAGCAGTGGCTGGTCACAAAGTGTCAACTAAGAGGAAATTGGCATAAAATCTTTATTGTCTAAAGCACATCATTTCTAAATGAGGGCACACGAAGACCGACCCCATGAATGTCCCTGAGGCCATCTATCTTTGAGATTATTTCCACTCCTAATAGTCTATGCAATAAAGTATCTGCATATACTTTGGTGCACGGGCTCAGAATGTCTTCATTTGCAGAATAAATTGGTAATTACCATTTGTGATCCAGATGTCATCCAGCCATTTATAGACAAATCAAATGAATTCTCAGCTTTTAGCTCCCAACTTTCCCCCTCCCCATAGAACTCTCAAAGCTAGACAATGTCAAGTCTCATCAGTAAGTAGACTGGAAGAGGGAACAATAGAGAAAATGTGGAAAATTAGTCTGGCCAAGACTATCTGTGAGAGAGTGATTGCAAGATCCCCTGAGGATACCAAAATCTGTGGATGTTCAAGTCCCTTATATAAAATGACATGATATTTACATATAACCTATAAATATCTTCCTATAAACATTAAGTCACCTTTAGGTTACTCATAATACATAATACATGTAGTTGTACAAAGTTATTTTATTTCACTATTTAGAGAATAACAAGGAAAAGTCTGTACTGATTAGTACAGACTTAATATTTTCCCTAAATTCTTGCATTCTGCAGTTGTTGAATCCATGTGCATAGAACCCACAGAGAGAGCCCACTGTATTTCTAAATTATAAGCATAGTGTTTCAACTTGCAACTGGTTTCAGGCAACTGGCCAACTCAGTTAGATCTTCTCCCACGGAACCTTTCTATAAATGGCAGCACCACATGCCCACTTATTCAGAGCAAAGCCTTGGATTCCTCTTTATTCCCCTTTTTCCCCTTTATCTGCTAAATCTAATCCAGCAGCAAGGCCAATAGTTCTTATAGAGCCCATTTCTTGTCTCTACTTCTAATGCTGTCACCCAGCAGCCATTCCTCTGGCTCCCCTCCAGTCTGACATGCCCTCCAATGGCTTCCCTGTGCACTCAGGAATAGATCTAAGCTTGTTATGTGACCCAAAGGTCTGGCTGGACAAATCCGTCCTAACTTGCACCTTTTCTTACTTTACCTTTTCCTATTCAACCATGCCAAGCTAGTTCCCTCTGAAGGCACCTTTCCCTTGCCTAGAACATTCTACTTTCTACAGAGCTGCATTCGGTCTGCCCTCCATGTGCAAAAGCTGCCCCTTCTGGGCCACCTTGAGCAGCTCAAACATACCATCTTACTTTCTGTCTAGACAGTGGTTCCCACTATGTAAGAGTGGCTTGGTTTACTTGCTCACCTACCATGATCCCTCCTCATTGAGAGCAAGGACCTTGTCTGTCTTGCTCACAGAAGTTTCTTCGGCATCTACTAAAAGCAACACCTTAAATAAATATGCGTTAAATAAAGTACCGCTAAATTAGCAGCCTGCAGGGAATAAATGCGATGCTTAAAACAAGATTATCCAAGCTGTTCCCTGACCTTCCCATTTGAGCAGTTCTGTGAGTGATTTTGGCAGATGGTATATTAGGTCACTTTGTGTCTAATTTGACAGCATTTTTCAGAGCATAAAGATAAAATATCTGAGTAAGCACACTGTATTTTTAGAAACCAGCCAGGTGAAAAGGAACATAAATGCTCAAGGGGATTAAGGGAAAGAAACAGATGCCAAAGCATTATTTCGGGTAAGGCAGTAAATGTGAGGGGATGGAAATTTTCCACAGTACAGAAGAATGTACGGCTAGAAGTCACCTTTAGAAAGAAGTAACTCACTTACCACGCTCAGGAGTGGAAAGGAAGCAAAGGGAAGAGGAGACGAGAAGGGAGGTAGGAGGCAATATGAGGGGAAAAGAAGATCCACACTGGGTTTGGATAACACGAGAGTAAGGCAGGAATAGCTTTTCTGACTGTTTTCAGAAGAGGACACTCAGGTGTTGCAAGCAGGAGGGGTTGGGGTTGTGACAGGCAGTCAGGCAGAATTTCTATTCATCCCAGTACACTCTGAGCATGGAGCTACTCTGGATGGTTCCAGAATCCTGGGATCTGGGGTGTTCTATATTTTCACTAAGCTGGGTCAGCTGGGCTAACAAACATAATTCAAAGCTTTCCCTGATATAAGCATCCAAGTTATTCTGTACATCTGCAGCCATAGCAATCCCAGGAGACCACATTAAGCACTCTGGTTATATCAAATACATGGCTCATTTAATCGTGGATGTATATTATCACAGAATAAATTAGGTTATGAAATAAATTTAGTCTATAGAGTCTGTAGACTAAATCATAAAGTAGCACATTATGGTCTGAAGTGTGGTTTAGGGGACACTACATAGAGAGAAGAGGAATTTGCCCAAAACTTCTAGAAATCAGGAACACATTCTGGGTCTTTCTCCAGCTACATCTAGGCAAGATGTATACCCTGTAGCTATGATTAGACACTGACAAGACTTACAAGGAGGAAAGAGATCAACTTGTTGGACTGACAATCTCCGCTTAGGAGCATGACACATAGAAGGTCACAGACACACCTGAGAAATAGTCATCAATCATGCAGTTGGAGATGAATACTCGGCTGAAACCTGAGCTAGAACCAGTTCATTCTTTTCTGTTCTGCTCTGATTATGTAAAGTTCTGTAGCTTACATACTCACCCGACATTGCCTTAGCTTACATACTCATACTATATTACTGGAAGGCTGAGTATACATTTTTATAATAAACATTGTGCAAGATTTCATTTTCTTCTTTCCTTCTCCTTTCCTGTCTCCTTGGCCTTCTTGTTGCCTCTCTCCTGCCTTCTTTCTCTTACTCAGCTGCCTTTCATTTCATTGCTCCTTCTGGATAATTCATTTCTTATTATATCATTATTCTTCTTTTAATCCCAACTTACAGAAGTTCAAACTAAACTTTTAAAAAAATAATCGGACCGTATTATTCTTTTGATGAACATAAATACTTCCTATTCTTTCTCTCATAATATAATCCACTTGGGGGAAAGTAAAAGAATTGTTCCAAATCTCCTAGGAAGGAGGTAAATTAGAATAAAGTTCAATACATAACAAAATATTACAAATAGACCACTTTTGGCTATACAAATATCCTTTTTTTGGGAACTGTATAGAGGGAAGATGGGACCTTACCTGCCTCACCTGCCGTGTGAGTAAACCTGCTCTGACACTGCCAAGAGACTAGGATTTAACTGAGGCTTGACCACTGGGCCTTTCCAAATATGAAAAAAGTTGCTTCCAATTCAGCATGGTGTGGAGGAAGAGGAGGAAAGAGTGGTAAAGTACACAATTAGGATTTAGCTTCCTCTCCAAAGTGCCTGGCTATCACTTCCCTCAAACATGCACAAAGCAGTGCTTTTAAATGACACCTAAAGAGCGTTCACCAGCCACCCGCTACTCATCCCTCCATCCTTGGCCCATTCCTACAGTGCCCAAGACCTCACATCTGCAGTTGAACAAGTGGGACTTACCACATGCTCGCTGATGTTACGGCTGAGGCCCACGGCCTGCTGGCTTTGATAGTACTCTAACTGCTTTTCTGCTAGTTCTACCCGTTGCAACAGATTCTCAATAAAGTCATGGAGTCGAGCTTTCCCCTGAACCTCCTTCTCAGCCGCTGCTTCCAGAAAATGGTTGAATGTTACAACTTCTCTGCAAGGCAAAAATGTGAGAATACAAAATGAAAAAAAAAAAAGAGAGACAGGAATGAATTCATTCAACACATACTGAGGGTTGTCTATTTTGTGTTAATTATCATCCTAGACAAGGCAGTTGTGGCAGTAACAAAACACAGCATCATGTATTGGTGACTGCAGGTAGAGGGTGAATTTTGGTAGAGGCAGATAGTCATGCTAAAATGTAAAAATAAATGCATGTCTAATGGCAAAAAGAGCTACCAAAGTTGAAACTGGATGCAAAGCAGTAAGAGGAAGGGAACAGGTAGAAAAAAAAATAAGGGATGATCTTCTGGATGAGAAAATGTTTGAATAGAGGAATAAGCTATAAGGACATCTAAGAAAAGTAAACCAGGTCAGCAAGGGACATGCAGATGAGTCAAGCACAGCCAGGAAACGTGTGTGTGGAGAAAGGAACTAAGGCCTTACTGATCACTCTAGATATGGTAGATGGTTTTAGATAAAGTGCTTTAACTTAAAATTTAAAAGCCTGGCTGCTTTCTACAGAGAAGGCAGGTATAGAGGCTAGAGACCCAGATGAGCACACTGATGAAGTA
This sequence comes from Dipodomys merriami, assembly GCF_024711535.1. Classification (NCBI taxonomy): domain Eukaryota; kingdom Metazoa; phylum Chordata; class Mammalia; order Rodentia; family Heteromyidae; genus Dipodomys; species Dipodomys merriami. The sequence continues at coordinate 24,416,778 of NW_027202715.1, forward strand.
CACTAAATGAATCACTTTACAGTAGTATATTTCTGAGCTAAGGATGAAATAACTCAAACACATGTCTACTAGGGAAGCTATTCCAGCACTGACATAGAGAAGCAACGAAACTAAAAAACTGAACTATGAAACTAAAAAACTGAACAAAATAATGAAATAAAATATATCGAGCAATGTTCTTTGTTAAGTACATAATTCATTACAGATTCACAAATCCAGAACATTTGTAATAACCTTATTATGGCTTTCCATTTTCCATTTATTTGTAATAAAAGTATGAAAATAGTTTGCTGCTTTTTAAACTAGACAAGATCCTTGTAAAATGTTATAATACACGTTAACAATGTGAAGAAGGAAAGAGCTGGAACTCCATTCTTTTGAGCTCAAACACATGAACGTGGACAGTCATCTTTTCTATCATCTCTTAAGGAATACACAGGCATCCCTTCACTTCCTTGCTCTCTCCTTCAATTCCCCTTTTCTAGACCTTGTTTTTCCAGCAAACTATCAGTTACTCAGCACTACCAAAAGATGTACATGGGAGTAACGTAACCCATAAATTAATCTGGTAAATTGAAACTCTTGCACAACTACCTAAAGATACTATTATTAATGATGATGTTGATGGTGATACTATATAGGACCACAGTTCATCTATTGCTTTTATTTACTAAGAAATTCTTGTCACCCTCTTGCATGTTCCACCATCCCTACTGGGGTTAGTAAGTTGCATAATTTTACTTTTTACTACATCCTGGATACAGTATTCCCTTTATGTGTCTTCAAACTTTCTCAGCCTCCAAGAGTGGCCACTCATTGTCTTGACCACACTCAAGTTATGCAGTCAAGACTCTAAAGACTTTGATCATTATTCTATAAGTCTGCTTCAATATCGATTAGTGAACTCTAATTTTTATGTATCTAACATCATCCGGTGTAGACAGTCAATTCATCACCTCTTGTCTTCCTTCTCAACTCCAACTGATCTTTATTTTTCATGAAGTGCAATCATTTTTGAGTATTTAGGGGAATCTGACTCAGAAAATCACAGATTTACAAAAGATCTTTCCAACATGACAGGGAATAGTTCCCAACTCCTTTATTCTGTACAACTAGTCAGTGTGGTACTTTACAATTAGTCATGTTTTTTCTCTTGAAAATGTATTATGTCACACTTGGCCTCACAGAAACTTTACTAACAGTTTCTATAGAGTCATACCTCTCTGCAAAATCTTGGTAGTTATATATTCATTAAACAAAAGAGAACAGATTGAGTCTAACAATGATTCACCAACGAAAATGCTCTTGACTCCACCCACCTTTTGCTAGCTCCTTGTTCAGGCTGAAACACCAACCCCTAATATGTAATAACTACACTATCATTCAGTGCCTAACATATCGCCACATAAGAAAAAGACTCCTTTTGGGAAAGGTCTTTCATCAACAAATTTCAAGTTTGTTTCCACATGAGCCCTTAAGAGAAGACGTTCACTTTCCAATGTCCTGCTTGTTCAGACTAGGAGCAGAACCTACATGGCTTTGAAGGGGTGTGTGTGTGTGTGTGTGTGTGTGTGTGTGTGTGTGTGTGTGTGTGTGTGTGTGTGTGTGTGTGTGTGTGTGTGTGTGTGTGTGTGTGTGTGTGTGTGTGTGTGTGTGTGTGTGTGTGTGTTTATTTTTGTATTGTTTTACTAACCTACAGTTCATTCCTGCCATATGCTTTGATTTTCCTTCACGTGAGTAGTAGACCTTAACTAACTAACAGCAAGGGTAGAAGGCCCATACAGGTACTTCACAGACATTGTGTGGATCCTAGTAAAGGATTGAACAATATCAAAGATGAAAAGCCAGTAGAAACATGACCTAGAAAAAATATGGCTGCCATATCTTCTTTTGGACATTGAAGCTTTAATTCAGTTCCTTTGGACTTAAGCCCATTGAAGAGGTTTTTCTGGGTGATATTTAGAATAACTGAATCATAAAATCGTTTCTAAATTGTACTTACAGGGCAGAAAACAAAAGTTAGCATTTTTTCCCAGTTCATTTTTTTGACAATATTTGCTACTTTTATCTTAATACAGAGATATTTCACACTTTTAGAAAATATAAAAACTGGACAGGGCTTTGTTCATTCAACTGAATATGTATCAACTACACATATTCAAGTAAATATTTTTGTAGTTAATATTTATGCAAGAGAAGGGGAGAAAATTCTACAAACCAGAAGTAATTGTTGTCAACACCCTTGGTATTTTTTCTAGTCATTTTTCCCCTGCATATATTTACTATTCTTGGGTTGAAGACTGTATAGTCTAACATATGAAAAGACACCAACATCTGACAGCTTAATCTCACGGGATTAAAACCAAAGGAACAAATCTGAATACAACACTGCTTATAATTATAGCTGTATGTTTAAATCAAGTAATGTTTCACTACTGGTCCCACAGAAAACCTTAAAATTAATATTAATGTTGGTAGCTGATCATGGACAGTTATGTCATGTTGTAGAAGGATCTTTGTCTAGGCTCCTTCATCCAATTATCAATAATCTTCATAGTTTTCAACCAACATGGCAGGCAGTGATGCTAACCTAATGTCAATTTGTGAATCACATCAACTAGGAGAAAACAAAATGAAGATTACTGAAGTAAACCTGATGATTTAGTATGATTTTTGTCTTAAAAGATAAGTTAAACATACAGGACAAGAGTTGGAGGTGTTCATTGTGCTGGGATTGTGTGAAGTATCTTTATTAGATGAAAACTATAGCCAAAGTGAGTGACTAATTGTAGGATAGTAGGTGTGTATATCTCAGATCTTCCTTCCACATCCTGTTCATTTATAATGAATGATCTCCAGAACAACCTCTTTATTTCCCCTTCTTTACCCCAAGGCAAGGAATCTGCGACATTTTCTGAATAGGGGGAAATGGGTTTGATGAGATTCTATCTATAACCTCTATAATAATGGTATTCCAAACAGTAAAATGTCCATTCAAAGCGCAAAAGAGACCAATGGATCGCCATTTAAGAGAACAAAATGCTCGCTGTCATGATTTCAGATCCTACATTACTCCTAATCTTTAAGAAATTACCAACTTCTGCCTTTTGGCAATAGTATCTAAACAGAACATGCACCATTACCTGAAAACAATGTCAAAATATCCCCCCCCATTTCTCTACTACTGTGTATTCGTGTGCACTATGCCTTCCACATGTATTTACCAAAACAATGAACAGAGACTGGATGTAGAACCACTGAAAGTTCAGCTGGCTTCTATGAAGCCAGACATTAAAAATACTCACAAAAGTCTTAGAACAATACCACTAACTTGTTTTTGGAAAATATTACATTTTTGTATGTGAACAGGTAGTGAATATATATATATATATATGTATATATATATATATATATATATATATATATATATATATATATATATGGGAGAGGTAGAAAAGAAACAAATACTGAAATGCACAAGTATAAGGCTGAGTTGAATATGACTAAGAAAAAGAACAATATGATACTATCAGAGGGTTTGGTTTGCAGCTCTCACCCTCTGACTCACAAAACAGAAGCTGGAAGTCAGATGAGAAGATAAGGACCAACCTGAGTGAAATTCAATTAGGATTCAGGTACAGCTCAGCTTTAGGGAAGTTACCTGGTTCTAGGTCACTTCTAGCCCCATCTCTGATTTCTTATTTCGAGAAAAAGAGATTAAACATTGTTAAATCTAAGGATTTATGGAAAATATGCTTACTTAAAGCATTACTGGAGAGTGTAAGAAAGTTACCTTGAAGGTCATTATCATGTAGAACAGTCTGCAGACCTGAGAATCTGACAGTATCCCAGGATTCATGGTGGAGGTTATTAATACAAGGTTAATAATCTTGTATTTTTCAACTAACCTAGCACCGATGCCAACCTCATTTCAGTTTGTGAATGTATCACATCAACTAGAAAACAAACTGAAGGTGAGCATGGTGCTTTTATATCATTGTGTTTTTGTTTTAAAACTCACAAGACAAAGTTTGGAGAGGTTCAACACACTGGTGTGGAGTAAGGCAAATGTATTAGAAACAGATGATGCTAAGTGAAATGAACCCCAAGATAGGGACACAAGAGGTTTTTTCTTTGTCACTCTTGTTTTTAATGTACTATGTGATTTTTTGTTTTGTTTTGTATGTTCTTCTCCCATGGTATAACCAGCTGTCACCATATTTGATTCTGGTGCCCTGCATCTTGTATATACATTTTTCTAATTTGGGGAGTGGAAGGAAAATAACAAAATGCTGAGACAAGGATACAGATTGACCCATTGTAACAATGAAACCTACAAGACACTATTTGAAAATGAACTTTATAACTTTGGGTAGGGGAGGGAGGAGTTGGGGAGATAGGGAAGGAAGGGATACTAGGGGAAATACAAAAGGGGGTAACAAAGCTTGATAGGAAATGTATCCATTACCTTATTCATGTAACTGTAACCCCTCTGTACTGTATCTTTACAATAAAAAATTATAAAAAAAGAAAAGACCTTTCTTATACAAAAGAATACTTGTTCACTCAGGTGAACAAGTGTTACTTTTTATAAACATCATGTTTGTAAAACATTGTGTTACTTTTTACAAATTGGATAACATTGTGTTACTTTTTACAAACTGTACCCCTCAATTGCATCTTCTGAGAAAAGTTCAAAACAACTTAAATTTGAAAAAAAAAATCAGAGTTACACTATTATGTGAACAACATTACCTAAAAACACATTTAAAAGCGACAGAAGCCAAGCACCTATTACTCACATCCGTAATCCTAGATACTCAGGAAGCTGAAATCTGAGGATCATGGTTCAAATCCAGCCTAAGCAGGAGAAGTCTGTGAGATTCTTTATCTATAATTGGCCACTAAAAATTTGGAAGTGAAGTTATAGCTCAAGTGCTATAATTCCAACTTTAAGTGAAACAGCTAAGGGACAGAATCCAAGCCCTGAGTTCAAGCCCTGGTACTGGCACACACACAAAAATAACAGAAGTATGTAGGAAAATACTGTGGTAGTCAACACAATTGAACAGACATGAAGCTCTGCATTATTAATGAAGGACTACATATCAGCCTTATCCCCAAACCATTTTTTATGTCTACATGAACTCCCTTTCTGACTTAGCCAGACTTACATCTGGGCATGCTGTTCCCTCTGCCAGGATCTTTTTCCTTACATTTGCCCGAGTCCCCACTCCTAACAATCTCTCTAACCTCAGGAGCTCTTGCTAGGAACTATGCCCAGACATATCCCCAGGGGTAGCTGAGATGCTGCCTGTGTCCTCCGCATGACCTCACTATGCCATTTACTTCATTCAGTCAGAAAATTGGTGAGGATCTAGGATCCTGTATGCTCCTTCATTAGGATACACCAGCAGCTCACATGAGCTCAGAACACCACAGAGGCAACAAATTCCTAGGGAATATCTGAAATGTACAACTACAATTGAAAACTGTTAAGTATCAATGAGCTCTTTAGGTTTTTTTTTTCTTTTATCTCTTTCCAGACACTTCCTGGGACATAACACTTATGAGTAATACTCAGGTGCCTCCTACAGGAGTGGGGGTTGGGATCTAAAATAGGTATCTCTCTTCCGTTCTTAAAAACCACTCGAATATTAGCCTCTTCTCCCCAAGGCAAAGCTCTCTATCAAGTTATTTAAATTTCATTTTACATTACTGATTTATGAACTCTTCAGAGGTATATGAAATGATAAAAATACCTGCAGCTAAAAATAGTCTAGCTATTGATCACAGAGCACCTCAGACAGAATAAAGTGTCAGCTCAAGGCAAATACGAAGCAAGACTCAGCACCTCCTGCCTAGCACCATGAGCCTCCTGGTCAACTCAAAGGGCAAAGTGAGCTCATGAGCTTCCTGTGCAATAAAACACAAGCTGGAATTCTACCCTGGGCCCCATCTAGAGCCAGGGCCCATCTCTGTTTTTTGCTTCACCTTTTCTTGAGCTTTTCAAATAATCCATTATGGTTCCCAATTTCCTTAAAAAATTGTTTAAAGAACTCTCTCATGAGAAAATAAAAATGTTCTTACTGGTTCTAAGTAGGTCAATATATTAAGTTGCTCAGGTAAGATAGAGAGAAGAAAGGAGAGATGAAGAGAACTGAAGACATCGAAAATTTCCCTGGGTTTCCAAATTTTACCAACAGGGCATCGCTGAGAAACCATGTTTGACAGCTGGTTTATGCTAGGCTACTTTGTACTCTGCATGGGATATAGCTCGGAAAGAGAGGCCTTCATTTATAAAGATGAGCAAACACTGTGGAGCCAACAGACCCTGCTGTCCCATTGAACTCTGTATGTAACATGTTTCCTGGCCTGCTTCCTCGCTACAGATCAGGATGGACAGACTGTCTACTCACTGAATGACTTAAGTAAATGACAAGAAGTCTGAGTTGTACAAGCAAGTTACCAAGGTAATGGTGCCTTTTAAAGGCCAATACTCCACAGCCAGCTCCGGAAAGAAACCTAAATGGACGTTGCCAGCTCCTGCTCCCTCTCTATCTGTGTCACTGAGCTCTAATGGTTTGCTTGATGCCATCTTCCTTTCAGTCTATAAGCTCCTTGAAGGCGGGCACTTCATGTGGTTTTCCACACTGCATAAACCAGACCAGAGCAGCACCTGGCACAGCAGGCTCTCAGTAAATACTCCTCCCACAGGATGGGAATAGAGCAAAGGAGGAAGGGAAAAGAGAACTGGATTCTGTGTACCGTACCTCACAAAGCAGTAGGTTGGAATCACAAAGAGGTCCCTCACTGCATCAAAGCTTGGCACTGACACATGCCCCATCCTGACTGAGCAAGGACATCCGGAGAGCCAAGTTAAAAGCCCTTGTTTGGAGGTTAAAAGCCCTGGGCTGGGTGTTCTGGAAACTTAGTATCACGGTGATACTTATGATGCCACTGTTTTCCTGCTTCCAACACCTTTGATGACAGCTGACATTTTCTTTAATCACATCAGAAAAATAAATGATGTCATTGTGGCAGCCCTCTCAAAATAGCAATATCCAAAATGGGCCATGCTCAGAATTACATAAGCTCTGATGCTTTAGGCAAATATCACATTTTCAGAAGTATGGTAAGGACACTGAGCTAATGGAAAAGCACACGGCAGGGAAACTGCCTTCCGTTTCAGTGTGCTTCTAAATCTTTGTTCTTGGGCAAGTCAGTCCACAGCTCTCGTCCTTATTTTCTGTGAAATCCTCTCTCTGCGAAATGAGTGCAACACTCTGAAAGAGACAAGAGGTACCTTTCCGTTCTAAAATTTAAAGATTACACATAGCCCCTCCAGGAGCTATCTTTGACAGCCCACCCAGCTACCCTATCAATGCCACTGTCAGCTAGCCAACCTTGTATATTCCACCCTTCCTTCTCATTTCTTCTGGGTAGAAATGTCTCTCTAGGTAGAAAGGTCTGTTCTCGAATGATTCATCCATTTGAAACTGTGGTTTACATTTAGGCACTTTCTAAAGCTACCTTGCAGTTTGGTATGGTAGCACATACCTGTAATCCCAGCACTGGGGGATGGGAGAGAATGAAGCAGGAAGCTCTTGAATTTGAGAGCAGTCTGAGCTATATAGTAAGTTAGAGGCCAGCCTGCACTTAGTAACAAGACCCTGTCTCAAAAAGAAACAAAAACATCAGTGAAAACCTACCCTGGGTTTGAATATGGTTCTGCTATTGAGTATGCTTCATTTTTCCTTCAGAGAGCACAAGCACTTAGTGTAAAATACCACAGATTTCAAGTTCTCTAGACATATCTGCACAGTGCTGGCACTTCCCAGGTACACTACCAGCAGTTTGAAAACTTCCTGGCCTACTTGTGTGCCAGAAAATTTGGTATTGCTGTTATCATATTATCTCTAACCCCCAACAGACCAACTCAGCTCCCAACTAAATCCAACCTTACTTGAGAAGAGATACCTTACTGTATGCAGGGTGCCCAGGATTGATTTCCCTGATTACAGACACTGCTATCAACAGCTCTGGGTGCTCATCAATAAGTAAAGACATGGTTCAGCAGGACTTTTTAAAGTTTCACTGACTTGGTAAATAAAAAGGACAACTTCTTTCTAGTACTTTCATGCCAGAAACATGTAGACTTCTCTCTGGAGGTGAAATAAGACTCATGAGTATACAAGTACAAAATATTGACACTGCAAACAATCAAACAGCATCATGTTATCTCACACATAAACATACACGCATGTATGCAGGCATGCATGCGTGTGCTCACACACACACACATACACACACCTCTTTCCATAAACCAAGTCGATTGAATCTAAAGATGATCTCAGGGCAGATACAGCCCTGGAATCTTTTATGCAATCTAAAGAATTTTTAAAGTTCAGTAGAAAATGTATAAGCATGAAAGCCTTATTGTTAATGCTAAATACTACATCAATTTATTTTTAAGTTAGCAAGGATTTATTTTAGTATGATGGGTTGAAATAAGGTGAAATGAGAGAATCATGTGCTATTTGCTATGCAGGAAATAAGAGTTAAAACTCGCCTGTTTTCATTTTTTTAACCAAATTTGCCATCTGTGCCTCAAAGGGTATATTTCAAACAGGACAAATAACAATCTACCCCTAAGTTTTGTATAAAGGCATTTGGTAGGGAGCACAGCTGCTGGAATGTTCTTGGCCAAATGGGCTTTCCTTATCTGAAAGACTAATGAGATGCCACCCTCTGAGGGACCATTGGGGCATGAAGGGGCTCAGCCCGGCAAATCCAGTCAATCAACCTGGTACCAGTGGTGTGGCAAATGGGCAGCTGGCTCTGCACCCCCATTCAGATGGCAGGAAGAGGGGCAAAGCCAGTCTCTGCAGACACTGAGGGCCCTGTGCACAGTCACTGTCTCAGACTAAGAGCCCCAGTGTCCTTCCTGGGGACAAGACCCTCTCAGTTCTATTTCATACACAGAAGGAGTGATTATTTGAAGTTTGAATACAGAGACTGACAGGCTGGGCCCAAATGAAAGCTTAAAGAAAAAGACTTTGTTTATAGTTAAAAGATCAAGACAATGTTGCTGTATTTTTATTCTTTTTCTCAAAATTCAAATACCACAGCTCTCTTCTGTTAGCTTAAAAATCACATATTAAAAACCAACTCATGCTGGTGGTATAGCTCATTGGTAATGTGTATATTTAGCATGTGTGAGGCCCGAACCTGGAAAAAATTGAGAACAAAGATGCACATGGATATTAACTTTAGATTCTGTGTTTAGTATTAGGAAAATAGAGCAAAACTGTGTATTGGTTAATACAATACCTGGTTAAACTGATCTTGATGCATCCATACCATGGAATGTCATGTATCGGTCAACAGGAATGACATTATTCTGTCTTTAAGTACACAACCAATACCTGAGACATAGTAATGCTAAAACAAAAGTACTCCAAGGACAAGTGGCAAACTAGTATATGTCATGATTACTTTGGAGAGAAAAAAGGAACTGTATATATAAATTACATATGGCTGCAAGCACACAGGAAAAGTCTAAAAGGATGTTCAGTAAATTTAAATGTTGTCTCTGAGAATGAGCAGAAATATGCTTGGAGAAGAAAGGATATTTTCTTTTCTTTTTGCGGGGGCAGGGGGTCAGTCATAGGGCTTGAACTCGTCCTCTGGGCACAGTCCCTGAGCTCTTTGTGCTCAAGGCTAGCACTTTGAGCCACAGTGCTGCTTCTAGTTTTCTGGTAGTTATTTAGAGATAAGAATCTCACAGACTTTCCTGCCCAGGTTGCCTTTGAACTACAATCCTCAGATCTCATTCTCCTGTGTAGGTAAGAGTACAGGTATGAGCCACCAGTGCTCAGCTTTTTAACACATATTCTGTTAATGTGTTGTTTTACAAGCCTGCAATTTTCATTTGATGCCTTGGATTAAACATAATATAATATTATTATTGACCTATTCACAAGCCACTTTCATTTAGTCAATTATTTTAATAATAAGACATTCTTGAACTCATCACTTCAAGCAAAGGAAATTCTAGGCTTGTCCCTACACGTAGAGCAACCTCATCTGCCATTTTCCTAGAAGGGCCACATAGGTCACCAGAAAATGAAACAAACAGCAGCAACAAAAAGAAAACCACATTTTCACTAGAGATCATCCCCCTAGGAGCAAAAACAATTAGTTGCAGATTCAACTTCATCCTTCCTACGTAATTTTTTAAATGTCTACTACTCTGAACAAAAGGTGTTTTGGTTTCCCTTCAAGGTAGAATATCAATGTTTAATGATAGCCAGTAAAGAGTCCGTAAATACACAGGGTTTCTCAGGAAGTTTTAATTTCTATATTTTAAGTGCAACACAAGATAGAAAAATATCAGAAGGCAAAGAAAAGATGAAAATAAATAAATCCCTATAATAGCACTCAAATTTGTCCTTTCATCCTATGAATTATGAGCCTTTACTTAAAATAAAATCCGACATTCTAAATTTGCAAATATGCTGAATTTTTATGTATGTTTTTCTAGTTTAGGTCAAATATAGACTTACAGATAAGGAAGTGCTTCTCCAATTATAAAGCTTTTTCAAATAAAAGTTTCTATGATGACCTTGTGAAATGAGTGCCAACTCTTTGCAAATAGTCAAGACTTATTTTAGTGTCATGCATCATTTTGTAACTGTAAAATTCTCAAACTTAAAATGTAGAAATCTAAGCTGGGCACCTGGCTGACACTTGTAATTCTAACTACTCAAGAAGCTGAGACCTGAGCATCATGGCTCAAAGCTAGTGCGGGCAGAAAAATCCATGAGACTTTTATCTCCAATTATAAAAAGAAAGCTAGAACGGGAGGAGTATGTAGTGACAGAACAGCACCCGTGAAGAAGAAAGCCACGCAAGAGCATAAGGCCGTGAGTTCAAGTCCCAGTATACACAAAAACAACAACTTAGATTTCTATATTAGAAAAATCTTTCTTAATGTCTCCTATTCCCAAATATAAATTATAATTAAATAGATCTTCAACTATTGGTGGTTCTTTAACAAGGGCAGATAACCCAAATTGGCAAGCCAAAGTTATTTGTACTGGAAACACACTATTTTACTTGAGTAAGACAGTAGCCCCTATTCTTGACCGTAAAATAGAGACAATTAGAGGAAGGGTTCTCCTTGTACACATTCTGTCTTCCCATTCAACTCAAGCTTACACACAATTTATGCTAGGAATGGATCCCACCATGGGTAATCTGTGTTACTCGTCTAAAAATATTACCTGTGGTTTACAGTTTGGCATTAATAAATCCTCCACAGCCATTGCACAGAGAGTGCAAATAATATCAGAGCCTCACACCTGCTTGCTCAAGTGCATCAATGAAGAATGCACCAAAGATAATTTCAAATGACACACACCAAACCTTGTTTAACTTTACTTATAACTTGGGGACCCTAAAGCAATGGGGTTCACATCCAGTTTCAGCAGCACTTACTCTTCTTTCCTAAGCAGCTCCTCTTCGGATTCTGTCAGGCGCTGCTTCAGGGCAGCAATCATTTCCACAGCCACGTCCACCTGTCTATTCAGGGCCCGCTCTCGTCTCTGCACTTCCTGTTTCTTCTGAGTCAGTTGCACAAAAGCTGCCCGAACTTCCAACAATTCAGCAGTTTTCTGGGCCAACTCTTTGGTGAGCTTATCAATTCTTTTCTCAATGGTCCTATCCACAGCCTCTACCATCTGGTTGAATTTTTCTCTGACATGTGCCTCAAAAGCAGCTTTGGTATCTGGAGTAGGAAGTCCAGGACTTGACCGGGGCCCATGCAGCGAGTCCGCCCGGATGTCCATCGCAGTGTAGGTCTGCACATAGGATACCGGCCTCTCCGCCACCACCTCAAATGGCTTCCTGTCCTTGGAGTGTTCATGTGAGATGCTATACAAGTTAACATAGGTTGGCCTTGGCTTCGCCCCATTGCCTCGACTTTGTACTTTACCCTGTCTCAGGAGTTCTGAAGGAGTGAGAGATGGAAAGATGCTGCATTTTGTCAAGAGGGTTCTTTCTTCATAGCTGTGACTGAATTCCAGATGGGCCCTCAGAGATGACAAGCTTCTAAATCTGGTATGGTCTCCACACCTCGGGCAGCGGAATGGCAGGCATACAGCAACATTCTCAAAGGACTCCTGCCAGGGATATCTGCTTTCCTCAAAAGCCTTCTGTTGCATTACTTTAAAGATCCTGGGAATGGAGAGGAAAATGGGTAGTTTACATGTCTGTATTAAAAAAAAAAAAAAAAAGATGTGCTCCTGAAACAATGGCCACTTATCTCCATGAGTGCTGTGGCTTTTGGCATAGATTGTGTTAAAATCAAAACTTAGAGATCATAAGCCAAATCTAGTCACATTTTTTTTCATTTCTGGAGCACCTACTATGGCTTTTGTACATTGGAATCTCTTAGCAGAGATGCTATGACCTGCAATCCCCAAATACTTATTACTTGGGCTTTCCAGAAAAAGCCAACCTTTGCCTATGATTTCAAAAGGGGGAGGGGAGGTGGGTAGGCCCTCTTCTTTGTAGAGGAGCAAATCAGAGCAAGGTAGTAATTAATCCAAGGTCAAGTGGAAAATGGCAGCTCCAGAAGTCAAGTTTCTTGCATTCTGAATACTGCATGCAAAGCTGTGCCCTACTTGAATACAAGTGAGGAAAACTCAAAGCAATCGTCAAAATAAGCCCTAAGAGAGCAAGCTCAGCTTTTCCCAAGCAAGAAGATTACTCAAACGAAGTGGCATTAGGCACACCACCAAGCGAAAGGTTTTACAAGCTGGGATATTTTTTTTACCTTTATAATTATTGGTGTGCGTAACAGTAGTTCCAGACTGGAATTTTACAGAAATCTGGAACCCAAAGTGCCAGATACCACTTGATGCAATCAGGGCCCTCTCCAGGATAATAATACAATGTTCTGGATGCATCTGTGCTGTTTCTGATCCTGTGTTAACATGACAGTGTATACAAATAGATGGCCAGGTAGATATTAACATAAACTCTTGACAGGAAGTTCTTGTTTCCTGGCATGAATTTATTACCTAGCAACAGATGACTGTTGCTAGCCATGTGAATCTATTCCCTCCTGGAATGGGTTCTGGTTAGGTGTAACTACCACCAGGCCTATGGTGAGGATGCCCAGAGGGGCCCTGAGGGTGAAACAGCAACTTTATAGGGTCTTAGATGGCTTCAAAAGCAGAGGTGGAAAATGGTCCCCAGATAGCCAGGTGGGTAAAGCTGTAAAGCTTCTAGGTTAGCATGCCTCTGCCCTCTTCCCTCCCCCCGCCCCCCGCCCCAGAAGGGACCCTCTTTCTTAGGCTCTATTGGGATGTTTAAACTGCTTTTTTTTTGGGGGGGTGAGGTGCACACCCAGACTTTAGATGTAAAAAGATAGCATTCTAGAATAGGAGATAGGTGGCATCTCTGGGTGGGGAAAAAACGAGTAACCACGCAATCCCTAGCACGCAGGCTTTTATGGGCCCAGCGGAAACCAGAGTCCACAGGGTTCGCAGGAAAGCTTTTATTTCTTCTGCCAGAGTAGTGCAGGATGGCAATGGCCCTCCTGGAGCTGGGGATGGATTGGGGGGTCCCAGCTCCGTCCCCCCCCAGCTGCGCGGCGTGCCCCCAGGGTGCGCACCGGTGTTCCCGCAGGTGGGGGCAGCGAAGCCGGCGCTCAGGCTCCCCGCGGGGCTGCGGGGCCGGGACCCCTTCCCCAGCTCCGGGCTGCTCCCCTCCGCCGCACCCCCTCGAGCCCGAGCCCCGGCGCGGGTAACCAGTGGCGGCCACTCACCCGACTTGTTGCTGCTGCCGCCGCCACCGCCGCCGCTGCAGCCGCCGCCACCGGTGCTGACGCTTCGGGAGCCCAGCGGTTTTCAGCAGAGCCGTAAATCAGGCTGAGCTGGGCCCGTTCTCCCCCCACCCCCGCACCCCACCCCCGCACCCCCCCTCCCCGCCGCACCCCCGCGCGGGGGGACCCGCGGCGTCCGGGGCGGAGCGTGGCGCGGGCTGGCCGGCCGGCGGGGACGGGGGCGCGGCGCCTGGAGACTCCCCCTCTCCCCACCGAGGCCGGCGGCCTCCCTGGGTGTCACCTCCCTCCGCGCTGCCCAGCTGCAGGGAGACCCCGTCCCCTCCCGCCGCTCAGGATGGCGCTGACATCACGCGAGGGGGAGATGCGGGGATCGCTTCTCGGAGGGGCGGGGGGTGGAGGGGAGATGCGGGGCCACGTGCCAACCCGCGGGCGGGCGCGGTGCGCTGCGCTGCGCGTCGGGCAGGCCCCAGCGCTTACTGAGGCCCCGGGACGCAGGGCTAAGTTAACCGGCAGAGCTGGATTTAGGGAAGACAGGGGTTGTTCTCCACCTGCCAAGGCTACAGAACTCGCACCCACGTCTCTGAGGGCCACCTTTTGTCCCCAAAGAAAAGATGTATGATCAAGAGGCATTTCTTTCCTTTCCAGGGATCGAGTCCTCTCAATTGGCTGGATTTTAGTTTATGTTTGGGGAGGCGGGGGGGGGGGGGGGGGGGAGAGGGGAGTCGTTGGGTTTTGTTGTGGTTCTTTTAACCTTTTTTAGGATACTCCTAGTCTTAACTCCTAGTCTAAACTCATAAAATAGGAAACCAAGATACAAGTTACTTTTCGTTTTGTTTTTTTTTCTCATCTTAACTCTTCAGGAGTGTGTTCTCAGAGACTGTTACAACTGATTTTTTTTTTAAATTACAAACCAGTTCAGTAATTAGTTACATGTGTATTTTTTGCTTTATTTGAGGAGAGGTTTGTTTGTGGACAGCTCTCCACTTCAAGCTGGGGAATCAGATTTGATTAGAATTGTGGCTCTAGGATTTCAATCCTGCTTCTAAGACCTGAGTCCAGAACTTACTGTATTTGGGATTCCTCATTAATGACAGGAGATAGTAAGGACCCATATCTTCACTTAGGAGTAGGGTTCACAGAGGATGGGGTTTCCTGGTGGTTCACAACCACACAGATGAGTCATCTGTTAGTGTTATTTAATTTGTTTTAGTTGTTAATTTCATAAAAGAGAAGCATGTACACCTCTAAAATATCAGAAAGAATGAATATGCAGTCACCCATCCCCCAAAAATTGTGTTGGGGGTATGTTCGTTGACAATATTACATTTCTCCGAAGTTACTTTTATTTATTCCAACAATTCATTTGGTAAAAATAATTGTTAATTAAGCTGAAAAGTTCATGTTATAGCAGACCAGGTTATCTTGAGGGGAGAGAGCAGGGTCACACTAGTTTACCAGTTATGGCAGAAGGCAGCAGGAGCTTTGTTCTAGAGAGGAAAAGCTCTTGGGTTCACACTCATCCCTCCCAATTCTTAGGCAGCTTCTTCACTTTGATCTTTGAGTTCCCCCCTGGTTAAGTCTAAGGACGGAGTCTTTTCTCACTCAAAGTGAGCATTAAGGAACTGTATGATCCAGTCGTTGTGAAGGTCTGTGTAGTACCCACGCTGAGCATTATGGGACATTCCTTTGTGAGCCACAGGCACTAGTGCAGGGTTATGGGAGCCTTTCCCAGTGTCACTAGCACCTGCTACTCCCCTGACAGCTCCATGAGAATCACCTGGCAACTTGTTAGTAATAGATCTTATTTGCTTCCTGCCTGCCCCACTGACTCAGAAACTCTGAGGTTAGGCCCCCAAGCTAACTGGGGGGAGGGGGTTGGGAAGGCTAGAGGGGGTTGAATTCTGATAGATTCTACAGTTTAAGAAACACTGTTTTATGTAGTACTTCTTCATACATTGTGTCCTATGAACCAGTCAGGTATATTTCCATGAACATATGTTTCTCAGTGCTGAACACTACATTATTTTATTATCTCATTAGGTCTTTTATCATCAGTGAGGTGGGCCATACCTTGTATTTCCAGCTTCAGCCACACTGACATCCTGGTACCTACAAGCCTAGTTTCTTCCCAGCTCAAGAACTTTACCTAGAAAAGTTTCCCCCATTATTCAGGGCTCAGAGTAAGCACTCCCCCTCCCCATCTCTGAAGTTAGATCCCATTTGTAACATTTATTACAACAAAACCTTTTACAGTATAATTTGTTGTTTATATCCTCATCTATTTAATGCATATACTTATTAGTTTTTAAGCAGTGTGGGGCCTGAGACTCTTGTTGGTCTTAGAATGTATTCCCAATACCCAATTCACAGTGCTGATCGTATATAGAGAGCTCAAAAATATTGTTAAAAGAATAATTGGGAAAAAATTGAGGCACAAAGAAGTTAAGTAATTTTCCCAAAATCACACGTAGAAAGCATTAGAACCAGGACTCTAAATTCTAAGCATTTGACCATAATACTCATTGCTATTCCAGTGTTTTTCCTTATTTTTCTGCAGTGATAGAGGTAAACACACACTTACAAGCAAGCATGCTACTACTGAGCTACAATCCCAGCCCACCTTTCCAGTCTTTGACAAAGAAAATAAAGTTTAAATTCATACAATTTGTAAATACAATCAGAACTAGAATCCATATATTCTAATGACATAAAGATGTATAAGACATGATAAGAGCAAATTAAGTTAATAGCAAAGTGGGAAGTATCTAAAGGGTTGACCTCATTTCTAGTACACAGTAGATGTTCAATAAATGTTTGCTGAATGAATGGTGTTCACATCTCTGGCCTGTGGAGTATTTACAATGTCCCTCACTCTACTGAGCATTTACACACATATCCAGTGTTTCTCAAAGTGATACTTACGAAACCCAGGGAACTTGTCATAGTCAGATGCCTGAGAGCTTAATCTGTAGGCATGAATCTTGAAAGTCTACTTTTCCTAAGTACCTCTCTCTCCAGATGGTCATGGTGGTTACTACAGTAACCATTAATCACATACTTCAAGAAGTAATGAATGTTCTGTAGGTCTCACCACTCATAAATATCAGAGATAGGAAGAGTCTGTAGCCAATTCTGATTCTCAAAGCCAAGAAGAGGAGAGGAGAGGAAATGAATATAGGTGAAAAGGAAAACAGGGAGAAAAAGAGGAAGAGCTTAAGAGAAGAGGAGGAGAAGGAAAGCCATTTTCTTGATATGGAAGTCAGAATTCATTCAGAAAAGGAAGAACCTGCAAGCTGAGGTTGTCAGGTCCCAGATGGAAGTCCTAGAAACTGAATGGATATTTATAGTCTCTCTTTCCTCTGTTGATTCAGTACCACCCACTCATGGAGGCCAGGATGCTGCTGTCAAACACAGGTTTCTCAAACCAGAGAGGGTATTCTTTTTTTAAAAACAAATCCATTTATGAAATATCCTGATTACATTTATCAAAAAGCAACCTTACAGAGATATAATACAGCCCCCTCTACAATGTGAGTAAGAGCACCAGTGAAAGGCTTGCAAAGAGAACCAGGTCCAAATCCTGTCACTTTGGTCCTGTCTACAGCCAACATCTGTGTGCAGTCAGAACCCCCTGGGTTGCAAACTAAACACCAATAGTCCTTTGGATTCGAACAAATCATTCCACATAGAGTGCAGGCAATTATGCAAATCCGGGGCCATATCATTTTCTAAGGAGGGTAATGGGTGGAATTGCAACACTCTGACCTTAAGTGTTAACTTTTTTTTTTTTTTGGTCATGGGGGCCTGAATTCTGGGCGTGGCAACTGTCCCTCAGCTCTTCAGTTCAAAGCTAGCGCTCTACCACACCATCACTTCTGGCTTTGTTCTGCTTATGTGGTGCTGAGGAATCAAACCCATGGCCTCATGCATGCAAGGCAAGCACTCTACCACTGAGCCACATTCCCAGCCCCAAGTGTTAACTTTTTAAGTAGCAGATTATTTCTCTGGTGCTACTGTGATCTAAAACCCAATGTAAATAATTATATACATATATTCATTCTGTCTTTCAGCATATTGTCTGTATGCCAGGACAAATCAGTTGCAACATTTAAGCTTCAGAGTGAGAGGTGTAGCTGTAATCTGGCTTTCAAGGTCCCACCAGAATTATCTACTAGAGAACTATTTCTATTACATTTCATTGGCATGACAACCGCCAAACAACACCATGGAAAATGCCTTAAATCCCACAGTCAGCTCCTGGCCCAAATGAATTGGCAGGGAGTAGGCCATACATAAAGTTTTGAAATAGACGTCTTCTAGCAAGGTCTTGGTCCTTCCGTAGAAGAGCAGTGGCACTTACTGTTCCCCTTGGGAGATCAAACATGAGTAAAATTTAAAGAAAGATTGATTTCATTTCAGAGGCTTCTTCTGATCATAGTTTGAACAAAGAATGTAGAGCCCCAAATCAAATACCCACTTCATTCCTAATTAGCTGTGTGAGTTTTTGTTTGTACTGAGCAACAACTCTAGGTTTCAGTGTCCTCATTTGTGAAAGATCAGTGAAAATGGACTAGGGAGTTTACAGTGCCATAATTCTAATTGCCAGTCCAGCTAATGTAGGAGTCAATTCTTGTTTTAATTTTTTTTTTTTTTTGGCCAGTCCTGGGTCTTGACCTCAGGGCCTGAGCCTCTGTGATCAAGGCTAGTACTCTACCATTTTAGCAACAGTACCACTTTTGGATTTTTTGAGTAGGGACTTTTCTGCCCTGGCTGGCTTCGAACTATGACCCTCAGATTCATCCTCCTGAGTAGTTAGGATGATAGGCATATGTCACCAGCTTAAAATTTTTATTTTAAGGAGTTGTACAAAGGGGTTTCATTTTGTATCATTTCTTTGATAGCATGATGGGTCGGCTAGGGGAGATAACAGAGGTGTCATGCTGGAAATGCAATAGAGAGTCAGCAAATGGATAGTTTGGAAAGTCATTAGATATCACTTCTTCCTGAAATAGCTGACATGTATTAAGTGCTTCCCATGTGCCAAGGATGGTTTTAAGTGATTTTTCTCATGATCTACCATTTTGCTTTCTGAACAAAAGTAGGAGAAAGATATTACTGTGTAAATAATAGGCAAATTGAAAAAGTAAGAAGCTCACTTTTACAAAGAAAGAAAATTGTGTAGCTAAGATTTAAACTTAAGATACCTAATTTAAGAATCTACATACTTGACAATTATGTTGTCTACCTGGTGCCTAGATCCTTACCTAATGTCTTGAAAACTAATTATTGGACATGTAATAAATGACTTTTGTGTTGGAAAACTCTCAGTGCTTATTATTACAAATCTCTAAGCCCCTTCCTTCCTTCCATGTTTGTTTGTTTAATGCAAAGACAAATCTTTGAGACATCTCCTCTAAGGACAGTGATTGAGGGGGGCTAGGGAGCATGTTGCTATAGAATAAAATATACAGAAAAAAGGTACCTTTAAAATATGGATTGTTAAATAATGAGCCTGAATTATGCAATTAAGTGAAGTATGAATCATGGAACTGATGCTCTGTCAAAAATGAGCCTATTTTCTAAGAGCTAAAATACATGGGCAATTTTATTCTGCTATTTTAGGTGAAAATTACATTGGTTCAGAAGCAAAGAGGAGAAAAAGAACATTGGCTATACGCAAGAGAAAACTGGACTTGAAAATAAAATATATGTAGACTTATGCAAGAGAAATTTATATATGCCAACAATATGTATTATATATGTATTATGTAGTATATATAGTACATAATACATTACACATATTATATCATATTCCATATTCCATTAATTTACTAATATATTTCACATAATACATAAGTATGTTATATAAGATATATATGTCATATATGAGTGATTTTTAGCATACTTCACTGCAAACAATGGTATGTTTAATTGGAGTCCTTTTCCCCTTTATTAGCTATAGAAATAATTCTTACTAGGAAGACAAAAGAATGTTGTTCCCTATCTCCATCCGTTCAGGCTTGGTTTCCTAGGCTATGCTAAGAGATGTGCTTTAACAGAAAGCTCAGGGTTAAGATTATGAAATGAGTTGAAAAGATAACTTCTTCCAAATAGTGTACTCGAGTCTCAAATTTCTAGGCTAATTCTGCTCTGAAACTAAATTGTTAGATTTTTTTAATGTTTCATTGTAAACTAATATGCATACGTTTTCATATTATATCATAAATTTCAATGAGTTTTCAGAAAATTCATTCATATGGATACTCCTGTAACCAGGAACAAGGTCAATAGAGAGAGCAATTCCTTATTTCCCAGAACAAACCTTTCTATTTTTAACTTCCTAGCCTCTGCTAAAAGTACAACAGTTCTGAGTTCTACCAGCATGGATTAAACATAACTCTGTGTACTTCATATAAACAGGATCCTATTGTATATCCTTTTTTTTTTTTGGTGGAGGTAGGGGTGGTTGTGGGGCTTGAAATTGGGGCCTTGGTGCTGTCCCTGAGCATTTTTGCTCAAGGCTAGCACTCTACCACTTTGAGCCGCAGTGCCACTTTAGGTTTTCTGGTGGTTAATTGGAGATAAGAGTTTCCTGCTCAGATAAGACTTTCCTGCCCAGGCTGGCTTTGAATTATGATCCTCAGATCTCCTGAGTAGCTAGGATTATAGGCATGAGCCACTGGCGTCTGGCTATATACACTCTTGTTCAATAGTATGTTTGTGATATTTGTCTATATTATTGTATATAAATGTAGTTTGTTATTTTCATTGCCATATAGTTGCACAGTGCACCAAAGAGGAACATTTAAGTTGTTTCCATTTGAGAGTTATTGTGAAAAGTCAATACAAACATTCTGGTGAGACACTGAATGTATTTGCAGAATATTGTAGCCAGTTCATACTTAGAAACTGAACTCTGACCTACAATACCATTAGCAACCTGTCCAGAAATCTAAATCACATCTGAAGCTGTTGGTCCCCATATGACTGGAACTTAGTCATGAAATGCCTGTTTTTCCAGTTTGGGGTCCTATTTTTAATTTAGGACTGATGAGAAAAAGCCAAATATACTGTAATCAGAAGGCTATCTCCTTGTAATTAGCCCAACTCCAGCTCTTCACCCAAACCTTGCCAGCAAACTCCAGTCAGGGCCCATTAGGAGCATTCCCTTTGTCCAATGATGCTTTCCCACTCCTCTGTCTGCCTTTGATGGTAGCGCATATTTTTATAGCTAGCTTTGAGTAAGCACCCTTTGTTTATTCTCAATGGTGTGATCTTTATTTATTTTCATATTAATATATCTCTTGGTGAGTGTATGTGCACATTTCTATTGTGTGCCAAGGAGTAAAAATATCGAGTCATAGGATAGGTATATATTGAGTCTTGGTAGATACTGCTTAATTGTATTCAAAAGAATTATATTGGTATGGTAACCTACTAACCTTATGTGAGAATTCCAAATCATGCGCAGTTTTTCCAGCTTTTTTGAAATTTGTGACTCTGATTTAGTATTCCAGTAATTAGGGGAGGCATCTCACTAAGGTTTAATTTACATGTGTCTGGTGGCTAATGAGTTTGATGAGCCTTTTCATGTGTATTGTGAATACTTAGATAGCCTCTTATAAAATATTTAAATAACTAATAAAATCCTTAGTGAATTTTTCTCTTGAATTACCTATTTTATTCCTATTGACTAGTAAATCTGCACATATTCTATGAGTCCTTTGTCATATATATGTATATATGTGTGCATATATCCATATATATGAACACATATATATGTGCATATATATACATATATGCACACATATATGCACACATATATACATGTGCATATATATACATATGCATTATTCCTATTGACTAGTAAATCTGCACACATTCAATGAGTCCTTTGTCATATATATGTATATATGTGTGCATATATATACACACATACATACATATATACATATGCATACATATATATGTGGATATATACACACATATATTCATACATATCCACATATATGTGGATATATATGCACACACATATACATATACATATACATATACATATACATATACATATATATACATACATATGGAGACTTTTCTTTTATGATTAGTGGTTTTATGTCATATTACAGACATTTTTACTTAATCCAAAGTCATGAAGTTGGTCTTCCTGTGCTATTTATTATTTTAGCTCTGCAACCCGTCTGAAATTCTCAAGCAGTGATATTGGAATGATATCAGAAGGAGTCCAGAAACACTTACTGAAAACACTATTCTTCATCCACTGCCTTGTTTTGCCTTTGTCATGAATCCAGTGACAATTCATTTGGGATCTCTAATCCAGTTCACAGTTAGTTTCTCTACCTTTGTGCTGATACTGTGAGATCTTCACTGCAGTAGATTTATGACAGCTTTTGTTCTTATAGAACAAATCTTCCAGCTTTGCACATTTCTATTTGAAAACTGACTGTTCAATCATGAACAAATTACTCTGCTTATAGTTTTGTTATTGATTCCTACCTCTGATAGACAACAGGCTGAGAATGATTTTAATCTTTTCAAATTTGGTGAGACTTCCCTTGATTTTGGTAAAAGCTACATTTACACCTGAAAAGATAAGTCCCATCACTGTTTGACTTAGTGCTCTATGTAACCCAGGGCAAATTTGGCCATGTTATATTTTTACAAATTTTTGCTAAATCATTTCATGAGCTATTAAGTAGATGATGTTGAAGTTTTCCATTATGAATATGGATTTATCCATTATTTATTTTAATTCACTTTTTTTAAATTTAAAATTTCTTTGTGTAGGGGCTGCTGTGGGGCCAAGACTTTCTCCTCCAGGACCAGAGTACTTACTCCTCCTCCTCCCTGCTATTTCCCTAAGAATCAACATTAGATGAAGGAGTGGTTGGCTTGTGGTTATGACATTTCTTCAAGAATAGCCCACATCTAACTGCTACTTTATGCCAATGTATGAAGTCTGTCCTCAACTCAGGGCACATCTGTAGGGACTTTCCCAGCTCTAGAATTTCACCCAGGGTTTGGCTGTGGCTGCTCTTGGAACTTCACACATTTCAGTTTGTCTCTCTCCCCAATACTTGGGTCTTCCTTTTCTCAGAAGTCAAATGTTTCAGCTGGCAATTCCAAATACATTTTCTATAGGCAAACTTTCTATCATATTTTTCAGTCCCACACATGTCCTCAGTAAGTATTCATATCTGTGGTCCCCTCCAAAATAAATCAAAGTGCAACTGGGCAGCAGTGGATTTCTGCAGGAGTGGGCATGTATTACTTCTGACTCAAAGAATGTGAAACAGATTTACCTTTTTCTCTTGGATCTCCCACAAGAGGAGAAGCAAACAATCGAATAGTGAGGACAATCAGGAGAAGCAAACAATCGAATAGTGAGGACAATCATACTGCTCCCCTCACAGATACCAGTATGAGAGGGCAAACCATCCAGCATCAACCTGCCAGCTTTGGAAGGGAGCCTTTAGAAATGGACCCCCATCCCCAGGCAAGCCTTCCAATGATGACAGCCTAGCCAACAGTTGACTTTAGCTCACTGGAGATCCTGACACACAATGTTCCAGCAGCGCTGAAAATAATCCTAAGTCATCAAAATGAATAAGTTGGGTTTTATTTGTTTTAATCCAGTGGGCTTTGGATAATTTTTCTTTTTCTTCTTTTTACATAGCACTACAGAGAGAGAGAGAGAGAGAGAGAGAGAGAGAGAGAGAGAGAGAGAGAGAGAGAGAGAGAGAGAGAGAGAGAGAGAGAGAGAGAGAGAGAGAGAGAGACTGATATGAAGATTTAAAATATGCCTGTCATTTTGGGACAAGTTTGTGGGGAAAGCTGAAGGGAGCTTGAGAAGGTTATTCGTGGAAGGTAAGTGCTATGTGAGACTGTTAATGGAGCCCACAAAGTGCTCACTGAGGATAGAAGGTGAATAATTTTTTCAAAGAGAAGAAAATGTGACTGGATGTTGGGAAAAAAGGAGGGCAGGTATTATGGAGTGCTGGGAAGCTTATCAATATTGTTGCCTAAGGTAGCATGGAAAATTTAAATATGCCTACTAAAGTGAAATTGCTAAGAAGATTTTAAGCCAGA
Organism: Dipodomys merriami; assembly: GCF_024711535.1. Classification (NCBI taxonomy): domain Eukaryota; kingdom Metazoa; phylum Chordata; class Mammalia; order Rodentia; family Heteromyidae; genus Dipodomys; species Dipodomys merriami. The sequence goes on from NW_027202715.1 coordinate 24,440,743, forward strand.
GTGTTAAATGTGTTGCTTGGCTTCTACTTGCTGTTCAAAGTGAAATATCAGAGGACAGAGATAAGCTACAGGAAGAACTGAAAAGGATAAAACACCCCAGGATGATCTAGCTTTGAAATTCAAATGATTTCTTATTCCAAGACTACAGATGGCAAACAATGCTAAAATTAAGAAATAGCTTTCAGTCATATATCAATCTAGGACACTCAGTTTTTTTTTTAAAGTAAAAACATGATCTAAAGATGAAGCAGATGGTATGACTGTAGAATTCTTTGTTAAGCATTTAGAAGATTCTAAAGCAGTGACTTGGGGAGTTGTTCAGTGACAGAAAAAAGTCCTGTAGGAATGTGAAGGATATACTTCATGGATCTTTGTTAATGATGCTCATTCTCAGAGTCTTGGAGATACTGTACTTATACAAGCTCAGAAGAAGCTTACGGTTGTGAAGGCATTTGTGAATGTGGCTTTAGTTAATGGAGTATACGCCAACAAGATTCAGAAGAGACTCACAAAAATTCTGAAAGAATTATACTAATGAGGCTTGGAAGGTGGCTCAGTGGTAGAGTGCATGCCTTGCCAAGCATGAGGCCCTGGGTTTGATTCCTCAGCACCACATAAACAGAAAAAGCTGAAAGTGATGCTGTGGCTCAAGTGGTAGAGTGCTGGCCTTGAGCTGAAGAGCTGAGGGACAGTGCCCAGGCCCAGAGTGCAGGCTCCACAACTGACAAAAAAAATTATACTAATGACAATAGTATATGGGTGGAAAGAAACCCAAACAGAACAGAGTGACAAAAAGGTCTTTAAATTTCCAAATTTTACAGTCAGAATCTGGATAGAGACTGGACTACTCAGCTGTATGTGCCAGCTAGCATTTGTGGAAGAGTTAAGATAGGGACAAAGGCAAAAATGAAAGTTTAGATGTGATAAAGTGCCACATAGAACCATTTCCAAGAAGTTGAAAGACAGTTTTAATGAATGAATTGGCAACAGGTAGTTCTAAGCATTTCTATGTAGTTCTAAGCATTTCTGTAAGATTTACAATGTTTCCTAACTGCCTCTCCTTTCCCTACTTTTAGTGGGAGATTCTATAGTGACCATCTTCTGCCAGTTTCACTGTTACAATTTTGGTGTTTGAAGAGTACAGACCTATCTCCTTAATTCACTGGTGTTCAGATCAAGGGAAAGTAGTCTAGAAACTACACTGGAGGAACTACAACCAAGGTGTCTTACCTGAACTTGTGTAGCATAAAGTGAAAGGTCAAACAATCTGGGATGTGCTGCTGAGTTTAAAATTAAACATATTTTTTATTCTAAGACTTACTGATGGCAGGTGCAGAATTCAACTGCAGCAGGGTTGGAATTTTAGTAAGATCAGTCCTGGTTTGAAACAAGTTCTGGGTTGTAAATGTCTACAACAAGCAATAGTGTCCTTAGCCATAGAGGTCATGAAAGGGAATTTCTGTTCTGGCCATGACAAATAAACTGGTCAAAAATATATGAAACCATGGCTTTCAGAAATTGTAAATAAGTGGTATAGGGCTGTGACTCCCTGGGGGGAAATTAGTGTCATCCTTAACATTTGGCAGCTTTCTGCCTGGAAGCACTTTGCAGACTGTGGAGCAGGGAGAGATACACAAGTATTATGATATACCATTATCATTGAGTTCTAGAGACAAGAAATAAGAGTTTAGGGAGGCTGAGGATACTGGAATTTGCACAACAGAACTCCAGAGAAGAGATGAAAAACACTTAAAGAAGTTCAAAAATCTGCAATATTTCCTGTATCAAAAATTCTACTTGGGAGGCTGGGAAGGTGGCTCAGTAGTAGAGTGCTTGCCTTTCATGCATGAGGCCCTGGGTTAAATTCCTCAGCACCACATAAGAAAAAAGAAAAAAAGCCAGAAGTGGCGCTGTGGCTCAAGTGGTAGAGCGCTAGCCTTGAGCTGAAGAGCTGAGGGACAGCGCCCAGGCCCAGAGTTCAGGCCCCAGGACCGGACCCCACCCACCCCCCCAAAAAAAATTCTACTTGTTACAATTTGAATAATGCTCAGTGCTTGTATAAAGATGGAAGATATTTTTCACTCCAATTGAATACCCAGGGAAGTCAATAGAGGTCTCAAAACCATGATATATTAGTAGTAAGGATAAGCCAGTCCATGGATAAAGCCTACTGTTGGAAAACATAGACAAAATTTTAAAATAGATATCAAAATGACTAAACTGACTATCAAGTAATTCAAACAACTGCCAAAGCAAATTTCAGTATACAAGGGAATCCAGACACTTGACAACTGAACATCACAGTATTCTGCATTCATTTAACACTCACTAGACATGTGAAGAAATAGAAATTTTTGTATTGTCGAGAGACTATTCAGTAGGAAAACAGATTTGGAAATAAGAGATAGTGGAGCTAATATATTAAGGGATTGAAACACTTTGAAAACAATACTTACAACAGTCATGGTGAGGACAGAAACAAACTATAAAATGAACCCAATTGGGCTGTGAAGGTGGCTCAGTGGTAGAGTGCTTGCCTTGCATGCATGAGGCCCTGGGTTTGATTCCTCAGCACCACATAAGCAGAAGAAGCCAGAAGTGGTACTGTGGCTCAAGTGGTAGAGCACTAGCCTTGAGCTGAAAAGCTGAGGGACAGCACCCAGGGCCAGAGTTCAAGTCCCAAACTGGAAAAAAAAATGAACCCAATTGAACTCATACCTAAAAAAATAACATATCAAATGTAAACTCACCAAATATACTCATTAAATGAGTAGACATTGCAGTAAAAAGAAATCTTGGCATTGAGTTAAGAGAGGAAACAATACAAGCAAGTGAAGCAATACTGGAAAATTTTCCAAATTGGACAAAAGCTATCAATGCATGGATCTAAGTATTCTTTTTTCAGAGTGAGCCTTGAATCAAATCAGAGGCAATTAAGTCTATGTAGGAGTAATACAAAGTCAGATCACAATTGCATGTGATCAGTTTATTTCCTCTCAAAATCAAATTCACCTTTCAGTTATACATGCTATAATAGACTTGATTCTTCATATGGATTTTTCCAATGCAGTCAACACAATATTAAGCTTCATCAGTTGCAGGTGCTAGAGGCAGATTACATGGAAGGCAGATTTCTCTTCCTATTCCAGTTTGCTACATTTTGTTTTTTCTTACTTCAGCTAGGCAGCCTGTCAGGTGAACTTAAGTGACAACATCTTAATGGAATTCTGCCTTCCTGCGCGTGACAGCATGCAACCCCTAGGGACTTCTAGTTTAGGACTGAGATGGAACCTCAGCCTCTATGATACAAGTCCTCCACAAATTCGTCTTTCATGGAGTTCTCCCTGTCAGCCTTGGATACCCTTTTCAGGTTCTTTTTTTTTTTTTTTTTTATGAAATGAGTCACTTTTCTTTTACTGCTTTTAAGATTTCCTCCTTGTCTTTGTCTTCTGACAGACCGACATTGATGTATCTAGGTGTAGAATTCTTTAAATGTAGCTTACTTGGAGTGTCAAGATTCATGCGTGTGTTGACGGGTGTCTTTCATCAAATTGGGGAAGGTTCTGTCCTTTATGTCTTCATAACAAAAGTCCCACTATTGCCTAGCTTGTTAAACTTTGATGGAGACACATAACTTTCTAAAACTCAGTCATGTTAATTACTTTATTGGTTTCACTACATTCTCACTGTCTCCTCCTCAGTATCCACTATACCCTTCATTTAAATTAGAAGGAATGTCAGTTGTCAGCTATGCCCAGAATAAAGACTATACTCTCAACATTCTTTGCAGCTAAGTGTAGGTATTTTATTCACATTGGAATGTGGGTAGAACTTGCCCAGGCAACTGGTTGCTTCTTGGAAAGAAAGGAATTTGCTCTCCACTTCTGCTTTCTTTCTTTCCTAGGTAAAGTATCTGCCACTGTCTGAACAAATAACTAATTCCTCAGGAAAAGGGGAATAAAGAGTAATAATCAGGACTGATAACCACTCTAAACTATGAGCTGTGAAGCTATTGCCTATGAAACAAATCTGTCCCACCTTATTCTCTATTTTTTTTTAAACTACTAGGGTTTGAACTCAAGGCCTCACAACAGAACAGGTGCTCTACCTCTTGAGCCACATGTCAGTCCTTTTTACCTTAGTTATTGTTCAGGTAGGGCGTCACCAGCTTTGGACCTCAAGTTTTGTACCTGTGCCCCCCACAGAGTTGAAATTACAGACATACATCATTATTCCTAGGTTATTCATTGATATGGAGTCTTGCTAACTTCTTGCCCAGACTCTCCTGGAACTTACCCTTCTAAACTCTGAATCCAAGTGGCTAGGATTATAGGTGCATGCCACAATCCTTGATTCCATTCTCTACTTTCATAAATACTTTTGTGGGAACACAGTCAAGCCTATTGCTTCTTTCCACTGCTGTGGTGAAGTTGGATACTGGCAACTGAGGCTTACTGCTCCCTGTGTGGTCTCCTATGACCTCTGGAACACATTATCATCAACTGGGTGGCTAAAGTAAGCAGAAACAGATCCTCTCACAGTTCTGGAAGCTTGAAATCCAAAATCAGGCCCATAGGGCCCATAGGGCCCTATTTCCACTGAGGTCTCTAGGGAAGACTCTATTTGCTTAACCCTCACCCATCTGCTGGTAGCTATATGCATCCTTAATTAATGGTGGTGTTACTCCAATCTCTACCTTCCATTGCTTCCTCCTCTCCTGCTTTTTGTGCAACTTTTATAAGGATACTTGTTAGTGCATGTTGGTTCTACCCATATAATTTAGGATGAATCCTTATCTTAAGATCCCTAATTACAACTGTAAGAATGCTTTTGTAAAATGAGGTAGTGTATATAAGTTCCTGGCTTTATAATGTGGATATATCAGACCACTACTCTTTGAAAGCCTAGGTATTTATTACATAGACTACAAAAGTGCCATATCCAGGGCTGGGAAGGTGGCTCAGTGGTAGAGTGCTTGCCTTGCATGCATGAGGCCCTGGGTTTGATTCCTCAGCATCACATAAGCAGAAAAAGCTGGAAGTGGCGCTGTGGCTCAGGTGGGGGAGTGCTAGCCTTGAACTGAAGTGCTGAGGGACAGTGCCCAGGCCCAGAGTTCAGGTCCCACAACCAACAACAACAACAAAAAGTACCATATCCAAATACTATGGGACAAGGTGAAGAAAGCCATGCATTTCAGACTGTTGGAGATGGAAAATCAACAAAATGTTCTTAAAGAAAGTGATATTTGAGCTGAATATTGATGGTTGATTGCAAGGGGACCAGTTGGAGGGATTGCTTGACTTCTGAGTTGAGAAAGTGATGATTGTGTTGAATATGATATAAAATAGAAAATAATAGAAAACAGGCCAGGCTCTGGTGGCTCACACCTGTAATCCTAGCTACTCAAGAGGCTGAGATCTGAGGATCACAATTCAAAACCAGCCCAGGCAGGAAAGACCGTTAGACTCTTATCTCCAATAAACCACCAGAAAACCATAAGTGGCTCTGTGACTCAAGTGGTGGAGCGCTAGCCTTGAGCTGAAGAGCTGAGGGACAGGGTTCAGGCCCAGCATTCAAGCCCCATGACTGACAAAAAGAAAAAAAACAAACACAGAGAAAATAGACTTGGGTAGAGAAAGAGGGAGAGGTTATAATGTACCTGTTTAGTTTAGGAGTAGATTCAGTCATGTCTATACACCTGACTCCTGACTCATATATAATTCATTATATATGAGTCTGAACATCAGGAAAAATATTAGGACCAGAGTAGGATATTTTACACTTTTATCCCTTTTAAAGTCCTTATTTTATTAGTTATACTTATGTGTTCAAAATCTTTCCCTATGGATGAAGCAAAGATTCATTTTTATTAGCTTTTCAAGATGAAAGGACAGTGGAATATTATTCTTTACAATAACATTGTGATATGTTCATTACTATCAGGTAATGAAAATCAGCCACCACTTCTGTTTTGTTTTTCTTCCTACTTGCAAATACTAATTATTCAAATTATCCATGCATAGTGAATAAGAACATCACAGAGATTATTCATATACTTCCTGGTTTTGGAAGTCCAATTTATCCCATAGTAGATTGGACATTCAGGAAATGACTAAGACATGTGTCAAGCTCAATGATAAAATAAGCAAAGGAATCAGAATTCCACAAGTTGAGTATTTACAAGAGAGCAAAAATAAATATCTATTTTAAATAGATACTCAAATATTATACAGTGTTTGAATATCCAGTTTGTAGTTATATGATACATTTATTGTTTCACCTTTTGTTCTCATTTTGTAACAATTTGTAAAGAAAAACATCTTGTGTTGTCAATTATTAATAGTACTACCTCACATGATGTAGACCTCTTTGCTGAATTCTAGACATCAAAACTGAGAGGGTGTTTCTCTTAAGTTCTTTGACACATCATAATCTTTCTGACCTTAGAAATGGCATCCTAAAGGCTTTAAGATAACTAAAGAAGGAAATACAAATTTCACTTGCCATTATTGCTTTATTTCATTGTAGACAGAAACATATTTAACATAATTCAAACCTTTTAAATTTGATTGAGACTTACTTTGTTCTGGAGAATGTTCTATGTACATTGAGAGGAAGGTATATTCTATTGTAGAGTTGTAGAATGTTCTTTGTAGATGTAGAATGTTCACAGAAGAATATTTCTTTGTACATCTTAGAGCCAACTGGCCCTATTAAAATCCTCTCTTTTCTTTTGTCTATCTAGTTGTTCCATCCATTATTGAAAGTCATATAATTTATGTCACAAATATATTGAATTAAACAACACACTACTTAATCATCAATGAGCTAAAGAAGAAATAACAAGGGAACATTACAAAATACTTTGAGACTAATTAAAATGAATAACTTTAAATCATGTGTAATTAAAAAAAGTAGTACTCAGAGGGAAATTTGCTGCTGTACATGATTACATTGAAGAAAAAGAAAGACCAGGCACTAATGGCTCATAACCATAATCCTAACTACTAAGGACGCTGAGGTCTAAGGATCATAGTTTAAAGTCATCATGAAAAAAGAAAGATAGGAAGGAAGGATGAAAGAGAAAGAAGGAAAGAAAGAAGGGAAGAAAGAAAGAAAGAAAGAAAGAAAGAAAGAAAGAAAGAAAGAAAGAAAGAGTGAGGGAGGACAGAAGGAAGGAACCAAAGAAAGAGAAAAAGAAAGAAGAAAGGAAAGGAAGGAAGGAAGAAAGAAAGAAAAAAGAGGGAGGGAGGGAAGGAGGAAGAACAATAGGAAGGAATCAAAGAAAGAGAGAGAAAAATGAAAGAAGAAAGGAAGGAAGGAAGGAAGAAAGAAAGAAAGAAAGAAGGGGAAGGAGGGAAGAAGAAAGGGAGGGAGGGAGGAAGGAAAAAAGGAAGGAACAAAAGAGAGAGAAAAAAGGGGGAGAGGAGAAGGGAAGGAGGGAGAGAAGGAGGGTATGAGAGAAAACCAAACATTGGTTTTTGTGAAGATCAACAAAATTGACAATGTTTTTTGCCTAGGTTGACTAAGAACAAAAGAAAGCAAGCATAAAATAATAAAATCAAACATGAACATGCACACTACTATGTAATTAGCCATATACTGTGGCTTAAATGTCAATTTATCCATTTTATCTAAACTGCACACAATTGTTCATAATATTCTCTTGCAATAATGTTTGTTTTTTAAGGCCAATCATAATTGTTATGGGTTGAATTGTTTCCCCTCTCAAAATTCATGTGTCGAAAGCTCAGTACCATGGAATGGGACTGTATTTGCAGACAGGATTTGGTCTCTTTATGAAAAAGCTAAACTTTGGCAAAGAGATAAACATGCAGACAGTGAGCCAGAGGGAGGAGGATGTGAACACTCACAGAAAGAAGCCAGTTGTAACTGGATCGATGCATCTACAAGCAAAGAACTGCTAGCAAACACAAGAAGCTAGAAAAGGCATGGAAGATTTTCCTCTAAACTTGGAAGAGAAATCATAGCCCCACTTTGGACTTCTAGCTTCCCAACCTACATGACAATAAGGATCTGTTGTTTTAATCCACCTAGTTTTTTGGTACTCTGTTATAGCAACCTAGAAATTTAATACAGGAGGAACTCTTCATAAACTTAGATTCTTAGAGTTGACACAAATCACAATAATAGGGGGAAAAGTAGATTAATTAGGCTATCAAAAGTAAAATCTTTATACAGACAACTTGTACTACTTTGTACTTGATAGACTATCAAGATAATAAAAATCCAACCCATAGATTGGGAAACATTTGAAGACTATACATCTGATCAGAATACAGTATCAAGAACAGATAAGACGGGCGCCTGTCATCCTAGCTACTCAAGAGGCTGAGATATAAAGATCGCAGTTCAAAGCCAGCCCGGGCAGGAAAGTCTGTGAGACTCTTATCTCCAATAAAACGACCAGAAGACCGGAAGTGGCATTGTGGCTCCAGTGGTAGAGCACTAGCCTTGAGCTAAAGAGCTGAGGGACAGTGTCCAAGCCCAAAGTTCAAGCTCCACGACGACCACCACCAACAACAAAAAGGAATAGACAAAGATCTCTTACAATGCAAAGAATGTAGCAGATATTTTTCCAAATAGAAGACATAAATTTCCAACAAGCACATAGAAAGGTAGTGAATATTAAGTCATTAGTAGAATACAAATCAAAACCTGAATGACATGACATGATACCACTTCACATCCACTAGGATGGCTATAATTTTTTTAAAGAAAGGAGTGAGTGAAAATAAGAATACAGAGAAGTTGAAGCTTTCACACATTGCAGTAGGAAAGTCAAGCTCCCACAAGTTTATGGCTATGTGAGGACTCCTAGTCAATGTCATCTGAAGAAGGAACATCAGTTTAACCCAGTTACCTTGCAAAAAAGAAAAATCAAACAAATCTTTTTGTGACTACTTTTTTTTATTGTCAAGGTGATGTACAAAGGGTTTACAATTGCATAATTAAGATAATAAGTACATTTCTTGTCAAACTTGGTATCCCCTCCTCAGACAAGTCTTTAAGGAAGGATTGCAACAGTATCTAGACACAAGATAGCACCTAGAGACAACATAAAATAAAAGCCAATTGTCAAAGACAAAGTATCTTTTGTAGGTGGATCAGGAAGGGCCTGGATCAATGGGAAAGGATAAACTCTTCTTGTTTTTTTTTTTTTGTTTTTAATTTTTAGTCTTCAGGATTGAACCTGGGACCTTCCATGTATTGGCAAGTATTCTGCCACTGAACTAAAGTCCCAGCTCTAGCATCTCACAGCCTGAGTTAGAGTTCAAAGGCTGGGACCAGTATTCTAAACCTATGCCTTTGAGAAGGACTCTATGAGATGATAGAAAAGCCTGAATGTGTAATTGAACATTTAAAATGTGACTATCTGGACCACGAGAAAGGGTGTTTAATTTTGATTTTTAATTTACATGTAAGATTTTAATTTGAATGTAAGTCTGAATAAACATATGTCCAGTGATTATAATATTGGATAGAAAGTTGTTACATCTTACACCAGATTTTTACCCTGAAGGTACAAAAATCTCCAATATACCCGGAAATATATTTTTATATGCATATCCCTTGGAATGCAAAAAGAACTAACTACTTAGACCTTGACTTACTTATGTCTCAGAATTTCCATGTAATCTATATGGGCATTTCCATATACTGACCAGAGTCAGAAGTGTCTTTGTTTGTTGTAGTCTCTGAGAAAATAGAGATATGGCTTGGAATGGTAAATTAAAATAAATCTGTCTCTATGTTTTGTCCTAAGTCTATGAATAGTCTTGAGTTAAAGGATCTGTTATGAAAGGAATGTCTAAGAACTTAAGGTAGTGTTTGAAATTCAAGCCTAAACTTGCATATAGTTACTGAGTGTTCCCTAATCATCCCTTCACTAGAGAAATGGTTTGTGACCTCTATTAACCTCTCTCAATAGCAAGAGGGCATATTTTGGGAACACTGTTTTAGGAAATTACAAAAGAATTTTTATTAATCTGGGATAAATGTCATAATAAAATATTGAATACTTCAACTATGAATACTACATACTCCCCCAAATCAATTCTATTTCCTTAATGACAAAATTAATCACTTGATATGATTAAACAAATATGAGACAAGATTAAAATGATGATTTTCATTTCCTTATAGGTTAATTTTTAAATATTTAACAAAAATAGAATAAAAATCCATTATTCAAGGTGGTAGCAGAAGTTTAATTTAATTGTATGGTAACTGGGCTCCAAAATTTTGAACACTATTTTTAACATCCTTACCTCCTGATGAAGGCAATATTGGTATTTACATGAATTAAGTAAGTCATTGTTTTTCTATACCCACCTGGTAAAATGTCATGATTTTCCAAAAAGCCAAGGTCCAATAACTATTTCAAGGACTTTTTTTTAGCTAGACAAAAAGTCTTTCTTAAGAGAGCAGAATTTGTTCTGCTTCACTGTCTAATTTAATACAACTGAAATTGAAAATGTATTCTTTTCAGTACCTAGCAATCCTCAAAAGACCATTCTACCACTAGAATTTGTTCAGTGTGGATCCTCAATAAAAGGTAAACCAGGAATTTATTCAACCCACTTAACAATCTTCTTATTATATGAGACAAGGTCTCTTCTCCCATGTCACTTCTCACAGAATTGTATAATTCTCAGTGTTCTTCAAAGATCATTTTCCCAAGCCATATTTGTGATTTGAGATTGTTTTATCTGTGTAAACCTTCCTCACTCTCTTTTTCCCCAATTCTTCTTATTCAACCCTAAGCCAATGTCTATATTTGGAAAGATGGCTGACAACATACTAACGTGCTTTCCCATGGTGTCATGTTATAAATCTCCTTTCTCTGTTCTTAAAAAAGAAAAGAAAGATCATTTCCCTCCATTGTTCTCTTCTGGATGCAGATTAGACAGAGTGGAGGCTTTTTAAATGCAAATTTCCTGGAGCCCTGCTCCACAGTAATTTGACTATATGTGGGATACATGGACCTGACTAGAAGGCCCAAGCACTGATATCCTCAAGATTCAAAGATTCGAATGGCACCATTGAACAAGTCCATCCTGGAACCTGAAGAGGTGGTAGTTGACAAGCACATATAAGATTGATAACAGAGAGGACTCCAGGGTCCAATTAGGTAGGGAAAGGAGAAGGAACAGGAGACTGACCTTCTACAGAGGCACCCCCCCTCCTCTATATCTGTCTTTGTATTAGGGTTCTTCATATTTTGTTTGAAAAGAAAGTTCTACTGCTAAAGCATGCCAAATCTGAAATATCACTCCTCTCAAAATGTGAATAAGATGTGAACAACGTCTACATCCTGAGATATTTGTCAAAGTATTTCAGGATCCAGACACTAGTTCTACTATTAATGAAATGTGAAAACACTTAAAAGAACAGAGGAGTGTTTACTTTTGTCACATTTTTCATGTGTTTGATGAGCTCTCAGTATATATGGGAGCTAAAATATTTGCACTCTTCAAAAATATGTGTAGCAGATAAGAACCTTAAGCCACAAGTACAAGTTATCTAATTAAAAAAAAACGAACTGACAATAACTAATGTACATCCTATTACCCTAATATCTAACATTAAGGACACCCAGCCCTACCCATGGCTGTACCTAATCTGAAGACTTTAGTGTACTACAAGACCCACATCCATCACCTTTTCTGTTTTGCTCCCCATCACACTGTCAAGAGAGGACCCATGTTGTTTGCCAGCCCTCCTGACTCCATGCCAGAAGTGAGACACAGCTATTCTCTACTGTTGGCTCCCCAAAGATTTCTGTAAGGCCAAAGCCAGCAGTGGGATCAAGTTGGCATAGAGTCTCACTCTGGAAAATTCCAGGGACTAAAGATTAGTCTTCAGTTTCTTTCTAAAGAAGAGTGGGCAGGAAAATTGTCTTAAATCAAGAACATTTTTTTCCTACAAACTATTACTCACTTTTGAAGCTGTCACAATCCAGAATCTTGCAGCTTAAATTATCTTTTTTTTCACAAGACAATTGTTTGGAAACTATCTTAAGATGGCCTATTTTAAGAAAGCCTATCTTAAGATGCAAGTGTGGAAAATGTTGGCCTGTTCTTCCCTTCTCTTGAATCAGTTCCCCCCAGAGACCCCCTCTAAGTGAGAGGAATGTTGGGGATACCCAGGAGAATAGGAAAGATCATATCAGTGAATACCCCCAGTATCTTGTCTTTCTACACAGGCAGATTGCTTGGGTTTTGATGAATTCTGCATCTCTCCATCTCTATTTCATTCTTTTCTCCTTTAACAGGACCTAGTAGAAGATAAATTTTTATCATGATTCTATAGACTAGAAATATTAGTTTCTATTCTGCCATATCCACTGCTCAGGAATAGGGGTCTTGTTTGACTACTTGGTTTCCTTACCCATTATCAATAATTAGCTCAGAGATGTACAACAGACCCAAGGGCAACCAGTCAGTAGACTTATGAGCAACTAGCATCTGCATGGACTTGGTGGAGAAATGAACAGGGTAGTTCTGAACTTTGTAATAAGAATTCAGACATTATAAAACTCAGTCAGCCGTGCCAGTGGCTCATGCCTGTAATCCTAGCTACTCAGGAGGCTGAGATCTGAGGATCACTGGTTCAAAACCAGGCTGGTAGGAAAGTCCATGAGACTTATCTCTAATTAACCATCAGAAAACTGGAAGTGGCTCTGTGGCTCAAATGGTAGAATGGTAGCCTTGAGCTGAAGAGCTCAGGGACAGTACCCAGGCCCAGAGTTCAAGCCCCACAACAGACAAATATAAATAAAACTCAGACAATCAAAGTTTCAAGTAGCTGGAGCTTGGTGGAGCAGGTTTGTAATCCCAGGTACTTCAAAGGCTGAAGCTGGAGGATTGCAAGTTAGAGACCATCATGGGCAAAGATAGCAAGATGTTACCTCAAAAACAAAATACAAACAAAAGGGCTGGGGATATGGCGTAAGTGGTAAAGAGCTTACCTAGCAAATACAAGGCCCTGAGTTCATCCCTAATACAACAACAACAACAACAACAACAATGAAAGTCACAAAGTAGGGTAGAAGCTTGAAACGATCAATTGGAAGTATAGGGGAGCCAAACTTAAGAATAAATAGGAAGCCAGACATTAGGAGCTCATGCCTGTAATTCAGGCTACCCAGGAGACTGAGACCTAAGATCACCATTCAAAGCCAGCCCAGGCAGAATAATCCAAGGGACTCTTATCACCAATTGATTGTTTTTTTCCTTCAGGGACAATTACTGCTTATCTTTGATACTTGTGTGGCCATCTTGAGTCTTATTAGTTGTAGCTTCGTCTAGTTGTAAGAAGCTTCAACTCTATAAACTTCTAGCCTTGTGGCCTCAACTAGTGTTTTATGACAAAATTGTTGAAAGTATGCTTTAATGGATAAAAGCTTAGAGAACCAGAGTTTATTTGCCCTTCCCTGCCTTCAGTGCTCTGTATCTGTCTCATCCGTCTACCTTCTCTCTGGTCTGTCAGCTTAACACCAGTTCTTACACCAACCACAAGTATGCCATTTTCTATGCCATTTTTTCTCTTCCTCCTCATTAATGGCAAATTCCCTAGAATATTACAGACCTCTACAGCATTTGCTTATAGTGATTAATAATTCCCTCTTTGAGGGGTAGCTAGAACTCTAGCTGATTCATTATCTTAAACAAAAGGCTTAACCTGTGTTGGTAGTTGTAGATGCTGTTGTGATGATTAAAAGAGCTATTTTTCTGCTTGTGTCCTCATTAACTATGATCCCAATTGGTCTGAGGTGGTATTGTGCAAGACACTAGAAAAATCAATCATAATTAGTTCTGTGAAAACATTTTGTGGCATTCTCCACCTAAACTAATTTGATTTCTGACATTGTTTTCCTATATGTATCTTTAAAATTTCAGAGTGCTGTGTTTTAAACTAGGAGAAGAATTCTCCAAGCAATGTGTGGAATGAGAAAAAGTAAAAAAGAAAATCATTCTTGGTTGGGGAAAAATGACTTTCTGTTACCTTTCAATGGAGGAAAAAGCTAGGCCATGCCCATTTATCATCACTGAGGACAAATGTTAGTTAACCTCCTAAACACCTTCAAAATGTCTTTCCACATAATCACATGTTTTTAAAAAAGAGTCAGTTGTGTCCAATAGTGCACTCAGTATATTTCCCTAGACAGAAAACATTGTAAAGTTTAACTGAGAGGCAAAGAAAAACTGAAATATTTCTAGTTACACAACAAAAGCTCCATGTAGAAACTGTTAAGTGTGGCTACCAAAATCAGCCCTCAAAAGGCCCAAACCCAGCTTTTACCTGAACAGTACTTGAATAGTTTAGTACATACTTACTACAAGTGCCTGTTTTATATTGATTGATACAAATGCCCAAGAATTCTGCCAAAATATTCTATAGAACAAGTGGAAAGCTTGCCTAAAGCACATGACTAGAGATCCAACAGCCATTTCACTCAAAGTGGGACATTTAATCCCAATACAAAATTTCTAAGAAAGTATGGAATGTCTTGCACTAGTGTCTTCCTATGTCAGTGGAAATATCCACCAATTTTCTTGACATATACAGTAGCAAGGCAGATACTGAATCAGAGTAGAATAACTGTGGCAGTTTTTAAACACTCTGCAATTCTTCTCTGTTCCTTTTCTTTAATCTTTTTTTTTTTTTTTGTCGGTTGTGGGGCTTGAACTCAGGATTTCAAACTATGACCCTCAGATCTCAGCCTCCTCAGTAGCTAGGATTACAGGCATGAGCCATCGGTGCCTGGCTCAGCAATGGTTTTTCTTGAACTCAGGCTCTAGAGTTCTCATTTGGCATGCTTAAGATTGATGTTCTGCCACTCCATTTTGGCTTTTGTGTGGCTAATTGACAATGGAATCTCAATGATTTACACCGCTCTGGCTGGCTTCAAACTATTGCTTTAGAACATTTCAGATTGTTATGAAAATTTCAAGCTTAGATCTGAAAAGTAAATGAGTCCATTAACTTCCAAATTGTTTTCTTTAAAGACTACCAGTTCCAAAATAGTTTCAGATAGGATGAGGTCAAAAACCAATGTCTTTCCTGCTTTTACTATTTATTTAATAGATGTATTCTATTAAATATAACTTTTAAAAATATACCTAGCCAAGCGCTGGTGGCTCATGCCTGTAATCCTAGCTATTCAGGAGGCTGAGATCTGAGGATCGCGGTTCAAAGCCAGCCTAGGCAGGAAAGTCCGTGAAACTCTTATCTCCAATAAACCACCAGAAAACTGGAAGTGGCACTGTAGCTCAAGTGGTAGAGCACTCGCATAAACATGCATAAACATGAATAATTAGGTGTCTAGTAAGAAGAACAGGGTCATGCATATAAAAACGCAGGCAATACAGTATTTTTAGATTGCTTCAAGTTATCACCAAAATGTATTTGAAGAAAGTTCATCCACTTCTTTGTATTACTAATTCAAATTTGTCTGTGAAAATTTTCAGAATTGTTTTTCAAGTACCACACTGTCAGGTAATATTTTACATAACATGCTAAAAAGTATCAAATTAAATACAAGTAAGAACAAGAAATTTAAAAAAAAAAGAAATAGGCCATTTGAGAGGCTATATGGATGCTAGTAAGTTCTAAGCAGCTGTTTGTACAGAGATAACATAAAAATTCAGTCCTTTTAGGCAAATCAATTATAACACTTGTGAATCAAATAACTCTTAATGACTGAGTTAACATAGTGGAGTCTATATTTTTAAAGGTACAAGTAAGATATTTCTAACTCATTGTTTTCATTTTCATTTAAACAGACAAAAGCTATATTTCATTTCTTGGAAAAAATCTGACTATTGGAACAATCTTTTTAATCCATTCTCTTCTTTAAAAGACAAATTTTATTAAATTCATCTTTAATTCACCCACAAACTCCTTACTTTTTATAATCCATAATTTTAAAACAAAAAGTGTTTTTCTTTTTTAGTAAAGATAGCTTATTTATTTGGTTTTGTCATTATCGGATAGTGTTATGGCAACTCAAAATTCTAGAGAGTGATCATTTTTACTGCATGTGGGTTACTGTTTTTCACATCTATAAAATATAAAGAGAAATAGCTCACATAAATAAATTCAAATGGCTCAGGCATATCACTGTTACAAAAATTTATTTTCACTACCTATAATAATAGATGGAAATGAGGATATATATATTGGGCTGGGTTCCTATTAAGGCATGGAGAAACTGTAGAGGCTTTTAAAATCAGTGTTTTAATACAAGCTTTTTTTATTTCCATTTATCTCAAAAGCATTCTTTCAAAAATTGACTTACATATGCTTACGTATATTTATTTCTCCAAATGAGAGATGAAGTCTGTGATTGCAGGCAAAGGCATTCTGTACTGAAACTCTTTACAGATTTCCTCACTTTGGAGCCCAAACCAAAGACAATATTCAATAAATGCTCATAGAGAATAGATAACAAATAATATCTTAAGCACTTCACTTACATCTTTTATTGCAGTCACAGTAACCTCTAAAGGAGCAAGGTCAAGTCAATTGATCATTTTTAGAGGGGTACTATTCATATGTGGTGAGATCAGGTCTCAACTCTTCTTAGCAAATCCCCCTTCTTACCTTTCCATTCCTAAGCTGTACCTCATCTCACACTAAGAAAATGAATAGACGTTGTTCAGTGTTTTGTTGTTACTTTCCTTGCAAAATAAATATGCTCTGTAACTGTGAGAGTTTATTCATATACTTATTACAATATCTTTTTATTTGCTTCAGAATGCTAGGGTTTGTATATGCATGCATGCATTTGCTTGTTGTCTATCATCCCAACTAGACCAAAAGTTCACAAGGCAGTGTCTACAGGATACTGCTGTTTTCTTATTAATTCGCTGTTAAGACTTTGAAATAAATAGGCCAATAGTAGCCAAATGATACACACACACACACACACACACACACACACACACACACACACAGAAAGTTTCAAATATAGTTAAAGCTCATTATATCCCTTCCATTTTAATTGCCAAAAGAACAATGCATGCTTTTAAAAAATAAAACAAAAAAACTCTGCCTTTCTGGTAAAGATGACTGTAGCTATAGCTATGGTGAATGCTCCAAAATCCCACCTCTCCCTATCCCCAAAGGACATTTTCATGACTCTTGTTTGTTACCAGAGTTCAGTTTTATCCAAGTTAAGTGACTGCTTTATAATGAGTATTGAATAAACACTAGCTGATTGCTAAGCATTACAGAAATGTTTCCAATTCTGTCCCCATTCCTAAGCTATGAAAGTACTGTGAAGTGTGTTTGCCCTGAGAAGGAGGTGGCCTTGAGCAAATGCCACCTCCTAGCCAGCACTTAGGATCTTACCCTCACACATTGGTCACTCTCAGGGCCCAAGAACTGAAATTTGTTCTCAACGATTAGCTGTTTCTCTCATTCAGATATTGTTCCCAATAAAATCTGACATCTTCCTCTGCAGTTGACATCCCCTACTTATGAAAAATAAAGCCTTGGGCTGGGAAGGTGGCTCAGTGGTACAGCACTTGCCTTGCAAGCCTGAGGCCCTGGGTTCGATTCCTCAGCACCATATAAGCAAAAAGAAAAAAAGCCGGAAGTGGCGCTGTGGCTCAAGTGGTAGAGCGCTAGCCTTGAGCTGAAGAGCTGAGGGACAGCGCCCAGGCCCAGAGTTCAGGCCCCACAACCGGACAAAAAAAAAAAAAAAAAAAAGAAAAAGAAAAATAAAGCCTTGGAAGAAAATTCTAAACACTACCTCCAAATTTTTCCTCAGTTACCTCAGTAAGAAAGCTCCAGTGCATCTTACAAACCAGATACAAATTTCCTTTGTTTTAATATAAAAAAATTCTGAAACGTTACTAAAAATTTTAACTTGGGATTTCCTTTCTTTAGTTCTTTCTACTGACTTGAATAAAACTTTCTCCATAGCATGTAAAAGCATGAAAGCTTTGTGAAATGTGATGAAGAGGGGATATTCCCACGAGTTGGTCCCAAAATATGATTATTAGCTTTACTTTTAGTTAGGTTATGGATTTCCTCTCTGCTTTTATGTTCTTATCTATAAAATGATCATGGGAATTTTTATTCTTATCTAATTTATTAGACAAATCAAGATATTTCTAAGGATAAAAAAATGCTTTTTGAGAACTATGCAGAAGCAGCAAAGTTTTAACTGGTACCACTTTGAGCAAATCTTGGATAAGGTTACCCAACCTTAAACGGAACAGTCTCATGCTATTTATTTGCAGGCATCTTATTCTCCATCCCTCTCCTCTGGCAAACCTTAATCTGTTTCTCATTGCTATAGGCTTTCTGTTTGTTTGTGGTTTTCCTTTCTAACCAAGTCATCTAAATGGAATCCTATAGAAGGTAGCATTTTCAATCTAGTTTCTTTCATCAATACAAGGTGTTTGAAATTCATCTGAGTGGTTGTAACATCATTCTTTTCATTTTTATTGAATAGTATTCTGTTGGATGGTCTATCACAATTCTGTTTACATATGTTTTGGGATTTTACTTTTAGCTATATGGAAGAGAATGCCTTTCTATGTAAATATTTTTACAAGGGTTATCATTTCATGGAGGTAAATACCCAGGAATAAGATTTCTGGATCATATATGTACATTCGACTCTGTAAGACACTGCCAATGCTCTCCAGAATGCCCCCGCCATGTTCTATATCATGTGTTTCCAATTGCAGTGACAGAGAGTTCCAGTAGCAGAGCATTTGATGATTTGTTTTAAAAGAGCTCTAATAGTGATAAAAATCATTATCATTTTAATTAGCATCCTCCATTTGATTAATGTTGAGATGTTGAAGATCTCTTGATGTACCTATTTGCTTTCTGTATTTTCTCTTTGGTGAAGCATCTGCTCAAATCTATATAGATTTGATATCTGCTCAAATCTTTTGCCCCTTTTTTATTTGGGAAAGTCATTGTGCCATTGTTAAGTTTTTGTCATTATTATTGATTGCATTTATACATATTATATTGACTTCAGAAGTACAATATGAAATCAGATAATGTATAGCAATGGTGGTTACTTTACAGGCAAGAAAATAAGAACTAAAGATGATATTTACTCACCCAAGATGACAGAAGTAACATGAAATAAAAGCAAGCTTAGATTTAATTTCCAGAGCAAAGTTTCCCACTTTAAATGGTAAAAATCAGCATACTATTTCTTTTTCCTATGTTTTTATTATTTTATTTTTAAGTTGGCATATAATTGTTCTGCAAAAGGATTTCAATGAGATAAATACATGTATACATACATGTCTCCATTGTTCCCCTCCTTCCTCCATCATTTCCAAACAACATAAATGCTATATTCCTCTCAATCCTCATCAGTCCTGGCATCCCCTCTTCTTAAAAGGATTCTATGCACTGAAGTCTTTTCATGTAGTATATATTATTTGAAGATTCATTATTTCACTCTTTTTCACAGACTAAAAGTTTGATGAAGTATAATTTATTATTGTTTTTCTTTGTGGACTCGATTTTTAGCATTGTCTGCAACCTGCCTAATCCAAGGTCATGAAAATGTTCACCACTGGTTTCTTTTAAAAGTTTTAGAGTACTGAATTTTTAATTTAAATGAAATGGTTTAAAAAACAACCTATTTTAGTTAATTTTTAATAAAGAGTTTAGTTTGGATTTATTTGTCTGTGGGTTTTCTGTTTTGGTTTGGCTTGGTTTGATTTTCTATGTATGTCCACGTGCTCCATCTGCTTATATTGATGAAACTGTCTATAGCATTGAATTTCTTTCACATCTTTGCCAAAAATTGTATTTTATCTCCTTCAATGTCCATAAATAAAGCACCACTAAGTAAATTGTGAGTGGCACCACAAATTAAAATATTATGAAGATAAGAGGAGGAGACAGAGAAGAAACAAGGTGAAAGAAATTTACATATAACATTGTTCATGCATAGAATATCTGAGAAAGGATAAATTGGCTTTCTCTGAGGAATGGAAATAACTGGAGAAAGAGTGGGAAGAAAGTTTTTCACTGCATCATTTTTGGTGCGTTTTGGTTTAAGTTGCACGTATATGTTATCCAATTGGAAAAGTGAATTAATGATTGTTTTACAAGTTATAGAATCCTACATTTCACAACCACAGGCTAATGAAACCCATTCTTCCTTCAGTATCTTGCTCTCTCCATTTTCAGCACAAAAGACAATGAGCCTCAAAGGATGGTGATACCATCCATGTTTGTGCCATAGGGTAGTTGAAGGGAGCTTGTGCAATGATCAATTACCCCCAAAGGTTTACATTCTAAATATAGCCTAAGCACAGCAACAGTAGCAAATAGTCACGGTCTACAGTCTATGACAAGCACATTGGAATAATAAGAGTTATGGGGTAAAAACTCTCAACAGAACTCCCCTTAATGTTGTAGGACCCTATATAAAGAGGGAGATGAAGGTAATTTCTTTAATCCCAGTATACATTTCATTGTAGTATATTATCTCTTTCCTGTGCTGTTTTCTTTTTAATTGAGTCAGCAGGCTGAATATCTTCTCAGCGTTGTGCAACCTACAACAGCCTGTCTTCCAAAATAATTGTTGAGGTTCATCTACAAAAGACTGAAGCTTTCCAATCAATGCAAATACAAAGACACACTATAAATAAGCTGTGCATTCGCTCTCATAGATTTCTGTGTCAGATCTCCAGAGAAAAATCTATTATTCCTCCAAATGAGTTTTCTGATCACTTAAACAAATAGAGCATTCCATTCCACTCATTACTTGTCATAATAAATACTTTCAAATTAATGTATGACACAGTTAATATGTACGACACTGCTGTTTCCTTATAAATTTCCTGTCAAACTTGGAAATAAATAGGCTCATATAGCAGAATGGATCTATATAGTTTCAAATATATTTAAAGATCATATTATTCCTTCCATTCTAATTTCTGAAGGAATAACAAATACATAATAAAATGTCTACTTTCCCGAGTATAATTTCTCAAATCTAATGAGAAATACAGGACACTAAAAATGTAAAGCCTCAAAACTGAAATCTTGCAGTGTTTTTGCAACAAATATTAACTTCTCTCTCATGTTCAAATATTGAACTTAATAGACATGAAAATTCCCCATAGTTTTGATGTTACATTAAAGTAGTTTAAAAAGTGAGGAAGGCAGGGAGAAAATTAAAATCTTCTTCTGTATGGAAGAAGCTATTTTCTACAAAGAAATCAAGGATGCCATCTATTCCAAGTTAACATGAAAATTAAGACAGATTTTACAGTATGATAAATTTTAAAAGAGATTATTTTATAAAAGTACTTGGATACCATGGCCAAACTCAAAAGTTAAGATGAAGAACAAATCCATGTTTCTTAAACAAGAGACACTAGCATGAAAGGTGATACACTTTTTGTTTATATTTTGCTTTTTGAGAAAAGCTAGATCCTTGGTATAACAATAAACACCTGTAGTATCATCTGTTCAGAAGGTAGAGGTGGAAAGATCGTAGTCTGAGTCCATTCTAGAAAATATAGCATGTACTCTATCTGAAAAAAACAAAAGAAAATGAAAGCAAAAGTGCTAATGTGTGGTTAAAATGTTTGTGCCTAAGAAGCATAAAGCCCTGAGTGCAATCCCTAGTACCACAAGTAAAAAAATCTGGTTGAGGGCTGGGAAGGTGGCTCAGTGGTAGAGTGCTTGCCTTGCATGCATGAGGCCCTGGGTTCGATTCCTCAGTACCACATAAGCAGAAAAGGCAGGAAGTGGCACTGTAGCTCAAGTGGTAGAGTGCTAGCCTTGAGCTGAAGAACTGAGGGACAGCGCCCAGGCCCACAGTTCAGGCCCCATGACTGGCCAAAAAAAAAAAAAATCTGGTTGGCTACAAACTCTAACATATGTGTTCTTAACCTCTCATATGGAACCTCTCTCAGAAGCAAGGTTCTCTCGATTTTAATTGGTAATTTCTCTTCCCTAATTCTCTTCCATTTACTTTCTGTTCAGTGATTTAGATTTTACAATAATTATAGTAAAATGTTATAGCACCTGGGTGACTGAGTGTAGACAAGGTCTAGGAGCCCATATCCCCAAGCTTCAAAGGAAAGTCAAGGTAATTTTAGTTTTAGCTATTTTTTTTTTTTTTTTTTGCTTATGTGGTGCTGAGGAATTGAACCCAGGCCCTCATGCATTGCAAGGCAAGCGCTCTACCACTGAGCCACCTTCCCAGCCCCAGTTTTAGCTAATTTTATGACTTAGCAAAACAAAACATCTCAGAAAGCACTAATCCAATTTCTAATGTGAATAACAAAGCTTCTTGGAAAGCTCACTGAGAAAAATACTAGAATGTTGTAACTAGAAAAATAGTTCTTAACAGGGGAGCATTTTCCCAAATGTGATAACTTGGACAAGTTGTTTTCAGTGGTTCAACTGAAATCTTTTCTTGTTTTCTGGTAATAATTAGAAAACAAGGTGAGTTGTTAACTAATTTCAAGACTGATTGAAAGTAAAATCTCAATGTTTTTAGGTCCTATTTGGTTAATTGGAGATTTTTGTAGCAAGAAGTGATCATAGAATAATCAGATTATTAAACTTCAAAATATCTAGGAAAGAATTTAAAATTTAATCACTTTCACTTCTTATGTCTTATTGGCCAAGATTTTATCATGTGTAAGAGAGTTATAAAGGAGGCAGGGTAGGGGCTGGGAAGGTGGCTCAGTGATAGAGCGCTTGCCTTGCATGCCTGAGGCCCTGGGTTCGATTTCTCAGCACCACATAAGCAAAAAGCAAAAAGCCGGAAGTGGCGCTGTGGCTCAAGTGGTAGAGCGCTAGCCTTGAGCTGAAGAGTTGAGGGACAGCGCCCAGGCCCAGAGTTCAGTCCCCACGACCGGACCCAAAAAAAAAAGGAGGCAGGGTAAAAGTGAATTGATCATATTTTCCATTTCTACAGTGAGAAAGAGGCATGCTCTTCCCGCAAGAAAAAAAATGCAATAATAATGAATATCAGACCATTACCAGAGTCTTCCTCACCAACTTCTCAAGTATCTTCAGGTACATGAAAAGAAATAGTTCATTTATCTAAGCCACTTAGAGTCAGGTTTCTGACCCTGAGAGCCAATTATATATAATATTACATTGTTTTTATTTAAATATTTACCCTAATTATAGAGTTCTCCTATTTTAGAATCTGAATTTGATTTTCCTACTTTTGTTTCAACTCAACCAAACATTCATGTTTGCTAATTATTGAGAGACTAACTGACCTCTTAAATCTTACAAATAGGGCTTTAGTACAATTTCAGAAAAAATTCGTTACTCTTTTGTAGGGTGCTTCATCTTTACCTTGTTTTCAATCTTTGAGTAAAAAATATTTTAGAGTTCAAGAGCAATAATATTCTCTCTTACTTCACATTCTCTACATGAATGCCATTCCAGTGCTCACTTCCTTTGTTCGTTAAAGATAAATTTAAAGTGAAGGCACAGAATAGAAAAACTGTTCTCAGTTGACAAGAAGAATTGGGAGTTAGAAATTTTCTTCTTAAACAAAGTAGGCTAGGGCTGGGAAGGTGGCTCAGTGGTTGAGCACTTGCCTTGCATGCAGGAGGCCCTGGGTTTGATTCCTGAGCACCACATAAGCAAAAAAATAAAAAACCGGAAGTGGCGCTGTGGCTTAAGTGGTAGAGTGCTAGCCTTGAGGTGAATTGCTGAGGGACAGCGCCCAGACCCAGAGTTCAGGCCCCAGGACCGGACCAAAAAAAAAAAAAAAGTAGGCTAATATTTCTTTAGTAAATTTTTAGTGACTTTTTAAGACTTCAACTATCTGTAAATTAATCTTTCCATTTTTCTAAATGCTGCTGTTTTATTTTTTTCCAAAAGCCAAGACAGATGGCATTTTATGCTTCATATTTAATCATAGCTGTACATGTGAGAAGCACACTTAATACCATTGGTGTGAATATTTTCAAAATTTTGCAGATCGTTTTATAAATTCAAAATATTCTCAACCTCCATAATTGGTTCAGAAATTAGATATCAACAAGGCAGCTGGACTGATCTGGAATAGGTGGTATGTAAGGTGAGCTTTGTAATCAAATTACCATTTTATGAAGAATATTAACATTCCTGCGTATAATTATAAAGAGTATTAACATTCCTGAGTATAATTATAGCCTAGTGAAAAATAATCTGATTAGAGAACTGAGGTGAATGTTCATCCTAACTGCACTTTTGAGCTCTCCTGGGTCATTCAAATATTTTCTTAACATCTGATATAGTGCAAATGAGTTGCTAAAATATGAAATTGACTTAGTATGTACCTAGTGCCTTCATGAAGAGGATAAAAATGTTTAGAAAAACTAGAAAATTTTTGGAAAAAAAGAAACCAAATCTAAATTTTAACCATTCCTCAGTTTCCCAAGCTCAATACTGTTGACAAGTTCAACTAAGTAATTCTTTCCTCTTGACCTCTTTTCAAGAGACCAATAGGATCTCCTTTCACTGTGATAACCAAAAATGTCTCCAAACATCAGCAAATACTGTCCTTAATTGAGAGCCCCTACTCACAATTAAAGCACTGAACTAGAAAATTCAGAGGACAGGAAATCAACAAAATCTAGACTGAGACATTCTACCCACTAAATAATCTGTTTTTTTTTTCCCTACCAAGACAGTAACCCATTGCAGTGTATGGTATATATTTTGACCCTGATACATAACAAGTAAAAGATCTAAGAATTCACTGACTGGATAGTTGATGAGTAATGAATTACTAGAATCATGAAATGTAGGACTGTTCTTCTAAAACTTATCTTTTAGAATGTCTGTTTTAGAATGTCTATTTCAGAAGAAGTGATGTGTAATTTGGGATTTGCTTCAAATTGATCCATGGCTAGAGTTGGGAGGAGGGAATCAACTTAAATAAAACAAGAATGAATATGAATTGACAGTGTTGAAATCAGAAAATACATTTATGAGAATTCATTGGACTGTTCTATTTCCTTTGAACTGTGCTGAATGTTTATCATAATAAATAGTTTTAAAGTATAACATTTTAATAACATTAGGCTCATATACTATTCCTACATCTGAAAGCTATTTAAGTTATAATTATTAAATTAATTTCCCAGAGAAACAAACAATGCATTTGCTTTAATCTAAGTTGGCTGTATCTATCACTCCAAAAGTATTATTAAATCACTACTTTCTATTAGGCAGACAGAACAAAATTTGGTACATAGTACATTTTTCTTTAGTATCAGTGTTATTCAGTAGTAGATACTACTGAAAAACATATTAACCCTGGATTTCTACACACAATTGATTTAAACTTCTCCTTTTAAGTACTTCCCAGTTGCTTCTTTAAGTTATTTAAAGAACCCAACTTGAGATGTAGGTATTATGCTACATCACTATCATTTCAGTATTCTGGAGGCCAAGGTTAAAGGACTACCAGTTTGAGGCCAAGGTCTCAAAACAAAGAAGCAAGCAAGCAAGCAAGCAAAGGAACAGAACCAACTTGGAAAACTATCTATTATAATATATGTAAGGTAACTCATGCTTCCTAGCACTAAAAAAGTTGGGCTACTTCTGCAATCACTGCTTAATTGAATAAATATATCCTGGGATCACAAAGTGTTTAGTTGCAAAACAATATAATTCTATTACTAGCTTGTATGAATCTATACTTTTCAACATGTTATAATCCTTCAAAAATATGAACATTTACAATGCTTTCTGGTTGCAATGTATAGCCATAGTACTCAAATGTTAATTTTGTGCTTACTATCTTTAATCAATGTTACCTGTCTGATCTAACATTGGTACCCCTACCAAATTCATGTATTGGCATCTAATGGCTGAAGTGACAGACATGAAGCCTTTAGGGAGATGACTAAATCATGTGGTTCCACCTCCTGAATGGGATTATTGCCCTTATAAAAAGTTGAATGAGGCCTGTCCTGCCCTTTCCTTCATCGGAGGACTCATAGGAGGCACCGTATATGATAGCAGATACTCATTAGACAATGAATCGGCTGACACCTTGACCACGGACTTCCCTGACTCTGCAATGAAAAACTTATTTGCGATACCTATAAATTACTTGTCTACAGTATTTTTTTTTTTTTTTTTTTTGTCGGTCATGGGGCTTGAACTCTGGGCCTGGGCGCTGTCCCTCAGCTCTTCAGCTCAAGGTGAGCGCTCTACCACTTGAGCTACAGCGCCACTTCCGGTTTTCTGGTGGTTTATTGGAGATAGGAGTCTCACGGTCTCTCCTGCCCGGGCTGGCTTTGAACCG
Source organism: Dipodomys merriami (assembly GCF_024711535.1). NCBI lineage: Eukaryota > Metazoa > Chordata > Mammalia > Rodentia > Heteromyidae > Dipodomys > Dipodomys merriami. The sequence continues at coordinate 24,467,048 of NW_027202715.1, forward strand.
CGATCCTCAGATCTCAGCCTCCTGAGTAGCTAGGATTACAGGCGTGAGCCACCAGCGCCCGGCTGTCTACAGTATTTTGTTATGAACAGGCTAAGACTGAAATTGGTCTCAAGTGGCAGTTTTCTATAATACTTAAAACCAATGGAAATAGCTTTGGAATTGGGTACTGTGTGGAGACTGGAAGAATCTGGAGGTATATATTGGAAAAAGCCTGTATTGCCAGGAATGACCATGATGGGCTATCCTGGTGAGAGTTCGGGAGAAGGCAGCTATGGAGAAAAACCTCCATATTCTTAGTGATTATCTGAGACTATTATTACAATGGACGTAGAAATACAGAAGGTAAAGGCCATGTTAATAAGGCCTTAGGTAGAAATGAGGAACAGATTATTGGCAACTGAAGGAAAATCTATCCTTGTTATAAAGTGGCAAAGAATTTCACCAAATTATATTTGCATCCTAGTACTTCATGGTAGACAGAACTTGCCAGCCATGAGATAGTTGGATATTTAACTAGAGATCAACTCTATTCTACTTGATTTGAAAAGGTTATACAGAACTGTCTAGAATCAAACAGATCTATTAAACTTTCAGCCAGGATGGTCACAGATTTTAAACTTCTGAGGTTTTGCAGTCCCCATTTCTTATTAATCTGCATCTGAATTGTGAAGAATAGATGAAACAGAACACACACCGTAGAACACAACTGCAACATAGGAATACCACTAAATATAAGCTGCTTCTGCTGCTGCTCTTATTATATGCTAAGTCTCATTCATATATTACATCATAAGCTCAGTGTAAATATTAAATTATCACTTAAACAAAGAACCTTTACTTCCATTTTTTGAATGGAAATACTCAAGAGGTATACAGAACACACACAAAATCCTTTTAGCTTATTTGTACTAAGGCTCATAGAAATAAGAGTACATGTCCAAAGTATGAAGCTAACATCATTAGGACAAAAATATTGCTTTTCAGTACCATAAGAAAAGAGAATTGATCCCAATTGAGTTAACTTATAAACGTTGCATTAAGAATAATTGGTTGGAAGATTTTCATAAAAGAGTTGCATTTCAGGACAATAACTGCTTATCTTTTTTTTCCTGCAGTTATTTTTTCCTTTTTCCCAATTTAGCTTTCATTCATCACTTAGCAATTGCTAAATGAAGTGATAAATTCTACAAATGCATAAGGCAATGACTTCTCTTACACATAACAACCTGGAAAGAAGCTTAACCCTTTCTTATGAAGCCAGCATCTCTTCAATATGCCTAAGGTGCAAAAGTTTGATTCATGCTTAATATTTCAATATATTCTAATATATTCTCTTTTTTTGGATCAGTTGTAGGGCTTGTACTCTGGGCCTGGGCACTGTCCCTCAGCTTTTCAGCTCAAGACAAGCACTCTACCACTTGAGCTATAGTGTGCCACTTCCAGTTTTCCGGTGGTTAACTGGAGATAAGAGTCTCACGAACTTTCCTTCCCGGGCTGGCTTTGAACAGCGATCCTCAGATCTCAGCCTTCTGAGTAGCTAGGATTACAAGTGTGAGCCACCAGCACCCAGCTCTAATATATTCTTCACTACAAGCTTGCTGATAATATGTTTTTATTATATCTTTGCTAAAAAAGAGCTTGTTTCTGAAGCTCTTGGATTCCAGTTTAAATTAATAGGAGATTTATATGCTAAACGAAGAGTCAGAAAAATCCAAACCAGGAACCAAAATAATTAAAAACATTAATAACTTAGTTTTATGCTTTTAGTTAAACATCTAGAAAATGAGTTTCCCTCTAACCAATGGTGTAATGATGAAAGGGATGTCTGTATTATGCAGTCAAGTGTGATTAATTTTAGAATAAATCCATTTTTATAAAGTATATTAGAAGCAGAACTAATAAAATTATTGTAGGAATACCATATTAGTATACAGTAATTAAAGACAAATGAGCATATGATGTTTAAGGGATGAAAACATGATTTATAATATTCATAAGGATTAATAACTTCCAAGAGAGTAACTAATTTCTTTAAACAGTTTCAGTTTATTAAAAAACAGAAGTGTGAAATGATTTGGTCTCATTTCATATTGACCCATGTTAGAAAAAAACAAGTTGATTATTAAAAAAGCAAATGGGAGCCAAGAGAAATAATCCATCCTAATTGATCATTAATTAATTTTGACTGGTTATTCTTGCTAGACATTTTTATTAAAATATTAATATTAAAAGTGCTTCAATAATTTAGTCAAGTGTGCAATATAAGTTATTTTAATGATACATGAATGATATCTTATTAACATTTTGAATACTAATGATTGAATGTTAATGAATGAATTTTGAATGAATAACTTTATTCATACAATCATAAATGTAGTGATCATAGAAACACATTCAAATTTATAGTCTTATTTAAAAAATGACTATTATGGCATCAAATATTTTATCTATTAATGTATAGCTTTTCTTGTTAATTTGAGGTTCACAATGTAGCCAAAGAAATAAATTATAGTGACTGAAAATTATTTGTCAACATGTAGAATTTCATGAACTTTAGCAATGAGCTTTAGAGTAGATGGAATCAAGCTTTTTGTGGTACTTCTTTTCTAAAAATATTAAGGCCTGAAAAGTCAGTAGACAAAATCCTAGGCTGAAAATGAATTCAGGAACCTAGGGACTGACTCTTGGCTTTTGAGAAATAGATGTGACTATTGTTCAAGAGCTCCATCTTAAAAGTAAGCATTTGCTTTATTTTTTGAAGAGAAAATTGCTGCTACTATATGGAAGGAAAAAACTCACTTTCTCAGTAGCTGCATGAATACATTTGTGCTATTGTAAGTAGCACTTTCTCAGCGGTCGAATGAATGTATTTGTCTTCTGATGGGTGCAGCTATACCATAGTACGGTCAAAGCACTGCTAAAGAAGTATTCTATTAAAAAAGACATTGCAACTGTCATGACCACTGAGCTCCAACTATAGTTAATCTCATATAAACTGTTATGATTAGATATGGAAGGCAGAAAAACAAGTGGCCTGCGTAGAACCTTTAGCACCAGGCAGTTTTTCTCCCTTACTCTTACCTTCACATATAACTGTCTATCCACCAACAATGACAGTTTTCAGGTTCACATCTGCAAAGAAAAGCCACAGCAAGATCCTTTTCTATATTGCTGTTGTAGCTAAGAGATGAACATAATGGAGATAGCCCTGGGGAAAATAATGTGTCTGAATGAAGCCTTTGCTAGTAGTGTGTCATTTTTAAATGAAGACAAGATATTGTGATCAACTACCATTAACAACCAATTCATGTCCTTTAATAAATGGTATCACCAACAAGAGGTCACCTTTTGTGAAATGCTATTTTTTTCAAGTACAGAACTTATGCCTCATGACATCACATAACATGTGTGGACATTTACACAAATAGGTAAGAGAAAGCTAGCAACTTATCATTTACGAAAGAAAGTTGCTTAGAGCTGGGTGCCGGTGGCTCATACCTGTAATCCTAGCTACTCATGAGGCTGCCATCTAAGGATCACGGTTCAAAACCAGTCCAGGTAGGAAAGTCTGTGAGACTTTTATCTCCAATAAACCACCAGAAAACCACAAGTGGTGCTATGGCTCAAGTGGTAGAGCATTTGCCTTTAGCTGAAGAGCTGAAGAACAGCGCCTAGACCCATAGTTCAAGCCCCACAACCGACAAAAAAAAGAAAGAAAGAAAGAAAAAAGAAAGAAAGGAAGGAAGGAGGGCTGGGAAGGTGGCTCAGTGGTAGAGCGCTTGCTTTGCATGCCTGAAGCCCTGGGTTCGATTCCTCAGCACCACATAAGCAAAAAGAAAAAAAAAGGAAGGAAGGAAGGAAGGAAGGAAAAGAAAATTCCTTAGGAAGAGATTACCAAAATGTGCTTAAGTATAGTAAGTTACTTTATTTTTATATTTTATTGTACTGTCTTTACAATTTTCTAGAAAATTGTACAATGGAATTAGATGGATATTCTCTAAGGCTTGTTATATTTTCTAAAATTCCATAATGTGAATATTCTTACTGTGAACCTCTTGTAAATTTTATCAAGAATCCTAAAAATTCTGACCTGCTTAAGTGATGAAGAAAGACACTTAATTTTCTTTTGCTGAAATTGTTATGCAATATATTTTTCTCTAGTCCGTAGGAAAATAGAGCATTATACCCACTTTGCATAGTTTACGAAAGCTACTAAAACTTCTCATGTTCAAAATACATATGGCAAATCTTAGGCTTATTCAACAAAATTAACCAGTCATCATTAGTTTTTAAATGAATTTCTAAAACAACCTAAATTATTATCAATTTCATTAAAAGTTTTAGAGATAAATATTTTATTAGAATAAGAAAATTTGTAGTTTCTCCTCTTCTTTTCTCCATGGATGAATTTTAAAATGGCAAAAAAGATGAACAAAATGAACTAAGGATATTAAAAATTTTTATATTTGTTTCTACACAAATTTTAACATGCAAAACTCATTTTGTTAAATTGCATTATATTAGAAAGTTACTATGGGAGTCATGATTTATTTAACCATTTTTTCTATCTTATTATTGTTATAAATTTGAAATTGCAGACACATATTTAGTTTTAGTAAATAATACATGTCCAAAGGGGGAAACTAATTTTACTCTAGTCATGTATCATCTAGTGTCGTCATTATTGTATATAATTTGTAAAGTTATCTTGAAATTATGAAACTATTAAGCAAAGATATAGAAAGTATAGGTATAGGACTGGGAAGGTAGCTCAGTGGTAGAGTGCTTGCCTTGCATGCATGAGGCCCTGGGTTCGATTCCTCAGCACCACATAAGCAAAAAGAAAAAAGCAGGAAGTGGCGCTGTGGCTCAAGTGGTAGAATGCTAGCCCTGAGCTGAAGAGCTGAGGGACAGCGCCCAGGCCCAGAGTTCAGGCCCCACGATTGGACCCAAAAGAAAAAAAGTATAGGTATAAACAAAACCATACAAGAAAATAAGATATTGGACATTGGGATGGAAATCAATTTAGCAGGAAGATCACTTGGTCTTTTCTTTTTAATACTAATGTAATATTTATTTCTGGCACAAAACATCTTTGCTTTATTATTGGTGAATATGAAATTGTAGATAGTAAGTGATTATATCATGACATTTCCCTATACATATAGAATCTACTTTGCATATTCACATTCTTATTCTTCCTTATCTTCCTCCAACCCTTTCCCTTTTTCCCTTCACCTTCTACATCCCAACTAGTCTCCCTTTTACTTTCATGACCATGTTTTGTTTACTTTTCCTTGTTTCTTTTTTCTCCCTTCTTCCACAAATAAGAAAAATCATGTGATACTCAGCTTTATGGAACTTGTTTATTTAATTTAACATGAGGAGCTCCAGTTCCATCCATTTTCCAGCAAATGGTAGAATTTCATTCTTCTTAATGGCTGAATAAAATGTGGTATATTATATTTAATATTTCTCCAATGGTTATTTCTGGGAACAGAAATAATTTAAAAGCCTGTTTGTATTCAATACTTTTAAACTATGAATTGAGTACATTTAGTATACAGCTTTCTTGAAAAATACTTAGAACTACACATTAAGAAACACATAATAAAGCTTTAGGTAAAATCTATTCTTACCTATATTTATACTTACTGAGGACAAAGAATGTCATTGCTATAGCAATTCACAAACACATAAAAAATAACTCTCTAAAAGTTGAAGGTTTTTTTGGGGCACAAAATTAAAGGTGTGTGTCCACTGACTATGTTCTGTAGCATGCAGAGTTGTTCTTTTAAAAAAAACAGGGTCCAGCAAGGAAGGTGGCTCAGTGGTAGAGTGCTTGCATGCATGAGGCCCTGGGTTCAAATCCTTAGCACCATATAAACAGAAGAAGCCAGTAGCTCAGTACTTGAGCCAGTGGACTAGCCTTGAGCTGAAGAGCTGAGGGACAGGGCTCAGGCCCCACCACTGACAAAAACAAAAAAACAAAAACAAAACAAAACAGGGTCATGGTGCTTGCCTGCAGATTTTTGGCTTCTGCACAGAAGTAAATTTTGCCTTGCTGAGACAATTCTTCATTTTCATCATTAGCTACACTTGAAGAATATATTTATAATAATGTTAAAGCTGGTGCTTGTGGCTCACACATGAATTCCTACCTACTCAGGAGTCAGAGATCTTAGTATTACACTTTGAAGCCAACCTGGAAAGGGAGCCCCAACACCCTGATTTCCAGACTTTTATCTCCTATTAGCTACCAAAAGAGCTAGTAAGGAGGTATGGTTCAAGTGGTAGCTCCTTAGTTTAGAGTAAAACCACTCAGGGGCCACGCCCATAGAAAGGAAAAGGGAATTTATCCTGTCTCAGAGACTTTGTGCAGTATAAATAGATTAGGGAGTACTTCCTTGATTTACTGTCGGTTGATACACACCACTTGATATACACCACAGCACCACTTGCAACTTTTTTCTTATGTGGTGCTGAGGAATCAAACCCAGGGCCTCAGGCATGCAAGGCAAGCACTCTACCAATGAGCCACCTTCCCAGCCCCGTGCTGAGACTTTTCTAGGACTTCTAGTCCTAGAGTCTAGGAGATAAGCTATACTAGAAGGATTACAAACAGTTGAGATTAACCTTGAAAAGGATGTCAGAAAGAACCAATGAAAAGCAAGACTGAGTACATTAGCAGGGGTTTAGAAGTTGTAACCCAAAGTCTCGCATTCTTATGTACATGTACACATACTAGTTTGCCTGTGTAGCATGATAGATAATGAAAAGCCTCATTTGAGGATAACAAACTGACTGAGTTTGCCTTTGTGCCAAGAAAAGAGAGGAGGTATTTGAACTAGACTTTGAATTATGGAGAAAATTGAATGAGCAAATATTTAAATCCAGGTAGCAGTTGTTAAGTGCCTACAAAATGCAGGAGATCAAAATCTCAACCTGTAAAGGTGACCAAAATGGTGCTTTTCTTAAAATCAGGAGCTTACATTTCTAAGAATATGACAGATACATAAAAAGTTATAGTACAGTATGCCAAGTGTTGTGGCAGAGATTTGTAGATAGTACATCAAGAACAAAGATAAATAAGGACTTGGTTCTGCATAAATTGAGTTCAAGGGACACTTCAGAGAAGAGGAAGAGTCTAATGGAAAGATAAAACTTGATATCAAGTAGACATTTATAGTTGACCAGTGGGGTCTAATGGGAATAGGAGAAACAAAAAGATATTTTCAAAAAGGGAAAAATCCATGCCTGAAAAGACTATTTAATAAAGCTCATATTTGTCCTTAGTTGTAAAAAAAAAATCAGGGTCACATTGTGTTATAAATGTCAAAAAATTTCTCATTGGTATTAATGTGCTATTTTATATTTAATTACTTCAAGTAAAAAATGGTGCTTGGTTAATAAATGAATGATCACTTTTCTGTAACAGAGGAATGTTATAAAGAAATAAAACTATATTTATGACAACGTTAATAGAAAGAAATTAGAATAGTAACCAGCAAAATTGAAGCAGTTGTTTAGCTTTAAAAATTATTTAACAGCTAATTTGAGCACAATTTGCAAGTAAGGTTCATACAGCCTAAAATGAAACCATTAGACTTCCCAATGGAAAACTAAGAACAAGATAAGTAGCCCATTCCAAGTGGCTAATAAGGGTAAGAACTCAGAGCTTCAGCTATAATTATTTGTTGTACATTGTTATCACTATTGTGATAGCACCAGTCAACACAATACTTCATAGATTTATGATGGAAACCTGCCATACTTGCTTAGAAATTCATAGCACAGCAAACTGCAAGACAAAAACAATCATCTCACAAGACTCTGGGTCTTGTCACTGGCAGAGATCAGTTTATATTCTTCCTTGATCATATACAACTGTTCTAACAGGTTCCTAAACCCTTGGAAGTGGTTGCAGGATGTCTTCCTGCCTTTAAACTTGCAGAAAATAACAGGAAAGGCATGCTGTAAGACATTTATTCTTACTAACGTGGTGACCTCATTGGAAGACAAAGATCAACCTCTAGGTGCTTAGAAGTTAGGGGACAGAGAAAGTCAGCTAAGGTTTGGAAAAAACAGTTTAATAAGCTCATTTGTATAGGATTTGTAGTTAGCAAACCAACTCATATTATCCTTGAAATCATATAACATAAACAATATAGTATTTTCTATGGACAAAACAAAATTGTCTTAATTCTAAAATTGTCTTTAATTTTATGTTCATTAGGTGCACTCTGAGGGTAGAATTTCAAAAGTATTTAAGGCTCATTCAATAAGTCTCTGATTGCAAGAGGGTGTGCATTGTTACTGAGAAATTTTACATGGTAATACCTTCCACTCCATTCTAAACTTATCAAGTCTTTCGTTCCACTGTTATCTGAGTGAAATCTTGAGTTTTCATACCTTTGAGTTTTCTTCTTGGGGTAGCATTGTATAGTTGTTAGTGATACTTCTGGCATATATTTGACATGCTTTAAATTTTTAAAACATTTTCACTTACACTGGATACCAAAAACTATGCAACCAACAGAAGAATTATTAGTCCTATATTACAGATTCAGAAACTAACATTTAAAGACACAATATAACTTGTTATGTAGAAGAGCCAAGAATCAACAACAACCAAGATACAGTGCTCCTGAGGATAAGATGGTTTATGTATATAGAGGCTATTTCTAAAGCCATGTGCCAGTGACCCATACCTTTATTCCTAACTACTAGGAGAAGGAGATCTGGCGCTCACACAGTTCAAAGCCAGCCCAGAAAGACAAAGCCAAGAGATTCTTATCTCCAATTAACTAGCAAAAAGCTAGAAGTAGCACTGTGGCTCAAGTGGTAGGATGCCACTGTTGAACAAAAACATCAAGTGAGAGTATTAAGCCCTGAGCTCAAGTCCCAATTCTGGCACCATAAGACAAAACAAAAAGGTATTTCCAGAACCAAACATAAAGAGAGAAATTGTCCTTTGTCTAACTCATACTATTAAAGCACATTGGGGAATAACTTAACTAGGAGAAGGTGCTGACACTGTCAGGGAGTGATCATTCATAAGGAGTCTTGGGACACAGAGGTAGCAGAATCAGCTAAGTTAGGACATGGGTCTATTTCTCTCTGCTGTCTGACAATTGTGTCTTCTGCTATCCATGGATGCATCTAGTTATTGTGGGATCTATCAGCTTTATGATATATCTGTGCAAATACTCCTAACATATTTTTGTAATGTTTTATCTTTACATATTCTCAAGCCACCTTCATTATCTTGACGTATGTTTAAATAATTATAGAAGATGTAAATTGTTGATGTGTTGAAAATAATTGCAATAAATTGTAAAACACTATACTGATAAATACTTACAATCATGCATTTAAAAATTATATGAATAGGGCCTGGGAAGGTGGCTCAGTAGTAGAGTGCTTACCTTGCATGCATGAGGCCCTGGGTTCCATTCCTCAGCACCACAAAAGCAGAAAAAGCCAGAAGTGGTGCTGGGGCTCAAATGGTAGAGCACTAGCCTTGAGCTGAAGAGCTGAGGGACAGTGCCCAGACCAAGTTCAGGCCCCACAACCGACTTAAAAAAATTATATGAATAGCTTAGCCTCGAAGATAGAAATTATACTTTGCTTATTTCCCTACCTAAACTTGTGGGCTTTTCCTCACTTCCCCACAGAATTTGATTCTAATGTATTTTATACATAGCAAGTCTTTATTGTTCACCTTATGTCTCTGTAACAAATATGATTATGTAAATTGAAATTATATGCATTTTTATATTTCATGGGATGGATAAATCCTTTTTTCCATTTTCTCAAGGGTTAATATGTTAGAATGAGTCAGGGGTCAACCTTGATTTCTCATCTGGTTTTCATTTCTATAAATGGAAGCATTAGGCCTCTGGTTCATTGCTTATAGCTACACCAACAATAATAATTTTAATTGCCCTTTCAGCCCCCACATGGTTTTTACAACCTGGAGTAATGCACTGGATGTGATGGCTTTCCTTTGTCATGTGGGAAAAGGATATTTTGAGAAGATTAGCAAGCAGGCAACTTGTTAGATCAATTTCAGGACAGGGAACATAAAATAAAGATCTTGATGATGTGTCCTTAAACTTGCACAGTCTTGGAAAGCAATTGTCCTAATTAGAGGAGCATTGATTCACATCACACAACTAATTCCTCTGACAGTGTTTCCTGGTTGTAAGAACTGATTATAATGTCACTTGAATTTCCTTGGGCTTGTGTGTAACATGCAGGTCATGTTGTCAGTAATAACTTAAATGACACATAATTTGTCTCTACCTGCTGACTTGCCATTATTTGGCAAATACCTCTAAGTCTCTAAGTCTTCCCCACTAATCCCAAGCACATCTTTGGACACCAGCACCAATACAATGTGTTTGAATTTCTCAGGCTTTCTTTTTTTGGTGGTGGGGGGGGGGGAATGGTCCGGTCGTGGGGCCTGAACTCTGGGCCTGGGCGCTGTCCCTCAGCTCTTCAGCTCAAGGCTAGCATTCTACCACTTGAGCCACAGTGCCACTTCCAGCTTTTTTTTCTTTATTGCTTATGTGGTACTGAGGAATCAAACCCAGGGCCTCAGGCATGCAAGGCAAGTGCTCTACCACTGAGCCACCTTCCCAGCCCCTTCCCAGGCTTTCTAATAATAAATGTGGACTGGCAATGGGTTCAATGCTAAGAAAATTTGTGGAGGCAAAAAAATATACTACCATTTTTCCAAGTAAGTGCCCTAGAATGTCAACTATCATGAAACTTTTGCAAGAGTGTTGTATACATTTAAAATAATTTCTTATTATGAAATGTTTGATGTATACAGAATAATGTATATATGTATAAATAGTGTATGTAAATATGGAAGTTACCAGGTAAGCATTAAAGAAGACCTGTGAAGACATCACTCACATAAATTAAAAGGTGACTATTAAGTAGCTTTACATCTGCAGACTCCATCTGTATCCCAGCCTCCTGCCTTCCCCTAGAGATGGCCACTAGATTAAATTTTGTCTTAAACATTGTGTTAGCTTTCTGTCTCTGTGACAAAATACTGGAGGAAAACAACTTAAAGAAGGAAAGATTTTTTTGGCTCATGTTTCAGAGGTTTTAATCCAAGTCATCTGATTCTATTGCTTTCAGCCCCTAGGCCCACAGCAAGGCACAAACATCATAGGGAGAAAGGGCACTATCATTGGGATTTATTGTCCTATAAAACATCTATTAGACCATTTGACTATTTCCAGTTGGATTTTTTATGGATTGTAGGATTGTTCTTGTTTGATTTTGAGGATAGAACCACTCCCTTATGCATGGTAGGCAAATGCTCTACCAATGAGCTAATGTTCCAGCTCTTTTTAACTTAGGGTTGCCTAAGTAGCCCAGGCTAACCTAAAACTTGCCATTGTCCCACATCTGGCCCTCAAGTAGCTGGGATGACAGGAGTGCACCACCACCACACATGTACTGTAGATATCATTTGTCAGTGACAGGTGATATGTCTTGAATATACCCCAATCTGTCTGAGTTCTGCAGTGTTAGTGGAGTTGCTTTCAGCCCTGATACGTTCTTGCTATGCTAGCTGTGGCTTATGTTTCTGTGGGATAAACAGTTTACAAAGCACCCTTGCAAATCTTATCGAGTCTCTCAACAACTTTTAAAGACAGGATGGGTATTATTATTTTTGTTTTATAGATAAGGAAACTGAGCGGCTTGCCCAAGGTTGTAAGTCCTCAAACTGCATTCCATGTCTTCCTTATGATTATATGATGCTTCAGCTCTTCTTAGATTATGTCTTATTCATTTAAGAAAATACCACTGCTTAGCATCTTACTGTCCTCTCTTTCTGTTTCTTTTCTCCTGTGGGCCTGTCTTTTGTGATGGTGTTTTGTGTTGTTTTTAAATTTTGTTTTGGAGACACTGGAGTTTGAACTCAGGATCTTGTACTTGGTGGCACATACTCTATCACTTGAACTATACCTCTAGTCCCCTTTTTCTTTTTAGTTTATTTCTTAAATAGGGCCTATATTTTCACTTTGGACAGTGATCCTCCTACCTATGTTTCCTGTGTAGCTAGAATTACAGATACTCACCATGGTGCCTGTTTTTGTTTGTTGAGACAGGGCCTCACTAACTTTGAGGAGGCAGGGACTAGTCTTAAATTTTGATCCTCCCAATATCTACATCCTAAATAGCTGAGATTGTAGGTTTGCACCACTGTGCTATATTCAAAATATAGTTCAAATTCAAGAAGATCATTATATTATCTGTAGGATGATTAGATGAGTGAAGACAGATACAAAAGCATAACCTATTTGGATATCTTTGTGAGAGTATATGGATATTAGAAACCACAAGAGTTTCCTACACTGTAATGAATCACATTAAAAAAAATGATGAGCTTTAACCTTTCGGTATTTGATGGTTGAGTCTATGTGTGTATGTAGGCTGATCCTGGGGCTTGAATTCAGGCCCTGGACTCTGTCCCTGAGCTTTGTTTTATCCTCTACCACTTGAGCCACAGCTTCACTTATGGATTTTTTTTGCTGGTTAACTGGAGATAAGAGTCTCATAGATTTTCCTGTCCAAGCTGGCTTGGCAATCTCAGTCTCCTGAGTAGCTAGAATTACAGGTGTGAGCCACTGGTGTCTGGCTTGATTCTATTTTTATATACATTACAAGTACCAAAGAACTATGCTTGATGAAACTAGCAGTAACAAGAAAGGACCTGAGGGTAAATATGGAAATAGAAGTCTTACTCTGAAGTATTTTAATCACTACATAGTTTAAGTACTTCTAGGACACAGAACTCAATGAATAAGAGAAAAACCCACATTCTATTTTCTCTAAAGAGAAAAGACTTTAACAGCAACTGCTTATATTCTACAGATAATTACTAAATATGTTATTTCCTAAATCACTTTCTTGTTAGTATGATAAATACATCTACAATAGTTGCCTAGTTTTTTTCTCATCAAATACTCTAATATCAGATTGGTAGCCTGTCTCCCCCCCCCTCCCTTTTCAAGAAATGCTGTCTTCCGCATGTATTTTTATCTAAGTCTGGGAGCTGTGTGTGTTATATGATAAATACTGTGTGTCTGATAATGAGCTCTCTGTATGTATTTCTTTAATGAGTAAGGTATTATAATAGGCTCATGCAGCTCAGATTAACAGAAGATAATTACACCACAACAGCAATAGCACAGGAGGTAGGCACTGGGGAAGGCGAATCTAATGACAATGGAATTCAGTCCTGTGTTTTCAGAGGACCACAAGCTCTGTCTTGGTAATTTTGAGTCTACATATATTAAAGTTGTGTGCAAGGCTGTGGGTCATTAGGAATGACTTATATAAGACTAATGACTAATATAAGAGGACAGTCTTTCCTAACTGGGCATCTTTTGGTATCACTTGGTCCTAAGCATCTCAGTGAGGGAAATTACCTATCTGAAAGGAAGAGCACTCATATTTCTAAAAAGTACCTGGTCAAACCAACCGCTTAGAAAGGCCTATGTGGTAAGTGGCGCTGTGGCTCAAGTGGTAGAGCGCTCGCCTTGAGCTGAAGAGCTGAGGGACAGCGTCCAGGTACAGAGTTCAAGCCCCACGACCGACAAAAAAAAAAAGGCCTATGTGGATCCTATGGCCCTGTCATTTTAAATCCACTTTGTGTAGGACAAGTGAAAGATGAGTGTGATCTTGGGACAGCAGGCCCAGAGGCTGTCTCAAGTGCATACAAATTAGGGTTACCCAATTCACACCAGGATGAAGTGAGACCCCCCCCCCAAGGGGTCTCATGGCGCCTGCGTCCATCCCAGAGTGATCTGTGGGGTCCAGGGGCCGCAGCTTCTGTGGTGTCAGAACCCTAACACTTCGGATGATCTCACACAGGATACAGGCAAAAGGATGCTAAAGCAAACACCCTCTCCACAACTAGGAGCTCAGAAGGCCACAGGTTGCTCGCTCACGCTCCATCTCGTGGCCCCGCCCACACAACAGGCCCCGCCCCCGAGCCTTTAAGTCCAGGAGTCGCCGCAGGCTTCCCGCAGGGTCGACCCTGAGAACTCGGGTCTCCAGACCCTCTCTGGCAGGGCCGCGGGACGCGCCCACTGCGCGTGCGCGCGGCGGTCTGGCCGCCACCCCCGCTGCGGGCACTTGGTACTGCCGGGCGGTTGGCGTCCTCCGCGTGTGCAGCCCGGGGCGGGCTTTTCAAATCTTCCCTCCGGAGGGGCGTCGACCGGCGGGCCGTGGCGCCGGGCATGGAGGGGCCGGCGCTCCGGGACCCCGCGCGCGGCCTGGCGGGGCTCGCGGCTCAGCAGGTGAGTGCCCGGGGCGGCTTGCCTCTCCGGCCCTCGGCCGGCGCGCGGTGTGGGCGTCGGGGAAGCGGCCCCGGGGCCCCGCGGGCCGGGAACAAAGGGAGGCGCCCGAGACCCGCACCCCGGGCCGCGGCCGGGCCTGGCCAGGGTGCACCCGAGCTTCTCCGCAAGGAAAGGGCGGCCGGGCGTGGGGGAGCGACGGTGCTGCCCCGCCCACCTGTCTGTCTGTCTGTCTGTCTGTCCGTCCGTCCGCTTGTCTGTCTGTCCGTTTGTCTGTCCGTCCGTCCGTCCGTCTGTCCGTCTGTCTGTCCGTCCGTCCGTCTGTCCGTCCGTCTGCCCGTCTGTCTGTCTGTCTGTCTGTCTGTCTGTCGGTCTGTCTGTCCGTCCGTCTGTCAGTCTGTCCGTCTGTCCGTCCGTCCGTCTGCCCGTCTGTCTGTCCGTCCGTCTTTCTGCCCGTCTGTCTTTCTGTCTGTCCGTCGTCTGTCTGTCCGCCTGTCTGTCCGTCTGTCTGTCTGTCTGTCCGTCTGTCTTTCATTTAATCTACTCACTTTTAAGTATATTTAAGGAGTGGTGCGCAGGGGTTTCATCTCCACACGGCAGTTTACGAGTTCGGTGCTTCTGGATCCAGATCCCCCCTTTCCCTCGTTCTCCCTAATCTCTCCCCTCCATCCCCTCACCTTTTCTTCCTTGTCCGCTGGTGCCCGTGGTGTCCTGGCCCGTGTAGGTGATGCACCGGGCGCCGATGCCCCTGGGTGGCCATCCAGACCCCTGAAGGGCAGTTTGGGCTTGGCTGTGGAGTTAATAGAAAGCGTATAGGTGAGGCGTGTTTGCCTCCGACGTGAGCTGCGGTGGGGCGGGCAGCAGCATCGGAGAAGCCCAGTGCCCACCCCAGAGCTTTAAGAGAAGTTGGGGAGGTGGGGAGGGGCAGGGCTGGTAGGGGATAAACAAAGGAGGAGGAGGTAACAAGTGTGCTCATTACCTTACTGGTGGAACTGTAACCCCTCTGTACAGCATCTTTACAATAAAAAATGTGTACTAAAAAAAAAAAGTTGAGCTTGCTAGTGGTTTTGGTGTTTTTTGTTTTTCCCCCATAAATACTTAGAAGGGAAAGTCGGAGGACACGGAATTGGATAGAAATTTGGTGTTTGTTTTTTTTTAATGTTATAGGTCATATGCGAAAATAATTTTATATTTTATTTCTTTATTTAGTCAGTCATGGGGCTTGAACTCTGGGCCTGGACATTAGTTCCTGAGACATTAGTTCAGCTCAAGGCTAGTGTTCTACCACTTGAGCCACAGTGCCACTTCGGTTTTCTGATTGGTTTATTGGAGATCAGAGTCTCATGGATTTTTCTTCCCCAGCTGGCTTTGAACCATGATCCTCAGATCTCAGCCTCCTGAGGAGCTAGGATGACAGACCTGAGCCACTAGTGCCTGGCTATATTTTATTATCTTTAAGTAGTTGTACAAAAGGGTTTTAATCTTAATCAATGTTACCCTATCACCATTCTCCCCCATCTCTCCCAACCCCACCAATCCCCTCAATTTTCCTAGTTGTCAAGTGTGTTAGAACCCTTTTTCCTTAATATAATTCATTATTATTTCTTGGTGATATCTTCATTTGAATATACTTATGTTCTTAGCCTTAATTTTAGGGTCTCAATGGAAAACTCTGCCCTTTAGCTGCATATTTATTCCGTTCTATTTTAATCTTTACTCTCTAGTATATATTCCAGACTTTTATCTGCATATAACCAATTCTTAAAATACATGAAATTTCTTTTTTTTATTGTGAAAATGCTGTACAGAGGGGTTACAATTACATGGGCAAGATAATGAGTACATTTCTTATCAAGCATTGTAGCCTCCTCCTTTGTTTCCCCTTCCCATCCCATCCTCCTCCCACCCCCCCCATCCAACCCTCCTCCCCCGCCCCACCAAAGTTGTAAAGTTCATTTTCAACATAACAACTTGTACCTCTCATTGTTGCAATGGGTCCACCTGTATTTAAACAATTTGTTTTTTCCCTTCCCCTCTACAAATGATAACAACATCAAATACAGTGAAAGCAGGGGTTATACCGTGGGGAGAAAACTCAACTTATACTGTATGTATTTTTCTGCAATTTTTCTCTATATCTTTATCTTGGTCTTTTAGTTAACCTGGGTTAAATGTGGGTGAGTGATGATTTCTACCAGGATTGCTTCTGAGATACTTTTTTTCTGTTTTGTCTTGCCAACAACTAACTTCAGTTTTTATATCAACAATGGGCTGTTTTCTTGGTCCTTTCCCTATGCCATTCTAGCTCTCAAAACCTATGAGAGCTCTTTTTCTAAAGTAATCTACATTACTTTTTTTTTTTTTTTTGTCAGTCGTGGGGCTTGAACTCTGGGCCTGAACGCTGTCCCTGAGCTCTTCAGCTCAAGGCTAGTGCTCTACCATTTGAGCCACAGTGCCACTTCCAGTTTTCTGGTGGTTTATTGGAATTGAGAGTTTCACGGGCTTTCCTGCCCTGCCTGGGCTGGCTTTGAACCATGATCCTCTGATCTAACCTCCTGAGTAGCTAGGATTACAGGCATGAGCCACTCATGCCCCATTTACTTTTATCTGCCAGTTTACAAGATCAGAACCTAAACTTGTATTTGACTTGATTATATGGAAGCTGTTGTCCAGAGCATTGAATCAGAAATTAAAAAAAGGATGTCTTGTTCAAATTGTCTGTTCTTAGAAACTTTCAAGCAAACACTTCTAAGAAAAATGCATACAGGAAACCATACTTTTATCACTGGTTGTAAAGGGCCTTGACTCTACCTGGCTATGTCTTATGGTTAAGGCAACAACAGTGATGATATTAACTGCTATTGAGGTTACCATTTTTTGCCCAGTGGGTGCCTTGATTTCACGATCATTATTCCTCACTGTGTGTATGTCACTAAACACCAGTTCCTCCTCCGCAGCACTGTATGTCCTTGTTAACTAAAAACAAGTCCTTTAGCTCCATAAAGTCTCTTTTGACTATAGCTAATAAGAGAGGCTTTCTTCTCCTGGTAAAAGCAGCTGTTTATGGAAAGAAATTACATGAAAGACTCCAGATGAGACAGGGACGAAAGAGAGCCATAGGAGTACATATGATTGAATTGTACCATATATATATATATATATATATATATATATATATATATATATATATATACATATTTAAAATGTCACAGTGAAACCTTTTGTAAAATAAATAATGAAACTAGTTGCAATAAACTTACTATTATTATTTTTTATTATTAACTGAATACATTCAAAGTATACTTTACAGTTGATCCTGGGAAGGCTGGCAGCCTTCCTAGATCACAGCTTACTAAGCCTGAAACCTGCCTCAGCAAGCAGGGTCCAAGATTATGTTGTATCTTAATTGGAGTGGGTAAACAGCCATACAGAAAAAAAATTCAGCTTTGCATGGAACTGTCTGTGGGGTACTATTTGTTGATATTGCCTAACTCTACCATCGTAGCTTGAAAGCAGCCATAGATGGTAATAATGGGTGTGGACATGTTCCAAAACAGCTATATTTACAAAATCAGATGCCAACCAGGCTGTAGTTTGCTAACTGGTACTCTAAAAGATGAAAGTGTAATAGAAATGTCTGCTAAATGTATCTTATTTCCCTAATGACTATTAAAACACATATTTTATCTTTTGAGCCCTGACTTTACATTTTATTTTTTCTACTATTTTCCTGAACCTCTATAATTGTATGGAGTCTTTTTCAATCAGTGATAGGGAGAGAACAATCTTAATTGCGAGTTTGGAAACCCTAGAAAACTGATTCCTCAAAGTGACCATGGCCACCTGCTGGCTCCTTAAGGTTGTTGCAACTTTAATAATTTTCTGTAGAATTTCACGTTAGAATTTCTCTAACGTCAGATGTTAAACTAATTAGAAGAACTTTAACAACAAACAAAACACCTCTGGTCCTATCTCCATATCTCCAGAGATCATCATTAGTTTGGATTAGGTTTAAGTTAACAGTCTTAGCTGGTTATCGGTGACCATGCCATTGTGGTTCAAAGCCACCCTGGGCAGGGCAGGAAAGTCTGTGAAACTCTTATCTCCAATAAACCACTCAGAAAACCGGAAGTGGCACTGTGGCTCAGGTGGTAGAGGGCTAGCCTTGAGCTGAAGAGCTGAGGGACAGCGTTCAGGCTCAGTTAAAACCCCATGACCAACCAAAAAACAACAACAACAACAACAACCCCAAAACAGTCATATACTTTTTATAAGGACGATTCTTCTGCTTCAGAAGATTCTAAAGCAGTGTAGGCTTTGAGAACCACTGTGTACTCACTCAACTGGCTATATTTAAAAAGCAAAGTTGAATTTAGTGGCACCAGATGGTGTTTATTTATATTTGAGTTGTGAGGCAAAGCTATTCATACCAGCTTCAAGTTGACCCCTGTGCATACTCTTCAAATACCAGCCAGGCTGCCAGAGTTTACATCTGCTGACATATGGGTCACATAGATAATTCTTGTAATTAATTGCTAATTACTTTAAAGAAGAATTTACTTGGACTGGCAAGTCATAAAATGATGAAATGCAATTGTTGAAACCTAGTCATGTGTAAAGAAGGAAAACTAGTAAATTGACTACATTTATATAGTACACCAGTTTTGATAACTCAAAACTTATAGCAATATAAGAGACAGTTTTTATGTGTTGATTACATGATGTAATTACAGAAGGTAATTAAACAGATCTGATTTCTGCATGTGAATAGTGTAGTTCAATAGTCAAGTTAAATAATCTGCTTTCCTTTTTTGGAGGGTAATCTGTCAGCTTGCCTTTTATCTACTTTAAAAATTCTTTTAATATTTGGAACTTTGCTATTCAATTCCATTTACATTTTTTAATTTGTATTTTGATAAAATGAGAATGTAATGGTGTGCATTTTTTTTAATCACAGAAGCCAGGTTGGTCATTTAACTTTTAGAAATAGGCACACTGGAATCATTGTTCAATCCTTGTATAGTAAAGAGTTACATTTACAATGTAAATGTTTATAATGTTTATAAGGTTATTGTGAAAAATGAAGACTGTACATTCTGTGTGTAGAATTTTGGTGTTACAAATAAAACTTGTATATGGAATCAACCATTACAAGATCATTAAATGGAAAAGACTTTCAGAACTAAACTACTTAGCTATTTCTGGATGTGTCTTACAACTAAAAAAAAAACATATCCTGAGTCTATGTTCTAAAACTCTGTTCATGCCTGTGGTATGTTCTAAGCACAGATTTTTCCCCCCTAAAGAATAACTTTTAATCTGTATTAAAAGTTTATATTTTATTTACATTGTTTAACATGTTGCTGATCTTTGGTTCATTTATTCAACATCTGTTCTTTCAGAAGGGTTTTCCTTGGTAAATTCAGTCCCCTTAGCTATATCTTATCATCCTATAATATAACTTGTCTAATATGTACTATTGCTCACATTATTGTGTTTCTTAAGGCTGTCATAACAAATGACCAACACTAGGTGGCTTAAAAAGGGAATTTTGTTCTATCATAATTCTAGAGTTTGTAAGTCTGTTATCAAGATATTGGGAGAGCCATGCTCCCACTTATGTCTGTGGGAGAATCTCCCTTGCCTTTTTCACCTCTGGTTGTTGTCATCAATCCTTGGTGTTCTTTGGCTTCTGTCTTCCCATAACATTCTCTGTGTCTGACTTCATCGGATCATTTTATAAGGACACTGTCTTTGGATTTGGGACCCATTTCTAATCCAGTATGATTTCATGTTAATTAATAACATCTTTAAAGCCTATATCCAACTAAGGTTTTATTCTGAGGCTATCTACATGCCTTTGGGGGCTACTATTTAACTAGTATGTTATGGTAAGAGCACATAATGTTTTTTACCTTTTTGTTCTGTTTATCCAGGCTTCCTAGTAGTAAAAGAAGTTAACGTTTTACAAAGAGCTTGTAAAATAGCTCTATTTTTATATTATCCCTTATTAAAACTTTCATTTCTTTCCCAATAAGGTACAAGTGAATGATAGTTAGTACATTTTCCATCTGTTGGGAGTAAAAAGGATAGGTTGTAATTTGGGGGTCTTGCTAACTATTTAAAATTCTCTTCTCTTTGTTTTAGCACTGCAGCATTCAAGAAAAAATAGACTTAGAAATTCGAATGCGAGAAGGAATATGGAAACTCCTTTCTCTGAGCACTCAAAAGGACCAAGTGTTACTTGCAGTTAAGAACCTTATGGTGTGCAATTCCCGAATAATGGCTTACACTTCGGAGCTCCGGAAATTAGAAGAGAGGATTGCCAATCAAACTGGAAGATGGTTAGTAGCATAGTTTACCTGTGACTTTTAATGTACTTAAGTATTTGAGTTGAAAACAGGAAATGAGGTTAGTGTAAATACAAATACCATATCACAAATCTTTTTAAAAAGTCACTCTGAAGCAGCAGTAGGCGTCATTTTGAAAGCGGACTAAAGGATGAACTAAGCATAAAGTAATAACTTTCATGGGACAATTGGTTGTGTTCAACATGTGACTATACAATAAAAGTAGTTGAGAAGCATATAATTCAAGAGATACAATATTTCAAGAAGAAAGACTGATAGCTAAGGATATGAAAATAAAATTTAGGGGCTGGAAAGGTGGCTCAGTGGTAGAGCACTTGCTTTGCATGCCTGAGGCCCTGGGTTCGATTCCTCAGCACCACATAAGCAAAAAAAAAAGCCGGAAGTGGTGCTATGGTTCAAGTGGTAGAGCGCTAGCCTTGAGCTGAAGAGCTGAGGGACAGTGCCCAGGCCCAGAGTTCAGGCCCCATGACCGGACCCCCCCCCCAAAAAAAAAAAGAAAATAAAATTTAAAAGGTTATTAAAAAGGTACTAGCTAAGAGTAATAGAGACTTGAATGTAGAAATTGAAATGAATGGGCATCAGATTATAAAGATATAAAAGCTTATGAACAGAGAAACTTTAAAGTCTGCCAGCACATCTACTCGTATAGTAATTATTAATGCTAGAGGAACAAAATCAGTTAAGGACATGTAACTAGCTAGTGACAGAAGCTAAGGAGAGAGGCTAAGGAGCCCTGCATTCTTTCCATCACTCCAGGTTGCCCTTTTGGATTAGATGTGTGAGTTGTATATGGGAATATATCCTATCCTATTTATAGTTTATAGTGTCAGATTTTAGTTAGACCTAAGAATCAGCTCAATTTAGTAGCTAGAGTTTGGTGTCCTTTTAGTATAATTTTATATCCTCCTTATAGTATGCCCCTTATTGTTTATGTTTCAATAAGCAAAAAATAGCCAGCTAGGTTTATGTATAATTTATAGGAAAGTCAGACTGATGCCAAAAAGTAAAGATAGAAAATTTTCTAGATTGAGTAGATGTTAGGGACCAGTTCACAGATTGAGTTAATTTTCTAGGCTTTTGACTAAAAAACCGGACTGTTTCCCTCCCTATTTTCCTGCATAACTCTCTTTAAAGACTATTCTGTCAATCCACTTCTCAAAAGACATACAATAGTCATCATTTACTGAAATTCCATTCTGTAGATAAGATAAGCCTTCTAGGATCTTAGCGGTCTAATTCAAAACTACTTTCATAGTCTTACTGCTCAATTTCTGCTCTACCAATTTATTGCAAACAAAAAGCTGTTTGATTTGTATTCCCAGAACACTTCTTGAATTTTCTTGTCTCTAGGGCCTTTTACTTAATTTAAGTGCCCTGTCTCCCATTCCCACTTGACAAAACCCTTGTGTTCTAAGACAATTGTAGCATCAGTTTTCTTTGTAATTCCTTCAAGGAAAGTGGTGATTTTGGTGTTGCAGAGGAAGGATCGTGTGAGGACTCAAAAAATGAATTCCTTCCTCCTAATTCTAAGAGCATCTGGTATGTGAATAGCTCACTATACCTTACTGCATTCTAAGAGCACATGTAAACACATATTTTCAATTAGATTATGAACTTTTGGGAAAATGGAACAATGTCTTGTTCTGATTGGTAAAGAGATATCACTTCTTCCTTCATAAGCTTTACTGTAAGGATTAATGACCAGAGCTTAGATGCAACTTATAGCTAAGGCAACTCATCTGATGCTGGTTCTCTTCCTTCTTGTTTGGGTACTGAGGAATACCTGGCATTGCTGTATGTGTATACCCAAAGTCATATGCTGCTGCCTCACTTTCAAATGTACAATGAGCCATTGGGCTTAGAACTAATTTACTAACAGTTAATTGTATTCTAGTAACTCTTTCATTGTCATGCCCATCCATGTTCTTAGAGTCTTCACTCTCTTGTTGGTCCAAACATTAGGTTCCAGCCTGTCATTTAGCTCTCATTTGTTCTTTTTTTTTTTTTTTTTTGGTCAGTCGTGGGGCTTGAACTCTGGGCTTGGGCGCTGTCCCTGCAATTCTTCAGCTGAAAGCAAGTGCTCTACCACTTGAGCCACAGCTCCACTTCTGGTTTTCTATTGGAGATAAGAGTCTCACGGACTTTCCTACCCCGGCTGGCTTTGAACCACGATTCTCAGATCTCAGCCTCCTGAGTAGCTAGGATTACAGGCATGAGCCTTTGACACCCAGCTCTTATTCATTTTTTTAAACTACTTTTTTCTTTTGAAATGTGTCATATACTAAAAAAAAATGTAAATTCACCTTGCTTGACCAGTTAGTAGTTTGCAATATACGTTCATCCATTCTTTCCCTCTTTTTCTGCTCACACACAAATTTTTCTTCATTTGAAAGTAAGAGACAAGCCACACAGGAATGTATGCCTTAATAGTTGGCATATATCTTCCAAAAACGACATGCTTCCCTATAATCAAAATATGGTCATAAATGTGAAATATTAGAGGCTAGGGAGGTGGCTCAGTGGTAGAGTGCTTGCCTTGCATGCATGAGGCCCTGGGTTCGATTCCTCAGCACCACATAAGCAGAAAAAGCTGGAAGTGGCGCTGTGGCTCAAGTGGTAGAGTGCTAGTCTTGAGCTGAAGAGCTGAGGGACAGTGCCCAGGCCCACGGTTCAGACCCCACAACCGACCAAAACAATAAAGTGAAATATTAGCCATAATTTCATCAGAACCATCTACTACTCATATATCAACTTTTATCCAGCAAATCATTTCTAGGGTTTCTTTTTGCCCTCAAGCTAGAACTCTTATTAAGATTTGTGCAGCACATTTGGTTATTTCTCTTTGGCTTGTTTTAATTACTGTACCTTTTTCTAATAGCCCTTAGTAATCTCAGAAGTGTGCAGTCTAAAAAACATCCTTTAAAAATGCACAGCAGTCTACATTTGTCTAATTGTCTCTTTAAGGTAACATTGAACTTTTTACATTTTCTATTTTTGCTGTTAACTAGCTCTAAAAACTTGATCAGCCTCAATTAAATATATTTTGTAAGAATCATTCTAGGTATGTGTACTTCTAATTGATGCATTATGGTATGATAAAGGATGATGATCCTTTGATTTATCTTATTTATGGTAGTGCTGTGGATGGAACTCAGAGCCTTGTATGTGTTAGCTAAGTAGTCTTCCACTGAGCTACATCGCCAAACCCCTAATTCCTTAGTTTAGATGGCAGCTTCCTTTTTTCGTGATAGAATCATTTTCTGTTTCCATTTTGTAAGTAAATCTTGGTATGTTAGGACTGGTGAATATTCTATTATCCAAAGAGCTTTAACTTAATGGCTTTATCATCCATTTATGATTCTTTCCCAAGTCGTTGTTAGTGGGATTTGTAAAATAGCAATTGTTCTGTTACTGTTTTTACACTTCATTGGCTGATCCTCCTCTGTAAAGAAGAAAATCATAGAAAAATCCATGAATATGATTTTTATTTATCCAGTGTATTGTTAGCATTAATCTTTTCAATAATAAAATTGTCCCAAATTTGTTCAGTGGGAGTTTCTTTAAAATAGCTTGTTTGTTCTTTTGACATTCCTGAATTAATCTTTAAGAACTCATTTGCTTTCTGACTCACACACCAAAAACAAAAAGCCCCTCAGGTTTGTCTGTTTATTTTTCCCTACTCCAGGCATTGGTTAGACATTTTTCTGAGTTCTCATTCATGCTAGTGGTGATCAAGGTCCTGAGGTATGCCTAGTCTATGCCTTTCAATGGACATAGCTATGAAAATGACTTAAATTGTGAATTTATATAGATCCTTATAGGCCTCTATTTTCTGGATTATTTTTGCTTGTGTTCATACCTCTTTTCCCTTACACTGAAAATCTTACTTTTCAGTAATAATATATTTCTTTATTTTATATTATGACTGTATAAAATTGTTTCATATTACATAACCAATTTTATTGACAAATCTATCTTGATGCATTCAAGATTTTTTTGAAGTTCTTTTCCAACATAAATAAATTATTGTGAAATTTACCAACAAAGTAGTAGAAAGAATTACATGGCAAGTACCTATGTACCTACCATCTAGAATCTATAATTAGTCTTTTGTGGTATTTACTATAATCTTCTATCACCCATCCCATTGATTTATCTTTTTTTATATTCTGTGTGTTTTCACACACACAAAGGCACAGACACAGATACACGTACTTCTGTGGATATAGACCAGAGAACTTTATTCAGAAATGATCTGATGTCACATGCCTATAACTTCACAATTTGTGAGGCTGAGACAGGAAGCACGTAAATTCAAAGCTAGTCTGGGCTACATGGCAAGATCTTCTGTCTCAAAAAGGAAAAGAAATAGACTTGAATTTTTTTCTCTATGTTTATGTTATACATTTCATAAACTTAAGTTTCTTTAGGAGAAAGTCAGTTGCCAGAAAATCCCTTAATATGAGTATAGTTTTCTTCATATTTTTGTATGCTTAAAATGTTTTTCTTTAGTGTTGCTATTTAAAAGACAACTGGTCTAGTTGTCCTTTATAACACAGTTGTTACATAACAATTGTCACAATAATTGTGAAAGAAATTATACTACTATATAATTGAATTATATTATAATAATTCTATGAAGTTATATTGAATTATATAAGATTATATTGTTACTGTTCTTATTATATAACAATTATAAAACACTTTCTTTCCTGAGTTCCTTAAAAACCCTATTGTCATTACTTTAAAAATCTAGTATTCAGGCTGGGCACTGATGGCTCAAACCTATAATCCTTGATACTCAGAAGTTTGAAACTTGAGGATCCTGGTTCAAAGCCAGCTTAGGCAGCACAATCAATCTATAAGACTCTTATCTCTAAATAACTACCCAAAAAATGGAACTGTGGATCAAGTGGTAGAGCACTAGCCTTTGGCAAAAGAAAAGAAAAGCTCAGGAATGGTGTCCTTTTACCAGCACCAAAAATTAAAATAAAATAAAATAATATTTAATTTTCTTTAAAAAAAATAAATGCTTAGAGACTGAAAGTAGTTTTATGTGTTTGCTTGTTTTATTTTATTTGCCTTCTTTTTTCAATCTTAATGTCTGATCATTTAACTTGGAATGTATAAAATTGACTTTTTGGCTCAGTTAGAGACTATTGAATATGTAGATTCTTCCTTTATTTTTCAAAACACCCTCATGGAATATAAAATGAAATATTAATTCTATCTCTTTTTGTTGTTGTTGTTGGTGGTGGTGGTCGTGGGGTTTGAACTCTGGGCCTGGGCGCCATCCCTCTGCTCTTCAGCTCAAGGCAAATGCTCTACTGCTTAAGCCACAGCAACACTTCCAGTTTTCTGAGTGGTTTATTGGAGATAAGAGTCTCACGGACTTTTCCTGCTCAGGCTGGCTTTGAACCACGATCCTCAGATCTCAGCCTCCTGAGTAGTTAGGATTACAGATGTGAGCCACCAGCACCCCGTTTCATTTTTTTTTAATTTAAGAACTCCCAGTTATACATAAGTTGGATCTTCTTTGACTGTCTAGTGACTATCACTTTCTGGTCTTTTTTTGCACTTGATTTTGTTTTTATATTTTTGGCTATTTTCAGGTTTATCTACTACATCCATTAGCATATTTCACTTCTCTCTATTCATCATTGAGTATGGTCTTCTCCATTTCTGGTGTGTGTGTGTGTGTGTGTGTGTGTGTGGTATTTGAACTCAGGGCATTATACTTGCTAGGCAGATGCTCTAACACTTGGGCCATGCCTATGCCCCCTTTCAGCCTTATTTTGGGGATAGAGTCTTGCATTTTTGCCTGGAGTTGGCCTGGAGTAAAGTCCTTGTATCTGTGTCTCCTTGTAGCTTGAATTATGGATATATCTTACTCTGCCCAGTTTGTTGGTAGTGTCTCATTATCTTTACCTAATCTTACATCAAACTAATTCTCTCAGTCTCCACCTTTCAAGTGATCAAGTGATTGAGATTACAGATATGTTCACCTGTAAGATGTATAGTGACATCTTATATTTTAATATTAATTCCAGTAAGTATTATTATTATTAGTAGTAGTAGTAGTATTTCTGTTGGATATGGGGCTTGAACTCAGGGCCTGGGCACTGTTCCTGAGCCTTACTACTCAAGGGTAATACTCTACCACTTTGAGCCACAGCACCGCTTCTGGTTTTCTGGTGTTTAATTGGAAATAAGAGTCTCAGTTTCCTTCCTGGGCAAGCTCTGAAAGGCAATCTTCAGATCTCAGCTTCCTGGGGAGCTAAGATTACAAGCATGAGACACTAGCACCTTGCTAGGAATGACTTATTTTTCCAGTGTCTTTATTTATTCTTTAGCATATCTGTATTTTTTTATCCTTTACTTATATTAATTTTTATGTTTCCATCTCTTTAAATAACTTGCTGAACTATACTTCATTTTGGACTACTGTTGCAATTTTTTTCTTCTTTTTTTTACTTTATATATATTTATTTATCAGCTGAAGAACATTTGCTAGATGTACTTACTTGGTTTCTTAGCTCAGTAGTCTTTTCTATTTTGTTTTAATGTTTTTTAAAGTTATTATAAAGGTGATATATAGCTTACAGTTACATAAATCAGAATCAGGTAAACAGTACATTTCTTTTTTGACAATGTTTTCAATTTTTACAATAGTGAGTGTATCCTTTTTTTTTTTTGTCAGTTGTGGGGCTTGAACTCTGGGCCTAGGCACTGTCCCTGAGCTCTAAAGCTCAAGGCTGGCGCTCTACTACTTGAGCCACAGTGCCACTTCCAGCTTTTTTCTTTTTGCTTATGTGGTACTGAGGATGAGGAGTCAAACCCAGGGCCTCATGCATGCAAGGCAAGTGCTCTACCACTGAGCCACCTTCCAAGCCCCCTTGTTTATTTTTTCGTGTCTGTACTGAGGCTTGAACTCAGAGCCTGGGCACTGTCTCTTAGCTTTTCCACTCAAGGCTAGCTTTCTACCACTTGAGACACAGCTCCACTTCCAGTGAACTGTTTCCTTAACTGCCATTTGAGGATGCTAGTTGATTGGTTTCCTGATCCTTGAAATTATTTGTTTTGAGATTTTTGAGTTAAACTTCTTCTTTAATTTTATTTATTGTTTTCATGACAAACCTCCAAAGGATCTTTCCTTTACAATGTGAACTCTTGAACCAGAGTTGTTTTCAACTCCCTAGGAGCTGGCGAGTGGAATCCACCAAGTTTCATAGCCATTGTCTCCTCCTCTAGGGAGTAGAATATCAACTAATGGTTATTCTTTACATGGGGAAGACCAGCAGGGGCTGGCTTTTATGGCTTCAGATACTAGTTTATCCATTTGCATGTAAATATTAGTCCTGTGTATTTCTACTTACGTTTTTGGTTTAAGTTGGAGAGGATATTTCCCTTATTGAACTGAAGGCTTTATGTAGGAGATGTAATGATAATTTGGTTTAGACAGCTACCACAATTTACAAGAATTGGCAAGTCGTACTTTGATCACCTTAGCAAATAGTTTAGTGCCTCTTCTATTTAACATAAAATATGTAACATCTTTAAGAATGACACAGAATGCATTAAAGTATTAATCATTCAGTAGCTCTGTGAGATACTTTGTCCACTTTTCAGCTAAGCCTGTTGGTTTTAACAGGTTAATAGTAACTCATTAACATAGTTATTGATGAGTAAAATTGAAACATGAATAAAGCTCGAGTCCATATCTACTGTAGCTCCATCAAAATAACCATATCCTTAGTTCATTTCACACTCAACAGCCCCTAAATGCACACTGAGTGCTTTGAAATATACTGTTCTGTATATCAGGGACTTGTTATATAGCAATGAATGTTAATAGGCCCCTCCCCCACCAAAAATTCTCTGTACTCCCACGCCTCACATTTTAGCAGTACCATCCATTCATTCTCCTCCTCACCCAATCTGTCTCTTGTTGACTTAAGTTCTGAAATGCTTTATTTGGCTTTGTAAAAATAATGTTAATTACAGTCATTTATAGAACTTAATTATGTATCATTCAACAAAATTGTGATTTTTTAATAGTACCAAAATAACTACAAGTTTGATGTGATTACGATGCTAGTTTCTTATATTGCAGTTTCCTAGTTTATTACTTTATAAATTAAAAGAAGAAAAACAAGCCATGTAGATTGGAAGTTAAAATTTTTTGTATTTTTAGTAATTCTATAATGAAATGTGCTTATAAAGTCACTTCTAATTTTATATCTTAAATTTTTAAATAGCTGGTGTCTGTTGAAAAGAGCTTATATCATATTTAGACTAGAATTTAAGATATTTATATAACTTAATTTTATGCCACATAGTTTTAGGACAGCTTAGAATTTCATTCTAAGCATTTCGTTCCTTCTCTCTCTCTCTCTCTCTCTCTCTCTCTCTCTCTCTCTCTCTCTCTCTTCTTTCTTCTTTCTTTCCTTCCTTCCTTCCTTCCCTTCCTCCCTCCCTTCCCTCCTCTCTTTCTTTCTTTCTTTCTTTCTTTCTTTCTTTCTTTCTTTCTTTCTTTCTTTCTTTCTTTCTTTCTTTCTTTCTTTCTTTCTTTCTTTCTTTCTTTCTTCCCTTCTTTCCTTCTTTCCTTCTTTCTTTCTTTCTTCTTGTTGGCCTGGGCACTGTCCCTGAACTCTTTTTTGCTCAAGGCTAATGTTCTACCACTTTGAGACATAGTGCCACTTCCAATTTTCTGTTGGTTAGTTGGAGATAAGAGTCTCATAATTTTTTTTGCCCTGACTGGCTTTGAACTGCATTCTCAGATCTCAGCCTCCTGAGTAGCTAGGATTTAAGGTGTGAGTCACCAGTGCCCGACTTCATATTAAGTATTTCTGAATATTTAGTTTGCACTTATTTTCATGAAAGGTGAAGGATTTTGTAACCTATTATCAAATAATAGAATAACATTTAGAATCCTATTAGTATTTCATTATGAAATTTTGAAATACTCTCAACATTGTGTGATTTTTTCATTATAGCTTGTTAATTTTGGTAAAGAAATTACATTTTAAATTCCCAAACATAGAACGGTTTCAAATAGGGACTGACATACTCAGAAGATTTTAATACAGATTTTGAGGAACAAAGTGGCAAGTTGGCACCCTCTGTTGGTCATATTGTTTACCTACAGGCAGAAATGTGAGGAATAATGTTATGTTTGTCTTCTGTATGTTAATTTCTTAAATTAGCTTTTATGGGTCTCCCCAAAATAATGTTTTACACTGGATTCATATGAATAAGGTACACTATTATTTAGCTGTATGCTGCTTCAGTAATTTTGTGGTTATTTGCTTTTTCCTTGGATTGGCTTTAATTGTAGCATTCAGAATTGACATGAATACTGCAGATTTTCGAACAAGTATTTATTTAACTGTAGCAAACTATTAGCTACAGGAGCACATTATTAAGTAGATAATGTTTAACCATTTTATTTTCAATTTGGATTAATTAGGAAAATATCACAGTTTTGCAAACTAAATAACTGTTTGGGGCGCTATTTGAACTGAAAATAATTCACTCATGAGAAAATGAGGCTGAGTTTTTATTTTTTTAAAACACAGACTTAATTATTTTGCAAGCTAATATGGTTTACTGGCTTTATATTATAGTTTGATAATATTTGTATTTGTATGTAATAAGTTTTTTGGCTGGCCCTGGAAATGCCACTGCAAATAATTTCATTGCAGAAAGTGGTACTCTGCCAGGTAGTAGAGAAGTTTGGAGGGGAAAATATTTTTCAGTAAATATTTGGCAAATTTGGTTTTGGTGGTTTGGGTATTTCAGAATTTAATTTGCCTGCCAAAGCCTGACATCTAATCCAATTTAGTAATACCCAGTGGATCTCAACTTTAACATAATCTAGACCTATGAAGTTACCCACCATCTTTAAGCTTTCTTGAAAATCTAAAATGACATAATACTCTTAAAAATTTATACTGTGCCTTGTTTATATAGATTTATTTTTTTAAGATATTACTTACAAATGCCAACCAACTACATTTATACAGTATTTCTTGTACTAGTTTGAAAAATTAAACTTTAATATTGAACTTTACGCTTGAATTTATGATTGAATGAGACATTTGAAATAATTGATGAATACTTACATTTGTCACTAAATGAATTTTCCAAATACATAAAGCCATTGGGTAGGGTCTGAAAATGTATGACTTTAAATCTATTACATTATTTAAGTATAGCTAGAATGTGATTCTGTAAATACCATGTAAATGTCCCATGTAAGCATGTCAGGGATGTCAGTAAATTATTTTTAGCTCATTTGGAACATACTTCCCCCATGATACTTTGTTTTTAATCCAGTTAGAAGGTAATACAAATGATGTATTTTGTTTTTAAATTTGGATGCATGATAATGAATATATAACTAGGCTTTTTTTAAAACAAAGCTATAGGAAACAATGAAATTGTGACATCCTTTTCTGAAAATTTAGTTAGGTAACTTCCCACTTTTAACTCTGTGCAGTATTTCTCTAGGTAGTCTTTCTCCACAAACTCTTAGAAAAAAACAGTACTCAAGTGGAAAATTTCCATCTAATCTCGTATTTGAATTTTCTAATTAAATTAGCTAGCAGTTGATGAGCTAACTAAATTGAATACGGCTAAAAACTACAAAGAGTTGATAAAAATACGGGGAGTTTGCTTGGAAATATTGCTTTAGAAATGGAATGTTAATCTCTAAATGCAGATTATTAAGAAACAAGATACTAGGGAAATATTCCAGAATGGTAAATTGTTCTGATCTATTTTGGAAGTATTTTTTGTGACAGTATGTTTATGATTGTATATTCTAAAATCAGATTTGGAAGTGTCATATATCTCCAGCATTAACTTAGAAACTTTTTTCTGTTGTCATAGTAATATTTTCCTTTCTTTGTTTTATGCTTCCTTTCCCCATATTACTTAGTTCATTGTTGGATTGGTATCTAGTAAGTTTTTTTAGAATTTAGAAAAATGAAATATGATATTAAAAACAAAAACTATTCATCAGAGTAATTTTTTTATATATTCCAGATTCTGTAAGGATAAGTTGGTCTTAGACAACACATTATGTGTTTGGGACATACATTTACGTTTTTAGGCCATTGTATCTAAAAATCAAGAAATTTATGTAATAGTGATCCAAGGTATAACACTTTGAGGAACCTGCACATATGATACATCTCATTTATAAATTAATGAAGACTAGTATTATAGAGTAACTCGTACACATCATTAGGGAATACAAATTTTTATGAAAAATGGAGAATTGCTCGCAAACCTAGCTAGATAGCTGTTTACTAAATACCTTGGAGTCAAATACTTTATATTAACTGTTTTATTATTCATATGGCCATATATTAATATTCAGATATTTGTGAAAGACTTAAAGCAGTTACTTAATAGAAAAGATTTTACTAGGTGCAATGGCTCACGCCTGTAATCCTAGCTACTCAGGAGGCTGAGATCTGAGGATCATGGTTTGAAGCCAGCAAAGGCATGAAAGTTCTTGAGACTCTTGTCTCCAATTAACCACCAAAATCCAGAAGTGGAGCTATGGCTCAAGTGTTTCAGCACCAGTCTTGAAGAAGGTAAAGGAAAATGACTCGGGCGCTGAGTTCAAGCCCCCGTACTAGCGCACGTGAATACTCCTCCGCCCCTCTGATTTTTTCTTTCTAAGTGGTTTTGTTTTGTGTTTTGTTTAACAGTGATGTAAATTTTGAAAATAAACAACGAACACCATGCAAAGGAAAAGTGGCCATATCAGGTATGAATAAATGAATTTTTTTTATTGCTGAGTAAATACATAAACTATCTAGAGTTGATCAATTTTGCTTTATTTTTCTGCTTCAAGTCTCTATCTCTCATGCCTTTTATCAGAGTATTCATTAATAAGTATTTTTATCATTATGCTCTATATTTGTATAGAACTTTATAGTTTGAGAAAAGCATTTCATGCCTTACACATACTATATAGTTTTCTCCTTAATGCAGCCTTATGAAATAGACAGTTTTTCTCACTTCTACAGACTTGATGGCTAAATGACTTCCTTTATGTGCCAGAGCTGGTCTACAAACTCAAGTTATCCAACTCTCACTTCCACTCCTTTTCTAGAAAAAGGAAAGGATTATCTAAACTAAATTCTGTGAGAATCTAGTCCCATGTTTATTTTCTCACTTTATACCCAAAATTTAACACAGCACTTGGCACCTAGTAATTGCTAAGTAAGTATTACTGGATGGCCCTGCTCTTCATTGCCTGTAGGATAAAGGCCAGAATTCTCCTTAGTTTTCCATTCTGAACCAATTCTTTTCCCTGGCCAATATTTCATTATTCCTCTACAGAAGCCATTTACTTGAGGCACACATTTTTCTCCTTTTCCTGTAAATACACCCTATATTTCAGATACCTAATTAGCTTGTGTAAGAAATATATTTTCTCCAAGATCTGTTTGTTTATTGATAAAGCCTACCATTACCATTCCGAATATAAATCTGTCCTTTCTTTGAATTACTAGCACAGTTAAGAAGACCCTTTACCACTAGATGGCACTTATGCTGTGTAGTCTCAGTTTCTCCAAAGTGTTAAGGAAGCTGAAGACAATGGCTTGGATTGAAGTCAATACACAGTCGACTGTGTGTATACTATTATAATAATGCACTTTTACAAATATTATATCACTACATTTTGGAAACAACAGTTTATATCTCCATCAGTCTTTAAGATACACGTACTTTCTATTGGCCAAAGCCTTGTGTATTACAAAGTCTATTGCTATTTTTAGGCCCAGTCACTCAAGTATGTTTTCCATTTCCAGTTCACCACTACTTTATAACTAAACAAAAATTTCCATACAGAAAGGATAGGTCTTTATTTAGGACATCACTGACTAAAAGGAAAGAAATTGCCTTCAGCTAAGCAAACAATTCTTCAGAAAATTAACTGAAATATGTAAAGTCTATTACCAGTTTTATAGGTGTTTATATTCATGTTTTCATCTTTGTAATTAAAAATTGACATACAATATATTCCATATCCCCTTGTATCTTTTTGTTGCCAAACATAGTAATTGTTCATAATATTTAAGTTCATTTTTATATTAATAAAGATCTTTAAAAGAGATTTTATACTAATACTTAAACAAGATTCTCCTTTTCTTGTTTCTAATATAGCACCACTGAAGGTACACCTAAGATGGGTGAACTTGCTAGTGAACACCAAAATTCCAAGATAGTCAATATCTGTTGTCAATCTCAGTAGTTTATGTATTGCTACAATTGGCAATGTACAATTGCACATTTAGAAGAGGACTCATATAAAAACATTTAAAGTAAAAGAAAACTTGATGACTTGAAATACATATAACAAACTTGTTTATTCATGTGTTTCTTCTTTCCAAAAGATCATTTTAAATTAAGGAACTGAAACTCAGAAGATAGGATCCATAATTTCTTTTTTTCTTTTTACAATTTCTTTTCATGTTTACCTAGACTTAATTGTATCTTGTCTGCATATTATAAAAACAAAGAAAATTAAAAATGAATTCATCTTTATAAATGGATTTTCTTTTGACATTGGGATGAAAATGTGGCTTTTATTTATGAGAAAAAAAGCATATTTGTAACAAAGTTATATAATGTTTGAACGATTGCCCTGCTAGCCAGGACAGACATGGACTTTCCATTTCCAGTTTCCCTACTCACTGACCAGATCTTCATTAAAAACAAAATTTACCCATGGAAATATTCCTGGCTTTTTCACTAACTACTAATGAAATGACTAAACTGATCATTTAATCATGTACCTCATAGGCTTTCACTTTTGAGAGTGATAGCTAGTCTTTAAGGACCTGATAACATCAAGGTATCTGTCCTGATACAGCTCATTCAGTTTCCCATTAAATATCAATGAAGACTTAAGAAAACACAAAGAAAGGTAAGATGACTGTGAACAGTGAGTCAACCATTTGAAACTAACTTGGGTTACATATCCCATGCTATCTAAATAGTCTATGACCCTCTGGGGAGTAGATAAGAACTATCCACCTTTTCCTCTTGGGGAGATGACATCACTAGGCTAGGGAGAAGGGGAGGAAAGATGGACCCATAGACTGTGGGTGTACAGCAAAGGAAGTCAGGGTCCATGTTCCTTCCAGGATGGAGTAAATAGTTAATGCCATCCCAGCAGAGCAAGAACAGCTGTGAACAAAAACAGTTGTGAAATGGAATGAGTCAGCAACTGTGGTCAAGCAAGAAGAAGTGAACTCTGACAGGACATCAGCCTAGTAATAATTACAAAACAATAAAGGCATTCTCATCAAAATCAAGAACAAAGTAACAATGTCTATTATGTCAATATAATTTAACACTTTTGGAAATCCTGGAAAAAATAATAGATGAAATTATTGAAAATGAATAGACAAATTGAATCCTATTTGAGGATAATTGGATTGCAGGCTGTAAAGCCTAAGGGAATTTTCTAAAACACTGTTTGACTTAATAAATAATTTAGTAAAAAAAAGGCTGTATTTAAGATAAATATATAAAAGTGGTAATATTTCAAAACCAATAACTAGCAAATACAATGGGAAAAATCTTTGTGATATAAACAAATCATTAAATACCTTTGACTACTTTACATTAGCTGCATGCTTTCGCCTAGCATGGATCCATGATCTTCAGTGCTGAAAAAAACTTCCTCTTAAAAAAATAAAGAAAGGTCAACACATTGTATAAAGAAAATATTATTATATTAATAAATATTAACTTGCAAGCGAGGTACTAGTGATTCATGCCTGTAATTCTAGGTACCTACAAGGCTGAGATTGGGAGGAATAAGGTTCAAGGCTGGCCTAGGCAGATGTGCAAGATGCTTACTCAACCAATAGTAGGATACAGTGGAGTATACCTGTCATTCCAGCCAGAGATTAAGGCGAGATTAAAAGGATTGTGGCTCTAGGCTGCACCAGGCATAAAAGTTAATGGGTCTCTAACTCAATGAAAAATAAAGCAGCTAGGTGTTGTGGTGCATGCCTGTCATCCTGTTTATTATAGGAAGGTCTAAAATAGGCCGATTACACCCCAGGCATGCACCTGGGCAAAAGTGAGAGGTTATCTCAGAAATAACCAGTACAAGCTGGGCACTAGTGGTTCACGCCTGTAATCCTAGCTACTCAGGAGGCTGAGATCTGAGGTTCATGGTTCAAAGCCAGCCCGGGTAGGACAGAGACTCCTGTCTTCAATTAACCATCAAAAAGCCAGAAATGGAGCTATGGCCCAACTAGTAATCACTAGCCTTGAGCAAAGAAACCTCATGGACATGGACAGAGTCCAGGTCCTTATTCAAGCTTCAGAACTGATATACACACACACACACACATACACACATACACACACACACACACACACACACACACACACACACACACAGGGCAAAAAAGGATTGAAGGCATAGTTCAGATTAAGGCAAGTGTAGTGTTAGTATTCAGATGTACAGTAATTCGATTGAATGCATAAGATTCATAGTCAAGGACCATTTACTGTAGCATATATGATTAAGATCATAGTATAAATCAATGAGAAAGTAAAGGTGTACATGTGCAATAGAGTATTTCTACAAAAATAATGTTTATATTTCTACCAAAAAAGTTTATATTTTCTTCACATATCCCAAAATGTCATATATCCCAAAATGTCACATATTAAATAAATTTTAAAAATACAAATCATAAACAGAAACTAGAAAATGTGGTGTTAAATGATACATTTCATGTTGGCTTTTATAGTAAAAAATTTATTAAATAACTCAAAAGTTGATGTAATGTTTGAAATCAAGCTAACCAAAATAATTGCTTACTATTTTTTCCTCTTTGCAGACATCCGAATACCACTAATGTGGAAAGACTCTGATCACTTCAGCTATAAAGAAGGTATTGCGATTTTGATTTGTAATTGAAATACTTTCTATAGTGTATAGTAATTTTTTGTTGTTGTTGTTAGTCATGGAACTTGAACTTTGGATCTGGGTGCTATCCTTCAGTTTTTCTGATCAAGGCTAGAGCTTTACCACTTCTGGTTTCTAAGTGTTTTATTGGAGATAAGAGTTTCATGGAAATTCCTGCCTGAGCTGGCTTTGAACCATGATACTCAGGTCTCAGCCTCCTGAGTAGCTAGGATTACAGGTGTGAGCCACAGGCGCCTGGAGTGTTTAGTAAATTTTTTGTTAAAGAAAAAAAATTTTCCACACTGAAATCAGTTGATACATTTGGCAGAATAAGCTGAATCACATGGATCTGTTGTTTCTTTGAGCTTGTGTGTAAATATGTTGGAATCCTTGATACTGATTAAGATAATGCATTCCAAGTGTACTTTCCTGTTGTTGATAGGAACTTGAGCAAGGACACCAAGTAATGGGTTTAGAGTAGAGAGATCGGAGGAAATAATGAAACAAAAGAAAATGCTTAAGAAGCAAAGGCAGCAATTTTTCTGCTGCCAGAATCTGGGAGGTCTTTTCTGCTTTATTTTGTGACTTCAGATTATTTAACAGGATGTAATGAAGAACGATTTTGAGCTTGATCTGATTATTTTTTTCCTTCACTATTTTATAGTTTTATTAGTCTTCACAAATCTATGTATTGCTTAGGTCATGGAAATTAACCTCAAATGATTTCTAGCTGTTAGAGGCAAACCAGAAAAATATGATAATCCTTTATCTTTCTTGTCTATTGTGATAGCTTTGTTCCTCTTACTTTAAAACTGAACCATATTGAGCATAATTAGTTTTATATGAAGAATTTAAAATTAGGTTAGTGTTTGTTATTCAATTAGGAAATATAATTCACTTTACAAAGGAATGCATGTGGAAATTAAGTAAGTCTTTCTGATTACTACTATAGAGAGTATGTTTTTCTAATAATGAGAAAATGCCACTCTTTAATCACCTAATACTTTTTAAACCATCACCTAATATTCTTAAAATGTCACCAGATTAAAAGGCCTAGCAGCTATGTTTTTTTTTTGTCTGTGTGTTTCCATATATATATTTTTTTATTGGTGTGTGTGTGTGTGGTGTGTGTGTGTGTGTGTGTGTGTGTGTGTGTGTGTGTGTGTGTGTGTGTGTGTGTGTGTGTGTGTGTGTGTGTGTGTGTGTGTGTGTGTGGTTTCCTTCTTGTTTTTAGTGTGGTGGAAAATATTTTACTGCCTACTCTTAAACTCTTCTAATAAAAACCATCTTTTTCTTAAAGAGACTTGGAAATATATTGTATATTATATTTTTATAATATATGTAATAACTTGACAGTTAAGGCTTAAAGAGATTTTGAGTAATAAAATGTATGACTTTGGTGATTCCCTTGGGCTGCTGAGAGTGCTGCATGTTGAACTTTGTTTGGAAACTTCCTGGTTAAAGTTAGGTTCTAGATGGGACAGTTATTACTGTGTACTTCCAGAAAAGCCACTGAAAATGGTCAAATATTCAATGTTTGAAAATAGCAATCTACTAACAACCTATTATATGTCACTTTCAGGGTGATATTAAGATATGTGAACATGATTGATGGTATGTATTATTGCTTAAAATGTTGTGTTTATTCCTTAGGATCACCACGCTATGCCATTTTCTGTTTATTCAAAATGGGAGCTAAAGTTTTTGATACTGACATGATTATTGTGGATAAAACAATCACAGATATATGTTTTGAAAACATAACCATATTGTAAGTATCTTTAATCTTCAGAGAATGTCAATAACCTAAAGTTCTACGTTTTTTAAGGCCTAATTATTATGTCTTTGGATTCTAATGGCCTAAATGTTGGATCGTTGGCTTCTTTGTGAAGAATCTTTATTAAAAGCTCTTGAAGTGATTTTGAAAATTTCTCTTTTCAGAAGAAGCCCATTTCTTCATTTTCAATTTTCTGATTAAAAGATAAAACTTATCATTAATATTAGTAAATATTTACGTATTTGATATAATAAAAATTTGAAAAATTTTAAATGAATATGCTATGGATAAAGTAGAATTTTATTTTAATAGTTTTGATATAGAGTGAATTTAGGTGTAAGACAGATTCTTCTACGTCATATAGGAAATTCAGTTATACATATAATAAAATAATTAAGTAATTTTATTTGTAAAATTGCCCTGAAGTATGTATCGTAGGAAAAATACTTTGATAAATTTGTAGAGTATGCTTTTTCTTATGGTGCACTTCGTTCATGTACTCTACAGCAGTAAAAAACAAAACAAAACAAAAAAAACACTCCTTGAGGCTGTTTTTATTGCCCCTGCTCTTTTACAGGCTCATTTTATTGTGGTCATAATACAGAACCAGAGAGAGAACTCCTCAGGTAGCCATAGAAATCATTTTTAACTAATATAAGTTTCTCCTGGTCTTTTTCAAATGTTCTATCGGCTTAAGCCAGCATGGGATTTGTGTTTATTTTAGACTTTTAAAGATTCTATCTTCATATCTAAATGTTAATAGCTGCTGAACTGTTAAGATAAAATCAATATACATGGGTTTTTGCTGTTTTCAGCAATGGAGTCACAGTTGTGATTTCTGAGGACTAGTTTTGTTGTTCACATAACACTGAAAATGTTCTAGAAAACCATATTTTGTGGCTTCTAGTCCAGCGTCCTATAATAATTGTGTAGTGCTGAAAAATAAACTGTATTGTTCTGGTTATTAACAGTAATCCAGGCCTTCTTACAACCTCTATAAAACTATAGGCACTTATTTAGGATTCTCTCCTCCACCAAAAACAAACAAACATAATAATAATCCCTAAATGCTTACATAATTCAAACTAAAAAAAATTTTCACTCAGTTATCTGAGTAGATTTATTTTCATTACCAACTATTGCTAATTAATTTTTTCTGCCAAAATTATCCTTTGAATGGACTCTTCATTTCACTTTGCTATTTTTGTTGTTGTTGTTTTTTTAACTGCAGAGACAAAAAATGCAGACACCCCCACCCCCCCAGGGAATGAACAATATAAATCACTTGGGAAGACAACGCATGATCTATCTTTTTTTTTATTCTGTAAATACTTTAAATTGTCCTAAAAATAACTAACAAATGTTCTAAATGTTAAAAATGTGGTTTTTGTTATGATGATTGTTTTCAATAAGTATTCAATGTGTATGAATCTCTCTTTTCTCCTCTAAATATTGACATTTGTTAGTCATTACCAGGAATACTGTATTTTTTAGAGTTGCCAAATAATAAACCATAAAAATATCTGAAGTTATTCTTTGGATTTATCTGAGCTATTAATAGATCATTCAAATTTTGTAGAGTCTATGCTGAATTTCAAGTCTCTTAGGCTGATGGGTCTTCCACCTGCAGGAATATCTGCTACAGATAGATATATTCTGTAGTGTATTTTATCATTAGTAATCCTACAAGTATTTCATGCTAAAGGTAGTTTATTATGTCTGAAAACAGATGTCACTTTTAGCATTGACTAAAATTATATAATTTCTGTATATAGGTTTAATGTGTATCAAACATCCTCTAGTTTTAGGTAGAGTGCTATATTGATACAGAAAACATCAAGATAGTGCCTGCCCTCAAGTAGTTCATGCTTTCTATAAGACCAAATAGTGAAATGTTTATAGTTGTTAAGTACAAAAATGTTGTGGGTATGCACAGTGGTAAGTGGGCTGTAAGTGACTATGAAGAAAATTAAACATTCAACAGATTTGATTTGGAAGAATAGCATTTCAGGAAGGTACACATATAATGTGAATACCTTAAGAACAGTGTCACTAAAGGACTGAAAACGTAACATTGGCAACAAAATGACTAGAGCATTTTATTTTTTCTCTTTAAGTAATATGCCCATGTATTGGTTTGAGTTAAGGATGCCTTAGTATGGAATCTGGGGTAAAATCTGTAGTAATTCATAGGCCTCGTACATTCTGAATAAACATAGGAACTTCCGTTTCATTATGAATATTTTAAATGCCATTTTGTATGTTCTGAAAACCTCAAAGAACGTTGTCATTTTATTTCTATTCAGTTAAATGTCTAACACTGTTCATGTCTTTTAAAATGTTTATCTTTAGTGACGAAGCAGGACCAGACTTTCAGATAAAGGTAGAAGTATATAGTTGCTGTGCAGAAGAATCTTCTATAACCAATACACCAAGAAAGCTAGCCAAGAAACTTAAGACATCTATAAGCAAAGCTACAGGAAAGAAAATACATTCCGTGTTTCAAGAGGAGAACCATGAAACAAGTTTGTTCCTCAGTTCTACTGTTCCGTAAGTTTTCTAATACAGTATCTATGGTAATTTAATAAAATGTTGGTGATACTTCAGAGTTTTATATGACTAGTAGATGTTTGCACTTTAAATGGGAAAAAACAGCTGCAGGGAAAAAACTCTTAGTTGTCAGATACTTACACATTTGAGGTATATTTAATATCTCCCTTTGAAGGTAGGAAGTCAAGTGATACAGTATTTTTAGAATTCTAGTATCTACCAAAAAGAAGAAATGTTTTTCTTGAAAAAGATCTGGGTGTAAGACAAAGTTTTTGCTACAGTAGTAACTAATTGAGTTTACTAATTGAGTTTCTACATCTATCATTCTCATAGATTTTAAAAATTTTAAGAACTTTTTAAAAACCTTCATTATCATATTAACAAAATGAAAAGGAAGATCTTAATATATCTAATGTCTAGATTATATTCAGATTGCTACGACTTTGAAAATCTGTTGTGCTTGGTTTAAAGCAATCTAAACAATGTCTATAGCATTACAATTAAGCAAGTGTAGTTTGCTTTAATTACATTTGTTTCTACTTTTGTCTTGCCATTAATTTTTTAATATATATTTTTTATTGTAAAGCTATGGTACAGAGAGGTCACAGTTAAATTAGCAAAGTAATGAATCCATTTCCTATCAAGCATTGTTACCCCTCCTTTGTTTTTCCCCTACCATCCCTTTCCTCCTCCCTTCCCCAACTCCTCCCTTCCCCCCTCCCCCCCAAAGTTGTAAAGTTGTAAAATGCTGAAATAAGGATACAGGATGACCCATTGCAACAGGAGATGTACAAGACACTGTGTTGAAAACGAACTTTTTTTTTTTGTCAGTCATGGGGCCTGAACGCTAGGCCTGGGCGCCGTCCCTCAGCTCTCCAGCTCAAGGCTAGTGCTCTACCACTTGAGCCACAGTGCCACTTCTGGCTTTTTCTGCTTATGTGGTGCTGAGGAATAGAACCCCGGGCCTCATGTATGCAAGGTGAGCACTCTATCACTGAGCCACCTTCCCAGCCCCTTTTGCCTTAATTTTTGAGGAAATCAGGTCTTTTATAATTTTCCATATTTTTAATCTAGTCGATTACCCTTTTATAACATTTCAGAAAATCATGTTCTTTTAATACCAGCTTTCTATTCAGCTTCTGGTTTAAATCAGTGTATATCAGGTTTTACGCATAGCCCCAACTTTTATCTAATATTGTCTTCAGTACCATGGTAAAAGTTTGAGAACAGCATTAGAAATCAGAATGCATAGGTTGATTAATTTTGTTACTTTAACAGTGATCTAATTCAATGGTAAGACTTATAAGAAATTTTACACAGTTAGCTTTAAACTAAAGATATTAGTCTTTAGCCAAAAAGCATAAATATAAAATAATATCTGTTTTTCCCACTAATGTGGCATGTGCCCAAATATAGCTATCTTTCT
Source organism: Dipodomys merriami (assembly GCF_024711535.1). NCBI lineage: Eukaryota > Metazoa > Chordata > Mammalia > Rodentia > Heteromyidae > Dipodomys > Dipodomys merriami. Next base: position 24,509,460 of record NW_027202715.1, read on the forward strand.
TGACAAGAGTTCATTCTTTCATATTACCAGTTAAGTAGTCATTTATTTCTTCATATCATTTCCCTCACTTCAGTTGGCCTATTTGATACAAAAAAAAATGCAGCTGATTTTTAACTTTTGGGGACTCAGTATTAGAGTTGGCTAAAAGGAATGAGTGTAATGTTTTAGAAAGAAAATGTTATCCTGACAAGAATGTTTTAGAAGTGAAGTCATTGTTGGTTTTGGAAACAATAACATTATAATTAGTCATGGTTTAAAAATGAAGTAACTTGGAATATCATCATAAAATATTGTTGGATCTGAAAGAAGACAGTGAACATTTTTGGTAATTTTTAGCATGTTCCCTAATGTGACTCATTTATTCATTTTATTTGTGGAATTTAGCTTACTGAAATTCCTTTGATTAAATGTTCTCAGCATTTCTAATTGTTAACTATTTAATCTTCTTTGATAACATAATAGTACATTATTCTTTATTACATAAACACTTTTTAAATTTTACCAGTGAGAAATGATAAGTGTGATCTTTTTTTACTTGCTGAAGACATATATTGAATTTTAAAAAAGCAAGCCACAAAACTACGTTTTAAATTAGTTGCTGGCTTTGTTTCATGTATTTTTAATATTCTTGAAACGATTAGCAGAGAATTGAATGTCTTCCCTTCACCAAGCCCACCAGTTGATCTCCACCAGTTTATCTTCACCAATTTATCTCCTCTTTGAACTGCCTTTTCACTGAGGGCCCATCTTCTTGTGTACCAGATCTATCCTTCCAGTTATTCAGAGATAAGTTCCTGCATATGCTCAGCTTTCATTCTATTACATTAATTACATTAATCCCACCGGTTTACAAACATGCTTCCCTTTCATAACTACTCTTTTTAGAAATAGAAAGCTTTTTAAATTTTATTCCTATCTTAATTTTCTCTTCTCCCATTTTCTCAGGCCATTTCTATTGGCTTTCCATGTTTCCTCTATCCCATCCTACAGAAATTCCTCTCAACAAGGTCAACATTAGCTTTTATGCTGGTTTATGGTGTTATTCTTCCTATCCCATTCAGATCACACAACTGATCACTCTGTGAGGTGGCTGTTTTTCTTTTTGGGGGGGGGTGGGGTCTGGTTGTGGGGCCTGAACTCTGGGCCTGGGCACTGTCCCTCAGCTCTTCAGCTCAAGGCTAGTGCTCTACCACTTGAGTCACAACACCACTTCCGGCTTTTTTCTTTTTGCTTATGTGGTGCTGAGGAATCGAACCCAGGGCCTCATGCATGCAAGGCAAGCGCTCTACCACTGAGCCACCTTCCCAGCCCTAGGTGGCTGTTTTTCTTTTCTTTTCTTTTCTTTTTTTTGCCAGTTGTGGGGCTTGAACTCTGGGCCTAGGGGCTGTGCTCTTCAGCTCAAGGCTAGTACTATACCACTTGAACCACTTCTGGTTTTTTGGTGATTAACTGGAGATAAGAGTCTCATGGACTTTCCTTTCCTGGGCTGGCTTTGAAGAGATCCTCAGATCTCAGCCTCCTGAGTAGCTAGGATTACAAGTGTGAACCACTAGCACCTGGCTGAGGTCTTTTTTTTATTTTTATTTTTTGAGCAGGAAGAATGAGGTGGCTTTTTTTTAACACTGGCTTCTAGGGCTTTGCGTAGATTATCCTTCTAACTCGGTGACTTCATCGTTGTTCATTTCTCTTCAGCTTAGTCTGAAATAATGGAGTAGTTGGTTATTTAACATCACTTAACTTTGTAACTTATATTTTCATTTACACTGTAGATCTACCCCAATTTGTGGATACCCCAATTTGTATCCACAATATGTATTCCTCTTGTCTCTAGACTCATGTACCCACATGTACATTTAGATGTTTCAATCAGACTGCCCAGTGTTACATCTGGATTTCCAGAACAATCAAACTTACTTTCCTCAAACCAAATTCTTTTCCTACCTACTCCTCTGTCAGTCTGCCTCATTGTAATTAATAAAATTCCATTTTTCAGGTTGTTATGACCAGAAGCCTTGGATATGCTGACTTTTTTTTTCACATCCAGTTTTCACATTGAGTCAACTTTGAGAATATATTAAGAAGCCTACCACTACTTACTGCCCTGTTCTAGGCCTGTATCAGCTCTTGTCTGATCCAGTGCAGTAGTTCCCTCGTGAGGTCTCCATTTTTATATTTATCCCTGTGATCTGTGCTTCACAGAATGGTCAGTGGATTATTTGATTATCATTCAAATCAGATGATATCACATTCTCTGCACAAAACACACCATTTGCTTCACATTTTATTCTGAATAAAGTCTAGTGTTTTCTTATGCCTGTGTGTGGTGTCTGTCCCCTGTTTGCTTTTTGAATATCTCCATCCCATCATTTTCTCCCTTACTATACTCTAGTCACATGGAACTCATTGTTTATCAAGCATACCTAGCATGTGTTTATGTTGGCCTTTATACTTACCATCTTTTTCCTGAAATGGTTTTCCCTCTGTTGTTGTCATGGCTTATTTCTCCATTGAGATCTCTGCACAAATGTTCCTTTACTTGCCCATCTGATAACACTCATCACCTTAATCTCTTTTTACCTCTTTACTTTTAGTTGTTGTCTTAGACCTTATATATTCTTTTCTGTTTTTCTTCTTCCTAAGAGAATGTTGGCATGCAACATTCTCTTGGCAAATACAGGCAGTTCTTTTAATGGTCAATAATCTTTTCCTAAAGATAACATATTGTGCATTAAAATGCTAATAGGAAATCTATTTCCCATTATTTCGTGTGGGAAAATTATAATACTTTGTCAATGCAAAATGTTCATCCAGGGGCTGGGAAAGTGGCTTAGTGGTAGAGTGCTTGCCTTGCATGCATGAGGCCCTGAATTTGATTCCTCAGTACCACATAAACAAAAAGAAAAAAGCCGGAAGTGGTGCTATGGCTCGAGTGGTAGAGTGCTAGCCTTGAGCTGAGGAGCTGAGGGATAGCACTCAGGCCCAGAGTTCAGGGTCCAGGACTGGTTAAAAAAATGTTCATTTAGTTTTTTTCAAATGTATGGGCTGGGAAATTGGCTCAGTGGTAGAGTGCTTGCCCCTCATGCATGAAGCCCTGGGTTCAATTCCTCAGCACCAAGTAAGCAAAAACAAACAAACAAAAAACAAAAAAAAATCAAATGTAGTTCCTCCATAAGATAATATAGCAGTGATAAATAAACATTTTGAGACAATGCTTAAACTAACCATTGTACCTTGAAAACCATATAGCTATTAATTACTTTGATTCTCCATCTTTCTTTAGTAATTTCTCCACTTTTTGGGGATTCATTGTGTAGACACTAGAGAAAAATAAGACCTAATTATGAAAGCCTCCCTAGAAACATGTACAGAGAATAGTTGAGACTATGAGGTTAGTATGAGCTTAGTTCTAAAATCAGTGGAGATTTGTTGGTTCTTATTGAATTTTAGCCTAGCATTCTAACTGGTTGTTCAGAATGTAAATTGAAGTCTCAGTCTAACTCATGTATTGTTTTATTTAAATGTCAGGTTAAGATTTAGAAATATAAATTTTTCTGTAAAAATATTGAATAAAAACACTACATATTAAATTGTATCTCTGGTCTGTAATGGCTGTGCATTAAAAACCAAAAGTCATTCTCCAAAAGAGTAATATTCTATAGGAAAAGTATGCATGTGTTAAAGAAGCAGATACAAACATCGTGATATATTAAATGCATGTGTATTGCTGTTTTAAAGATCTAGAAAGAAAGTTTCATGTTTTTAAAACATATCATCTGATACAATTAATAAAAGTTTCATCAGACACCAATCTTTTCTCCAAAGTTTATCTTTTTCTCCCTCTTCTTCTCCCTTTCATTCTATCTTTTCTTCTCCCTACCTCTTTTCCCTGCCCTAGAATGTCAGAATGTATGTATGTGTGCATGTGTATATGTGTGTGTGTGTGTGTGTGTGAAAGAGAAAGGGGAGGAGTGAAAGGAAGAGAGAGAGAGAGGAGAGGAGAGAGAAAGTGTTGGTGTTTTAATATACTCACTCATATTTTGAGGTTATACTATACTAGAAAATAACAGAACCAGGAAAAGTAACAAAATGAAATTACCAGCACAGAAAATGCAGTTATTGAACAAAAATTTGCTTCATTTTTTAACAGTGGCAGGATGTGAAATTTATCACCAGAATATCCAGGTATTTTGACAAGCATACTATTTTGACCTAAGTAGCATAAAGGAGATGCTACTGAAAAGAAAAGAACATTAGTAATGAAGTCCTCCATTTTCTCACACTATAGATAGAATCTCCAAATTTTTGAAGTACATAACCAGAAGGAGATTCACTTTTTGAAAGATAAACAAAGATGGACACTAGTTAAAATGGTAAGGACAGATTTTAATTAGTAATATGTTATTGTAATAGGGAGAAAACTCCAGTAAGATCTGAAAGGGAAAACAAGAAGATGAGGAGGTGATGAGCTGGTCCAGAGTCTGGTAAAGCATTTCAGCAGCCACGAGGGCAGGTGTGCGTCTAGTCTGGGCTTGCCAACTGGTGTTTATGGCTGTGGGTCAGGCTGTTGGCTTCTCACAGAGACTGGGGAACAGTAGTGCTGTCTTCAGGTGTTGACAGGAACACACGTTAGTCTTTTGGCCGCTATGAGTTTTCTCAGCTAATCTTAAGAAGGGTTAGGAGATTTCTATGGATGCAATGTTGAGCTGTTTGAAACAATGTTAGTATTTTGCTCAAGTGTTGATAAGTCATCATGGAGGCCTATATGAGAAGAGGGCTCAGGGAAGCAGGGCTAGAGTTGAGGTAAGGAGAGAATCATTGTCAGATCTTACCGGAGAAATTGCAAGTCATATCCTGTCTATTACCTCATCAACTTATCCTGATTTCCCATTACACTGTTTTAAACCACTCTTCTTCCAAGGCTCACAAAGCCCTAGGTGATCTAATTCTACTTGTATTTCCAGCCTTGTGTTACACTGTAACTCTGACTCACTCATTGTGTTCTAGCCATGGCTTTTGTGTTTTTTTTTTTCAATACCCCTCTTTGCATGTGCATTTTCCTCTGCTTGGAAGCAGAAGCATTCTTTGCTTGGCTAGATCCCTTTTAACCACGTTACTATCACCACCTCAGAACACATTCCCTAATTTATCTCCTGAACCTAGGTTCTCAGTTTTCTCACTCCCTGTATTTTTTCCATAGAAGAAATTGCATTACAACTTGGAATTGCTGATATTTTATATATTGCTATGCCTCTACAGAATATTTGTGCCGGAACTTGTTTACAGCTGAATGTTCATAGCCTAGCTTAGGACTTGGCATATCTTATTTAGTGAATAGCTATTGAATGAATGGAGACTCTTCATAAAAGTATTTGTTTGAAGTAAATAATTTTCAAGTTACTGACAAAAATATAAAGAGATAAGTGTGCTAAATTGATTAGCATCTTGTCTTGAATGTGTGATCTATAGTATCTTTCTGTTTGCTTGTTTACTAAGGCAGGTTCTTGTTTTGTAGCCCAGGCTTGCCTTAAATTCATAACCCTTCTTCTACCTCTGGAGTGCTAGGATTACAGAAGCATATACCACACAGGTGGATAATAACCTAGTTTTTTTTATTTCAATAGTGTAACAGTTTTTAGTACACAGTGCAGAGACATTGTAAGTACACTCACATTGTTTCACAGCTATCATCTCTGACCATCTTGTGAACTTTTTTATCTATCCAGGTTGATCTTTTGTATCATTAATCACTGGATTTCTCATTCCTTCATCCCATAGCTCTCATAACCACCATTTCATTTTGAATTTTTATGAGTTTGATATTATATTTACCTGTTATAAGTAAAATTATACATACAGTAGGTGGCTTTTTGTGGTTTAGCGTAGTATTATCAAAGTTCACCCATGTTGTAGCCTGTATCCAAATTCTCTTCCTTTTTAAGACTGAATAGTAGTTTATAGTACATATATACAACCTTTTGTTTATTCATTTATTGTTGGATGGACATTTTTTTCCTACCCTTTGGCTCTTGTGAGTAATGCTACTATAAATAAAAAAACACAGTCATGTCATTGCTTTCACTTCTATTGAGTGTATATTGAAAATTGGTGGATCATATTGAATTTTAAAGTTCTGATGGAATTGTCATACTTTTCTCCATAGCATTTATACAGTTTTGCATTCCTATTAGCAGTGCACAGAGGTTCCAGTTTCTCCACATCCCAGCCAATATTCTTTATTTTTCCTCCCTTTTGTTTCATTGTTTTGTTACTAGCTTTACTAATAGTTATCCTAATGGATGTGAAATGGTGACATATTCTGGTTTGATTTGAATTTCAAGAGACTAGTGATGTTCAGTATGTGTTTATTGGCATTTTCTGTGTCTTTAGAGAAATGTCAAAGTCCTTTGCTCATTCTTCAAGTCAAGTTGTTTATTATTTGGCTTTAAATTGTTAAATGTTTTATCTAATACAGAACATACACAAATATTTAAAACATGTTTTCTTTCTGTCAGTGGTGCAAAGTATAATTTGCTAGCTCACACTACCTTAACTTTGGAAAGTGCTGAAGATAGCTTCAAGACCCATAATCTCTCCATTAGTGGAAATGGTAAGTATATATTTTGCATGTATTATTTAATATGTGTGTGTGTGTGTGTGTGTGTGTGTGTGTGTGTGTGTGTGTGTGTGTGTGTGTGTGTGTGTGTGTGTGTGTGTGTGTGTGTGTGTAGTTACAGTGATAAACTTAATTTTTCTGTATTTTTTGGAGTGGATAATTAGCCTAAGTAATGTAGAGATAAGTGATTCTCTGGGTTCTTTTAAGAATGTCTGTCTCTTTCCCCAAAGGGAAAAATGTTAAGCTGCCTTAGTAAGAGTAATAAGGTGTGGGGTATGCTTGAGGCCTTATCTCTGCCTTTAACGTGATGACTCACCACTCTTCTAGCTGTACATTTTGAAATTAAGGACACCAACTCATCTCTTGGTAGGAAGCAGAAGATATAAGAAAAAGTGGAGCTAAAATAATCCTCAGCCTTTTCTCTTTGTAAAAGTGGTCATTATAGTTTGTCTAAAGAAATATATAGTAAAGTGTAAAAGGAGGTTAGGAAATAAGAAGGATTTATAAACTTGGTATGGTCACTCTAACCGATTATTTTACCTGTCATAAAAAATATAGAGTAATGTTGGAAAAGTAGCTCATAAATCTGATTTGAATTATATACTTGTTCATTTTCTGGAGAAAATATATAGAATTATGTGGTAAATGTACTTACTGTTGTAAAGATTGATGCTCCATAGAAATGGGATTGATGATTTCACAGCATTTAAGTTTATTTGCAAACATTACATTTAGAACAGTAGAATAGTTCATGGAGTGTAAATGTACAGTTTATAACAAATAATTATGAAATGTATCCCTCCAAAAACGTGCCATTGCAGACACCACTTTCCCTGTTTATGGCAGTATAGATATGTCTATGGTGTTTGCTTTTTTGCTTTTCTTTTTGGTTCTGCCATATGTATATCTAATGTTGTCTGGTTTGAACTTATGGGTATAATCATATTATTCCATCTTGGGAAATGATATAATTTACTTTTGTTCATTATGAATTATATCCCTTAATATTTCATTGTATGATTATAGCATTCTGTCTTTAATGCTGGGTTAATTTTTTTTGTTTTGTTTTTTTTTGATGTGGATACTGGGGCTTGAATTTAGGGCTTCTCTTTCTAGTGTGGCTTCGTTGTTCACAGATGGTTTTCTGTTCTACCAGTGGAGCTGTGTCTCCAATTGGGCATTTTACTGGTTAAAGAGATAGTCTTACAACTTTTCTGCATGGACTGACTTTTAACAACCATCTTCTAGGTCTCAGCCTCCTGGGTACTATGATTATAGAAATGAGCCATTGGTACCTGGAAAATTATCTTTTTAATAAGTTCTAGCTGTTCTGGTTTTCTCCTTTTTTGTTCTTGAAATAAGTTTGCTTGGTTTATTATTTACTAATATGTTGTATGTATGGTAATATTTTTAGGAATAATGGTTGTAATGTACATATTCTATGTTACTATAAATTATAATAAAATATTCTATGATTATGACTTCTAGTCTCATAGTTATATCTATTTTTCCTTTAATTTTTTAAGGTTTTGTTATCAGGTGAATTATGTGAGTTTGTCTATTTTTACGTTATAGATCTTATATTCTTCAGATAGGTTTTTTTTTTCAGATAGGGTTTTAAGTCAATTAAATCTTTTTTTTAATTGGAGCTTTTAGTCCTTTAGTATACAATAATATATAGCTATATATTCGGCTATATATTATACCATGATAATTTTAATTTTCTATTTTTTTCCCTATGCTTATTCATCTTTTAGTAATGAACTTTTTTCTTTTTTACTTTTTAAGATAGATTACATTTATCCATTGAATCTTCTCCTTTTGTACAGTCCTTTTGTCATTTTTAGAAGTTAACCGTAAAAAATTTAGTTATCATACTTTTTCAAGACTAAAAGATAATTATTCTTTCATCTCAGAGTGAGTAAGGAAGAACTTTAGAACAGTGATGCTCAATTTCCCTAATCTATGTGCTCTTATATATTATATTCTTTTAGTTTTTAAAGTTTAAAAATAAAGTTTATTTTTAAGATTTAAATCTTGGCCGGGCGCTGGTGGCTCACGCCTGTAATCCTAGCTACTCAGGAGGCTGAGATCTGAGGATCACGGTTCAAAGCCAGCCCCGGCAGAAGAGACTGTGAGACTCCTATCTCCAATAAACCACCAGAAAACCAGAAGTGGCGCTGTAGCTCAAGTGGTAGAGTGCTTGCCTTGAGCTGAAGAGCTGAGGGACAGTGCCCAGGCCCAGAGTTCAAGTCCCATGACCGACAAAAAAAAAAAAAAAAAGATTTAAATCTAAGATAATTTTCCATTTTAAAATATAATCCATAAAACTTCTTCCTTCTCTTGTGTACATTTTAATGGGTTTATTATAACATTTTTATACATGTATATAATATACTTTCATATTAACTCCTCAGTTACCCTCTCTCCCTTTACCCTCAGCCATCTTCATGAATAATACTCATTCTACTTCATTTAAATGTAGGTTCCACATATGATACTTGTCTTTCTGAGTCTAATTTTGCCTAACATGATGATAACTTTCAGTAGATTCTTTTCATATCAAAAGTTTTGCTTTACTTTTGAAAGTTATCTTATAATTGTTGATTGATGATTTATAGTTGGATAAAAACCTCACTATTCAGACAACTTCTGTATGTTTTTCTTGCTTTTCTTTTCCTTCGTGCCTTTTAAATACTTGATCCTTTTCTTCATTGTATCCTCTACGATTCTTACCCCTTTGTGGCTCCAATTCTGTTTGATCTGCTATTACATCCTTATATAAGTTTCTTCATTTCAGTTATTGTGTTTCTCAGCTCTAATAATTCTACTGGACTTTCATATCTGCTGTGTCACTTTCCTTACCCTGCATCCATTGTTGTTATTTTTTTTAAAATAAGAGTAGCCAGGCTTGGTGGCACTCTTGTAATTCTAGCTACTCAGGAAGTAGAAACAAGATTTCTGTTGAGACCAGCCTAGGCTCTCTTGTTGCCCCTATTGCTTTAGAAAAAACAATTATGTTTCATTCAGCTGTTTTCATCATTTTCAGTATAAGGATTGATCTGAAAAGCTAAGAATTAGTTTCAGTCCTCTAGAACTAATGTGTCAGAAACCATCCTAAACTCTTTAAAAGCAGTTTTTATTCTTAAACTCTGTAAGATGCCATTGTATGGATTCGTCCTAATTCAGTTATTAATAATGGGGACTGTAGAGTAAGCCAGTCTTGGATTTATATTCTAGTTCTACCACAGGGTAGCTCTGAAACTTTCCGAATGTCCTCATTTGTTTGTCATTTACATTTTACAGGTGATAAAATACAACTTAGAGAACTGAGAAATACTTTAGAGCATGTAGTTAGTAAGTAGTTGAGTCAAAGACTAACAGTCAAAGCTAGATTGTGCTTGCTCTGGTGGGCTTTGCTGTCAAGCATCATTACTATTATAGTCCTACCCACGACCACAATATTATGATGTATGAAGGTAATGGAGCTAATGAAAGGCCTCATTCTTTCAAACAAGTCAGCTGAAAAGTGGTGAAAGGATTACAATTCACAAAAAATCAACTCAGCAATGGCCTTCCTTGGTTGTCCTCAGTGTTCTGTAAACTATTTCCAGATTCTACTTAGACAAAATATTGATGGGCAAATAAGTGTGGAAAATATTTTTCTTCAGGAAATATAATACCTACATATTCAATAAAGGGTGTGAAAAGACCTGTGCTTTAAGACAACAAAATATTAAATAAAATATTAAATTTATGTTATCTATCTTATCCCATGATATTAACTGTAAACTCCATTGCAAACATATCATTTGTAATTTGTGAAAAATAAAAAAAATAAAAGAAGTAGCTTCTCTGGCAAGCAGCAGGAAGACAAATTAGCAATTTGGAAAAATAAGGGCATATTTGCACATCTATCATACTCTCTTTGATCGTTATGAGAAAAACAATAAAATTCAGATCTGTTGACTTTGGAGCTTATAGATTCTTTAGATGTTATTACTACAAATCTATGTATTTTGAGTTTTCCTACATAAAGGTATGACAAACTCTATCAAATACTATACAGCTAAGAGGAAGTACACAATTTTTGAAAATTATATTATTCTTTATAATTCAAGAAAATAGCCCGATGGTGCCTGAAGGTTTATATTTGTCCTCATCAGGAAACTTTGATACTTTCATAAGCTGATGAAATTACATCATGAAGATTTCCCTACATATGGCCAAAATATTCTTTAGCTGGCATTCTGTAGTCTAGGTTTTGGTTGTCTCACCATTTTTAAACTCCTTTTGGTTTCCTGTTTGAAATTATGAATTAATTAGATAAATAGGTAATGTAATCTCAAACCATTCTTTCATTTTGTCTTTTCCCCATATGTCCTCTATTAGAAAACAGTTAAGTCTTTTAATTAGTGTATAACACAAGGACTGAGAGGTATTACTGAAAAATGGAAAGTGTGTGGTTTGGGAGTAAGACTGTCCTAGGTATCAAATTAAGAGAAGCAGTTCTTATGTGCTGGACACATGATAGATGTCAAATATGTATGTACTGGATTTTATAACAACACAACTTAAGATCAGTAATATTTTTAAATTATGAGAAATTGAAACTCAGATATGCAAAATGGCTAAGGTAGGTGCCATATTTCTTATCAGAAGCATAGAGACATTGTGATCCTGTCTCATTTCCAAGTTATAAAGAAACCTAGGCTATTGCAGGATAAGTGGCAAATGGGTTTTGGAGTAAGGAATTCTAAGTCCAGTATCCCTTTTCATAGACTGCAGTCAGGAAGGAATTATTTTCCTTAAGTTTTCATTCCATGAAATGTGAGTGTGTTTTGCTAGAGAGAATACATTTTTCCATGTGGTATTTAAGTTCTAGGTGCATTACTGATTGTACAAACTTTATGCACTAGACTGAGAATCTAATCATTTTTATTCTATTTCTTTAGGAGATGCATTCTAACTTAAAAACTACTAAGTTATAGATATTTAGAAAATAAGCCATTCATAAATCTGAAATTTCCCTTATAAAAAAATTGCTGATGTGCTACTCAGATACATGACTTCATAGAATTTTTATTTCATTTCCTACTGATTTTAGGAAAGGTAACCTGTTTATTTATGTTTGTATTTTGGAATCATTGCATATATTGTATTTATGCACTTATTTCTCCAAGGTTACCTTTAACAAAAAAAAATTCTTAAAAAAAAGATGGATTAATCTCAGAAAAAAAATTGTATACTTTTGTATAATATAATATTCTATTGGTGAGTGGCTAAAAAACTTCTTTTACTTTGTACTTTTTATTTGAGCAGATTTTTCCCTTTAACCAATAGCCTTAATGTTGACTACCTTATGTTGAGTAAGTGTGTTTTTATAAAAAAAATATTTTTTTCCTGAGTTACTCAGACTTTCAGGTAAACACTTGTAGGTAATGACTGGCTATTTTATACAGATAACTGACAACAGGGTTAAGTTTTGAGAACTTAAAGAATAATTTCGGGGCTGGAGTATGGCTTAAGTGGTAGAGTGCCAGCCATGGGCAGACAAGCTGTGCATGTGCAAGGCTCTGAGTTCAAGCTGCATTACCACACTTTTGTACAAAAAATAGTTTTAGAAAAACAAAGAAGGGGGTAACAATGCTTGATAGGAAATGTATTCATTACCTTACTCATGTAACTATAACCCCTCTGTACAGTATCTTTACAATAAAAGTATATATTAAAAATCATTTAAAATCATCTGTGTATGAAGCAATGTGATTTAAGGGCCATGTTTGGATTTTTATTGTACCCTGTTGCACAGGATAAATTATTCAGAGGTTTTTTTTTTCTACATAGATAGGAGAAATAAATACCTACTCTCACACTTTATTAGAATATCAAAATGTTTCTTGATTTTTTTTAATAACCTCAAACTTAAAAAAAAACTTGCAAGTTGAATGTCAGTGTCTTTTTCAAGAAAATTACACAATGCCAAGTTGCATTCCTGACTCTCAATGACTCCCTTCAGAATGTTTATACACCTTAAGTAGAATCAAATCATCCAGCTATCACTGCATCAGTTCATGAAATGAATAGTATACATTATCACCATCTATTTAATCTATACTCCAAGTATTATCTATTGCTCCAACAATATTCTTTGTGGTAAAGGAATCTACCTGTTGCCTTTACATGTGCTACTCTAGTTTCTTTTAATCTGACTTTAATGTAATGAACTTAATATTTTAAAGATTATAGTATGTTATTTTATAAATTGTCCCTCAATTTGGTTTTGTCTTATGTTTTCTTAAGATTCAGAATATTTATGGACTCAATTTTCCTGTTTTAGTCAGACCATCATAATTCATTTTGAAGTTCAAATTGTTCTAGATTTGGCCAATGGAAGCATTTAAGATGGATTCTGGTTTTTTGTTTTGTTTTTAATCATATGCCACTTTCTTGCTATGATGTACAAGATTTCATCTCATCATTAACTTCCTATGCTCTCTCACTGGAATCAGCCATTTATGACAAGGACTTGGCTTGCCCTTTTCACTTGACTGTGTTTTGTGACACTGAGTTGGGTCACCTTGTGTGGCTGGCTTCCTTATTCTCTCAGTGTATGATTCTTACGCTTCAGTTATCCACCAAACATAGTTGTTTTTGTTCTTAAAAGCATCTGACACTACACCACAAAGCACCTCTCTAAAGTGAGGCTCTCTGAGAACTCCTTACTCCACTGGGATCCTGAGTTTCATACTAGGACATCTTCTAATGGCCATAATGACCACTTCTGGATGCCCTTGCACTGAGAACCTCTCTCACTCTAATCCAGATTGTGTTTTGGTATGAATGCTCTCTCAGCCTTCCATTTGTGGAGGTCTCCTGCTGACAATCTCCTCTCCCTTCTCATCTTGCCTGGCTTTAACACTTAGTAAAGCATCTTACAGCTCCCTTTCAATCCTTTCACATGCTCTCCTTTTGACTACATTTGATGGCTTAGACCTTTTTGCTTAGAAAGGCAAGGAGAAGAGGAAAGGCTAAAGGAGTTTATTAGATTATATTAAACCGTAGATGGAAATAATGTTTAATTCAGAAGGTCTGCTTGCTCATTACTATAATGAGAATCAGAGCAAAAAATAAAATTTAACGAACACAAATCACTTTATTAGAATATTTTTATATTAAATGAGATCATTTATATTCTCTAAACAATCTCCACTAAATAATTACTTTTAAAACTAAGTTAGATCAAGAGACTAAAAGGTCTGTGATTTTCCTAAATGATAGCATATAATAAATTACAAGTTTCATATCATTCTTAATTTCTCACATTTAATTTTGTCACTAAATATAGTACTACTGTTGGAATAAGTAAACCTTTAAACGAAAATATTCTTAATGTTTTTGTATGAATACCTAAAATATATAAAGAAAAGTACCAAAATGTGAAACAGCCTTAATTAAACATGTATTTGTAACCTGATTTTTTTCTTTCTTTCAAACAGAGGAATCTTCCTATTGGCTTCCCTTATATGGCAACATGTGCTGCCGATTAGTTGCCCAGCCAGCTTGTATGGCTGAGGATGCATTTGCAGGATTTCTTAACCAGCGGGTCAGAGGACTTTAAATATCCTTTAAATATTCAAGCAGTGGTTTGACCTAATATTGAGGAGACTTTTGCCATGTCATTTTTTAAACTGTGATTGGACATAAACAGTGGGAGGTATGGGCTAAGAAGGAGAGCAAGGGGAAAGGTCTGGTTGGTGGCTATAGAGCCATGATTTTCTGCTTTACCATCCTGCAGTCCAGGGATATTTGGCAGCAGAATTCCCTTGTGGAAACTGACTGGCTGCCCGACACCTTTCGCATAGAGGGCCTCCTGGCAGACAGCCTTTGGCATTGGTTAGGCCGCTGAGCTTCCAAAGCTGCCTCTGTGCTACCTACTCCTGATTTATTTATAACCACAGTTATTTATATGCAGTAAATAATTAATTGTGGGCTTCAATGAATCAATAGTTTTTCCTAAAAGATTCCATTAGCAGGAAAGAAAATTTGCATTCTTAGGAGGTAGTCAACATTTTCTAATGTTCTAAGAACAGTAAGGGGAAATTATATTTTCAACATTGAGAGTTATTTTTATAATTTTCCTGAGTCATTTGATGAATTGCTATGGAATTCTAAGCAGCAATTTTTAATAGACTAGCTTTTCTAAAACTGCATTGATTTATGCTTTTATGTGTAAAAATTATGCGGTAATCATTACCTTCGTTTTGCTTAATGCTTTTGAGAATTTCAAACTTTTCTTTTCTGATATTAACTTATTCTTGGATTTGGGGTAATTAGCCTTACTGTATAGCAAATTAATGGGTTATTCTATCACATTTTAAGTTTATAAAAAGCTAATTTAACTTTGATAACTTAAGTATTATATTGAATTTAAAGCTAAAGTGGTACGGATTTAGAGTTAATAATTTCTTGATTTTTTTCAGCAAATAGTTGATGATCTAACTAGTTGGAGGAGGCTGTATTGTGTTTTGAGAGAGGGTAAACTCTTTTGTTATTATGGTCCAGAAGAAATTGAAGCCAAAGTGGAGTCAACTTTGGTAGTCCCCATTCATAAGGTAAATTAAATATTACTTTGAAAATAAAGATGCAATGTTTCATGGAATTTGTTCATCTCTATGTACCTCAAATCATCTTATAAAGAAAAGGACAGAACTGATAAAAACAGGTTAGTTCATAAAGACAGTATAAATCTTTTCTTTGCATCGTAGAGCTATAGTAATATTGGAACTTATTTATTAATAATAGTAAATACTTGCAAATTGAGAATGTAATCCCGCATCAACAAGAAATTTACATTTTTCATTGATTTATTGAAGAGGTTTGTATAAACATAAATTGTTAGTTTAGGTTACAGTGATGCTTTTTCTAATTAATATTCAAATAAGTACATAAAACAACATTTTTTTTAAAAAGACATTTCTGTTGCTGTCAGAGGCTCACATCTGTAATCTTAGCTACCAGAAAACGGAGATCTGAGGATCACGGAGATCTGAGGATCACGGTTCAAAGCTAGCCGGGGCAGAAAAGTCCATAAGACTCTTATCTCCAATAAACTATTTAGGAAACAGCCAGAAATGGTGCTGTGGCTCAAGTGGTAGAGTTCTAATCCTTGAGCACAAAGAGGCTCAGAGGCAGCTCCCAGGCCCCAAGTTCAAGCCCCCAGACTGGCAAAAAAAAAAAAAAAAAAAAAGATATCCCTGAGTATACCTTCTGAATTTATATGGGATTCATGGGTAATGGTTCTAACTTCTGTCAGGACAGAAAGGCTTGTATACTGCACTTAAAAAGTTGTTTTTGGCTGGTTGCCAGTAGCTTATGCCTGCAATCCTAATTACGCAGGAGGCTGAAATTTGAGGATATCAGTTTGAAGCCAACCTGGGCAGAAAGTGTGTGGGACTCGAGTGAAAGAGCACTAGCCTTGAGCAAAAGAAGCTCCTAGACAGTGCGCAGGCCCTGAGTTCAAGCCTCAGGATCAACACAGACACACAAAGTTGTACTTGCTAAATATAGAATCTGTTATTCATAGATTTTATATATTTATGTCTATATGTGTCTTATGTAGGTGTATGTATGTTATTATGGATATATATACCTACATAAAACATATATATACGGGTTTGATACAAAGGAGATATTTGAATCTAGTTATAATTTTTTTACTTTTAATGGTATTTTTATACCACATATGCTGTATTTTCTATTTAATAGATTTTACTTATTTTTCTACTTGTTTTAGATTTTTACATTACCTTTGCAGTAATTTAACTGAAGTGACTGTATGATGAAATATAAGTTATGCGATCTATTAACTGTATATCTCCTACTTTGTTTAATGTTCTTTAGGTGGGAGTTGAACTAGAGCCTTGTACTTGCTAGGCAAGCACACTGTGTCTTGAGCCAGGGCTCCAGCTCTTTTTGCTGTAGCTATTTTTTCTAATAGGGTCTCAAGTTTTTCCCTGTGCTGGCCTGAACCTTGATCCTCCTATTTCCGTGTCTTGAGTAGCTGGGATGGTAGGTGTAAGGCACCACATCCACCTTTATTTGTTGAGATGGATCTCCATCTCTCACGAATGTATGGGAATTATAGATGTAAGCCACATTGTCGACCAAAAAAATTTTTTACAGGATAATGTAAATTCATAAGTTCTTTTATATTATAGTTGTATTCCCAAAAACGTGGTTACCTGCCAGTTTTATTATGTGTATACACATGAGTTTAGTTCTGTGATCTTTTCTGATAACATATATTGTCTCTCTCCTACTTTTACAGATTATGCTGCTTTTTAACTAAAAGAAATATTTTAGCAAGACCTTTTATCATATAGTTAAGTCCACCTAATTTAAGTGCCTTATTTACTGGAAAAATTAATGTTGTTCTTTAATAATAGAAATAAGATTGTGAGATACATATGTTTATTGATGAACAAGTTGTAGAATTTTTCAATACTTGTCAGGTTTGTTTTATTTTGTTCCTATTGTGTTCTCTTTCATTTTTCCATATCTTAAGTTTTTGGAAGACTTCGAATGTATAAAAAAGTTTAAACAAAATAATTGGCATCTATGTACTCATCATTTGGATTATTCAGCCATTGACATTTGTGTGTGTGTGAGTCCTGGGGCTTGAACTCAGGATGTAGGCACTGTCTCTGAGCTTTTGGCTCAGGGCTAACACTTAACTACTTAAGTGGCAGCTTCACTTCTGGCTTATTGGAGATAAAACACCTGGATTTCACTTGCCCGCGTTGGCTTTTAGCCATCATCCTCAGAGAATAACTAAGATTATAGGCATGAGCTATCAGAGCCTGGCTGCTATTGCCATTTTTTCCTCTTTTCTTTTTTTTTTTTTTTTAATTGTGAAAATACTGTACAGAGGGGTTACAATTACATGGGCAAGATAATGAGTACATTTCTTACCAAGCATTGTAGCCTCCTCCTTCGTTTCCCCTTCCCATCCCTTCCCATCCTCCCTCCGCCCCCCCAATCCCCTCCCCCACCAAAGTTGTAAAGTTCATTTTCGACATAACGACTTGTACATCTCATTGGTGCAATGGGTCCACCTGTATCCCTATTTAAACGATTTGTTTTTCCCCTTCCCCTCCACAAATTATACCGACATCAAATACAGTGAAAGCAGGGGTTATACTGTGGGGGAGGGACATACAAAGCAACAAAGAAATAATCTTATAAATGTGTTAGAAACAATCACATGAAAGAAAAAAAAAACATTTGAGTACATCTCTTAGGGTTCATTTCCCTAACATCACCTTATCTGACCTTTTCTGCTTGACTCAGACATATATTAGATATTGCAAATAAGGGAACCCATGGGACCTATGTTTCTTTGGGCCTGGCTTACTGCTATTGCCATTTTTATCACATGGTTTCTCTCTATTTTTTTTTCTGATTCATCTGAAAATGAGTCTTCAGTTGCAAACATCATAATGTCTCTTCTCAGAATATTTCCATGTTTCATCTATAACAAAGGACATTTTTAACAATTTTAATTTTATTACACTAGTGGATACTTATTGTTGATACAATATTATCTAATAGACAAAGAAAAATGTCTCAATTGTCCCCAAACTTATTTTCTTATTTTTGCTTCTATGATTTAGGATCCCTAGTCACCATGTCCTGTGTAAAATTTGTGGGCTGTTTTTTCTATTTCCTTATAGACATATTGGTAAGTTCGATTTTGAAGATAAGACTAGTCTTTTATCTGTCTTCATGAAAGTAAAAATAGCTGTAAATGGGATTGAATTTGAAGCAACAGTCGACCTACAATGTTTGGCTTAAATCTTTCCCATTTAATTTCCCCAAAAGATGTACTAAATCTTTCTCATATGAAGACATTTATGTTTAAACTCTTCTAATACATCCATATTTCCTGCCTAATGATGAATATGTAATTTTAGAAGAGCAGTAATCATGTTTACATGTCGTGACTGAATTGATGTAGGTTTTTTGTTTGTTTTTTTGTTTTCATTTTTGTTTTTGTTTTTTGGTTTGGTTTGGTTTTGGTTTTTTTCCTGGTGGTAATAAATGCTGATGGCCAGGTGACTGGATTCAGTAATCAATCACTCATTGCTAATACCTGAAATTGTCATACTTAGAAATTCTAGTGTTTATTCTACACTTGACTATACATGTATATAAGAATATGGATTTGGCCTTAAACTTGAGGGCAACCAGAGCCATAGTTAACTCTGAAGACTAATAACTTCAATGTCTCTTCCCTCTTCTCTGTACATGACTTTTGTCTGAAGCGCAAAGATAATTTTGAAGAAATAAACCAGAGGTACAAACTAATAAAGATCGGTATAATGTAATTATCACTATGTGATCACCCAGTGTACCCATTTCCTAGATTGAACTGAACAGCCATGTTTGCTTTACCTCTTTACTTACATCCATATTTTCTGCTGATTCATTTAAATATGTCCTCCACATTGTGATACTTTAAACCTGAATACTTTAGCCTGCAAAATTTAAAAATAGAAATCACATGTTATAGACAGTTAGTTACAGTAGTAGAACAGAAAATTAATGTTAATTTCTTTATTTCATCCAATATCTAGTCCACATTCAGATGTCCCTAAAGTGCCTTTTTAGCTTAGTTTTCAATCTGGGACTATTCAAGGACTATGCATCTACTAAAGTTATTCTACTTTGTGATCAAGATCTGGAGACTTGATCTTAAAAAGCACAAGATTTCAGGTTGTCTCACCAGAGGTAATATGGTCACAGCCTAAAAGTAATTTTCCTATTTACAATTAGCCAGTAATCAATGAGGACAATAACCTTGGCACTGTGTGGTCAAACAATTGAGATCTAACAATTTTCCAAATGGATTTAGCATCTTACTTACTCACCTGAACTGTTGATTCCACATGATTTTCCCATATTGTCCTTTCTCCATAGTTTGGCTAACAATCTTTTGTGAAGAAACTTTTTCTCATCACTAGGGTTGCATTGCAGCTCTTCCCGCAAAGGCAGAACTTGCTATATTTTAACTATGGAATTTTAAAGAATTGATGTCACATACTGGTATCGTATGATGTTAGTAATATATATTGGAGTTGATGCTTGTCCCTTCTATGAGTAACAAATAAGTACTTGCTATCTCATTTCTCTATATACTTTCAAATATAATAATAAACTCATAGATGGTGAATTTACTCGATGTTTGAATGGTTTTAAATTCAAGATAGATGGTTTAATTATTTTGCTTTCTCTGGAAATTTCTAAGGAAACCCCCCCCCCTTTTTTTTTTTTGCCAGTCCTGGGGCTTGAACTCAGGATCTGGGCATTGTCCCTGAGCTTCTTTTGCTCATGCTACCACTTGAGCCACAGCACCACTTCTGGCCTTTTCTGTTTCTGTGCTACAGAGGAATCAAACCTAGGGCTTCATGCATGCTTGGCAATCACTCTACCACTAAGCCACATTCCCAGCCTATGAATTAATATGTTCTTAAATAAAGATTTTTGATACATGCCAGTTTGGTATTTTCCGATATGGCAAGTAAAGACCAAATAAAACTTAGAAGAATCATTAGTTTTTAATGTATTTTCTAAGGCAATCCCTAAAATCTTTTTAAACTTAATTAAGTGCTGAATACAAATAAGAAGTCTTTAAGTTGCTTCTTTTCCTTTTGTGATTTAACAAATAATAGTTTTGTTTTGTGTTACTTTAAAAAATATGTGAAAACAAATTCTACAGTTACTAAGGTATATAAATAATGGTTGTGTTATTTTGATCACAGCTATAATTCTTGTTTGTCTAAATGGCATTTCCTGTAAAGGCTAAGTCTCTTCATTAATTTTCATAGGGAGCCAGCTGTGGAAATAGTCACATTAAGGGAAGAAAAGCCTAAAAGCTATTCCCCTCCCCTTTTCAATCCAAATTTGAAAGGGTGATTTACTTCAAAGTGATTGCTTCAACTTCAAAAAACTTCACTATGATTGCTGTTGAGCAAGACACTCTCAATAACGAGTACTTAACTGAATCTCCTATACATTGTAGAAAGCATTTTTATTAACCAAAGCTTTGTCCATTGCCAGTGGGGTGGAGTGAAATGCAAAATAAGTATGAGTCTTTGAGATCCATAGTTGATTCTTGATTTAAATACTATATTATGCACCATTCATTTAGTAATATATACTGTACTGAACAAATCAATAACATGAATTGATGTGATAGACCTTTATTAAATTGTCTTGAAATTATTTTAATTGTTATAGTTATCATGGATCCTAGCAAAGTTATTATGAAGCACAAGGGATTATTTTCCATTTATATTAATCTTCTTAATATTTAAACCCTGTCAACTATTCAGATTGCCTTTTATTAAATATAGCAAAAGTTTCTTTAAGAGGCTTTTTGAAGGAGTTTACATTCAGATTTCATTGTCATGAATTGGACGTAAATTGGTACTGATCATGCCTAATGTTTGGTCCTATTGATAGCTGTGCTTTGCACACTGGTATTTATTGGGTGAAGGTATGCTTTCTTTGTCTCTAGAGTATAGATAAACTTTGAAGCTTGTTTATTTATTTATTTCCATTGTCTGTCAACAAGACATTAGACCATTTTTCAAACATGTTTGTGAGAAAGGGATGAAATATTTGCATTACAATAAGAAAGTGGATACTAACAGACTTGCTTTTTATTTATATTTCATTTAAAATTATTTTCTGGAAAAGAGTTCAAGATCTCTTATGTAGTGAATAGTATAAATGAACCCATCTGTACACCCAGAATTATTTTGAAGCAAATCCTAGAAACCATAGCATTTTACTTGTAAATATTCTTGTTGTGTGACAAGAATATGTAATTATATATATATATATATATATATATATATATATATATATAGTCATGTGTATAGCTAATGCATCAGTAAAAATCCAGACAGTGTTCAAATTTTTCCAGTTGTTTAATTTTTACCATAGGTTTTTGAATCAGGATCCAAATAAGAACCATGCATTTCGGTTGATTAATTAGAATTTTTAATATTCTTAGTTTATCAGTTCCTATATTCTCTTTCTTCCTTCTCCCTGTCCTTTCTTCTTCCTCCTTCCATTGTTTCTCTTCCCCACCCCCCTGCTAATTCACATAAGCTTGCACACACACACACACACACACACACACACACACACTGAGCTTACTTGTTAAAGAAATTGGGTCATTTATCTTACAGGGTTTTCTGTAATATCAATTTTGTTTATTGTATCTTAATGTTGTTTTTTTTAAATCATACTCAAGGTTTGTTAGTAGTAAAATATGCTTTAGAAAGTGTTTTATACTTCTATTAAGAAGTATAAAATAATTTGTTTTCCACTGAATAAGCATGCATTAATCAGTGTTACTTAGACCCTTTTTTAGTGATTGCAAATGCAGTTTTCAGCATTCGTTCTTCACTTAACTGAAATACCTCTATGACATAAATTATTTGGTTACCTTGAGGTACAGTTCTTACAGATAAGGATTTAAAAACAATGAGGTGTTTACCTAGCATCATTGAAGGGACTTAATCTTTAAAAATCATTATGAATTTATGGATGCAAAAGCAGGTCTTGTATCACTCCTTTTCCGCTGTTATTTTTATTGGTTCTGTAATTGTCCCAGGTTTGAATGGAAGAATCCTTAAATTGGCCTTGAGGCTTTTTTTTAAATTTTATTTTTATTTATTTTTTAATATATATTTTTATTATAAAGATACTGTACAGAGGGGTTACAGTTACATGAGTAAGGTAATGAGTACATTTCCTATTGAGCATTGTTCCCTCTCCTTTGTTTTTCCCCTACCATCCCTTTCCTCCCCACCACGGTACTTCCCCCCCCACCCAGTTGTAAAGTTCGTTTTCAACATAATGTCTTATACATCTCATTGTTACAATAGGTCTGCCTGTATCCTTATTTAAACATTTTGTTATTTCCCTTCCTCTCCCCCTTGAGGCTTTTCAAACACCTTAGTAATCTCTGGTTCTGATAGAACAGGATCTTCCAGAATCATTTTCTGGACTAGGCTGGTGATCAGCCATTTCTCTAAAGAGCACTCAATCCTTTTTATAGTTAGAGACCATAATCTAGGTGTAGTCTAATACTACACCTAATACTTTTTTCTAAAGATCGTATGGTCAAAAGTAAAATAAGAAGCAATTTTTAAATCCATCCCTGATCTAGTAATTTTCCATTTACAGAGAAATGGAGAGATTGAAGAAAAGTCTTAATTCAAAATAGTGAAAAAATGTAAAAGAAACTCTACTTTCCCTTAGAGCGTATATTTTCATTGAGAAATTGGCATCTCATATTATGTATTATAAACTTAATGTGGCCTTCTCTAGGTACCCCTCAATTTTATGCTGCAGAATTTTAGTGTGTGCTGACTGAAAAAAGCAAAGCCTACTACTAACAGTGAATCTAAATCTAACCATAAATCAGTAATAAAATAAAATAACTGAAATTAACTCAAATTAACTGAAATGGTTGGGATTAGCAGAAGAAAACAAAAAAATTCCAGTATCACATAAAGTGCTTCTCTCTGAGAAGATATTTCCTCATCCATTAATTGAGTTAGAATAAAAACTGTTTATAGGATCTGTCTCTGTTAATGCACAACTTTATCATTATCTGGGTTGTTCTTTTCCTGTCTCAATTTTGAATATTTTTCAACAATAACGTGGTGCTAGGCAATACATTAGCTTGTAGAAATGGTGTGGAGAGAATTCCCAAGTTGCTTGTTTTTATACCCTCTCCGCTAAGAAGATGTTTTCCTCATTTATAATTTATGAGTCTACACTGATAACAGTCCTAAAATTTACCTTGGTGTTTTTTTAATCACAGGCCTGTCCTTTTCTGAGAAGTGGAAACGTGAATGCTATTGTTGATTATTTGAGACTGTATTTGTTCTAATCACCTTTCCTTTGATGTGTAATATTTAGTTAAAAATGCTTTCCATTATTTAAATTATTTTGGATGAAATTAGTTTAAATTCTGCATTTTATTTGTACCTTGAAAAGCCTCTCATATTTTAAAAATGTGTTATTTATGCTTACCAGGGGTAATGAGTATATAATATTCCTGTTTATTGTTATATTTTCAGAGTAGTCAGTAAGTGATCTACTTAATCATATTTCCTGCATTTCTTTTTAAATGATACCTTGTCCAAAAAATACTAAATATTCAGCTATAAAGATCATATTTTCCTTATTTAAAAGTTGAATCTATTTTAATCATGAGCAAAAAGTAGTCAGAAATGTATTAAAATGAAATTGAGTGCAGGAAAGCACAATTCTGTTAACAAGAGTATATTTGCAATAACTAGTATATGTCTGAGTCAAGCAGAAAAGGTCAGATAAGTTGATGTTAGGGGAATGAACCCCAAGATAAGTATTCAAATGTTTTTTTTGTTTTTTGTTTTCCTTTCATGCAATTGTTTCTAACATATTTATAAGATGATTTCTTTGTTGCTTTGTATGTCCCTCCCCCATGGTATAACCCATGCTTTCACTGTATTTAATGTTGGTATAATTTGTGGAGAGGAAGGGAAAAAACAAATCATTTAACTAGGGATACAGCTGGACTCACTGCAACAATGAGATGTACAAGTCGTTATGTCCAAAAACAAACTTAACAACTTTGGTCGGGGGTGGGGGGTGTATGGGAAGGGATGGGAAGGGGAAATAAAGAGAAGGCAACAATGCTTGATAAGAAATGTACTCGTTATCTTGCCCATGTAATTGTAACTCCTCTGTACGGTATTCTCGCCATAAAAAAAAAAAAAAAGAAAAAAAAGTATATCTTGTTTTGTTGCTATTGGTGGTAGTGGTATTAGTGATAGTAGTACAAGATCCTCTACAATGATTCAGACTTCATTTAGTCAGATAGAGTATCATATTAAAGATTTTTCCTAGAGCTCAAGTTGTTCTCTGCTAATGATAATAACCATTTTGTGTTTTGAACTCAGGACCTGGGCAGTGTCCCTGAGATTTTTTGCTCAAAGCTAATGCCTTATTGCTTGAGCCACAGCTCCTCCCTCTTTTTTTTTTTTTTTTTGATTAATTGGAGGTAAGTATCTCATAGACTCAAACTGCATCCTCAGATCTCAGACCCTGATCACAGGTATGAGCCATTGGCACTTGGCAGATTAAAACAAAACCTTTTTACAAAGGGATTGATTAGATATATCTTTCAGCTTGCAAGTTTCCATTTAGCACAATATTTGTAGTATTTTTATTTTATTTAGTTGTTTTTCTGCCAGTCCTGGGGCTTGAACTCAGGGCCTGGGTGCTATCCCTGGGCTTTTTTGCTCAAAGCTGGGGCTCTACCAACTTGAGCCACAGCTCCACTTCTGGCTTTTTAGTGGTTAATTGAAGATGAGTCTCCCGGACTCTCCTGCCCTGGCTGGCTTCAAACCACAATGCTCAGACCCCAGCCTCCTGAGTAGTGAGGATTACAGATGTGAGCAGCCAGCACGTGGCTCTAGAATTTTTATTCTATATAAACATTTACTTAATAGAGATAATTCACAAGGTTTATTACAAGATAGACTCAAAGGCCATATCATGATAAAATTATTATTCTGATCCTAAGTCTCATTAAAGTCCTCTAAAACCAGTTCTTTCTGATATTTACCAATCCTTTTATCTTGTGATCTAAAAGTTCCAACTAATGTTGCTACTTTATGCAGCATACATTTTCCCCATGTGATTATGAATACGAATTCCTTCAGACCTCCTTTTGTAAAATACATGGTTTTTACTTCCTGTGTTCTTTCTGGGAATGATTACGTTTTCTCCCTTATTCTTTGCTACTTCTCAAATACTCATGTAAACATCCTGGTATGTTTGCATAAGCTTTTTAAAATTTTATTTTATTTTTGTCTGTCATGGGGCTTGAACTCTGGGCCTGGGCGCTGTCCCTGAGCTCTTCAGCTCAAGGCGAGTGTGAGCCACAGTGCCACTTCCGGTTTTCTGGTGGTTTATTGGAGATAGTCTTGCGGACATTCCTGCCCAGGCTGGCTTTGAACCATTATCCTCAGATCTCAGCCTCCTGAGTAGCTAGGATTACAAGCGTGAGCCACCAATGCCAGGCTTGTGTAAGCGTTGATGGTTACCACACATAGTCTCTTCACCTTTCTACTCAGTGGAGTCAAGAATTGCTTCCCACTTTTAATCTGCTTTTGTAATTGCCACCTTAGATATTCCGCTTACATTCTAGTAGGCTTAGTTATGTTCTTCTAGAGCTGCTGTGTAGAACCCAGGAGCCACTAGCTTCTAGTCGCTGTTGGCTACTTCAAATGTGGTTGATCTGAATTGAGATTTGAACTATTAATATATAAAAAAAAGAAACTTTTAGCTATCAGAGTAACTTTTTATGTAATATTTGGCTATGTTATTTTATGCTATTAAAATTCACTTCACCCATTTATTTTTATTTTCTTTTAAATATTTTTTTTCAGAAAATTTAAATTACATATGTGGTTCATATTATATTTCTACTAGATAGGCTGCCCTAGAATAATGTAAAACTAATTATTATACAGGCATTCAAATCCTTGTATAATAGATTGTTCTGTTCCAGACTTTTAATTCCCTCTAGATTCCCATGGTCTGAACTATATGGGGTTGCTGTGGCTAGTTTGCCATGTGCCTGACAGTCCCTCTGTATGACTTGGGTAGACTTCTCTTCTACTGGAAGACAATAAGGAAAAAGGTTTAGATTGTCATCATGAATGAAATGATTGCCTCTGTGGTAGGGTGTTGTGTTCAGTATTACAGAAGTAACTTGAAAAGGATGATACTAACTTTTGGATCTTTAGCTATGAGCTTTGTAAATGAATGTTACATATAAAATAAACGTTAATGAGGAGTACCCCACTATTTTTGCTACAGTAAACACTAAGTTATGATTTGACTACTACTTACTGATAACACTATAATATGTATAAATATTAGAATAAGAAACATTACTGATGTAATTTTACTATTTTTGGAAATATAGTTAACTTACAATCCACATTAAAGTTATGACCTACAGTACTTGTTTTCTGCAGATTTTAAGATGTATATAAAAGACAGCAAACTCCCACTTAGAGATAGATCAAAACAGTTTATGTTTTAATCTCATGTAATTTCCTATAAGTGCTATATGTGTAGCATACTTGAAACATTACTTGGTTTTTAATATAAAATATTCTTTTTAAAGATCTCTTAGATTTGAGTTTGAATGTTGGAAATTCTCTAAATTACCTATTTTAAATTTCAAATGAACACCGATAAGAATATAATTACACTTATATAATATGGTAGCTAAGTAATAAAACATTTGTTTGATCATTACAGAAATATTCTCTTGTAAAATACCAATTTTATCCTAATTTTTAGGAAACCAGAATTCGAGCAATGGATAAAGATGCCAAGAAAAGACTCCATAGCTTCTCTGTCATCAACCCTGTTGCTGGACAATCTGTAACTCATATTTTTTCAGTTGATAGTAAAGAAGATCTTGAGAAGTGGATGGAAGCCTTCTGGCAGCATTTCTTTGATCTTAGTAAGTAGATATTGGCATTTTCTATCAGTATATTCTCATTGCCTGAATGTTTGCGCATAGAAATCTAAATATTAAAATCTTTTTCTCTTAGAGCTTATAGCAAGGATGTTGTATGGTCTTGAATAAAATGTTAATATATTATCATTACATTGATGCTTTTCTTTCTCTTTCCAGTGTCTCGACAACTATTGTTATAGAAGTTTGCCTTTGAGTTCCTACCACTCCTTTTTTTATGCTTCCTTTGATCCCTAAAGCAACAGAACCCCGTTTTCCTAAAAGATTAAGATTTTATCTACTTAAGGTGATATATTTGATCTAAGAGATAAGCCATTTGAGAAACAAAATGCTTTTCCAGGGGTACTAATCATCATAAAATATTGAAATGTTCAGAAGGAGCCCCAGTTTTATGTAACCTTCTGTTAACTCTACATTTGTTATTGTATCATCTTGGATATCGCCCAGAGATTTTTTTTTTGAACCTCATGTGGTTTTTCAATAATATAGTCTAGTGCCAAGAATTATATAGAAAACAATATGATAGTATTTTGGTTTGGTTCAAGTGTGAAAAATATTTGAGATTCTAATATTTGATTGTCAGTTTAAAGAAGACTTACAGGAAAATAATGAAATTGTAGCTTTTTTTGTCTTTACCAACAATTTATTTAACAGCATATTTGTTACCTAGAATTTTATGTTGAAATCATGAGTATTGATGATGGCTAATTCTAATTAAGTTAAGTTTTATTAGATTCAATTAGCATTTATTATTTACAGTGTTGTCTTATAAAACTACAAGGATGTCATTTCCACATAATTTAAGGCTATTTTTGCAACTTACAGAAATAATCCTAGAGACATTTTAGGAATTACATTTTTCTGGAACATTATATACAGTTGTCAGGTTAATTTGTTAGGACTCCTGATTCATGACTTCATTGTGCTTTAGAATAAAGTTTGGAAAGGAGGAAATAAATAATTTATTGATTACCTCCTATGTATCAAATGCTTTTAATTCCATTAACATTCCTATGATATAGAAGACATTTCAGTCCACTGTACAGATGAGAAAACTAAGATTTTAAAAGGTTGTAGTCCATGGTAGTGAGATAGAGAATTCCTTGTAGGATTTTTTAAAAAATTATCCTTAAGTTTTTCTATGAGGATTTTTTCAATTCGACATGTCAGTTCGTGAGAACAATGCATCTTGTTCAAGTCAAGCCCTTTCCTAATTCTTTATCTCTTCTAACCCCACACCTCTCCTCAATTTTCCAAGTTCCATTTTTATATATGCATTGAATATTCTGAGGGCATTTGGCATTATTAAACTCATTACAATGTTGTCTTTAAATACCATTGCTAGGTTCTCAATAAACATTGAAGTATTTGTTCCATCTTTATCAGTCCCATCTTTGACGTCTGAGTGCTGAGATTACAGGCATGTACCATCATATCATGCCAACAACTTCCCTTCTTTTGCTAATCATAGCTGAAATTTTAACTGGTTTCCTAAATGCTCTGACTTGGAGTCTGTTTTACAAAATGCCATACTGTATTTAGAAATTATTCTGATTATTTCATACTTGTATGGGCCTAAAACAGAAAAGATGGCTATATGGAAGAAATAATAATGTCAAAACATTGTAGTTAAGGCATAAACTACTAGTGGATAGTCTTGTTCTCTATATTATCTGAAATAATTTCTCATTTTGAAGTGAGGAGCTAGAAGGATGAACATTTCAGAGTGTGTAGTAGGAACAAGGAAATGATGAATGATGACAATGTGGTTCTCTGGCTTCTTTAGTACTTAATTCCTTTCTTTTTTGGGTAAAAATTGATCAGTCTATATAATTTTAAAGTTCTGTTACATTTACTTTGAAATGTTCTGTATATAGAAGTGTTTATAAGATCCTAAATTTTAAACTGTACTTCAGACTTTGCAATTTTTAGTGACAAGCATAGTTTCTTGTAATCTTGGTTGAAGAATGATGTCTAGCACAGAATAAAGAGTGATAGCAGAAGAGAATTAAATGAGAATATTTCAATATTTGGAATAAACGTCAATTATTTGGCCCTCCTTCCAGGTGGAAACTCAGAAGGGTGAGATAATTAGAATATACGAGGAAACACTGGTGGAAGTGGGTCTCTTGAGCCTATAGAATAGCGAAGGTTATGGAGGTTAGGAGCAAAGAACACATAATCATTATTTTTAATATTTGAAAGCTAACAACTATATAAAAGAGAAATAATCCTTGTTCTGGATTATTAGTAGAGTAGAACTAGGAATAGTGGATCAAAGATAGAAAATTAAGATAGTCTTTGCATATTAAATATTTTTCAAATATTTTGTAATAGAAATATTGAGTTAAGCATTTTTGATTGGGGACATTATGACAATATTGTGAAAATTACTTTCAATACTAGAGATTGTTATTCAATCAAAACATATATTTATTTCATATTAACTATCATGTATATCTATGCATACAAAGTTATTCACTGGAAAAATCAGCATTTCAGTTGTGATTCTTGACTAAAGTACAGATCGTATTTCTACCTCTGACATATCAGTAACATGTAGAATGATATGATATTCTAATTTGCAACATGATTAGTATTCTGCCTCTAGTTTAACAATGCAATGCTTTTATCTGTGAATGCACAAAAAAACCACAAGAATTTCAAAGAATTCAAGAGAATTTGTCCAAGAATGTGACAGAAAAATATTTGCCAGTTTTAAGTGAATCATTATTTTTCCATTAGATAAAGAATTTTTTCCTGCTACCAAGAAGAAAAAAATATGGCTTTTATATATTTGTCTAAAAAAGGAAGTAAAGGGAAAATGTCAGCTCTCAGTTCTGTTGGATTTACATTTAGAGAGCAGCTTTGAAGCCTTCCGTTTGGAAATTTATGTCTTCTTTAAGTTTTAATGAAGTTATTTGTAAACTTTACAATATTCTCTACTTAGCTTCATGATAAAAAAATACAAAAAGGCTCTTATATCCTTCTTAACTAGTTAAGGTAGTGTGTTTAAAATTCATGCAATAATACCATTTTGTTATGACAACACAATGAATACATAATTTAACTATGCATGAAATGTCTTTAATTTTTAAACCATGGAAAATAGCCAAGTTGGATAATGAGTGTGTATAATAAAAATATTTTACAAAAACAAATGTGGAGCATAAATCGGCCTGAAAAAAGACATAGGTATATTATATTATTTTTCTACAGGTGTAATATATAAGAATAGAGAGTCTCAGTAACTTCTTTTTATAATATTAATAGACACAGTATCTAGCACAGTTTCTATACAGCATTCAGGTGCATATAAATTTGGAAAATTACACTTGATATCTACTCAAGAGAAATAAATCTGAAAATTTGAAGATTAAAGTGGTGAAACATAAGAGAAAATTAATAATGTCCACACATATTTTAATTGGATAGTTGAAACAGTTGTTCAAGAATATTATTTTTATCTTATTTTCAATGCCCATTTTCCTCAAAACAAAGTAGACTCAGAATTTTGTTGATTGATATTTCTTAATAGTTAGGCTTTTATATGTCTTTTTTAAAAAATGAAAACACATTGTTTAAAGCTATATGATTTTGAAAGCATATCTCTTAAAGAGATAGTGGTTAAATAAATTTTATTTTCTCATTTAAAATTTTTGAGAGCTGCCATTCCTTTTTTCTAAGTCCTTCAAGACAACTGTATTACAGCTTATAGTTACTTTTTAGCCACCTTTGAGTACTTAATGGTTTAATACTTAAAATAACAGCCTGTCTAAACTCCTACCATGAGTAGAAATTTAAAAGTAATTGGTTATTTTGTGAACTAATATATAGCCTAGAGGTCTTAATATCTCTATATAGAACTTCTTAAATAAAGTAATTTTATGCCACAGAATTAGATTTTGAAATTATGGGTAGGACTAGCTTTTGTACAAGTTTCCTTAAGGCATTGTTGAATTTATAAATTCACTATTTACTTTTAAAGCAAGGATATATGTTGATATCTGTTCATAATGAATTGTATGTCTTCACATTTATGTCTTAAACTAGCCTGCTATTTTTCTTTCTTTCTTCCTTTCTTTCTTAGGCCAATGGAAGCATTGTTGTGAAGAACTTATGAAAATTGAGATTATGTCACCACGGAAACCACCTTTGTTCTTGACAAAAGAGGCAACCTCAGTCTACCATGATATGAGTAAGTGGGGTTTGTCTTTTCTAAGCTGCAGGGTAACAAAAACAACATTGTCCCTACTCAAGCAGCTTATTCTATTGAAATTAAAATGCTGAAATTTTCAGGGCACAATCAAATGAATGAAGAAAAAGAATATGATTATAGACTAAGGAACTCATGTTTAATAGATGAATTAATACAAAATTAATGAATACACATTTTTCATAGTTTGAATGCTCAAGATCAAACAGATTTTAAGACTTAAAATGAATAAAAGTGCACTGAGAATAAATATTAGCTGAGCTGCTGATGAACATTCAGAAAATATAAACTTGCAGATTTTAAAATGAAATTACATTCGGTGATTCTTTTTCTGTATTTTATTGTTTTTTTTCAAACAGTGTTGATAGGTGAATATTAATGATTGGAAGCTTTCATCTCTAGCCAACAATAATCAGTTAAGCTTAATACTCTAGAAAATTTAAATTTTTCTAACTTATTTGTATTTCATTTCCACATTCTTCGTAAGATATTTATGCTGTGCTTAGGGGATTGCTGCAGTGATTGGTACAAGCAAAAGTCAACAATAAACTTTCATCTAATCTGCCACTAATGTACCTGAGTTTCTACATACTAGAAGTTGTGGATCTAAAATTATATGCTTGTATTTACATACTTAAAAATACCAGTAATACTTCCAATAGTTAGGTATCATCTCCGATACTTGTTTTTCCTAAGGAACCTTTTCACCCAGTATCTTATCACCAAATGGTATAAGGGCTTCACATTCCTTCCCTGGGTTTGGGATTTGGGGATTTTATTTCCCTTGCAACAGAGACTGCTGTTCTGTAGGAAAATAGAGTATTAATCCAGTCATACTCATCCCAGTTGTACTCTAAGCTTCCTTGGATTTCAAAATAAGATTTAAAAAATCCAAGAATTAAATTGTACTCATGTATCTACATTTTATGTTGTTTATTATAGGTGGCTACAGTAGGTATTTTACATGTGTTGTATATATGATATATAATTTGTATAGTACAGTTTATAACATCCTTGATTTTTGTTTTATTGATAGTTATTTTTACAATTAAATATTTTACTGCTTATCTTACTGTTAACTTTTTGGTGGTTGTTACAGATAGCTTAGTTATTTGCAAAACAAACCTACTGAAAGTAAAGTTTATATGCCTTCTGGGTCCTTTTTCTATGCATTTTTTTTCTTAAAATTATTACAGGCATTGATTCACCAGTGAAACTTGAAAGTTTAACTGACATAATACAAAAGAAAATTGAAGAGACAAATGGACAGTTCCTTATTGATCAAAGTGAAGAACCCTCACCACCTCCTTGGGCTACAATCTTTGATGGTAATCATGAAATGGTCATCCACAAAAAGGTATTGTCCCCTGAAAGTGAGCCAGCACAAGCTGGGAAAAGGAAAAAGAGACGAGCTCCTCTTCCTCCCTCTGATAAGCCTCCATTCAGCTTCAAAACACAGAGCAACACAGATCCATCCGTGAAGGACAACTGGGGAAAAACAAGTGTATCTCGAGCCTCGCCTTTGGACACCAGACTTTCTAACCTTATGCACCACTTACAGAAACCAGTCGCTTCTCCTCGAAAACTTCTTCCTGCCAGGAAAAGTAGTTTAACTGATGGTGAGCACACAGACACTAAAAACAATTTTGAAACTAAGCCAGTACCAGCTCCAAGGCAGAAATCCATCAAAGACATTTTGGACCCTCGATCATGGTTGCAAGCACAAGTATAGAAAACCTTTACTGTATAAAACACTTAACAAAAATCTATAACTGGAAGGCTTAATTCAGAGGCATTATAAATGTAAAGTTACATAATTGTACAGGTAAATATGATAGCAATTTACATACATAATTAATAAGCTACTAGGTACAGAAAACTATCTTATAATGAAGGAATACGTTTCTATTTTATTTCTGATTTTCAGAATATAAGTGGTTTTCCCCATAGAGTATAAGAGGCGGTTTCTAGACAATATTCTAATTGTTGGAAGGGTTAATTTATGCCAAAATTAGTACCAGGCAGTGAATAAGCACTAGGCAGAAGAAAGCATTAACATTTCTTTTGGGGAGAGACTGTCTAGTAATTTAAAATGTGTTAAATATGAGCCATATTCTCATTGTGAGAATTTTAATACTAATGGAATGTTTCAAAGGTTTTATTCAAACCACAAATTATAGAATCCACCCAAGAAAATGTTCTTGTTAGCATTCTGGAATTCTCATCTAATGCTTCACTGGCTCACATCTATTGTTTAACTCTCTCGTTTATAGGCTTGACCTTTTAAATTCCTGGGATAAATTTTGGAATATTAGATTCTTTGTCTTTAAAGGGAATTTGTAATATATTATTCTCAGTAGTTTCCTTGATGAGCCCTGAAATCCTGTTGACATTAACTCTCCTAAGTGAAGCATAACATTTATTAGTTTAGAGAAATGGTAGATGAAATGTTCCTTACATGCACTTTTCTGTGTGTGGTGTTAATTTCCATTGTGCCTTTGGAATTTGGGGAAGTGAATATAGCCGATTAACACTTTGAAATGTATTTAGTACTTACTTAAAAAGCAGATGGAAGATTCAGAAATATTGGGAAAATTGGTTATCGTAATCATTTTCAGGATTAATCCTTTTAAAATTTTTAATTAGATTTCCTTTTTCTAGTGAAGGTTGCTGTCTGCTATAGATATTATTCATAAAGTCATATTCTTACAATAATACCTTAGAATCATTTCCATAGGAGGTAATTTCCATAGCAACTAATCATACTGACCCAAACAGGATTATGAAATCAAGTGAGAAATAAATAGCAAGGGAATGAATATCTTAAAGGAACAAAAAAAATACATTTTTGTAGTACCCTTCTTGTAAACAAGAGCTGAACAGTTTTAAAAATCAAATCAGAGTTTCCAAATAAAAGTTTCCATAAGGTGTCAGCAACAGCACTTATCTCCAGTCACACTGAACCCTAAGCACCATTGCCAGAAGTAAAAATGTAAGAATGAAATTACTACTCTGTGTATAATCTCTGGAGATCTTTTTTTAAAGGTGTTAAGAACTCTATTTGGACCAGACCTACATTATTACAAAACAAAATGAACCCTTGATGAAAAATAAGCATTAATTTAAATGGAGCCTTTTATTACTTTTAGATAGCAGAGTCTTTTTTCATTTCTAGAGCATGATGTAACTACAAGGTTACTTTGTGTTTTTCCAGGACTCTTAGTAAGAATTGGAACCCAAAGGGAGGAGAGTAATGATAAAAAGGACTCTTGTGATTGGGGACAGAAGGACAGACCTAGCCCTTGGAGAGAACAAAATGCTGTTTGCTTAGCCTGGTAGAATTAATTTAGAGACTATCTCATGTGTGAAAACCTTAGAACGTAGATGAATTTATTTTTTTCTAACTATAGAAGGCTCTCAGAAATGTCTTATTATGATTACCATTTCAGTAAATGACAGGCTAAAAAAAAAAGCTAAGGAATATTACTGTTTGAGTTTATTTTCAACCAACCATAGCTGTTCTTCTTGACACATTTGTAGCAATTGTTGCCACTAAATTTTGTATTTAGAAGATATTTAGAAGATGCTGCAGGCAAAATTGCTGCTAATACTGGCAGTGGAGCATTCCTTTACCCCTCTTCCTGTACTATAAACCATGATCGAAACTTCCAAATGATGCCATTATTATTTCTAATCATACATATCACAGCAGGAAGAAGTTACATTGTAGAAGAGGGAAAATTTATTTGTAGAGAACTTCCCTAGAAGTTGTGTTCTCAAAGGGAACTGTGAAAAAGTGAAATCTTTCTAGAGCCACTCAGGTGAAGCCTGACCAAGGCCTTTTCACCTTCTTACTGAGGGACACAAAGCACTTAAATCAGACTGCAATCTTCCACTCTCTTTTCTTTGACCACTGCCTTCCTTAACCAGCAATTTCACACTTTCCCTCTCTTTTATCTTCCTCCTATTTCCCTCACGCACACAAGAAAAACAACCTTAAAACTACTGAGTTTAAATTGTCAAGAAGTTTTCATTTGTTTTTCTCATTTTCTAAACCAGAAATTTATGATAGAGAAATATTTCTTATAATATGAAAGATGTTGCAATGTTTTATGATCTGGCTTTTCACATTCCTTATTTGCCCTTTAATTTGTCTCTTGATGTAGGAAGACTATAAACTTGAAACGCAGAGTTAGTTGTCAGATCTTGATAATAATATTATAATTAGAGAAGCATAATTGACAGAATAGATATTTTATGATAGCATGATAATGTTGATGATCTGAAGATAATGTCTTAGACAATTACATTTACATTTCAAGGTCTAGAATATAAATTACAACAGCATTTAAAGTGGTATTACTTGCTACAAAGTAGTTGGTTTTATATTCTAACATCTTGCAAAGACATAGTACATTTTTAAAATTCTAAATGTATACTTCCTAAGGTAAACAAGCAGTCTTTAGAAAGTATTAGGCATGTCAGCTCTTGCTGAGTGCTGCTAAATCCTCTTTAACCCTCTGGAGTGCTTCTCCCCCCCTCCCACCTACCCCCCCACCCCCACACCAACCCTCAAACACCTTACTTCCTTAAAATGCATGCAAATGTATGTGAAAAACTAAATCCATTTATTATAAATGCCTTATCTTTACCCTTTAGGATGTATTGTACCTGGTACTATTTATTAAAAATAGAAGCTGCCTTGATTTAGAGACAACATGTAAGGTGGGTTAAGTAGTCAAGTGTTTCTTCAGGCTTCTGTTCTGCACCTCAGCCACCTACTGTGAAGTTAATTAATTCAGTCCAAAATGAAATTCTAGGGCAGTTTGGTGCAGTTTATGTTAAATGCCATTTGAATGTAATCATCTGCGCAGGAATGGGGAGCAACCGTATCAGATAGAGAATGCTGAAACACAGATGAGAAGAAAAATGCTTTGCAGAAAAATGATCTGTCCCTGTGTCAGAATTTATCAAAACTCAGAGTGAATTATTGAACAGTAATTAAATTTTAATTGATGACCATTTATATTTTAATAGTTGCCTTCTCTGTTCAAATTCTAAACTGTAATGTAGATAGAGTAGATGTTTTATACTTAGATTTCAATGCATGGAAATTCTAAAACATCTATGTGTTTAACTGCTTTATTGCTAACAATAATATATGTGAAAACGCTTTATGGATTATGCATTTTTAAGTTAAACCTAAGGATTTTTTGTTTTGCATTTCAGGCAGGCATTGTTCATAATTTTTTAATTAATAGTGTGACGTTGATCAAGATGCATTATACTTACAAAGTGACATGTTGAAACTCCTTAGTATAACTACTTAAGGATAATAAAGAAATTTTAAGAGAGTCGGTAACATTTATTAATTAAAAAGTACTAGATCTCAGACTTTAAAAAAAAATCAAAGATATTTGGTTAAGAAACTTAAGTCTCCTAGTGATTCTTTTTTTTGTGTCGGTTGTGGGGCTTGAACTCTGGGCCTGGCCACTGTCCCTGAGCTCTTCAGCTAAAGGCGAGTGTTGTACCACTTGAGCCACAATGCTACTTTCAGTTTTCCAGTGGTTTACTGGAAATAAGAGTGTCATGAACTTTCTTGCCCAGGCTGGCTTTGAACTGCAATCCTCAGATCTCAGCCTCCTGTGTAGCTAGGATTATAGGTCTGAGCCACCAGCACCTGGCTTCTAGTGATTCTTGAAAACATTTCCTGCCATTTTTCCTTACGTCCTCCCTCTGGTCTAGATTGATAGAGGTGGACAGTGTGATAGAGTTGGTTTAATCACAGAAAGACATATACAGTAGCTGGTGCTAGTCCTTACAAGACTATACTCAGATTGCCTTTGTATAACTAACATATTTAAATGTTTGCATAGAATCTTCCTTAAAATGTATATACCCTTTTAAAACAAAATCCATCAATGTTACCTTGCTTTTAGCTTAGTGATAGAGAATTTCCCCAGTGATTAAATCCCTGATAACAAATTAGGTACCTACTACATTACAAGAAGTTTTTATTTTTCATTCATACCCTTCCATACTTAATTTATTCCCATGGAGTATTTGAAGGTGTGGGGGACAGAATGAGTATTCTTGGCTCAATTATGTTATTTCTCAGGCAGTAATGTGATTATAAATATTTGCCAGAGCTATTCAGAAAACAGACATGCACACATGCACACACACACACACACACACACACACACATACATACACATGCACACACAAACTGCCTTTTCACTAGGGAGAGAAGCCTAAATCAGTGTGCTTAGATAAACAAAATACTAAGGTTGAGTTAACAATAAAGCAACTTGGCACAAAATTCTTTTAATGTTTTTCTTTTGGGGAGTATAGGAAAATATACTAAAATTGACATTTGATAAGGAAGATTGTGCCAAATTTTACTGAAGTTGTGTTTCCAGTTGTACCTATGAAGGGAGAGATAAACTACCGAGATCTCATTTATGTAATTATGCCATGTCACAAGCATGTTTCAAGATACCTCAATTTTGTTGAAAATTTGTATCAAAATATTTATGCTTATGTACTCCAAACAAAGTTTTATCTTTGTGAATGAGTCTATTTTTTATTGACTTAGCTCTCTTAATAAACATATTTTAACTTAGCCACAGGAAGTTTATAGCTTGCACATTAAAAAGAAAAGTATTAAGAATTATCCACTTAAATATTAAAATACACTCATCCTATAAATGTGAAAGATTAAAAACTGTATAGAGATGTTATGTACATACATGTTACATACATTTTGTTATGTTTTTCTTTTCAGATATTTTCAATTAGTTTTTTTTTTTGGGGGGGGGTTCCGGTCGTGGGGTCTGAACTCTGGGCCTGGCGCTGTCCCTCAGCTCTTCAGCTCAAGGCTAGCGCTCTACCACTTGAGCCACAGCACCATTTCCAGCTTTTTTCTTTTTGCTTACGTGGTGCTGAGGAATGGAACCCAGGGCCTCATGCATGCAAGGCAAGCGCTCTACCACTGAGCTACCTTCCCAGCCCTCAATTAGTTTTTAAAGATTCCTTTCAAGTGCTTTAAGGGTAGCAAAGTAAAGATCTGAGCCACTTTTCATGATTTGCAGAAATCCTTGCAACTCAGCTGTAACCCCGCCCCACCCTCTTGGGCTCTTTACCTTCAGGCCCTCTTTTAGACAGGACCTGCACAGTCTTTATCGGTTCTGCTCTGGTCATTTTCTTACACTGCATTTTATAAGCCTAGGAAAACTTCCTCCTTTCCTTATGCAAACCTCCCCTCAGCCACAACCGGAGAAATAATCATTCTTCAAACTCTTAGTGTATCTAAACTTTTCAAGCTTGAATTCCACCTTCAACGTAGGTAGCGTTATATTTCTTCTTTTGTACTTAATGTGTATCTATTAATATCTGAAGCCCTTGTTATATTTTTTAATTCTTCTGTGTTTTTGCGGGGGGGGGGAAGGGGGGAAGAGTCTGTCCCATTTGTGTCATCACAGATTACCATATGCTAAGCTACTTAATACAATACTCACTTATTATCTCACATTTCTCCAGATCAGAATTCTGCGTGAATAGAAGTGAAAATAGCATAATGAAACCCATTAAAAACTTTAGAAAGAAGGGATAAAGAGTAACGAAGAGCCACATTTGATCGAAGTATTTAATATGTGTGTATAGATGTGTTACAATGAAACCCCTTTGCGTAATTCAATTACACTAATTTAAAAAAAAAGAGTCTTGGTGGGCTCTAATTGTATTTCTGCTTAGATCTCATGAGGCTGAAATCAAGATATTGAATTACCCACTGAAAGATCCAAACAAGTTTCCATGGTTTACACAAACCACTGCAACCCAGTTCCAAACTACCAGGTTGGCTTCTCTTGGAAGACTATGGGAATAGACCACTTCCCAGTGCATTCGCAGCTGGAATTCAGTTCCTTATGTTTGTAGGACTCGCTGCTGGCTAGGGTCCATTTTATCTGCTGAATCCATTCTGTCCTTGCCTGTGCCTCTTTCCATCTTCAATGCCAGCAATAGAATATATAATCCACCTGGTGCTTCAAACTCTGGCTTTTGTATCAGCCACCAGTTTAAGAAAATGCTTTGCATTTAAGAGGGTCCATGTGATTAAATGAGGATCTGATCCCTTTGGACTAATTCAAGGTTCACTGATTAGTAGTCTTAATTTGATGTGGAAATTTCCTTTTGCTTGTAATATCCTACATTTGATATCCCATCATTTTTATAGGGGAGGACATGGTAAGGTGTCCTTTCAGAGTTCTCTCTGCTGCACCCTGACAGATTTTTCAAAGGCAAAGAGCACATCTTTCTTACTGTTCAACCCCTGTAATATTGTAATGACAGTGAGTAGAGATTATTGAGTATTTATTGCATTACATGATATGTGAAGAATTTATCTGGATTAGTTTAGTTAATCATTATTACAACTTCCTATTAGCCCCACTTAAACGATGTAGAAGAGCAGAAGACTTGACCTGGTCATACTTTATAGTGTTGAGTATGGATTCTGGTAGATGGCATCAAATCTAGTTCTGTCATAAGCTAGCAGTGTGATTTGAGGCTGGGTAGCTTCTTCGTTTTATTATTTGACTCTTTAGGATAAAAATAGTATTTACCTCATAGAATAGCTGTGATGATTAAGTAAAATAATGCCCGCAACATACAGCTTGGTTTCTGGTAGTTAAGTCCTCAACTTGTTTCTGTAACATTACCAGTGTGTAAAAACTGTATTGCAACTGTTAAGAGGATGTAGATACTTCCTATGTACATATATACAATGACTTGTCTCTTATAACTCCTCTCCCATTTTCCTTTTTTTTTTCTTATTGTGAATGTGTTAGTTTCTAAGGTAGAGGTTAGGATTTGAACTGAGGTCCTCATACTTGCTTGACAGTTTGAACCAGTCATCCAGCCCTTTCTGCTGTGGTTATTTTTGAGATAAGATCTGGTTTTTTGCCCAGACCAGCCTGGACTGAGATCCTATTTACCCTTGGTACTATAACTGGGATAATGGTTACATGTTACTTCACCCAGTTTTTGTTGGTTGAGACAGGATCTTTACAACTTCTTGTCCAGGCTGGCCTCAAACCACTATCCTCTCTATCTTTACCTCCTGAGTAGCTAGGATTTCAGACATGTACCACCTTGGTTCATATGTTAGACATTGAGTGCACAAAGATTTAGAGAATACTAAATTAAAAAAACCCTCTAAATCTTATCATCCCCTTTTCTCAAAGTCTTTATTACCAGAACATACAAATTAAGGAATACCAATTATGAAACTCATATTCAAATAGATGGGACCAACCACAGTAGAAGATAATGAGATTAATTTCTGCTTGACCTCC
Source organism: Dipodomys merriami (assembly GCF_024711535.1). Lineage (NCBI taxonomy): Eukaryota > Metazoa > Chordata > Mammalia > Rodentia > Heteromyidae > Dipodomys > Dipodomys merriami. Next base: position 24,550,274 of record NW_027202715.1, read on the forward strand.
CTCATATAAATCTATCTGAATACAGACATTTAAAATAATCTCTACTATTAGAAAACAAGTTGTAAAGATTAAAGAGTGCATGAAACAATGTGGTCAGTATGAAGGAGGGAGCAATATAATATAATTAAGTATCTAATTGTAAGCGCTATGAGATATCAGCGAGGGATAAGACATTTTACAACGCAATTTTTAAGAAAATGCAAAAAGCCTTCTATCTTTTTACTATTAAAGTAATGAATTAAGTGATACAAAATTACATGTATTCTGAATATCTTGGAATGATGTCAAGACTCAAATCTTGGAGGGCTCAGAATAGGAGACAGTTCCTGGAGGGGTTTAATTTTACAGCAGAGGGAGATTTGTAGATATGGAGGTTAGTAGAAAAGAGGGTTTGTAAGGTAATTGGCTGGACAGAAATAGAATAAACATATTTTTGAGGCTAGAACTGAGACACGTGAAATGAGCAGGCGTGACTGCATTCACTGTGGTGATAAGGGAAGGGTAGGTTGAACACTGTTTAGCATCTTACAGACCAATTCAGGAAAATAAAGCTGATCTAACATTGGCAGCAATAGGGAAAATACTCAGCTTATGATCTGAGGAAATTGCATTCTAGTTCCTAGTTACTAATTAGCCTTGTTACTTTGGGTAGCCTATGTATTATCCTATTCAATTTCCTTATGAACAAACCATCTAGAAGAGATGTTGGTGTGTGCCTTTTTCTCTGAAGCTTCTAAATGCCTTATGTTTGAATCCCAAATGGTAGTGTTACAACAGTCCTTATTTTACAGAGGCATAGTGTGAGTACAAACTGAGTAATTTTCCTAAGGTCTGATTGTAAGAAGACAAGACAGGATGCAGATCTCTTCAGTCATGATCCAGAGTGACTGCCCTCATGCTTGATGTGAGATAGCAAACAATCAAGAGCAAATCCTGCCTGATTAGCCTCCATACTCTTTCCCCTAATAATGTCACCTAGTATATCTGTTTACATTAAAAATCCCTAATAAAAGTCTTTTACATTCACAAATGGATCTAGCCCGAACTATTGTGGGAATAAGGAGAAAACATATAATAGGAGTATGAAGAAATAAAACTCTTAGAAGGACATAGCAGAACTTGAAAGGCATGTAGGATTGGTCTATGCTGATAGGAGAAATGACCTACTGAACAGAAGGAGCAAAATAAGCAAGGGGTCAGGAACAGTGTGGTAGTTTAAAATGTGTCCACAAATTATTTGACATTTTCCCTCAAAGATGGAGCCTAATTCCCTTCTTGAATATGGGCTGGATTTAGTGGTTTTCTTCTAATAGAATATGGTGAAATGACAGCATGTAATAAGTTAGAACATAAAGTTTCTCCTACCTCTCTGTCTCTTATCACTGAATTTGGGGAAAGCCAGCAGCTTCCCAGGAGAGATCTAGATGGACAGGAGCTAAGCCCTCCCACCAGTAACAGCCCCAGCTTGCTATTGAGTCACCTTGGAAGCACATGCTCAAGTTTAGGCATAAGAAATTCTAAGCTATTCCAAAGTGGCGAAGCTGCTCCTAAATTCTTGTTCCACAGTAAATGATAATAGGGCAATTAATATTGTTTTAACCACTAAATTTTAAGTGGTTTGTTTTTACTGCAATGGATCATTTTAAAGGCATGAAGATTGAGTGTACAGTGGAGAACTTGAAATGGTTTGTCTATGGATACAGATGAAGGACCAATAAAAAGGCTGAGCAGGCTGATGGGCTCCGATGATGGAGGACCTTGAATGCCAGGTGGTGTCTTTGTGTCTGCTTTTTAAGTCTTAAGCTAAAGAGATCTACTATGTGGGGTTTTGTCCATCCAGATTAAATGTCTGGCTGATTCTCAATTAAAGTACTAAGGACAGAGGAACCTTCAAATAATATTGAAGAGCATGTTATTATTCAATTATCTCCAATAGAAGAAAAAGCAGCCCCTAAATGCTATCACTATGCATAAAGTTCATTTTTAAGGCATGCTCTGTTAATATAAAGAAGATCATCAAGCCTTCTACTGTTTTTATAAGAAACGTTGCACTTATATCCAAGTCACTGATGTTACTCTGCTGATTTGACTTCTTACCTGCCAGCTTTTTTTTGCAAAGGGGAGGCTGACACATTAAATTGCATCCATCTGCAACGTCATAGCATGACGTTGAGTTTATGAAGTTAGCGTTGTAAAAACAGGAAAGGAGAGATTTGAAGTATGGTGGAGATCCACCCAAGATAGTGAACAGATTCAAGAGAGAGGAGGTCTGTAGCATATGTACCCACAGGCTTTGAATACAGCCCATGATTCCTGCTTCCTTCTGAGGGAAATTCAACCTCCCTTCCCTCCTTTCTCCCGCTCATAATTTATAACACCAGAAATGTTTCTTCAGTAGTCCTCTATGTGAACAAAGCTGTTATCATCCCCAAATCACTCAGACATTTTTTTGACAAATTAGAACAGCGTGCCTAGTATATACTTCAATAACTTGGCTCTATCATTCAACCAAACAGCCCAAGAAATCAAATTCAATAAAACTTTGGAGATAAACTTCCACTTTAGACTGATTTCAACCCAAATAAAACTACTAAAATGTTAACATCGAAGCAGCCAGAAAGTGTTGGACTAAATGTACTACAGTCTTAACTCACACCAATGAAAATAATGTTTTTTTTAGATTTTCTGCCATGAATTTGCTGGGAAGCAGTCGGTAACTCATACTATGAATAACATCTGGCAGGAGGGGCGGGGAGATGGATTCAGCCAGTCTGCATTGGTCCCCATAGTAAGCAGGACGTTGGACTCCACTAATTGCCTGGACACTTGGAAATAGACCACAATGGCTAGTCTCTGTCCCCAGGGAGGTTGCACGTTAGACTTATTTGCAAGATTCAGTTCCAGTCTCAGAAGAAAGAAAGGTGACAAGGTATTTTTGTTCTAGCCACAGAACCACTTTTCCAAACAAAAAATTCTAATCCAGACAAGACAGGTGTGGACCTGCACGGGAGGGAAAAGGGTAGGAGCCTCACTTGGCCTGTTCATAGTATTTCCCCACCCCACCCCACCCCACCCCTCCACAGCTCCCAGAAGCTTCTCTGTAGGACCTGAACATTTCCCAGAACAGTTTGAAAACTGTCAGTTTACTGCTTGATTAGCCTTAATGAAGTACTGTTAGTCATCCAATTTAGATAAGCTTCAGACTAACTGCTTATTAACTTTCCTTGTTGTCATGAACTGGCCTTCGAACTTTCAAGAATCCAGTTCTGGATTAGTAAGTAGACAATTAAGCAATACCCAACTTAATAAAATATGGCACATCCAAGTGAACAGTTTTAAGTAGGAAAAAACTAATGCCAAGCCTGGCACATGCCTGCAATTCCAATCCCAGTTCAAAACCAGCCTGGGGCAAAAAGAATAGCAAGACTTTATCTCAAAAACAAAATAAGGCCGGGCACCTATAATCCTAGCTACTCAGGAGGCTGAGATCTGAGGATCTAGGTTCAAAGCCAGCCCAGGCAGCAAAGTGAGACTCTTATCTCCAATAAACCACTCAGAAAACTGGAAGTGGCACAGTGGCTCAAATGGTAGAGCACTAGCTTTGAGCTAAAGAGCACAGCATTCAGACCTGGAGGTAAAGCCCCATGTAAGACAAAAATAATAATAATTAGGACTAAAGTGCTGAGGGCATAGCTCAAGTGACATAGTACCTTCATACCATGCACAAGGCCCTGGGTTCAATCTGCAGCACAAACACTAAACATTAACAAATAAATCATTTTATTTCAATATATGTAAGATTTATATTTTGTGGCTTGGTATTGTACTGCTTTTAATTATATAGTAAGGAGAGGAGAAGGAACCCAATTCTTCAGTGCTTAGGGTCTCCCAAAGGCTTAATTCTCTACTAATCAGCCCTCAACAGATTTCTGGGACCATGAATCATGGAGAAAACATGCCCTCTTATTTGTATTTCTTCCTCTCTTGGGGGGCTGGGAGCTACTTTCCAATTAAGATTGGAAGAAGGCAAAGATGTTGACTGTGTCCTGTTTTCTTGAGGGTGTCAAAGTCCACATTTGATTCCTTTTTTTAAATCAAGAGAAGGTTCCTTTGTTGTTCCCATGCCATCATGCGATAGCAAAAGCTAACTATAGATAAATATAAAAGAATGCATTAAGGGAACACATTAGCAGAATCATTTTTTAAAATTCCCTACTGTAAAACAAAACAATATGAGATAAAGTATATATGAGAAAAAGTAAAACAGGTGTCCCCCAACCCTAGCAGGAGTCTGTGTTTAAAATTATCTGCAAGTCCCAAGAAAACAGTAAGTAAATGTTTGGTGTTATCTACTGTGGCTCTTACCATGTCTCAAGCCCAGTCATTGTTCTGAGTACAGCATTGTTCTGTAGAGTCTCATCCCAATTCGAAAGCACGTCTCAAGGCCTTTGCCAATGTCTTTGAATCAGCTGTAGCCTACAAAGTCTGATTGATACCATCAAGTGCTTCTTAGTGTAGGAGTGACTCACTGCCTACCTGTATTCCAGTCAACTTGGAGGAGTTGCCGATCAAAACGGTGAGTTTTTTTTTTTTTTTAACAAGGAAGGTCTTATTTTGATAAACTATGCAAGTGAGGAGTGGCAAGTCAAATTATAAGCCAAGAGGAGAGTCTTCTGAACTTGGTGCCTACATTGGAAATGGTGGCAAATCAAGGAGGGTGAAAACAGCAGGGAAGACCAAAATGGCGGCAGGGGCCCTAGAGTGACCACATAACCTACTAATGGTGAGCTATTATGTTAGTGAGCTGAACTTCAAACAAACAAACAAAAATCTGTTTTTTTAAACAAATTTATACATTAATTTTTCTGTAATAAAAAGGCCTCTTCTGGCCCAAAGAAATATAGATTCCCATGGTTCCCTTAATTGTAATAACTAGTATATGTCTGGGACAAGCAGAAAAGGTCAAAAGCTATGTACATGTGACCAGATAAGATGATGTTAAGCGAAATGAACCCCAAGATAGGGACACAAGTGATTTTTTTTTCTTTCTTGCTGTTGTTTCTAATGTTCTTATAATGTACCATGTGATTTTTTATTTTTTGTTTCTTTGTATGTTCCTCTCCCACCCTATAACCCCTGTTTTCACTGTATTTGCTGTTGGTGCCCTGCATCTTGTATATACATTTTTCTAATTTGGGGAGGGAAAAGGAAAAAACAAATGCTTAAATTAGGGATACAGGTTGACCCATTGTAACAATGAGATGCACAAGACACTATGTTGAAAAACGAACTTTACAATTTAGATGGTGGCGGGGGAGTGTAGTTGTGGAGGTGGGAGAGAAGAGATGGTAGGGGAAAAACAAAGAAGGAGGGGGGAAGGGGGGAGAAGGAGAAGGATTGGGATTGGGGGGGAGGGGGGAGGCTGGGAAGGGATGTGAAGGGTAAACCAAAGGAGGAGGCTGCAATGCTTGGTAAGAAATGTACGCATTATCCTGCCCATGTAATTGTAACCCCTCTGTACAGTATGTTCACAAATAAAATAAAATTAAATTAAAAAAAACCAAAGAAGGAGACAACAATGCTCCATAGGAAATGTACTCATTACCTTGCTCATGTAACTGTAACCCCTCTGTACAGTATTTTTACAATAAAAATGTATTTTATTTATTTTTGTCGGTCCTGGGGCTTGAACTCTGGGCCTGGACGCTCTTCCCTCAGCTCTTCAGCTCAAGGCCAGCACTCTACCGCTTGAGCCACAGCGCCACTTCCGGCTTTCTAGTGGTTTATTGGAGATAAGAGTCTCACGGACTTTCCTGCCTGGGCTGGCTTTGAACCGCGATCCTCAGATCTTGGCCTCCTAAGTAGCTAGGATTACAGGCGTGAGCCACTGGCGCCTGGCTAAAAATGTATTAAAAATTGAAAAAAATACAAATCCTGCTACATGAAAAAAAGGCCTTTTCTTATTCATCTCTTCTTTAGACTCACTGTTAAGTAATTATAAAATATAAATAGAATATTAGCATCTTGGGTGTATTTGGTGGATGAGAAATCCTTCTCTAGAGAAAAACCTTATTTCATAATCATAGTACATATTTTAAGCTCTTTAGGCAAGGAAGGAACCTCAAAGGTATCTACAGGCAGAAGCTACTGCTCTAACCCATAGTATTCATGAATATCCAGACTCTCTTTTACATGAGATTATATTTTTATATATAGTCAAGATTTTGTTTTTAGAAATGTTCAGTTCTAAAAAAAAAAAAAAAAAAAGGTTTTCTTGCATACTAAGATTTTTCCTGAAACCTGCAACATTTTCCATTCACAACCCTTTGTAAGTCTGACTGGTGGTGCCTTTCTGGTTTTCTCTTTCCCTTTGTGGATCTTACCGGTGATTAATTCAAAATCATAGTTACACAAACATCATCTCCAGAAACGGATATTGCCAGCAACGTCCAAACTCCTCCTCACATAGCATCTCAAATACTTCATTAGAACAGCTACCCAACATGGCAGCCTTTCTTCCTGGATCCCTTGACCCCAGTATAGAACCTGACACACAGCTCTAGATGATGCAGGAATATCCAGTGAACCTTTTGTAGAGCATTTATTGCCCATTCAGTGTTTACCAGCAACCATTCTAAATGTATCTGCTATTTGGACAGTTATTTCATTATTTGTTAGCAGCACATAACTGTGGTAAAATATATCTCCCATGGAGAGAAATATTATAACAAACTATTACGGCATTCTACACTGATATTTCAGTTACTCAACTAATCCACCCACTGATAGAGTGAACTTTGAATTAAATGCTTTGAAGACTAAAGTCGAGTAAACCTTGATAAAAATCAAAGGCTGTGGAAATCTTGTTTGACAGAAGGCATGAGCAAGAATGCTAAAATTAATACTGTTGGGGGAGAAACACTCATTTCACAGCAGACTAGATGAAGAGTAACGGTTCAAGAGTATCAAAATGCCTGTGTGATCAAAAGACAGAAACAGCTTCTTTCTACTGCAAGGGTTCCTATTCTAGGACTCGGTATTCTGCCTAGGCGAGCACCTGCCTTTGTGGTAACTCTGATTATTTGATCACCTTATCTTATTCAACCTCAAACTTCCTGTGAGGGAGGTACTCACCGAGAGCTCTCAGTACTGTTTTCAAGATGAGGCAAATGAATTAGAGAGGCTGTTCACACACTCCAAATTTCACAGAAGTCTGTGGGAGGAAACCAGGGTCAGCATTAGCAGTTAACTCCTATTTGAGGAAATCAGCATCAGAACTTGAAAGAACATTGTAAGCCCTGTGTCCAGCCCAGGATATCACAATAAGACTAACGATCATTCCACCCACTTCACCACCCACACAGATTTTAAATTATCTTTATTGTAAGGTTATACATACATGCATCATTCATACATGCATACATAACACAGAAGACTATTGAAAAGCGAAAACATACATATCTTACTCTTTCAACTCACATCCCAGGGCAACCTTTCAAAGATCCTCATTTCACAGAGGTAACCACTATTAAGGTTTCAATGCATTTTCAATTTTTTTCTACGCATTTAAAAATGTGCATTGGCCAGGTTCTAGTCGGTTTACATCTGTAATCCTAGCTATTTGGGAAGCTGAGATTGAGACTGGGATGATCATGGTTTAAGGCCAGTGTAGGCAGAAAAAGTTTCATGAGATTCCCTTCCTTCTCAACTGATAGCACAGTGGCATGCACCTGTCATACTCTCTTTAAGGGGAGGCTGAGATTGTGTGAATCAAGGTTCCAAGACACCACTAAGCAGTAAAGCCCATGAGACTCAATCTCAGTGGATTTACATATGGGAATTCTTTTGTGCCAGTATTGGAGCTTGAACTCAGGGCCTGGGCACTATGGTAATTTTTAATGGTAAGCCAAATTTACCTTCCTAAGATAAATGACCACTTGGTGATCATCCATTCAGAATGTTGATAGAATTGATTTGTTAATGGTATTCTTTTCAGAATTTTTTGCTTCTGTATTCATATTGGTCTTACAGATTTTTTTCACTGAATGTCTCCATCAAATTTTAGTATCAGAGTAATGATAACCTCAAAAACTGACTCAAGCAGTATTTCATTCCCTTCAGTTCTTTGGAAGAGCTTGTATGAACTTGTTACTATGTCTTCCTTTACAATTCACCAATAAAACCATCTTCCTCAATGCTGGAGCTCTACCACTTGAGCCACTGCTTGACTTCCAGTTTTTTGTTGATAATTGCCTGAGCTGGCTTTGAACTGTAATCCTCAGATCTGAACCTCCAGAATAGCTAGGATTACAGGTTCATGTCCTAAGCTCATGTCCTTGAGCTTAGGAAGGCTAGGTCTGCCTGGCCTTTCTCTGGGATTTTTAAATAAAAATAATAATTTCTTTAATAAACATAAGGCTGTTCAGATTGTCTATTCCTTCTTGAGAATGTTTTGCAGAGAAGAATTTACTTTATTAGATTTTCAAATATATATAGTATTATTTAGTTTTTAGTATGTATAGACATTAGCAGTGTCATCCATAAATATGATGTTGTGAGTTCTTTTTTTCACTTTTCTCTGCTTACAAGTTTATTGATTTTACTGATCTAAGAAAATTTTGTTCTGTTTCACTGGTTTTTTTTTTTTTTTTTTTTTTTGCTTCTTTGTTTTCTTTGATTCTGCCTGATCCTTTCTTCTGTTTATTTGGGGTTTCATTTTGTAGTTTCTTAAGGTGTCAGCTGAACTTGCTGACTTGAGACTACTCTTCTTACCTATTAAAGACATTCAGCACATCAATTTCCCTCTAAGTACAGCCTTAGCCGCTTTTTATTTTTCATTCAGCTTAAAGTGTTTTGTCACTTCCCTTTTATTCCATCTTTGATTTTGTGTTATTTAGAAGATTAATTCTATACTTTTTGTTAATTTCTAATTTACTACTATTGTGCCAAAGAGTATACTTTTTATAACTTGAATTATTCTAAATACATTCAAATTTGTTTTATTGCTCAGGATATAGTCCCTCTTGGTAAATATCCCATAGTTCACTTGGAAAAGAATGTCTGTTCTACTGTTACTGGGAAAAGTTTTCTTTAAATGTCAGTTAAGTCCAGGTGGGAGACTGTGTTGTTTAAAAAATCATTTAGTCATTATTGAAAAGGATTATTGAAATCTCTATGATTTTTGATATGTTCATTTTTCCTTACAGTTCTACTAGTTTTTACTTTACATATTTTTAATCTTATTAAGTCCATAAATGTGTAGGATTTTTATGTCCTCTGGATGAATTGATTGCTTTGTTACTGTGAGATTACCTTCTCTCTCCCTGGCACTGTGCCTGCTCTATGTCATCTGGTATTAGCATAGCCTGTCTGGCTTTCTTTTGATTAGTGTTAGTATGGTATATATCTTTTCATCCCTTTTTCATGTAACCCCATTTGTTCTTTATATTTATAGCAGTTTTTTTTGTAGGTAGTATAGAGTTGAGCTCTTGGTTTTTAATCCAATCTAAAATCTCTACCTTTTAGATCATTTATATTTGGTGTGATAATTTATGACTAGATTCAAATTTATCTTCCATACATCAGTTTCTTATTCCTCCTTTCCTCTATCTATGCTTTTTAAATTAAGTTTTAGTTATTCCACTTATCACCTTTGTTGACTATTAAGCCAGAGCTTTTTGTTGTTTTAATGACCCATTTAGGATATATAATAAAGGCAATTTTGTTAGGTAATCAATAAGATTTCTCTCTGATACTACTGCCTCCTCAACTTTTATAGAAATAACACTTTTTACGTAACTATTATTTTCTGGGTACTTTCTAACACTTAAAACAGCACTGGTGGCTCAAGGCTCTAATCCTAGCTACTCTGGAGGCTGAGACCTGAAGATTTTTGATTGAAGCCAGTGTGGGCAGCAAAGTTTGTGAGACTCTTTATCTCCAATAAACTACTCAGAAAAAGCCAGAAGTGATGTTTTGTTCAAGTGGGCTAAAAGAAGCTCAAGGACAGTGAGTAGGCCCTAAGTTCAAGCCCCAGGACCACACAAAAACAAAACAAACAAAAACTTTATCTCATATAATGAGACAATACTATGAATATGACCATCCCTTCCATTTTAACATATGTGAAAACTGATGCTTGACATTCAAGATGCACAGCTAACACTTAAACATGGATTAAACCTTTCTGTAGCTTTCTATCTGCCATTCAGTAAATTCATAGTGGTAATCTCAAATCAATATGATATGCTAACAGTATCCCCCTTGAAAAGATAGTTTTGCATTATTTTATGTCTGTTAACTCACAAACCTGTTGGTGGTAGTGTCAGCATTAAGAATTTTCTTGCATTTTTAATTTTATGTGATTTGAAAAATGGCCATAACACATTGGCTTGTTGCATGGCCCTGCTAGTTCCTACACAGTAATCCATCAAATAATCACCACCCCATCATTCATTATTCTAAATATTCTTCACTCTTCTACTGATTACTATGTTTAATTCCATTAACTTTGAGGTTCTTTCTCAACTTTACTAGTCTCTAAATTCTAAAAATCTCTCCCTGAACTCATTACTAAGAGATTGTAATTTGTTTATATTTTCCATTTAAGATGGATGCACACTTTTGGTTAAGATTCTACACCCAAATAATAAGATGCTGTTGTTGAATGATTTCAGTTAATGTGAATGACTGTGATTATCAAAGTGTGGTTCACTGATCTCTGGCAATTGTAGTGTTGTCCCTGAGACCCTTTCAACAGTTTGAGAAGTTATTGTAATAATAACTAAAGAAGACATTTGTCTTCCTCATGATGTTGACAGGTTCACTGTTGGTAAACAGGTAGATGGATAAAACCACTGGTGGCATGGCAGGAACAGCAAGATGTATTAGTGGACATTGTATCTATCAGTGCCAAGAGAAAGGGAACATCTTAAAGACAGTTTATTTAACACCCTTGATGGAGCAGTTAATGATTTTACATTTTATTAAACATTGACTTTGATGTCATGTACTTGAAATGGTATATGGGATAAGAATATCAAAGTAGGATGACTGTCTAGAGGGAAAGCATTTATGTGGTTGCTTGAGTTGTAAGCCCAACCAACCTCCATTATTTAAAAACAAACCAATTTAAAAGAACAACTGACAAATAAATAAAGGAGATTTAAGTCTTGTATGTTTATCAAACTTTCTCATAAAAATGAACCAAGCCAGTCTGTCACTGCAAGACATATTATAGAGTTCACACTTGTTGCCAGCATTAAAATTTAAGCTTTCCAGTGAAAATCAGAACTTTGGAATGTTTGTATCTCTTGTGATGAATGCAACAGCTTTCCAAGGCTTGAAAACCCTTTTGATGAAGTGGCAATATTAGAGTGATCTTTATATAGCACAATGAAATGTATCAACATTTTAGAATACCCATATAACTCAACCGATATTTTCCAAATGGTCCATGCATGATATCACAAAATTGTGCATGTGTAAAAGTGCAAAATGACTACTACCATAGCTAAGTAAAATATGCTCACTGACATGCTTTCATATTCTGCATTGCAACTATCACCTGTCAGGTTTTGGTGTCAGATCAAACAACAGCATCTATGTTTCTATTTTAAAAAACTGCTAAAATAAGCCTTCCTTTCCTAAAGACATATGTGTAAGGCCTGTATTTCTGCACAATCTGCAGCCAAAATAACATCAGAGAGGATTAAGTGCAAAAGCAGATACTGAGAAACCAGCTGTTTTTGATCAAGCTAGACATTAAAGAGATTTGCAAAACATGTAAAACAATGCTACTAATTTCTTTTTCTTTTGGAGAATATTGTCTTTTCTCACTATTCTTTCAGAAAACAGAGTAGTTTTTAGTTAAAAATATTATCAATACAGCAAGCACACCATATTTGAGGATATTTGACCAGACAGACTCAAAATAGAATTCCTATACACACATTACACAACTCAGTTGAAAAGGAGAAGCTTTCAGTCAACCCTACATTATCTTCAGTTGGGTTTAAATTCCATGCATTCTGAACATAGGTAGTTTTTCCTCAACAAAGTCTCCTTAGAACCCTGTACTCCAGGATGCCAAGCGTCTCATGTATTGATGTACAATGGGATTATTTTTTAGTGCATGAAAAATTAAATTGTTCAAGATTTTTCAGTTTTAGTTTCTAATACAGTAAATGTTAATAAGTATAACCCAGAAAAACAAATGCTCTTCGGGGGTCCTCAATGTTTTTTTGAGACTACAAAGAAATTCGTAGAACAATTAAGTTTAATCATTGTTGCTACTGACTTTGCAGCTCACACTGAGCCTGATTTCTTGATTAATATTCCTTCCTTTTGTTCATGATGGCTGTTGTTTTACCTAGGATCTGGTCCCAGCCTTCCTCTTTGGATCAGAGCACTGGTGGAAAGAGTAACTGATGTGTGGGGGGGAGAGGGTGCTTTTTAATTCCCCTCTTACAACTCACAAAGGGCCAAAAGAGAGTTGTCTCTAATGCTAGACCTCATCATGGATGATGTCCATTAGCATAAGGGGCCTAACTTTCCACCTGTGCATATAGCAGGAGGGAAGTTGGTTTGCAGAGAGGCAAAAAAAAAAAAAAAAGTAGATTTTCAAAGAAAGGAATTGATGAGAAATGAAGAGAAAGCATCCATTTCCAGCATTCCTAGGCTTCCAGTTCTTGGCTCCAGTGTTAGCCGAAGAGACCCAGAATGAAGAATACTAAGTACTGTTTTTTCTTTAACCTGCTCAATTGCCTCTCTTTTACTTGCAGCCACATTGAATCATTTATAGCTAATAAAGGAAGACATATGTGATCCATCATCATTCTTGGTAAGGACTATGATGTGCTGGACATTTTAGAGTTTGATTAGGCTAGAAATATTAAGCCAGCATTTCCTGGAAATGCAAAGATATTTTTTTTCTTTATTGAAGTTAAAAAGAAGACTTACTATGGTCGACACTTGGATTAATTACTATCTTCAAAGAATTAGAACTCTATCAAACATTCTTACCACAAAAATTATGCTGAACAAAATTTAATCTTTCTGTGACTGTTCAAAAGAATTTAGAATCTTGTAATGCTCCGGGGACATTTCCATTTTATAAATTGCACACAAAAATTCTCATTATTTCAGCTTTCTGGGAGTTTGGATTTAGAATAAATGTGAATTTACTGTAATACTTTGAATTATTAAGTTCTGGGGAGCTCAAAGTACTTCAAATATACATGCATTATATCACTTATCTTTCTCATGAAATTTACAAATGGAAGCAGTTAGCAATGAGAGGACTCAGGAGCCAAAGCCATGTTTCTTGAAGTTCTAATGAATAATTCTTCCTTTTGGCTACTGCAGATGGATATGGGCTTGTATCTATTGCAAGACACAACACTTAGCTAAGATCAAATAGGACTGGGGCTAGCACAATAGAATCTGGGCTCAAACTTTACTGTATTATTCAATACAACTTGGGCCTTGCATTTATATTTTCATAACAATAGGAAACTCTAACAATGATATAAAACCAAAGGTATTTACATATACTCCTGGCTTTTATCCAACTAAAATAGAGTTTAAAATATACAGAACATATTAAATGTCTTAATTATATTTGTTTATTTATTTATTGTTTTAAAACCTCAGTCATCCAGGTACCAGTGACTCATGCCTATAACCCAAGATACTCAGGAGACTGAGATCTGAGGATTGAGATTCAATGCCAATCTGTGCAGGAAATCTCCAATTATAACCACCAAAAGGCTATAAGTATAGCTGTGGCTCAAGTGGCAGTGCTACTCTTAGGCAAAAGAACCAAGGGACCAGTGCCCAGGCCTTGAGGTCAAGTCCAATTATCAGTACATTAAAAAAGAAAACCCTTCAATCTCGAACTCAGTATAGTATAATTTAGCTTTCTACTTATGCATTATTTGTGGCCAACTATAGCATATTTAATATATAAATGACTTTCTTACCATTCAAGATCCTTTTCTAAATACCTCTTAAAATGTAATTAGTTTCATTCTGCTACTAAAAAATTCAATGTTCTAGGAAGCCAAAGCTTATTTCTGTGTTTCCTGCTGGTTTGGAGTAGATGTACCTCCCTTTCTGCCAGTTAGTGTGGATAATCAGAAGTGAACTGTAAGAAGAAATCTTCCACTTAGGAAACATCAATTTGGACTAAGTCTAATCTAAAAGATTAATATGGAGTATGTGGCACATTCGAAAGGAAAATGGCATTTAAATATTAATACTAGATAAATATGCTCTTGATGCTATCTTTGATAATTTATAAGTCATACACTTCTAGAAGGAAGTGAGTCACTGTTTTCTTTTAGATTGTTGCTCAACAACATTAGTACAGCAACATGTAAACCAGGCCACCATTTCCTTAGCCAGTTCTGACAAGGGGAAGGAAAAATGTGGGGTCCAGTTTCAACCCTATTACCTTACAGCATCTATGTTTGTCCTGTAACCAGTGTTTGATCTTAACTGATATTTTCCAAATTCAATGTATACATTTCTCAAACCAATATCTTAAGTGGTAATGTTCCAACAGTCCCAAATGTCGATTACAAAAACAAACATTTGTTTCTCTGGCAAGTGTTTTCACACAAAAGCATTTGATTCACGCACTTTAGCAAACAAACATTTGCTTTAGGCAGTTAAGGCAGCCAAAAGTTCTTACAGACACATTTCCCAGCCTGGCTGGGATGCGTCCCTGGAGCAGGTTCACTGAAGTCCGAGCATGGCTGCAAAACTAGAGATTGACCAGCTCAGTCCTTTGTAAGTCTTTAACACCATTAAGATACATCACATCATCATCAAAGCACAGCTCTTAAGACAACGTGCTTCTAGTTATGACGTTTCTGTTAGAAAATGTCTTCATGTCTTCACAAAGCTTCACTTGCTAACAAATTCACCCTCTGGTGTAATCATAGAACAAATTCTTGGGGAAGTTCACAAAAGCCAGCATTCTTGTGAAAACATCCTTACAATTCAGGAGCGATTATTTAAGCAGCAGCCCATGAGACCTCATTACATAAACAGTTCTATTACTACATTAAAGCCTATTTTCTCTCGTCAACAAGATGCAGATTATCTGTGTAAATATATTTTTCTTAAGTGCACATCTACCTCACTGCCAAGACACAGCTTCCACATCAGAATCCTCTTGTTTTCTATGTTATTTAAATGCTTTTGGAATGAATCAATATTTCTGAGGAAGTAATTTACTTAAATATGTGTTCTTTAAAGCACAGGGAAATTGATTCTTAACTTCAACTCCAAAGACACAGTATCCTAGCAACTAGGTCAAGACAGATTCTTTGTCTAGTTCTAAAATAGGAAGAGCTATAGCTCATTTAAAAGCAGTCCATGATTTCTTGCATGGAGGAATGAATGAATGAGTGAATGAATGCAGCATACACAAAATAACTACTTGCATTTCTACCTAATCAACTTACAGGGAGTTTGCTGAATATCTTCCATGGTTTGCTTCTGATTTGACTTTGATGGGCTGGATAAACATAATGACAAACACAAGGTGGATAGATCCAGTCATTATAGTAATGTTGGATTTAGTAGGTGTTATAGACCAATGCCAACAGGTGAAATAACTCAGGAAGAATATAGCAGAATGAGATCCGACTCAGGTTTCCCATGTCGAAATTCTCTAAACTTTATATGCTTTCAATGGAAAGTCCAATGAAAATTTTGTCTTTAAGAAACTGCCCTCCTAATTGTAAAGAAGACATACCCCATAGAACCAGGGAGCTGCCTGAAAACAGGAATGAGTATCAATAAAAGTAAAATAACAAAAGCTTGTGTTTGTTGTGCCTTTCCTTGGTAGCAAGAGCTATGCTAACACCTTAGCATCCTGAAGGAGATGGAGCTTGAGCAGGGCCTTAAAGGTGGGGCAAAAAAGGAAGCAAGAACTGCAAGTCTTTTGAGGAATAGGGAGCGGAGAGATGCTGTTTGGGAAATGACCAGCTTGGGATGGCAGAGGGCCCTGCATCCCAGGTTTGTTGACTTTTTTTTTTTCCTTTGGTCAGTTGTGGGGCTTGTACTTAAGGGATGGGTGCTGTTCCTAAGCCTTTTCACTCAAGGTTGGAGCTCTACCACTTTGAACCACAGTACCACTTCCGGTTTTCTGATGGTTAACTGGAGATGAGTCTCATGGATTTTCTTGCGCAGCTGGCTTTGACCCATGATCCTCAGATCTCACTCTCCTGAGTAGCTAGTATTACAGGTGTGAGCCACTGGCACCCCCCAGATTTTCTGGCTACCTAAGTGATCCTGATCCATTTGTATTTATTTTTCAGTAAATTACACATTTGCATCTTTTCTTATTCTAGTTGGTAGTCTTCTTTAAGAACTTTTTATTTATTTTATCAGATAGGCTCTTATGCTTTTGCCTCAAAACTTGATTCTCCTACCTCATGCTTCCCATATACCTAGGATTATCAAACTCAAGTTGTTTGCTTACTTTTTGCCCCTGCTTATTTTGAACTTGAATCCTTCTGATCTCTGCTTCTGAATTAGCTGGGATTACAAGAGTGACATATCATACTTAATCTTTGCTTTTTGTTAATTCACAGAAAGTATATATTATATATACACATTTATATATATATATATATATATATAGTAGGGTTCCTCTCTACCTTATTATTTCATTTTTTTCATAGTATTGTTTCTCATGTAACTTGGATTTGTTGTTTTTTTCATATTAAAATTCTTCAGATGTGTAAAGCTTAAGGTACAAATTCTAGCCTTCATCTGCCTGGGAAGGAAATGCCAAAATTATAAAATAAAATTCCAATATTTTCTCCTAGCATTTATGATTTTGGGTACAGTTACATATTTACATGCATTTGCTCCATCTGGAATATAATTTGGTTTAGGTGTGAAGTAGAAATTTATTTTCATTTTTGCTACTGATTTGAAATGCCTAATTACCATACGTTAATCTTTCTATATATGAGTTGGTTTCCTTACACTATGATTGCACATTGGCTTAATCATTATACTACCTTTGAAAAGCCCTAACGCAGCATAGCACAATGGTTTGTTAACTGCTAGGTACACTTAAGGCACAGTGGAAGAAACACTGAGACTCCATCCAGGCTGCAGGTCACCTTTCTGCCTCTGAGATCCATAGCTTAACCCTACATCATCTCAGTTTCCCCATCTTTTCAATGGGTTGATAACATAGTGATTGCAAATGTAATGGATTTCTACGACAGTGTGGATAAAGTAGTGCCTTGCACACAGAGGAAGCATTTTCAAAGGTCTGGTGCTTTCATCATGGTCTCAATCCTCCCCCTCCCCTGGGAATGGCTTTGCATCCTGGTGTGCAATAAGGAGAACCTCTGTGTGTTTGGGATCCCCCAAACATTTTTAATCATGGGCTTAATGATGGTTCTTTCAAAGACAATTAGAAGGCAAGTGCCAGGGGATCATGCCAGTAATCCTAGCTACTCAGGAGGCTGACATCTGAGGGGATCACAGTTCAAAGCCAGCCTGGGGAAGGAACATGAGACCCTTATCTTCAATTAACCAATAAAAGGCTGGAAATGAAGCTGTGGCTCAAGTGGTAGAGCACTATCCTTGAGTGGGGGAAAATCACCACCAACAACTAAACGACAGTACCTGAATCCTGAGTTCAAGCCCCAATACCAGCACTGCTTCCCCTGCCCTCCACCCCCAAAAAAAGAGTCAACAGGAGCCAGATGTCAGTGGCTTGCACCTAAAATCCTAGCTACTCAGGAGGCCGAGATCCGAGGATAGAGCCCAGACAGGAAAGTCTATGAGATAATTATCTCAGATTAATCAGCAAAAAGCTGGAAATAGAAGTATGGCTCAAGTAGTAGAGTGCCAGCCTTGAGTGATAAAACACCAGCCTTAAGAGAAAAAGCTAAGGGACAGCACCCAAGCTGTGAGTTCAAGCCCCAATACCAGCACAAATCAATTAATTGATCACCAAATAATTTTAACACGAAGCTAATTAGAGGTATACGTTAAATGGTGACTTTTAAAGATAAAAAGTTTACCTCAATCCAGTAAAATAGACAAATAGAATTTGATATCAGTCTCAGCCATTCAAAAACAGGGTTTTCTTGACACTCAGAAGTTTGACTTCCTTTTGGTCTGTGGACTTGTACTTTAATTGCCTTTACCCCACAGCATTTTATTTTAGCATAATATGTTTGTTTTCAAGTGGCTTTTCATCACCCTGTCAGACTTCTTGCTGATATAAATAAAAAATACAAATTGAAAGTGTATTTCCTGTGACCACAAGGCTGTAGGTATGCACAAAATTTATCTTCAGGAAAAATGGATTGACATTCTAAATAAACTTCAAATATTTTTATGAATAATAATTAAACCTAAAATTAAAACTATATTAAACTGCTTGACTGCATGAGATGGATGGATTTTTATTTTTTCAATGAGGTGGTGTGTGCATGGGTGGATATTACTTACTGCTTGGTAAGATGAGGTTTGGCACAAATTCTATCCTATTTTTAGCATTTATACATCTAAAAGTTAAAAAAACACTGGTTTATAAGAATAACTATATCGGGCTGGGTGTATTCCCAAATATTTCTGATCAGAGAATCATGGTTTGAGGCAAACAAGCTGGGAACAGGGGTGGACGACTGTAATCCTAACTACTTGGAGGACAAATATAGGAAGATTGTGGCTGGAGTCTGACTGGACAAAAAGTGCAAGATCTTATCTGCAAAGTAACCTACAGAAAAAAAGGACTGGGGTCATGGCTCAAGTAATAGAGTACCATGGCTCAAGTAGTATACTACTTATCTAGCAAGCACGAGTCCAAGAATAGGACTGAATAGAAACTGTCTGGCCCTCTAGTTTGCTGGCCCTTCAGCTCAATCCTTCTGTGTCTGCCTTCCAAATACTGTGATTACAGAAGTGTATCACCATGCTAGCATCGATATCTGAGTTGCCTATTGTCATCCACAAAGTTGTCCCACCCTGAGGCAATGTACCACATTGGGGTGTGCATTTTCTTTACATGCTGGTGTAGGTAATTGGGAAGCAGAAGGTGAGAAAGATGTTGATTAGAAGCTAAAACTAGTGTGAAGGACAAACTCAGGCATTGATGACTCATGCCTGTAATCCTAGCTTAGGCATGTATCACATGGGAAATGAAACCAAATATATATGTATGTATATACATATATATGTGTATATATATATATATATATATATATATATATATATATACATATGAAATAAAAAGCAGGGCTGAAAGCATGGCTTACCAGTATTCCATCAGCCTAGCAAGTATAAGGCCCTAAGTTCTAACCCAGTACACTACCACCACCACCAACAACAAGTGTGAAAGACAAGAGGAGGAAGAAGCCTGGATATCAAAAATATTGGCAAAGACTTGACTCACCTGCCAGGCAGCTCTGAAGTGAGTTGCCTACGGCTGCCGTAACCAATTATTATAACTTCTGTAGTACAAGTAAACGGCAATATCTGTTCCCATGATTCTGGAATCTGGAAGCCTAAAGTCAAGGTGTAGGCAGTATTGGTTCCCAGGAAGGAGCAGGTGTTCGGGGAGAAACTGTTCTAGGCTTTTCTGGTGACTCCCAGGAGTCCTTGGCTTTCAGCAGTGTTGACAGATTATCCCATCTCTGCCTCTGCCTTCCTGCGGCTTTCTCCTTCTTGAAGAGTGTCCGTTTAGCATATACTGTTCTCTCCTTCCCAGTCCCCTATGAGAAAACTCATGATCAGACTTAGGGCCTCATCATCAAGGATGAACTGAAGATCCTTAATAACATCTGCAAAGCCCCTGATTCTGACCAGACTTCACAGTCTCTCCAGGACAGGCAGCAAACCCTTTGTAAAAGGGCTAGCTGGGCAGCACCTATACCTTTTGTGAAGTACAACGGGGTGATTGTAAACACCAAGCTGAAGAAACACAGGAAACATGTTGAGGCTCAGAAGACAGGCAAGATCCCCAAGAGGATGAACTTTAGAAGTGAGAACCGATGGAAACTTCTGTTTGTAGAAGCCTTTGAGTACCCCAATGGGGACAAATAATTCAGTTTGAGAATATAGTTCAAGCTAAATCAGTTTCCTACACCTCCAGTTATTTCAGAGAACTTTAAAATCATACTTTAATATCACCTTATTTTTGTATGTTGAAGATAAACAACCTTCAAGGTAGACTCAAGAAAAACCATATTTTGGATGATCAGGCCACTAAGATAATTTGTGGTTCATAATATTAACTTTAATAAGTAAAAATAAGTCACAGATTTACAGGTCAACTGGGGAGCTTCCTGCCAAGGTTTCCCAAAAGCACAGCCAGTAGGTTGTACAGAAAGGGACTGAAGGAATTGGCTGGCAGGTCTACTAATATCTGTAGGGAAATCTGAGAAGCAGGAATTAATGTCTTGGGAATGAATTTCCGTTGGGAATCTCTGCATTCTCAAGAGCTTTCAAGTTATTGGACAGAGTGTACCCAAATTTTCAAGAGCGATCTCCTTGAGTTAAAGTCAACTGATTGTTGATATTAACTACACCTGCAGCAGCATCTTCATAGCAACATCTAGTTAAGTGTTCAATGAAACAACTGGCTACCACACCACCAGCCACATCCAGGCAACTACCATAAAAGCCACTCCTCACCTTCTCAGCTGAAACATAGAAGAAGCAAGGTAGGTTACTAGGCTCAAAAGCACCTCACTGTAGCAGGAGAAAACTGAGGGCTACTAAGGTACAGATCATAGAGCTGGCCAGGAGAAATAGAAGCCTCCCAGTGCAATTATGAATTCCTCTGCTATTCCTCATGCAACTCCAAGTCTTAAAGCCCAAATCATGATGCCTTAGAGCAACTTCTTCATTTGACAATAAGGTCTAGAGACATTAAGCCATGAGAATTGTGTTCTTGGTTAAGGACATTGCCCACCACCACGCATTGTTTTCATGTAAGGCACAGATGATTGTACTCCAGCTGGGCTGTGTTATTGTTTGGATTCTTCAAGATATCTTCTTTCCTAGAGGCAAATTCATTATCCTTGACCTCCAGGACTATGGAATGGCCAACAAAACATAAATAAAACCAATATGATTATTTGAAAGCTGAATTACTTAAGTCCCGATCAATGTGGTTTCGGAATGTTATTTTGTGGATAGATACTGGCTCTGTTTCCACAGCAAGACCACAATTCCAGCAGTTTGCCTCACCCTTTCTCCTACCGACATGGTTCTCTCAGAAGATGGCAAGGGCAGCTCCATTTTAGTGGCTGATATTGCAGTGAATTAATTGCCCCCTAATCTGCCTCATATCACATCACACCCACTGTGCTGGCTCATTCAGATCTCAGAAGTCACTCTTCCAGATCAGCTTCAGCCATCAGTTACTTCACTCAGCCCTTCCCGCCATGGCTACTAAGGAATAACATGTTCCTATCTTCCTAATAAAGCTGTGGGGAAGCTTCACTTGAACATCTAAATCCCAACCGTCATAAAGAGAGGCCAGTATGAAGTTGGCCAAGCAAGGCAGCCAGGGTTGCCACTGGAGACTAGAGGGCAGAGGGAAGTCTGTTCCCAGCTTGGTAAATCTGGGAGGCAGATTGGTGAGCAAGTCCTATTTCTTCTTCAATGATCCTCTGTGACAAAAGCTCCAACTTTCTTTTCCACCAGGGTCTTAACATTTCGCATATATGTTGCTTATTATCTCTTCAGATAATAAGCACATCATTAATTTTATTTTAAAAGTTTTTGTTTTATCTATAAGTTAACTTTAGAAAATTGTTGTCTATTTACAGTGCTTAGCTGAAGGAAAGGAAAATTCCTAAAACTATGATATTCTCCCTTCCTCCACTCTGTCCTCTTTCCACCCCTAATGAAAATTAACCAATAAGCCGAGAGGAGAGGGAGAGAATGAATGTAATTTAGCAGTACCACAGAGTTTCCTGTGTCTCTAGGCAGGGAAGGAGAAAAAAAAAATCAAATCTCTGGGTACCACATGTCTTCTGAAATAGCAGTGAAGAAAAATAATTTATCAAATTCTATTACTTTTCACAGCTAAAGTCATGATTTTCTTCTCACCAAATCAAGGCTTAGAATTCTGATATCATTTTTAACAATCCCTAATTCTTTATTTTCCAGAGTAAATAGGTTTGGGAAATGGCCAGTGGAATTTTCCACTTCAGTTAGCCACAGTGGGGAGTTTACATTGTAACACAATTGCAATGAAGTTTAGTAATGAGCATCACAATGGAAAATTAATAAAAGCTCAGTGTAGCCCGGCCCATTCAAGTAATTGTCAATTAAAGCTACAATCAATACCGAGGTAATAGCTCATGAACAAGGATAGTTGGGTACTTACTTCATTAATGTCGCAAATCGATGTCAACCATTTGAGAGTAAGTGCAGAGAAATGAGCTCATATATTGGAGGTAATCATAGTTAGGAAACTTGCTGACTGAAAGAAGACATAGAGATTAGAGTCTGGGTAGACTAACATTAGAAGGCAAAAGCCTTTGTTCTGACATTTGATGTCAAAATCCTTTGAAAGTACCACAGTGTTCTTTCTTATTCTTGGGACAATGATCAATTTGCACTTATTGTCCTTTCTTGTGTATGTCAGTCCCCGTACATGGATATAATTTTTTTCATTCTCATTAGAAAATGGCTATGTGTGTCAGGTGCCAGTGGCTCATGCCTATCTCATGAGGCTGAGATCTGACCATCACAGTTCAAAGCCAGCCAGGGTAAAACAGTCCCCATGAGACTCTTACCTCCCATTAACTATTCAAAAACTGGAAGTGGCGCTGTGGCTCAAAGTGGCAGAAGAGTTCAAGGACAAGTCCCAGACCCTGAGTTCAAACCCCACAACTGACCAAAAAAAAAAAAAAATAATGCAATAAGCAAGCCATCCATAATCCTTTGTGGCACTAGGCAACTCTCCCCAAACTATGTTTATCCATTTTGCAGGTAGGCCTTCAAAAGCCTTTCATTTTAAAAATTTATTCATTAGCATATTGTTATGATTATCTTCAAATAGTTGTACGTGGAATTTCAAGTTAACAAGTCCATTTATTTATTTATTTTCACGATGCATATGTCACCACTTCCAGCATTCTTTCCCCCTCACACCATTTTACCCCATTCCTACCTGTCTCCTCAAGTTTCTAAGTTCCTCAGAAGCCATTTCCTTAGAGAATAATGCACCTTCTGCTGCTTCTCCATATCCCAAACAGCACCTGAAACAAACACCTGCATAATATGAAGTCAGCATATATTCTGAAACCCAGAAAT
This sequence comes from Dipodomys merriami, assembly GCF_024711535.1. Classification (NCBI taxonomy): domain Eukaryota; kingdom Metazoa; phylum Chordata; class Mammalia; order Rodentia; family Heteromyidae; genus Dipodomys; species Dipodomys merriami. Next base: position 24,573,590 of record NW_027202715.1, read on the forward strand.
ACAATTAAATTGGTATAGCTAATGGAAAGACAAGGGTCAGAGAATATCCCCATGCAGTGTATGTTGCTGACTTCCTGGTGTATGTTGAAATCTAGCACTACGAGCAAACCTATCACTATAATCATATTAGTCAGTTCCATCATTGTCCATTACTATGCAAAGAATTTCCTGCCCTCACAGTACTGTTTGAGAATTTATGGCTTTTCTTTCTAGCCTCCCACTCTTCACCAGCAGGTGCAGCTTGGGTTTGCACTTGCACCTCCATACTCTTTCAAATCTTCTCCTGGGTGCTCCTAACTCCAGCCTGCTTGGTGTTTCTCCTCATGTCTCAGTTCAGATGTGAGCCCTCGTAGACTGTCTGTGTGTTGGTAATGTTGTATTTGTGGAAAAGGGAAATATGGTGGCGGGTCTGGAGCCACAGCGTTAGAGATCAGCTTGAGTTAGAAGGCAGGGAGGGAATGTTAATTCTCACCCTGGGAGGTTGTACGTCTGATGATCTATGGACTCCCATTATCCTGGTTGGTGTCAGAAACATTTAATGAAGAACATGTTTAGAGATCCATGGGAAAGTAATTTTCTGGGCAAAATAGGAATATGGTTTAGGATTATGGGAGCAGCTGTACCCTTATTCCTTAAAATAAGAGAAGGTTTTGTTTTGGTTTGGTTTGGTTTTAGTATGTGGAAAAGATAAAGCTAAGGGTTAGGGAAAATTTATTAGTGTTGCCAGCACTAGCCACTGAGACCAGGATCCACATAGCTCATTTAAAGAGGTATCAACTAGTAGCTAAGAAACAAGGGATTAGGAAGTCCCCTAAGTTTCTCTGGGTATCCATTCTTATTTGTGAGCAATGTCTAATATAACATTGTACTTGGCAGGAGAGAAAGGTGTCACATCTACAGTCCTTAACGTCTTTAGAGCCTAGTACAGGCTAGGTTGGCATACATAGATCCGGGTAGGAATCTAGGAAACACCAACAAAATGCTTCAAATTATTCACAATTAATCACAGTGATGGAAAAAATGTTATTTGTGCACTGAGTTCATCTTTTCGAAAGCAAATGTTCTCCATGAATCAGCCAAGGAGTTCATAATTATCCAATAGCAACAGAGTCCTCCGACCCTTGCTAATTCCAGCAGAGCTGTAAATTGGGACACACACACACACACACACATGCAGTTTGAGAAAGCTGTTTCTTTCCCTGTCACTTCATCTGTCAGCCATCAGTGAAGAGAAGGATTTTGTGGTACTATTGTACAGCCAGGAAATGGGGTGTCCCAATGGAGCCCCACCCCAATGAAGCTGCAGACAAGCCCTGGATGACCCCCACCACTAAACTGTTTACATTTTATAAGCCTACTTGCCAGGAGATACTTTCTCCGCAGATTTAAAATATTAAGTGTTTACTATAGCACTTCATGAAGAATCTCCCTCCACAATGCCTCCTCTGAAAATGACCCGCCCCCTGCATTTTGCTGCAGGAAGGCCTATTGTTGCTCCATATGTGGTATGAGGAGATGGTATCTCCAGCATTCCAAGTTGCTTTTTAACAAAGCATACATGCATGCACCTAGCTTCACCTTGCTCAACTCCATCCTTCCAGGATCCAACCTACTCCCTCCCCTACTCTACATGGTAGTCACCAGCAAGCTGGTGATCAGAACTTTAGAACTGTATAATCACTTTCCTCCTCAGCCCAGTTACCTTGATTGAATTATGCTCAGATATGCCTGGATAAGGCTCTGGGGAGGTGTGGGGTGGGAGAGGATTCAAGAAAGAGCCACTGGAAACCCATAACTCTATCTGTTGTTATTTACTCTCTCACAGAAAATCTTTTCATGAGGACCATAAAAAATTTCTTTGATCCCATACTAGAAAGAGCTAAAGCTTTTCTTCAATCACTGGTTTTCTATTCTTAACATTTTCTTCCTGGGAACCCAGAAAGTGACCTTTCTTTCTTTTTTCACCAGCTGCTAGAAGACTTTCTGTAATTCACCTTAACTCAAAATTGTTCATCAGGGATGCTTAACCACTAACTTTAACCCTAGATTTTGTCTTATTTCTCTAGCGTAATGTTCCCTTGATCAGATCTCATCATTCACTTATTTATTTTTTTGTGCCAGTCTTGAACTCAGGGTCTGGGTGTCCTCAAACTTTTGTGCTCAGGCTAGCACTCCACTACTTGAATCACAGCTCTACTTCTGGCTTTTTGGTAGTTAATCGGAGATAAGCGTCTCACAGACTTTCCTGGCTAGCTTCGAACCTCGACCATCCAATCTCAGCTTCCTGAGTTGCTAGGATTACAGGCATGAGCTTTCCGTGCCCAGTTGTGATTTTGTGACTTAGTAAGGCATATAGCTCCCTACTCAATTTCAAAATGTTTTCAAAGTGGCTAAGTATAGTAGTGCATATACAATATGTAGCTACTCAATGCAACTACTCAGGAAGAGGAGATAGGAGGATCATTGTAAGAGGTAGCCTAGAGAAGTTAATATTAGACCCTATCTGAAAAATCAAAGTTAAAACGTAAGGACTAGGCGAATGGCTCAAGAGATAGAGCACTTGCTTAGCAAGTGTGAGGCCATGACTTTGATGCCTGTGTAAGAAAAAGTTTGGAACTGGTGGATGCATAAATACTTAAAGAGCAGAGCATCTATTCTAATATAAATTAAGCACTTACTTTCTTCCAGACACTGAGTTTGGTACTGAGGATCTTACAGAAACAAAAAGCAGAAGGCTGTTCTTCTGGAGGATTCTAAAGGCTGAGTGTGTAGTCATACCCAGTGGACATCAGTAGACTGCTTTTACCTGAACCCCTGGAGGTATGTTAGCTAAAACCATGGTTGTGCAGCTTATGAGACATTTTTCTTTCCTTTCCCACATACCTGCCACACGTGGGAATTGTGGCAATTGGTTTTCTGCTTCTGTATTCTGTGTGTCTGTGTGTGTTGTTCCTCTGGAATACTGCTCCTCCAGCCAGTTAATACCCACAAATGACAGGCAGAAGAATTTTAATTATTGCTCCTTTAAAAAAATATCTTCAGGGCTGGGAAGGTGGCTCAGTGGTAGAGCGCTTGCCTTGCATGCATGAGGCCCTGGGTTCGAATCCTCAGCACCACATAAGCAGGAAAAAAAGCCGGAAGTGGTGCTGTGGCTCAAGTGGTAGAGCACTAGTCTTGAGCTGAAGTGCTGAGGGACAGTGCCCAGGCCCAGAGTTCAGGCCCACAATATATATACTTTAAGCTGGGCACCAGTGGCTCACGCCTGTCATCCTAGCTACTCAGGAGGCTGAAATCTGAGGATCAAGGTTCAAAGCCAGGACAGGAAAGTCTGTGAGACTCTTATTTCCAATTAAGCACCAGAATATTGGAAGTGGCGCTGTGGTTCAAGTGGTAGAGCACTTGTCTTGAGCTGAAGAACTCAGGGACAGTACCCAGGCTCAGAGTTCAAGCCCCATGACTGGAAACAAAAAATTACCTTCAAATAGTTGTACAAAGTTGTTTCAATGAACATATGCATTTACGTGTGCAAGGTGTCTCGATCGCCACCCCTTTTGTTCCTGTCTTCATTCAGGTCTCCAATGTCACCTTTCAGGAGGCTACCATGTAATTGGACGTACTGTTATTGTCAGCCCTGCCCCTTCATTAGGGATCCAATGGCTCAACATCTTTGACTTCACAACTGCTCAGCCCAGGTTGACTGCTGAATTCCACACCCACTACTGAAATAACCTTCTGACAGCACAAATTGCTTAGCTCAATCAATAGTAACTATTGTTATTTGTATGTGCCAGTACTGGGGCTTGAACTCAAGGCCTCCTATTCTCATTCAGCTTACATGCTCATGGCTGAGGCTGAGGCTTTATCTCTTGAGACATGCCTCCAATCTGGCTTTTATTGCTGGTTAACAAGATAATCTCCCATACTTTTCTGTCCACCCTGGCTTTATTTAAATCATGATTGTTAGATCTCAGCCTCTTGGGTAACCAAGATTAGAGGAGTGATCTACTAATGTTCAGCTAATCCAAATTTTATAAATACATGATTCACAAAAAATCACATACATGAATGCATATATGTGCACACATACATGTACACACATACAGAGGCTGTCAAATTCTGGATGGCAAAATTGTAGATGGGCTTTATTGGTTTTTTTTGTTGTTGTTGTTTTGTTTTTTTGGGTCTGGTCATGGGGCCTGAACTCTGGGCCTGGGCACTGTCCCTCAGCTCTTCAGCTCAAGGCTAGCGCTCTACCCTTGAGCCACAGCGCCACTTCCGGCTTTTTTCTTTTTTTGCTTATATGGTGCTGGGGCCTCATGCATGCAAGGCAAGCACTCTACCACTGAGCCTACCTTCCCAGCCTAGGCTCTATTGTTATTTTCCATACATCTCTACCTTTTTGACCATGAATATATATATATACATATATATATATATATATATATATATATGAATGATATTTTAAAATGTCACTTCCCTGTTGGAGGGTGGTTCAGGTGGGAGAGTTTTCCAGATAAAACATGTGATGACCTCCCTGCTCAATTTAAATTTCAGATGTGACACATTTTTAAAAGTATGCCCTGCTGATACCTTAGACACTAAAAGGTGTTTACTGTTCTATGAAATTCAAATCTAACTAGGTGTCTGTGGGTTTTTAATTTTCTTTCCTAAATCTGGTCAGCCTCCATCTAGCAATCCTAGAGGGTGGAGCTGCTCCTTAGAATAAATAGGGATTCCAACTTCTCAGGTGTTTACTTGGTGCCAAGTGTTGTATGTATTGATTTTAGTCCTGTGCTTTAGAATAGGAATCACATTCCTAGGAGAGGGTGTGATTAAGACCACATAGCTAGCAAGTATAGAGCCAAAATTTGAACCAAAATTGTCTCTTTTTTTGTTTTTTTAGCAGTATTAGGATTTAAACTCAGGTCCTTGTGCTTGTTAAGCAAGCTCTCTACCACATAAATCATACATACTTCCAATGCTTTTGACTTCAGTTATTTTTCAGATAGGATATGCTCAGGCCAGCATGAGACCAGGATCCTTGCAGTTGGGATGGGCATGTGGTATGACACTCATCAATCATTGTTTTTGAGATAGGGGATTATTATTATTATTATTATTATTATTATTATTATTGTTATTGTTATTTTGCCATAGCTGGCCGCAGACCTCAATCTTCCTATTTTCACTTCCAAAGTAGCTTGTATTACAGGCATGAACTACCACATTCAGCATGAACCAAGACTGTGTTCTGTTGAACTGGATGCCTTGGCCCTGAAAATATTTAGACCTCTGCTGTCTACCTGTGGGCTGAGCTCTACACCTGTAGTATTGAGATGAGGAGAGAAGGTAGTACATGTTCCTTCAATTCTGATCAATCCACCAACTTTGAAAGTGAGCAGATATCTACAACCAACTGCTATATACCAGGGACAATGGACATGTAGTAATGTGAGGAACCATGTGCTCCAAAATTCTCTTCCCTGTGTTCTGGTACCTGAGATGCCTGTACCCACACCTTCCCCATCTCCTACTGAGAGAAGGAGAGACTGGAGTTCAGTCCCTTACTAGTTTAATCGTTTGCTACAAGTAAGCTTTACTTAGACAAGTAAGACAGGAGGAGAGATGCCTGTGGCATCTGGACCTGAATGAAGGTCCTGGCAGATAGTTTCTTAAGACTGAGAAATGAGGGCTAGAAAAATCTTTAACTTCAGAATAAATATTCAGGCAAGTTTTCTTGAACAGAGTTAGCAGTGAAATGAATTATTCTCGCCTTTTGCTATTTTCAAGCCTTGGAAGGTAGTCATACATTAAGTATTAAGTAAAAACATTGGGGAAAACCAGTAGCATATACTTTTGTTGGAGCATCTACCATTTCCTTGGTGGTATGACTTTTTAGATCCAAGTCTCTTTCGAGTAGCTTGATTGCCTATGAAAAAGACAAGGGAAAGAGCAAGATGCATAGCTTGACTCATAGAGTGAAGCTAAAACTTAAGTCCAGATCTTTGATGTTAAAAATCCATGCTGTCTTACTGACTACAGAGCATTCTCATCAATAGATGTCAACTGGGAAGTGGCGCTGTGGCTCAAGAGGTAGAGCACTCGCCTTGAGCTGAAGAGCTCAAGGACAGCACTCAGGTTGAGTTCAAGCCCCATGACCAACTAAAAAAATATAGATGTCAATTCTCGGGGCCACTCAGCCCTCATTGGGTCTTCCCATTTCCAGCTTTGAACTCTGATCATCTCTTCACTTTCTCTTGTGGCTGCAAGAGCTTGCTCTCAACTCATGCAGCAATAGTCATGCCAACAGCCCATTTTCTTGCCCCTGTGGGAGAGGGCAGACAGTGCATTGTCCTCTGGTTTTGGAAGTCTCAAGTGCCAGTGGTCCTCACTGGAAATGTTTGATGATGCACACTTAATCGTCTGACTGCTCTTCCATGACTCACTTTCCAGTTTGTCTCCTGGCATTTCCTTCATCTTCCAAATAGAGTTCTTTAGCACTTCAGTACTGACCCTGGGCTCTATTCTGGGGGAACTCCAAGACAATTATGTTGCTTGGAAATCATATTTCCTGAACTTCTTAGCACTCTTTATTATTGTTGGGTTAGTCATTGGGCGGGAACGTAGTACTGATTTTTCTCTTGTCTGCAAGGCACACATTTTTTTAAAAAAAAAAGAAAAAAGGATAAAGTTTTACCTTTTGTTTAGCTTTCTTTGTTAGACAGTATTTTTTATAACTATCCTTTCTAATGAAGTATAACTCCTATACTACAAAAGTCACTGTTTTAAGATGCATAGTTCTGTGATCTTATTGACAGAGTTGGGAACCCCTCACCACTATGTAATTCCAAAACATTCATCACTTCAAAAGAAAACCCATCCATGTTATAGTTACCCCCATTCCTCCTGCTCCTACCACTGGCAACAATCAATCTGGATTTTCCCTCTGCACAGTTTATATAAATAAAATCATATAAAACATGGTCTTTACTACCAGGCTTCTTTCATTGTGGGTAATGTTTGAAAACATTAAATGTGTAGCACATCAGCACTTTTTTCCTTTTGATAAATTCCAATATTATTCCCACAATAATATTCCAAAACATACTATATTGTATTTGTCCATTCATCATTTGATGTACAATCGGCTGTTTTGGCTATTTTGAATACTTAATACAAATACCAGCATACGAATTCCTGTTTGCACATCTGCTTTCTTTTCTCTAATGTGTTTACTTAAGAGTGGGCTGTGGGGGTTATATAGTAACTCTCTGGTTAGCTTCTTCAGGAACTGACAAACTGTTTAAAAGTGGATACACACATCATCATTGTATAGTGTCACCATATTTCCATGTCCTTGCCAAACATTATTTTCAATATTTTCTTTTAGTTTTATAAAGTCATAGCCATCCTAGTTGGTGTGAAGTGATATGCCATTGTGGTTTTGATTTACATTTACTTAATGACTAATGAAGTTAAGCATTTTCCCAAGTGTTTTTGACCTATTTGGGTGTCTTCTTTGAAGAAATGTCTATACATACTTTTGCTCACATTTTAAATGGAGTCTTCTGTTTATTGTTGAGCCTATAAGAGTATTTTTCATATTCTGGATACTAGACACTTAGATGTTTTGATTTGCCAAAATCTTCTCCCATTCTTTGAGTTGGTCTTTCACTTTCTTGGTGGTTTCTTATATTTTTTGTCTTAGATTTTCTTCTAGGAGTTTTGCTGTTATTGCTCCACATCTATTTTGTGTTAACTTTTGCATATGCTGTGAGGTGAAGGGTCAAACATCACTGTTTTGCCTATGGCTAAATTCCTACAGCATTTGTTTAGAAGATTGTTATTTAGCCTCATTGAATATTTTCAGCATCTTAGCAAACAATCAATTGACTATAGAGCCTGAGTTAATTTCTGAGCTCTCAATTCTATTCTATTGAGCTATGTAGCATGTCTATGCCAGTACCACGCTCTGTGGATACTATTATTACTTCATAGTAAGTTTTGATTTTGGCTCTATGATTCTTCGAACTTTGTTCGTATTTTGCAAGATTGTTTTAGCTCTTCTGGGTCCCTTGCCTCTTCTCCCGCTACCCCCAGCTGGAGGTTTTTTTTTTTAGCTTCCTTCTGAAGACTCTCTGGCATGTGCTGACCTAGCTGAGAAAGAAGGAATCCATGCATCTTCTAGGGAAAGATCTTCTAATTAGGTAAGAGCAGTGTGCCCTCAAATATCTCCTTCACTGCCAGAAACCCCATTATTTGACTTTGATTCCTTTAAGTCAGAGACTTTTGAAAGATCACAGGAGTCAGTTGGGCCACAGCGCAGAGGGAGTCCAGGCAGGAGTCCTGTGGAAGGTTTAAGGGGCCGTCTCCTGAGGGGCACAGGCGTCAGGGGCCCACAGAGCTCTGCCCTATGCTTGCTGTGTGATGTGGGTTAGATACTTAGCATTTTTGAGGTTCCATTTCTTCATTTGCAAGTCAGGGATAATAATAACCACCTTATACAATTAGGAAGATGGTGAATAGGATTACGTATCTAAAGTGCTTAGCAGGGGAGGAGAAAGGGGCCTTCACACGCACATACATTTTTTTAATTAAAAAAAAATTTTTTACATGTACCTGCCTGTTCCAAACTCAAGGTGTAGGGATGAGGAGGTGGGAGTGAGCTGTGAATGATTTGAGGGCCAGTGTCTTCCCAGGCCTATCTGCCTAGAGAGGCTCCTACCACAATGAGGAGAACCAGGGAAACTGAAAAATTAGAGGCACAAGGAAGCAAAGGACAGACAGGGTGATCATTCTTGATGGATCAGAGGTGGGAAAGAGGCTAGAAAAAGAAAAGGTGATGTAGCCTTCAGACCAGACTGGAAGAGACATAGAATTCAGTATCAGTGAGGAAGGATATTTGGTCTTCTGAGTTTTAGCTTTAGAAAAAAAAAAAAACTTAGCAAAGAAGGCTCACATTAACACACAGCACAGACTTTCAGGGCTCATTTTCTTCCTGAAATCTTACTTTCTATAATCTTTTACAGACTGCACGGGAAAGCAGGTTCATGTTGATTTTTTATATACATATTCATTTATTCACTGGTACTTGCCGGATGCCCTAAAGTTATTTGAAAAGCTGATTTATAGCTAAGCTTGCTCTGGGGTTCTTTGAAGACCACAGACTATTGTTTACTTGCTGCACACAATGGGGACCACTGACCCCTCTTTCTTACTGGGCCCCAGCTCCTAATACTTACACTGGAATGGAGTCTGAATGGGATGGCAGTTGCTTGTCAGCCTGAAGATTATAAATTACATTTTGACCTCTCCACACACACCCACGGACGCTCAAGACAGGTTAGTAGAATATCCAAGAACATGCCCAGCACAGGACTGAGGGCTCCTGACTCTTAAGTGATATCCATTGGCTCTATTCTGGTACTCTTTCCCCCATGGGAAAGAAAGGGAGAAGGAGGACATTTTCTTTGTGGAATTATCAGAAAGGTCTGCAATCCTAGGGTAAGGGATCCTTTCTTCCAGAATTCTCTGAGGCCACAAGCCCATTTGTCCTGAGGTTTCCGGGGGAGAGTATGGTTCAGCTCCATTTCAAGAGTCCTGGTGATTTGCCACTACTCCCTTTTGTTAGTATCTCTTGATGTTTTCCATTTCTATTTTTATAGGACATTCCTTCTTGTTTTGCTCAATTTGCTCAATTTGCATTCCAAGTAGGCCTCACTTCCTCCCTATCCTTCTACATTCTCAATGAAGATTTATCAGGTACATATTGGGCTGAAGCTTTATTGTATTTTCACTTCCTCTTTCTGTGGAGAAGAAACATGTGTGTGAGAAGCTTTATTGAGCCCACTTTTTAAAGGTGGAGACAGACACTCAGAAGAGTGAAGTACTGGCATATGAGTAAACCCCAGTGCCGGAATCTGAAGCCAAATCCTTCTACTTTAGTGCCAATTCCAGGGCCAAATCCCAGCAAACGTACTTTCCACTGCAGCAGAGCTACCGCCACTAAAGGCCAGGTGAATTGCTTTTAAATGGATTTGGCTGCAAATAAGAACCTCAGAACACATGTGGCTCAAGCGCATGATAGGCTCATTTTTCTCACATAATGAAAAAATCTGTGTGTGGATTATCTGCAACCCAAAGACCTCAGCTAAGATGGGTACTAAATCTTGCATAGGAGGCTCACTCTGAGATTTCTGCTTCTGTCTCTGCCTAAATGGTTAACAGGGATGGTCCCAAGCATAAAAATAAAGAGAAAGTTAGGTGGTAGTTTAGGTGTTTGAACATAGGGGCCTGGGTACAGTCCCTTAGCTTTTTCACTCAAGGCTGGTACTCTACCACATGAGCCACATCTCCACTTCCAGTTTTTTGGTGGTTAATTGGAGATTAAAGAGTCTTGTGGGCTTTCCTGCCCAGGCTGTCTTCAAACCTGCCTTCTCAGATCTCAGCCTCCTGAGTGGTTGGGATTACAAGCATGAGCCACCAGCTCCTGGCACTTTTCAGGTTCTTGGCTGGAATTCTTTCTTCGGTCCTCTCCTTCATAAAGCTCCTCGTTATTTTCTGAGGCTCCTTAGAAGCATCCAGTAGTTGTTCACATCTAACGACCATATTTAACCTTGCTTGCATCCTATAAGAAATACAGTGCTGGTCTCAGAGTCTGACCAGTATGGATGGATGGACAGAACTGTCTTCCCCAGAATTTCATAACAAAGGAAGAGCCTCAAAAGTGATTAGTGGTGGGGGCCATATAACCCCTGGTTTCCACTGTATTTGATGCTGGTATAATTTGGGGAGGGGAAGGGAATAAACAAAATGTTTAAATAGGGATACAGATTGACCCATTGCAACAATGAGATGTACAAGATGCTATGTAGAAAAACGAACTTTACAATTTAGGCGGGGGTGGGAGTGGGGGGATGCGGAGGGGGGCTGGGGAGTGTAGTTGAGGAGGTGGGAGAGACGGGATGGTAGGGGAAAACAAAGGAGGAGGCAACAATGCTGGTTAACAAATGTACTCATTGCCTTGCTCATGTGATTGTAACCCCTCTGTACAGTATTTTCACAATAAAACACTTATTTAAAAAAAAAGTGAGTGGTGGGGCTGGGAAGGTGTCTCAGTGGTAGAGTGTTTGCCTTGCATGCATGAGGCCCTGGGTTCAATTCCTCAGAACCACATAAGCAGAAAAAGCCGGAAAAGGTGCTGTGGCTCATGTGGTAGAGCGCTATCCTTGAGCTGAAGAGCTGAGGGACAGTGACCAGGCCCAGAGTTCAGGCCCCACGACCGGGGTGTGGAGGGGGAGGGTAGTGCGTGGTGGAGGAGGGAAGCCAAGATCCCGAGCTACGGGAGCAGGTAGAGCCCAAAGGAAGTGGGAAGGGTGTCAGCTGTCTTAGTCTGCCCAACAAAGAACAGGGGAAGTAACTGAGAGGCCGGAGGTGAACCTGTATCTGTTTTTGTCATCTTACTCAATTTTATCTATAGAGAGGAAATGCTTGCACAAATCATAATGATATGCTTTCTAATGTCTAATTTCCTTTCATTTATTTTAACCCTGTTGGTGTTAAAGCTGAGTTCCCTGATAGTTACATATGGGAGCAAGCAAGGCTGTCTGGAAGATGCTGGAAAGTCTCCTGCTCTGGAAACCCCCATAACCCTAGTGCTGTGCCATGGCTACAGTTTGGGGCTTTAGTTTTTCCTTTTGTTAAACACCTTCCTAGTGTCTTTTTCCTTATCACTCCATTCTCCTTGCCTTTTATTTATATATGTATATATATGTATATTGTTTATATATATATATATATATATATATATATATATATATATAGTTTTGTTTGGTTTTGGTTGGTTGTGGGGCTTGAATTCTAGGCCTGGACGCTGTCCCTCAGCTCTTCAGCTCAAGGCTAGCACTCTACCACTTGAGCCACAGAGTCACTTCTGGCTTTTTCTGTTTATGTCGTGCTGAGGAATCGAACCCAGGACCTCATTCATGAGAGGCAAGTACTCTACCTCTGAATCACCTTCCCAGCCCCCCTTTTTATATTTTTTATTTCATACATTTAAAGAAGAAAAAAGCCTATTATCTCACTATTTAGGTAATCATTTTTGTGGGTTTGATAATTTAAAAACCCAGTTGTCAGCTGGGCACAGGTGACTCGTATCTGTAATCCTAGCTACTTAGGAGGGTGAGATCTGAGGATCATAGTTTGAAGCCAGCCTGGGCAGAAAAGTCTGTGAGACTCTTATCTCCAATAACCTAGTCAGAAAAAGCCAGCAATGGCACTGTGGCTCAAGTGGTAGAGCGCTAGCCTTGAGTATACAGATGCTCAGGGACAATGTCCAGGCTCTGAGTTTAAGCCCAGGACTGGTATTAAAAAAATAAAAATATAAATAACCCAAAACAAAAAAATAGTTAAGTATAAAAGATATAAAAACTTCATACCTCATCTCTATGTCTCTGCCACAAAGGTAGCTCCAGGATTTTTTTATTGTTTCAAGAAAATGTGTCTATACGTATATCTAATTCTTCCTATAAAATTGACAGCAAAGGGATGATTCTGTACTCACCATCTTCTGCCATTTTCCCTCAGAATTCACAAATACTTCATTCTTTTTCAAAGCTGCAAACTACTCCACCATATTTGGACGCTATACATTCTGCAGCTAAATCCTTTATCGGTAGTTTACTTTTTCTCTAGCACAAACAATCCTATTGGGCACACATTTGTACATAGCTTTTGCGCAACATCTGCAGGTAAATTATATAGGAAAACTCCTAGCAGAGTAATTGTTATGTAAAATAATACGTAGTTTTAAAATTAGATTGATGCTGCCAAGTTTCCTTTCAGCACTGAATGAATCCACCACAATGCTTGAGCCTTCCTGGCCTTCTCAGAACAGACCGTCATCTCTGTAGCTTCTTACAATCTGCATTAAAAATAATCTCAAATTGCTGTTGAATTTACATTTCTATGAGTAATATTGAGCACATGTTTAGTATTCACGGACTACTTTTTATTTTCACTTTTTTGTAATTGCCTCTTTAAATACTTTGTCTGTTCCCCTCCCCCTGTTTTTGTTTTTGCTTTTTAAAAAATGAAACAAATGAGCCTTTTTCCGTCATGTAACATAGACGTGTTCCCAGATGTCACTTCTCTTTCCCCATCACAACTTTTATATCATCAGATATCAATCTTTTTCGCTGTGGCTTCTGTGTTTGAGTCCTTCTAAGAAAGATCTTTCCTATTCCATAAGCATGAATTTAACCACTTAGTTTTCTCAGAATCTTGCATATTTTTTAACATGTTTTCATAAAGTTGGGGATTGATTTTTAGAATGTTTAAAGTTCCTTGATTTGCATTTAAATAGTTGATCCACTAGAAATTAATGTAATATAATAATTAAGTAGGGACCTAGATTTACTTTTCCCTCCAGTTAGCAACCATGAATTGGTTGCTAATCACCTTTTCTTATTGTTTGAAATGTCAACATTGCTTCTGTTCTCATAGGAATTTGGTTTATTTCCTTCCTTCTTCCTCTCTTCCCTCCTCTTCCATCTCTTCTTTCCTCTCTCTTCTTCCCTTCTTTCCACCTCCTCTTCCTTCTCCTCTCCTACTCTTCTCTATTTCCCACTGTCTATTTCCATGTCTCAGTCTCTCTCAGTGTTTCTGTCTGTCTTTCTCTCCTTTGAGAAAAACGGGGTCTTGCTGTGTAGCCCAGTCTTCCTTCAAACCCAGCCGCCACAGTGTACCACCATACCCAGACTTTATTCTTACTTCTTGGTCTATTTTTTCCCTAATACCAGTCTATTTTCATTATTATATTTTATAATAGTTTTAGTTATCAGAATATGCTAATTTTTCATACTGCTTTTCATTTTCAAGAACTTTTCTGATTAATCTGTGTAATTAGTTTTTTTTAATAAAGGAACTAATATTATTTTAGCTTGGACTAATATGTCAAAATTTGCTATTTCAGCTGGGATTTATTCCAATTTTTAAAATAATTTAGGAGGAAGTGATAATTTTCTGTCAAAGGCCATAGTTTGTCTTTTGATGTTAAGTCTTTTGGAATTAGTTCCTAGATTATTAGAGTATTTTTAATAAAAAAAAAAGTCCTGAAAATTACTCCTTACATTTATCCCTTGGATCCTTTGGGTTCCTATTTTAAATGGGATCTTCTAACAATGTCTAAAAAAGTAGTGGTTTAGGAAGAGCTATTATATAAATATATAACTATAACTATATGTAACTATATATATAACCATTATGTATATATATTTAGAGAGAGAGAGAGAGAGAGAGAGAGAGAGAGAGAGAGAGACAGGCAGACAGACAGATACAGAGACACAGAGAGGTACAGAGTGGAGAGAGACAGAGACATCTCTCCTCTGGATTCTTTATTTCTTACAGTTTTCAGTTGGTTCTCTTGGTTTCCTGGGCCTGATACTCTGTTTTGAATGTAAATTGTTCCATAGGTTTGTAAGTCATTGATTCAACCAATATTTGACTATTTTATGGGTGTCTGTGCTCTGGTTTTAAGTCAGATCTCTAAGTCCACATTTCATTATTTTGCTTCTCAGATACTTTCCCGAGAAAGTCCTGTTTCCTCCTCCCAGCCATGATTCCTCCTCCTCCTCTTCCTCTTTCTCCTCTTCCTTTTCGTCTTCCTCTTCCTTCTCCTTTTTCCTCTGTGTGTGTGTGTGCGCGCGCACAAGCATCTCTGTCTCCTTCCTCTCTCCCTCCGTCTCAGTTCCTAGGACAGCTCATGCTCTCTTGTGAAATTTAATGGACTCAGATCTTTGCCCAATAGTCAGTTCCTTCTAAAAGCCTTCTCTGAGTCCCAATTGACATGCCCATGTTTGTTCTTGTAACACATTGACTGTGGGCTTTTCTTTCACACTGTATATACCCTCTAGGCCTCAGATTTGGGGTCCTGACTTCCTCCATGTTGTAAACAGACCTCTCACGCTAGACCTCTCACACTGGAATCACCAGTGTACATTTTTGGATTGTGATTTAAAGCAGTCTGCCACACAAAAATGCAAGTCTTTGGCTTTACTTAAAACTCGGAAGAATATTATGTTCTATTATATAATATGTCTATGTTATAAAAATAATGGCTTTTTTTTTCTTTTGCTAGTTCCAGGGCTTTAATTCAGACTGTGTGAGCCTTTCTTTATTAAGTTTTCATACTTCTTTACATTGATATCTAGAGATTAAAAAATAATGACTGCAGGGCTGGGAAGGTGGCTCAGTCGTAGAGTGCTTGCCTTGCATGCATGAGGCCCTGCGTTCGATTCCTCACCACCACATAAGCAGAAAAAGCCGGAAGTGGTGCTGTGGCTTAAGTGGTAGAGTGCTAGCCTTGAGCTGAAGAGCTGAGGGACAGCACCCAGGCCCAGAGTTCAGGCCCCATGACTGACCAAAAAAAAAAAAGACTGCATTTTATTCTGCTTACTTAATTATCCATGATGTTGTTGACCAACTTTGGTGTTGTTTTATTGGGATGTGTTGAGAATGAATCCTGCACTAGGTGCTCCATATGCACTCCTTACTTGAGTGTGAGGGTTACTGAGATTGTAAAAAAAAATGTAAGCACATCTACAGTGTTGCTACATTTTGCTAAATTGCCTTCCAAATTATTTTCTTTTTCTTTTCTTTCTTTTTTTTTTTTTGTCTGTCGTGGGACTTGGGCGCTGTCTCTGAGCTCTTCAGCTCAAGGGGAGTGCTCTACCGCTTGAGCCACAGCGCCATTTCCCAGATTATTTTCTTAGATTTAGTTCCTAGGCTCATTTTGGATTTATTGTTGTTAATGGAATTTTTAAAAATATCACCACTGGTGATAAAAACTTTGGATTGTTAGTCTTTTTCTTTGTGCCACTACTAGGGCTTGAACTGAGAGCCTCATGTTTGAACTCAGGACCTCTGTCTTGAACTCAGAGCTTTGAACTCTCCTTTGCTTTTTTTGCTGAAGGCCGGCACTTTCTCAGTTGAACCACACCTCCACTGATGGCTTTTTACTAGCAAATTGAAGATAAAAGTCTCTGAAGTTGTCTACCCAGGCTGGATTTGAACCTTAATCCTCAGATCTCAGTCTCCTGAGTAGCTGGGATTACAGGCATGAACCACCCATATCTGGCTGGTGTTTTGATCCTATATCCACCTTGTATGCTGAGCTCTCATTTATTATAATGATTTATCCATACACTCTCTTGGATCCTCCAGATGAATAGTCATTGTTTGTTGTTTTGTCCTCTCTAAACTTCACACCTTTTATTTGTTTATTTAATTATATTCACATCACATGGCAGCCAACCCAGGACATGATAGCAAAAGCAATAATGTGATAGTAAAAGATCAGAGTGCTCCCAATTTAAAAAAAATACTAAAAACAAGGAAAATTAATCTCTGATGGTAGAAAAAGTTACTATCTTCTGGGTCAGTATGAGATAATTGGTTGTGAAGTGTTGTGAGGAAACATTTGGTGTGCTATATTTTGTTCTTGGATATAAAGCCAATTGCTTTGCCCACATTCATGGATGTTATAATACAGGCTCAACAAATAGGGTTGAAAATGTTTTAATTGCATATGTGCTTTCTTTTCTTGTCATTTTTCCCTAAGAGATATAGTCTAACAATCATTTGAACAGCATTGTGTTGCATTTGGTATCAGAAGTAATTTAGAAACAGTTTAGGGTATATAAGAGAATGTGAGTAAATAATAGGCAAATGCCATCGTATTAGAGACTTAAGCATCCATTGATTTCAGCATCTAGGAGTCCTGGACCCAATTCCCCAGCGATATTGCTAGACAGCTATGTGGCTGAATCCATTTATCAAAATTCACTGAACAAAAATAATAATAATTCAACCGTTCACATATTATCGTCATTTTCCCTTTCTCATGACTTCTAGAAACCCTTTAGCTATTAAAGAAATGATCCCTTTGTATTGAGTTGCAAATATTTATTCACAAAATAAACTAAATGTTTTGAATTTGTTTATTTTTTGCACATGGAAGATTTATTTTTATGTAGGTAAAATGATCGATCTGTTTTCAATGGTTAGCAGAGCAATTTCAAGTCATGGTTAGAATGGCTTTTCTTATCTCAAGGCCATATAAAAGATTATCCAATTTTCTCTACAAGATAACAGTTTTATGGTTTCATATTATATATTGTAATCCTTAATCCACTGGAATTCATTGGTATGTTTAAGGAAAGGATCCAACTTAATTTTATTCCAATAGTTTAACATCTTGCTTAGTTGATTAGTATACTGTTTAAAATACATCATTTTGTATTTCTGGAATAAACTCTCCATTAGGATGTAAGGTTATTACAATATGCTTAAAATGTTGTTTTAGCATATGCACATATGTACATGTATGTATGTGTTTGTGCATACATACTTATATAAGCATATGATTTATAGCTAGTATTTTACTCATGATTTCTGTATCTGGTAGTAAGTATTGATTGGTCTCTATGTTTACCATCTTTCACTGTCCATTTTAAGTTTTTGGTAATTAAGTTACAAAGTCATGAAAAGAATTGGCAATCTTTTCCTCTTTTTCATTTGTCTAAAGCAGTCCTAAAATAATCTGGCTATGTTTTTTTTTGTTGTTGTTTTGTGTTTGTTTGTTTGTTTGTTTTGTCAGTTGTGGGGCCTGAACTCTGGGCCTGGGCGCTGTCCCTCAGCTCTACCACTTGAGCCACAGTACCACTTCTGGCTTTTTCTGCATATGTGGTACTGAAGGATCAAACCCAGGGCCTCATGCATGCAGGACAAGCACTCTACCACTGAGCCACCTTCCCAGCACCATGGCTGTGGTATTTATATTGTTGACAAACATTTGCCTTCTTTTCTGTCTGACACTAGGACTTGACCTTGGTACCTGACGCTTTGGCTCCTTGGCTAGCACTCTACAAACTGAGCTATGCCTCCTACTCCTTGCCTTCTTATAGATTTGTAATTATGTAAGTTTTCTATTTCTTCTTGAGAAAACTTTGCTCATTTCTACCTCTTTTAATAAACAACCTCTTCTGTTCATGTTTACCAACTTTTAATTTTAAAACTAGTACTATTTTCCAATTAGAAAGTCTACTGCATCATTTACTTTTTTCTTTCTTAATATTACTGATTGATCTTTTCTTATTTTCTCTCACTCTCTTTTTTTTGGTCTCATTCATTTGACAAACAACCTTAGGCTTCTGTGACTCATTGCTTTTGGCTACTCACTGGAATTTCAGGATTGGAATAGGGACTATAGAAGGAGATGCACAGAATAAGAACAAACTGAAGGCAAAAGGGAATTTTCTAGTGCAAAGGGTAAGCTCTGCTCATTTTGACTGGATATTAGGAGCTAATTATACCTTGTTTTCCTCAACTGTAAAGTAGGAATTGATATCATATTTACACCCATGGAAAGTAATGAGGATCAGCTGAATTAATACCAAATAAAACATTTAAACAATCCCAGGTGGCATAGCCAATCAAACTCATTAGCTGTCATTGGTCTGCTGTGTAAAAGAGACATGAAGCAACAGACTCAGATTTGAAGAACTGGCTCTAGAGCACTGAAGATAGGTTTACCATGGATCCATTCCATGGTCTCTAGTTCTTTCTCTTCCTACCTGGTTCTCTCTCTCTCACTGAGTGCCCTCCTAGTCACATATAGCCTTTCCCAGACTTCCTGAGAGTTGCATTCAAATATCACCAAGCAAATTTAATATAGAAGGTTGTGCTGTGGGTTCCAAGGTGCTGTAATGGTAGATATCTTGTAATGCTTGCTCAATAATTTACTTTATCATTTAGTTAAGTATTTAAGCATCTAGGTATAAATCCTGAGTGAAAAATAGTGTAAGGTCCACTGTCAATCCTAATGAACAGTTTTGTCTAAGAAGAGGCACCATGTCACCTGCTTTGCTGTGTTAATAAGCACCTAACGACCTCTCTGTAAATGGAGCTAACTCTATATGTGCACTGGCCAGCTGGGGCTTCTAGATCTGTATTGTCCTAGGAAATATCCACTAGCAATCTGTGGATATTTAAATTCATACTAAAGAGAACAAAATAGAATGAAAGTAAGTTCCTTTGTGGTACAAAGCACATTTCTTTGTTGTTGTTGTTGTTGGTGGTGGTGGTGGTTGTGGGGCCTGAACTCTAGGCCTGGGCGCTGTCCCTCAGCTCTTTGGCTCAAGGCTAGCACTCTACCACTTGAGCCACAGCTCCACTTCCGGCTATTTTTGCTTACGTGGTGCTGAGGAATCTAACGTAGGGCCTCATGCATGAAAGGCAGTGCTCTACCACAGTAGCCACTATTGGCTACTGAATTTTTCAATCTTTCCATCCCAGGATATTTATTTAGACATCTGTGCTCTAGAGAGAGTTTTAAGATTAATCCATGTAGTAGTGTTTAACTACTCAGGGAACCAGCAAACTACTCACACACAGGAGACAGGCTATGGTCATGGCCAGAGTGATTAAATGTTCTTTATTCTTTGAAGCAGGTTAAATGCTTTACAATGTTCTTAATCCTCTGCCTGGAAAATGAAAACTTCAGGAATTTTAATGAAGGAAGCCTAAATGAATGTGATTTAGTGTGCTCTTTAGGTCAATCCAAGAAGGTTATACTTTCTTTAACATCTCTGCCCCTCATGTACTTGTTGATATATATAAAAAAATTGTCTATTTCCTTATCACTATCAGACCTAAAACATCTGTCCACTTTGGCCACTTTCCTGGAATGTATCACTGGTCAATTTCATTGCTTTTGCTCTATGAGGGACATCTTTAGCAAAAGCACCATCCCTTCTCAACAATATTTGCCAACCAGGCCTGGTAATAATAGATAAGTCATGATGTTTCCTGTTGTGTATGAATCAAGTATGGAAGCCACAAGCACAAGTCTGAATGTGTCAGAGATGGAACAGTGGTCCTTTGATGTACTCAGGGTAATTCACCTTTGATGAGATGGTGAGGTCCACGTGTGTTAGAATGAGGGCCAGGGAATCAAGGGGCTGGTTCCTTCATAATTTTAGGGTGCTGGGTTAGCAAGTGGATGATAGCCTGAAAGAGGAGGGCAGTGTGAACATCCTCCCTAGCAGTTCCTTCTGAACCTAGAGGGATGGGCAGGCCTTCAGACTCAGCCAAAATGAGCAAAAGGGTTCTGTACCTTTCAATCAGAAGGTAGGCTTCTAGTTTTTGTTTATTACCAACACTGCTTGAACCCAAGGTCTCCTGTTTTCATTTGATTGGTTTTCTCAAGGCCAGTGCTCTACAACTTGAGTCAGAAGCTTCACATCTGACTTTTAGGTGATGAATTGAAGAGTCTCACGGACTTTCTTGCCTGTGCTAGACTTTGAATCATGATGTTTAGAGCTCAGCCTCCTGAATAGCCAGGATAACAGGTGTGAGCCACCTGTGCTCAGCCTAAAATGTAGGTTTCTTTCTAATCCAGAGTTCAGATAACGTGCTTGCTATGCTTTCGCTTCTGTTTATTCAAAGGCCTGATCAGGTGGTGGAGTCTTAAGCCAAGGCTGTTCACAAAGTCATGTCCTGATCCATGTCCTTTCTTCCTCACCTCTGGGTCTCACTATACAGAGAAAGCACAGCATATTATTTTATAAATACCTCATTTCAACTAATAGTAAGCTAAGCCAAGCCAATGGAATCGTTAGAGGTAGAGGATCAAGGGAAAAATTAGAAATCTTTGTCCATCATCCCTAGGTTTAGAAATAAAAGACATAGAATTCAGCCTCTAGAGTATTTTTCCCAGAGTTTTCACCTTCCTGAATATTCCACCATCAATTGTCTCCCTTCATCATCACTAATCCTTTTCATTTTTCTGCCCAACTAACTTTGAAATGTGCCCACTATTCTGTTCCACCAGCTTAGTCAAAAATGACCACTGCTTTGATGTCAGGCTGCTAGCCAGGCCTGCGGGCGGTAGCCCTCTGGAGAGTGGTGTTGGAAGACAAATCTTCACACGTCACCTCCCCACTTTGTCTCTTGTCTTGTTTTGGATAAAGACCAATGAGCTGTGTTCCTTGGGGCATTCTAATCTCACCTAACTTCATTCCATCAGAATCATGATTATGCCACAAAGGCCTTTTCCCCTCTATTCCTATAAGAAGACAAACAGGTTCCTGCCTTGGGGCCTTTACACACATCTTACCTTGTGCTTGAATGACTTCTTTCCCAATTCTTTCTTACCTACTCAGCTCATGCTCATCTTCCATGTATCACGTTAGTCACCACTTCCTCTACATGTGTCACTTCAGATATGGAATTCTTCTACCCCAGAACTAGGTCAGGTTGAGGTTTCACATATACAGGGGGGACTACTAGATGAACTCTTTACCATGAGATTTAAGTTCCAGAGATGTTTATCTTTTGCTTGTCATTGTATTTAGACCTCTCACCAGTATTACCTGGCAATTGAGACATGAGTACATCTTTGTTGACAGATCTAATAAACAGGAACTTTTGTGGAAGCCCTGGGTTCAAGTCCTGACCTTGTCATTTGTTACTCATGGGCAAGTTGCTGTTTTGGCTTTCTCATCAGTAAAATGGACACGTGAGGTTGTGAAGATTAGAGATAATATATGGTAACTGACTAATACCCTTCAGGCATCCTTTCCTTCATAATCATCATCATCATCATCATCACCATCATCATCGTCATCATCATCATCATCATCATACAATTTAGAGATCAGAAGGTAGACAGTCCCACAGGGCTCCTTAAGAAGAAGTGACAGACAGGCAAAAGGAAACAGATAGTAACATTTTTTATTAAATATTACAGTGGATCAAAAAGTACAAAATATCTCTTGCCTGCTATGTGATTGGGAAACTATTGGCACGTAATACAGTATCAAAAGCAGTAATAAGTACAATTTGGAAAACATACAAAATTGAGTGTTTATAGTTGGCTCAGCATTCATCTGGTAGTGTTTAAACTAATGCAAAGGTTACTCAGTAACCTCTCCATTGGGAAACTATATAATATCACTGGGCCATGGTACTATATACAAATCATCACCTTACAGAGCATAGAGGTTACATAGCTGGAATCACCAAAAGTATACAATATTTACAACACAGTCAAGTTTAAAAAAGTATAAACAGCCAAGAGATTATGCTGCTATTCTTCAGACATATTTCAACCATGGGGAGACAAGCAGAAATATCAAATACATCAATAGTCAGCACTGGAGTTTAAGTGCTCAGGATCATGATTGTAATGTGTGGGTCTCACCAGGGCAAAATCATTCTTATTTCTCTCTAAAATTGAGACAAGAGTAAAACCAGACCAGAGGGGACTTGGCCAACCACCACCAAATGTGACTTTGTGGGACAAGTGAAGAGAAATAAATGGTTCTCTTTGAAGGCACACTACACAAAATATTTTTCTTTTGTGGGATCACCTTAAAATGTCCATCAGACACACGAACACAGTGAAATACAGTACTTGAGAATTCATGCACCAGGTCAGAAAGTTGTACAGTCAGCATTTGAGTTTGGAGAAACCCTTCTGTATATGCCCTGATAAACAAGTGAACTTAAAAGAGCTTCTAGCTAGTAAATAAATAAAGTCAGTCCTGTGGCAAATATTCCAAGTTCAAATCATTCATAGAATAATACTTAGTTCTAGAACTTGGTTGGGTTGGGTTTTTTTTTAAATTAAAAGTAAATTTTTTGAAGAAAAAAATATTGAGTTGTCAAAAGCTGGACCAGAAGTTCATATGGTAAGGTTTTTGAAAAATATTATTTGGAATCTCTGAATCTCCAATAAATCATGGACTTTGTGCATTCTGAATTGCAACATTTCTTGGAAGCCACACTCAGTAAATAGATTTATGACTCCAATGCCAATTAGATTCCAGTTTCCTTTATAGAACCACCAATAACAATGGTTTGATTGCACAAAAGCAGACTTGTGCAATTCCATTCAATAATAAGGCCCCTTGAACTCAAACAATGCAAACAAAGCCCTATTTAAGACTTTTTAAAATGTGGTTCTCAGCCAATGAAGAATTCAGTGTTGGTTTTTTTTCTTTTTGAAAGATTTCCAAGATCTCTGTTCAGAGTTTTAAAACAAATAGCATACAGCTTCTGTTGGGAACATATACCCCACATCTCTCTTTATTTATCCTGATGTTTTGGCGAGGCCATGGGCTTCCTCAGACAGAAACAGTGAGTCTCCTCTCAGAAGAGATGAGAAAAACAAAAGCTGGACTATGTTAACATTGTTTGAAAATGGTGTGATCGAATTCCAACATGATGAAACCACACTGAAATCACTGTAGAGGGGAAAACAACACACCCTATATTCCAAATAGATAGGTGAGCTCTACAGGGGACAATCGGCCCCCTTCTCTTTTGAGAAATGAGCTCATAGAAACCACATCAGATCTAGCCCATGTCAACTGCAGAGTCACCAGAGTTCACTTTTCTTCCATGTCCTCTGATTCTGTGACCTTTCAATCTAGTGCAACTTTTTCTTTTTCTTTTTAAAATGTGTCCTGTCCTGGCCAGCATGATACCAGCTGGAACTGAGATTTCCCCCCCTCCCCCCTCATACTTGTGCAATAGCAGGATAATCTGCATTCACACATTTATAATCTAAATTCTACTAGTCTATCTATGGTTCTATTAAATATATATATGCATATATATATATTATTCCACAGGAAGGTAAATAATTAATTGAAGCAAATGGAACTCTTAACACTGGATCTCTACATTCTTTTGTTTCCACCTTTGGATAGTAAGTATGTTACATGGAATATTTGGCTTCATATCATGGAGACATTTTCAATACAAAAGCACGGCATGCATGGCTTTGTGTAAGAGCCGCAGTTTCTCTGTTATTGGTTTTGCTTAGTTTTGCAGTCGAGTTACCTATTTGTTACCTATTTAGAAGTTGAAAATTGTCATCAATTTTCATAGACTTAAATATCTCAGAGGTAAAAGACTTGGTTAACTATGGTTCTAAAGTCTACTGGTAGTGTTGGGAAGGGGGAGAGTGGGCTGGGGACTTGGTCAAAGCATTTTTCAGCAGGGGTGGGTGGGATGGGAAAGAAAATCCACTATCGATCCACTTTCAAGATAGTTAGGAAAGGTGTTCACCGTGCTGTTACATCTCAGGAGCAAATGGAATAAAGTGGTGAGAACTGCAATATGTATTCTCCCCATCTTTGGATTGCACGAACAGCTTGACCACTCACTTCCAACAATAAAAAAAAGTTCAGTGGATGGAACTTCCAGGTGGCTAAAAAACCTATGCGAACCACCTTATATGTGTGTGCACGCACACCAAACTCACACCCCATGCACCCAAAGAGGATGACTTTTTGGAAATGGAATCCAGTATGCCAATAATTCCCAAAGAAGGGAGAGCCTTCTTGGGAATGTCAAAAGCCAGTTGATGAAACAGTAACTGCCTAGAACTCAACAGGCCATGGTCTAGGAAAGCTGGCCGGTGATCAGACCTTCAGTTGCTCCTCCTCCTGCTGGACAGTTGAGTTTCATCCTCTTTCCAACCCCATTTCCCAGATCATTTGATGGGAGCAGTGCCAACACCAATGTAAGTCATTCTGGCTCCTGTTCTAATTGCTGAAATTCCTAAAATATCTGTGCAGCCCATAAGTATGTCTTCTAGATTCTGTTGTTATTCGGTAGTTTGCTGCCAGTAAGGTTTTGGTTTTTTATGATTCCTCTGGTATGCAGGACAGTTTCACAGCCTAGATAAGGTTAGTACAATGCTTGATATTTTCACATAACCCAATACTTCAAAGCAAAAGCATTTGGCTGGGTAAGCAGTGTGTACACTCTTTCAACTCTGCCGTTTATGAGGAACAAAACCCGCCAGTTGCAGGTTTGCAAAAACAGAACCTTCTTTGCACCACTGCGTGCCCGATTGTTTCGTTTTCATTTGTTCCACTAGACTCAGTTGCTTCAATTTGTAAACAATAACTTGACCACCCAAAGCTGCTCAAAATGGTAAGATGTGAAAAAATTATAAACACACATCAACAACTTGGAAAGTCAGTCAGCTTTTAAAACAAACAAACAAACAAAAACCTAAAGCTAAAACAAAAACAAAGGACCTTAAAACAAAGGTGATACTGTTTAATTAAAAAAAGGGGGGAAAAAGGGTAAAGGAGTGGTGAAGGGGAACAAGAGGAACAGGGAGAAAAATGGAACTACCTGTATATAAATTAGGTGAGCAAACAATGATATTGGTGGATTGAAGAAGCAAATATATACAGTTAATTTAACAGTGTTTACTTCTCTGGATTGTTTAATAGTGTCAAAATGAAAGATCTACTGAAGTTTCTCTATACATTGCATTGATTGAACGTGGAGAGGTTTATGGAAAGAGGGGTAACCCTTGGCTATGTTCTGCCAGTCTTTTTCCCGCCCCTCCATTTGAAAAGCCTGCTCCTTTGTTTTTGCCCAGGTTGTTTCCTGATCATCCAAACTCAGATGGGGGGGGGTCCCTTAATTTCTTTCTGGATATATATAAATCCCCTCAGAAAGACCCAGATGCAAAAAAAACCAAATGATCTAGAGGTACCAGGGCATCCGTGTTGGGTGGGGATCAAGACTGATCAGCCAGGCTGCTGTCGTCCCAGAAAAATCAGGCAGGTTCACATCCCCTCTTGGCCTCTATGGCTGGGGACTAATCATATGCCCCCACCTAGATTAGAAGGAATACTAACTTCTAACTCTGCAAGCCATCACCCCAGGATTTGGTGTGAAGCTACACCACTAGGCTGGCCATTTGGAGATTCTGGGCAGAGCAGGCCTTACAGTTTTGTACTAGGATGTACGGATGACAGCTGGGAAGATGGAAAGGCAGCTTGAGGATTGATAGCAGCTAAAGGGTAGATGCTGTTGTGCAAAAGGTCCCCGTATGAACTTCCCACAGGTGTGGCTGCAGCCAAGTGTCTATAGAGCTGCTGAGAATTTGTGGGCGATGTAAAAATTCCTCTTTGCATCACAAGCGAGTGGAAAGCCAGGGGCTGCATGAGTGGAGAAAGCACAGTCTGGTTTTTCAAGTACTGCAGAGAATGAGAATATCCAGCTGGAAGCCGGGAATTGAGGCTTGAGCTGCACAGGTTCCCAGAATACAGACCTGGGAAGATAGGGGAGGAGAGAGGAAGCTTGTGGCCTTCCGATCCACCCCCTGAATGCCCACCATAGGCTGCCTTGCTGCCCTCACTCTCCTGCTCAGAGGCCTTCTCTTTCCCGGACATTTCCTTGGACGGGTCCAGAGGAGACACAGCCCGGGCCTTTTTCCCAGCAATCACCAGGTCCAAATCCTCCAAGCTGCGCTTGATGGGACGTGCTGCCCCTATGTTCTGAGGACTCATTTTCCGATGCAGGATAGGATGGACCATACCTTCCATCTTTCGGAAATTCTCCAATCTCACGTGGTGAGGTTTGCCCGATCTTGAAAGCGATTCAGCGTATTTTTTAGGGGCTGACATGGTCATAGGAGATACCCTGCAGGCTTTAGGGTGACAGTCTCGGCTCTGACTGCTGATGACTTGGAACTGGGAGCTGCCTTTGTTATCCTGGGGTCCTGTGGCCGAGTGAGCCAGGCCCAGGACTTTGCCAGTTGGTTTGTGTGGGTTCTTGGGAAGGCTCAAATCCGTGGGCTGATCATCTGTAGGGGCTTCTGCGGAGGTCAACTTCTTGTCTTGCAGATGTAGAGAAGCGAGATAATTTACATGGAGCTTTTCCTGGTGTTTATGAGAAGGAAAAGAACCATTCTCCGATTCCCTGTACATGTCCCTGGAAGAGGGGTACTTGGAGGACGCCTGCTCGTTATGAAGATGGTGCTCAGTGTGGCGGTAGAGGCTGTGGAGATGGGGAGACGAGTAGAAGTCTGCCAGAAAGCTAGGCATGTGGGAATGAGGGAGTGCCCTTTTGTCTAATAGTTTCTCCTTGCCCTCCTGAATTTCTTGCTTCAGGACATAGGAGTCAGCCAAGGAGCTCAGGTGATGCTTGGAGAAGCTGCAGCGGTGGGCATCTGATCGATTCAGTTTGTCGTGCTTAAAGATGTCATTGATGCTCTTTCTGTCCTCTGAGGGCTTGCTTTTGAAGCTCTGGACGTGCTGAATCACGGATGGCCGGCTGACCGCCATGTGGTCAGTGCTTTGGCTGTGGTGGGCCGGGGACAAACCAGAACATAAGTCATCCCTGGGGATCAGCTTCTTTTTGCTGATCAGAGGAGGTGGGGAGCCATAGGGATAGCTGCTGGAGAGGCTGGCCCCGCTCACTTGAGACAAAAGCTTTTTCTTGGCCAACGGGGACATAATGCCGGGGTTGCCCCTGGAGTAGAGCAGGGGTGTGTAATTGAGTCCATGGTTCTCATTCATGGGTCCAGTCAGGTCTTTGTCCTTGAACATGTCAAATGACTGGACCACAAGGACCTTGGGTGTCTGCTTCAGTGCATTGTGGATGTCGTCACTGCCCAGCTGGTCTACTTTCACAGTGCAGTTGGCTATGTAATCGGCCATGGCAGGAAGCTTGTCATCTTCTACCTCATTCTGGCTTGCCAGTGATGGCTGCGTGGCAGGGAAGCTGGAAAAGGATGTGTCTTGGAGGTCACTGTCGGGGTTCTCTGCCAAACAGCAAGGTTTGGCTTCTTGTTTTGAGTCCACCAGGGCACTGGCAGAGGAGAGGGGTGGTTTGCCGACGGCAGGCGCTGGGGGTGGATCCCTTTCAGGGGCGAGGGATGTGCCAGGGAGCGGAGGTGCAGAGCCCTTCTCTTCCTCGGCTTCCTTCTCACTGCTGGAACCTTGGTCAGCTTCACCGTCTTTCCCTGGGTCTGCTCGGGCCACCAGGGGTCTTGGTGTAAAATCCTGGAACCCCTCCGTTTTTTTCTTTATGTCTGCTACCGGGAGAGGCTCGGTGACACTTTTCGGGTTTAAAGTCTCATGTTCTTTCTCTTGTTCTGATGACACCTAATAAAATATTTCAGAAGATAGTCAGAAGAAAACCAACTACACCAACATGCTCTGCTTTGAAATAAAATACCATACACAGCAGTTTCCCTTGAAAACAGGTTGTCAATCAGCTCCCTGAGTTTCTGTAAGGCTTTATTACTCCCCAATCATGGCTCTAAACAAAGAAATCTAAATTACAGAAACATTAGGCAAATATGCATATTCACTCCAGTACCTTATGAGACACCTATCAAAATAGCAAAGTGCTATGTGCTGGTGGTATACCATCCTGTCACTCCTTGATTCTAATATATACTTTAATTCTAAGGTTGTCTTCTTGTCAAATCAGTCAATTATCCAAATGGGTTTTAAATTACATGTTGTGTTTTATGACACTTCTGAGAAAGATTTTTTTTAAGCATCTCTCTTTCAAAAAAAAAATCTAACCAACCCCACGTCAACAACAACTAACAAACTGACTCTTCGCTTCTCTTTGAAAGAGCAAATTCCTTCCTAAGGGGTTGACTAGGACAGATGCACTGAAAATTAGTGGTGGCGAGGTGTTAATAATTCCTACTCAGCATCACATGGCATGAAGCAAATGCTAAGATATGAAGGAAGCATGCAGATGGAATCTGCATAGAGGATAGGCTAAGTCCTTCTACAGTATAGAAAACTCCATTGCTATTAAATCAGAATTGTCAAAATGCACAAATTGTATGCCACTGCAAGTATTGCTTTTCTGTTCATTCCCATAAAAAGTTTTAGTCAATAATAAGGATGCTTTATCTGTGTCTCTATTCACAGAAGTTGGAGGCAAAATTCTACCCCCTTTTTTTAATTGCATTATGTGGCTGCGTAAGCTTTGACCTTAAAAGGTCATTTTAAGTTTTCATCTGCGATAAAGTGGGCTGCTGCCAAGCCTTTTCTAAATGACCATCATTCTGCCTTGACATAGCTTAGTGGGATAGTCACTGAAGAAATGGTACTGAGTTGGTCTCCCCTACCCTGCCCTAATCTCACCCCTCCAAGTTCGTTCCTCTCAAGAAGAGAAATACTATCCATATTTATCCATATTTGCATCTCTGAGTGAGGCTGAAAGTGCTGGTTTAGGGATATTTAGGAACAAAAGCCACACCCACTTCATAAATATTTTTCCTCAAACTGACTGAAGTGTGTCCCAGCCTTGTAGCACAGTGCATGTCCTCCTCTACTTTGTTCATTAATAGCTGCCTTTCCTAGTACAAATATCATGGCTTGTCCTACATTAGTAATCATCATTGGTCTCTTGAGCTTCTTGTTACATAAAAATACAGAAAAAAAATGAGTAAGTGCAAAAGCAAATTACATTTAATTGTTAGCCTGGTGGGGCTATAGTTTGAAGTATGGCTGGGAGATACTCAGCTCCATTGACATTTCTGTGACCTTGGCCTTCAGCTACACTGAAGTCTCACACTTTTGGTTACAAAATAGGTTTGGGGGCTTTGGAAGATAGGCAGAAAAGGGCAAGAGGCTTTTTTATAAGGTAGTATTTCATGAGCTGCTTCGGGGTGTTAAGTATGAAATGATAGCTTTGTACTATGCAGTTTGCAATCTAAATATCTAAAGATTGGAGATTTGACTAAGAAAGATTTATCACCCCTCCAATCTCCATTAAGTTCAGCACCTCATATAAAATAAATGACAGCCAATAGGTCAGGCACAATTGGCTTGTGCCTGTAATACTAGCTACTCAAGAGGCTGAGATCTAAGTATCTTGGTTCAAAGCCAGACAGGGCAAGGGAGTACATGAGACTATTTATTATAAACTACCAAAAAACTGGAAGGAAAGCTGTAGCTCAAGTGGCTAAGCACTAGCTTTGAGAAACAAACAAACCAACCCTCAGGTTTATGGTCTAGGTATTGAGTTCAAGCCCCCAGGACTGACACAAAACA